>NC_086450.1:392278506-392878506 GCF_028390025.1 Pseudophryne corroboree
CCATGGCTTAGATGGGATAGAGAGTGGATGTAGTGGGCCAACAGGAACCCCTCTAGGAGTCTTATTTCGGGCACAGATGTCACATGCCCGAACCCACTGATCCACATCCTTAGCCACCGAGGGCCACCACACCGCCCTAGATAGCAACTCCCGAGTTCTGGCAATACCCGGGTGACCTGCAGACTTCTTGGCATGGAATTCCAGGAACACTCGCTGTCTTAACCTAGGAGGCACAAACAAAAGACCTACCGGAAGGTCTGGAGGAGCCTGCTCCTGTGCTCTAAGGACTAATGATAAGAGGTCCTGGGTAATGCCCACTTTAATACATGATGGGGAAACAATGGGCAACGGCTCCTCGGTGGTCTCCTGGATTGGAGCAAAACTCCGCGAGAGCGCATCAGCCTTGATGTTTTTTGACCCAGGGCGATATGTTATCAAAAAATTAAAGCGAGCAAAAAACAAAGCCCATCGTGCCTGCCTGGCATTGAGACGCTTCGCTGACTCTAAATATGCCAGATTCTTATGGTCAGTGAGAATTGAGACCACAAACTTAGCCCCCTCAAGCCAGTGTCTCCACTCCTCGAGTGCATCCTTAATAGCCAACAATTCCCGGTTACCCACGTCATAATTCATCTCGGCAGGCGAAAATTTACGGGAAAAGTAAGCACAGGGATGAAGGCGATTATCTGACACTCCCATCTGAGAAAGCACTGCCCCAATACCCATCTCAGAGGCATCCACCTCCACCACAAAAGGACGCTCTGGATCTGGGTGTTGCAGCACCTTGGCCGAAACAAATGCCCTTTTGAGACGGGCAAAAGCCGCTTTAGCCTCACAAGACCAGTGAGCAACATCCGCCCCTTTCTTAGTGAGTGCCACCAAGGGCGCCACTATAGACGAAAATCCAGCGATAAATCGTCTATAAAAATTCGCAAAGCCCAGGAAACGCTGAAGCGCCTTCAAACTAGTGGGCTGCACCCAATCCAGGACTGCCTGTACCTTGGAACCCTCCATTTGGAAACTTTCTGGGGAGATAATATATCCTAGAAATGCGATTTGCTGAACTTCAAATTCGCACTTCTCCAGCTTCGCCCCAAGCCGGTGGTCTCTGAGTTTCTGGAGGACTAAGCGTACATGCTTCCGATGTTCCTCCAGGGAATGGGAGAAGATTAGGATGTCATCTAAGTATACAACTAAGAATCTATCCAAATATTCCCTGAGCACATCATTCATGAAATCCTGGAAGACTGCCGGGGCATTACAGAGCCCAAAAGGCATCACCAAATATTCATAATGCCCCGAGTGGGTATTAAAGGCAGTCTTCCATTCATCCCCCTCTCTTATTCGGATTAGATTGTACGCACCGCGTAGGTCAATCTTAGAAAAAATGGTGGCAGTACGAAGCTGGTCAAACAAGACCGAAATGAGAGGCAGTGGGTATGAGTTTTTAATCGTGATACGGTTCAATTCCCTGAAGTCGATGCAGGGTCGCAACGAACCGTCCTTTTTACCCACGAAGAAGAACCCCGACCCAACTGGAGACTGTGAAGGTCTGATAAATCCCTTAGCCAAGTTCTCCTGAATGTACTCTGCCATAGCCTGAGTCTCAGGACGTGACAGGGAGTACAACCTGCTCTTGGGAAGCTTAGCATTTGGCAACAAATCAATGGCACAGTCATAGGAGCGATGGGGAGGTAGTACCTCTGCAACTTTTTTGGAGAACACGTCCGCAAAATCTGCATAACACCCTGGCAATCCTGGCAAACTTAGCTGCGAGAACCTGACTGGAAGGCTCAAGCAACTCCTGAAACAATCAGTACTCCAACTAAGAATCTCCCCAGAGACCCAGTCAAATTGAGGATTGTGGGCCCTTAACCAGGGTAACCCCAACACCAATGGGGCAAAAGTACAGACAGTCACATAAAAGGACAATTTTTCAGAGTGTGTGGCTCCAATAAACAAAGAAATCTGGCTAGTGCAAGAGGTAATTTTACCTTGGGATAATGGTTCCCCGTTTAACCCACAAATCTCAATTTCCGATGCCAAGGGTACTAAGGGAACAGAGTGTTTCAGGGCGAATTGGCGGTCCATAAAAACCCCGTCGGCCCCACTGTCCACAAAGGCCTCAGTCTTGACAGTTTGACCGAGGATCTTCAAGGTCACCGGAATGATAAAAGTCTTCTTGGGAAATTCTGACTTCTGGCCTGACAGGATATTTCCCATCACCCTCAGGCCCTGAAGTTTTCCGGCTTTTCTGGGCATGATACTACCACATGACCTTTATTCCCACAGTACAAACACAACCCCTGCTGTCTCCTCCGCATCTTCTCACGCGAGGAGAGGCGGGTAGCCCCAATCTGCATAGGCTCCTCGGAAAATTCCTCAGAGTCTGAGGTTCCCTTGGGAAGGAAGGAAATCTCAGTCTCCCTTTCAAGCCTACGCTCTCTCAGCCGTCTATCCACCCGGATGGATAACTGCATGAGCTGATCCAAGCTATCAGGCAAGGGATGTTGTACCAGTTGGTCCTTTATCTGGTTAGAAAGACCTCTTCGGTACTGGTGTCTCAGGGCTGGGTCATTCCACTGGGTATCATGGGCCAACCTCCGAAACTCCGTACAGTAAACTTCAACTGGCCTTCGCCCTTGCTTAAGGATCGAAATCTGAGCCTCGGCTGAGGCCGTCTTGTCAGGGTCATCATACAACATGCCCAGTGCCGTAAAAAAAGCATCAACACTTTTAAGCGACGGACAGTCAGGCTGCAACCCATATGCCCAGACCTGTGGGTCTCCTTGTAGCAAGGAAATCACTATGCCCACCCGCTGAATATCCGACCCAGAAGACTGAGGCCTAAGCCGGAAGTATAGCTTGCAGCTCTCCTTGAAACAAAAGAACTGCGAGCGATCTCCAGAAAAACGATCCGGGAGATTTACTTTCGGCTCCTTAACCCCTGCAGGTGCTGCTGCTGCGGGAGCTCCGCCAGCAGCCTGGGAGGTGTGCATTTTAATGGACAAATCATTACATTTTTGAGTCAGGACCTGCACCTGATCAACCACCTGTTGCAACGTATTTTGAGGGGTATGCTCCATATTCCCACAAAATTTCAACAGGAGTATTTGGGCTGCTGAATATGTTATGCACACCAGTGCCTGCAGGAAAGTACTGGTGTCAGGACTGTTATGCACTCCAGTGCCTGCAGGAATGTACTGGTGTTTGAACTGTTATGCAAAACAAATGGACTCACAGACAGACTAGGGAATATGACATAACGTACACAGAAGGTGGTAGGGTAACAAAATACACACAACGTGAACAGAGAAGCCCAGAGGCTAAGGAACTGGGTATCTCCCTTGTATTAGAACTGCTCAGATGTGAAAAGCAAGATGTTGTGTTTTAATACATAGAAAACCCGAAATGCTGTTGCTAAGGGCAACAGCAAAACCCTAAAGGGTTACCAACGGGTGTGGCAGTAAACTCCTTGGTCAGAGATGGAATGATAGACACAAGGAGATTCTCCACAATCCTAATTCTCACTTGCAGTGCACAGGTTCGGTTTACTGCCACTAAACTGACCCCTGACACCTAGCACAGTGAGACAGGATTAGACAGGCAAGTCTTAGAATACAGCCGCAAACTTGCTAAGTTCACAGAGTAATAACAGAACCCCAGCAAGCTAAACGACTGACTCCAGTCTTACTGCTAGGTCTGGATTGGCAGAGTGTAATACCAAATCCCCAGGCCTATTTGCAGTAAGCAACAAACAAATACAAAGCTACACAGTACTGGCTAACTTTCAGAAACTGACTAACCAACAAAGATTCAGCAGCATCTGCTTACCCTGAAAAGAGGCCTTATAAAGCAGGTGCTGTCCACGCCCCACTCAGACCTCACAGACTGTGAGCACAAAAACCAGCACCGGATCCCCTGCCATGCACAGAGCCTATAACCACTGCACAGCAAAAGACCCGAACCGGAGTATCAGCTGCGCTCAGGTTACTCCGCTAGCACTTGTCTCCCGGTTGCCATGACGACGTGGCAGCACAGGGCAGGAGACCCTAACAACAGGAGAGAAAGTGGCTACAGACAATGGCATACTAATATATAATAAGAGTGAACTTAATAAATGTGTTAATGCTAACCCGTGCAAGTTGTATCCCATTTTAAACTTCCCTCATGACTGCGACCAAGAAGATGAGCCCAGCACGATATCGGCACTCTCTCTAGCAGCCACCATACAAGACACACAAGTGGGCACGGCCCAACCAGTAAGAGCAGTAGCAAAGGCCCCTAGCGGAGGGACAGGTGAGGTCGTGTCCACAGGTAAGTACGGTACAGTACATTATGCAGAGACAATTGCACCTCACATTGTAGAAGCAACCCAGAACGATGTAATTGAACTGAATCCTGTCAGGGTGATCGCAGTCCCCAATGGGAAGACTGACGCTCAGGGAATTACTCCCGTCAGGAACATTGCTATGCATTGTCCCTGGTCCCGGACAGAATTGAGGACAATTATGTCTGAATTTCCCGATCCCAGGAAGGATCTAGCCGCATGTCAGAGGTTTATTAGAGAACTAGGTAACGCCACCGAACCCACAAACAAAGATTGGCGGACAGTGCTACGGGCATGTTTGCCCTCCAATATTGACCCTGTGAAATTCATTGCTGACTGTAAATTAGATGCAGAGGTACCTCTCACTGATGAATACAATCAGTAGAATGTAAAACAGATCAACCTGCAATTAGGAGTATATTTCCCAACTGTTATCAAATGGAATAAAATCTTCTCCATTAGACAAAAAGAAGGTGAAACGGCTTCTGAATATTTCCATCGAGCACTGCAGGAAATGGCTAGATACACTGGGGTCGAGGATATTAAGGAAAATGTACATCATAGAGAGGTAGCTGTGTCCGTATTAATGGACGGTTTAAAAGAAACGTTGAGAACAAGGGTACAAACCACTCAACCAAATTGGAGAGGTATCTCGGTGGCTGCGTTAAGAGAGTCCGCTATTGAGCATGATCGGAACATCATTAGGCACAGGGAGTCACAGGGGGATAAGCTGATGACAGTAAGTATAAAAGCCCTGACAACGAAGCCACATCAGCCTAAACCCCAGACCCCTGATGGTAAGTCATATGTGGTAAAATGTTTTAAATGTCAGAGGGAAGGACATTACGCACGGAACTGTAATTTTAAAGACCCACATAAGGTATATCGACCCCCTAGACCAGAACATGACTCACAGCATAACACACGTAATTGGGATCAGGGACCGCATAGGAGGAATTACGAGCCACATGCAGGGGAAACAAGGAGGTACCCACCTAGGAGGGATTGGCAGCCCTCTGGAAATTCTCAGCTACCCCCCTCACATATCGTAGCTGCCAGTGCGCTGCGGGAGGGTCACAACTTACAATAGGGGTCAGGCCACCCCTGTAGTTTGCAGCCAGTGAAGTTGATTGCTAGCCTTGGAAATGAACCAGAGGTTACAGTTGATGTAGCTGGTAGATCACTACCTTTCCTTGTAGATACAGGGGCGGCCAGGTCAGTGTTAAATTCAACGGTAGGTATGAAAACAACGGGTAAAACAATTTCAGCAATGGGGGTAACAGGAGTAGTGCAACACTACCCTTTAAGTAAACCAGCAGAGATTACGATAGGGCCTTTGCAGACCAAGCACTCCTTTTTGCTAGCTGCATCGGCTCCGACTAATCTACTTGGGAGAGATTTACTGTGTAAGATGAGATGTGTCATATATTGTACTCCTGAGGGTGTCTTCTTAGATATACCCGAGAACCACGTTCAGGAAGTGCAGGATATGTTAGACACTCCACAAAGGTTGATGTCACCCTCTGCTGTTATAGACAGGTGTCCATCCAAGGTAGAGGAAATGATCTCCCAGATACCGGAATCCCTCTGTACCGAAGATGGACAAGACACTGGATTGATGGCAAATGTAGCTCCAGTAGTTGTGCAAGTAAAAGATGGTAGGATAGCTCCAAAAATCCCACAGTATCCTCTGAAGCCAGAGGTGGAATTAGGAGTGTACCCAGTCAAAGAGCGCTTCTACAACAGGGCATCCTAGTTAGGACGTCTAGCACTGCCAATAGTCCCATCTTCCCTGTGAAAAAGAGTGGGGGGAGGGGTTACAGGCTAGTTCAGGAACGAAGGGGGATAAACAAGATAGTTGAGAGCCAATTCCCCGTAGTGCCAAATCCAGCTGTCATCCTCATGCAAATTCCCCCTACTGCGAAGTTTTTCACTGTCATTGACCTCTGTTCTGCTCTCTTTTCGGTCCCTCTGCACCCTGACAGCCAATATTTGTTTGCATTTACATACAGAGGAGTACAGTACACTTGGACTCGTCTACCCCAAGGTTTCATTGACAGCCCAAGTATTTTCTCTCAGGCTTTGCATGACTGTTTACAATCCTTTCAACCTGAGAGCGGATCAGTATTAATACAGTATGTAGATGACTTACTGCTGTGTTCTGATTCACTCGAATCGTCCTTGAAAGACACGAAACAGCTTCTGTTTCACCTTTCCAATACGGGACACAAGGTTTCAAAGGATAAGTTACAGTTGTGCCAGACCAGGGTGAAATATTTGGGACATTGCTTAACACAAGGACTGAGACACCTCACCGCTGATAGAATACAGGCGATTCGCGACATGACTCTGCCACAAACCCAGCAACAGATCCGCACTTTCCTTGGAATGTGTGGGTACTGCCGAAACTGGATCCCAGGGTTCTCCATACTGGCTTTACCTTTGCAAGAGATGGTCTCTTCAAACAAACCAGATCGGATTTCGCACACAGATGAGCCCGAACTGGCATTTGAGAAACTCAAACAGTGCCTATCACAGGCACCTGCATTAGGTATGCCAGATTATGGGAAACCCTTTGAATTGTACGACACAGAGAGTGCTGGGTGTGCGGCAGGTGTTTTAACACAGAGACATGGTGATGCCAGCAGGCCAGTAGCTTACTACAGCGCAGCTAGACACCGTAGCACGGTCTCTCCCCACATGCTTGCGAAGTGTTGCAGCGATAGCATTGCTAGTGAGTAAAAGTGAAGATGTAGTGTTGGGACACAACCTGACCATCCACACGCCTCATGCAGTGTCAGTCTTACTGAATTCTGCCCAAACCAGACATGTCTCATCAGCACGGTTTACAAGGTGGGAATAAGCACTAATGGCCCCTGTAAACATCACCATAAAGAGATTCAGCGCACTAAATCCTGCAACGTATCTCCCAGGTGTGCCTGGACAGGCACAAAGGGTGGAGGATGAGAGTGATGGTAAAGGAGGATTTAGTACAGAAACTGACACACATGATTGTATGGAATATCTGAACCAAACTTTCACTGAAAGACCCAACATTAGTGACAACCCACTGGAAGGCGTAGATTTTACTTTTTACACTGACGGTAGTTGCCACAGACAGACGGACTCGGGAGACTTGTGTACTGGATACGCAGTCGTAGATGACAAAGCTATCATAGAAGCTGAACCCCTGGGCCCACCGCACTCAGCACAAGTTGCTGAGCTGGTCGCCCTAACCAGAGCGTGTGAATTGGCTAAGGGTAAGTCAGCCAATATTTATACAGATTCTAGGTATGCCTTTGGAGTAGTGCATGATTTCGGGGCCCTATGGCGCCTCAGAAATTTCATGACGGCAGCTGGCACACCCGTGGCGCATGCAACCCACATCAAAAGACTTCTAACAGCGATACAGGAACCTGACAGAGTGGCTGTTATCAAGTGTAAAGCCCACACGTACAGTCAAGACCCAGTGTCACTTGGTAACAGCCGGGCAGACGAAGCTGCTAAATCAGCAGCCAGCACCCCCATACAGACAGACATCACACAACTGATGGTATTCAATACCGTCAACACACAAAAATTAAGTGAAATGCAAAATTTGTGTTCTCCACAGGAAAAGGCAGTCTGGAGGTCAAAAGGGTATGGCCGAGACCTCAGGACTCTGGACAGATGGACAAGGTAAGCCAGTAGCCCCCAGAGCATATCTTCCAAGCTTAGCTGAGGCGGCACACGGTCTGACTCATCTGGGCAAGGAGGGTATGTGTAAGCTGGTGAGAGCCTACTGGTGTGCGCCAGGATTCTCTTCTCATGCGGGTAAGAGAGCAATGACATGTCTTATATGCTTGAGGAAGAATAATGGAAAGTCAATACCAACAGAACCATCCCATATCCCGCCAACAGACGGCCCCTTTCAGGTAATACAAATTGATTTCATACAGTTGCCACCCTGCAGAAATTTAAAGTATGTGTTAGTTTGTATTGACGTGTTTTCAAATTGGGTAGAAGCATTCCCCGCGGCCACAAATACTGCTACGTTTACTGCAAAGAAAATTGTGCAGGAATTTGTGTGCAGATATGGTATCCGTAGGATAATTGAAAGTGATAGCGGTACCCATTTTACAGGTGAAGTCTTTCAGGTAATGTGCAAACTGATGGGAATTAATAGTAAGCTGCATACTCTGTACCGCCCACAGGCAAGTGCGAAAGTGGAAAGAGTAAACAGCACTATTAAGAACAAACTGAGCAAAGTGATGGCTGAAACTGGATTGTTGTGGCCAAAAGCTTTGCCACTTGTATTGTACAGCATCAGAACCACTCCCAGGTGCCCCCTTAACCTATAACCCTTTGAGATTCTTATTGGTCGACAACCCCATGTAATGATTGACCCCCAGGATGATTTGAAATGCAATAATGAAGTGACTGTAAAATATTTGGTTAAGATGAGCAAGCAGTTGAAGAATCAAAACAGAAACTTAAAGCTGGTGATTCCTGACCTACCAAACAGTAATTGTCATGACATTGAACCTGGGGATTATGTAATGATTCAAAATTTTCTACGCTCAGGTTGCCTTATTGACCGGTGGGAAGGACCGTACCAAGTCTTACTGACCAGCATGACAGCATTAAAGGTTGCAGAGAGAGAGACTTGGGTTCACTCGTCCCACTGTAAGAAGGTCGCTGACCCAGAGAAAGCCCGTGACAAAGAGCAGAGTGTGGATGAAATCGTATCACTGGAGTGCCTGTTCCGGGAAGGTTGAGAGGCAGGACTGTTGTCACGGCACCTGAGCACAGAGAACTACAAGACCAGAGGCAGTTGTCGCACAAAAATTTCTTTTTCCTTTTTATTATTTTCTCCATCTCCCATTACCCTTCTCTCCCCCTTCCCCTTGCTCCTTTCTCTCCCCTTAGCAAGATGGACTTACCCCAAGAGACTGCATTCCGGGTTTTCCTGTTGACCCTGTTGTTGACCAGAGCAGTCTATTTCGGTGAGAGTACCAGAGAGGTCGAGAAAGAATCTGGAATGGGTTCTGATGGCAAGGACGGATTTGTAGAATTCCAAGAGCAACACATTCACCGAGCAAAGGCGAGTATCAGAAAACGATCTGGTAGTCACGAAACTAGGAGGCACTGTGAAGGGTTATTGGCTGAGGAAAATTGTATTTGTAGAAACTGTGAAAACATAGTTGAGGACGGATGCATCCAGAGATGTCAGTCCAGCCTTAATATCAACATGGACCGTCATCCATTGAGTGATTATCACTCATTAGTGGGTAAGGTTTTAAACCAAACAGAATGCTGGGTGTGCTCACAAGTACCTCAAGGTCAGAGCAAGTCAGGACTAGTACCGTATCCCTTAACAATAGATGAGGTACTTGAATTAAGGGGTGGGAGACCGGTGGACAAGAAATTTAATATTTCTAGTCCCCCTAGTTTGAAGCTCCACCAATATCATGTGGATAGGTCCTTAGTATGTTTCAACATTTCCAATTCCCAAAAACCGGGAAATTGGGAAGTGACATGGAATAACCAAACCATGGCATTTTCACACAGAGCCGACAGAATGCCCGTAGACTCAGAACTTATACGCCAAATAGCCGACGTTGGAAGGTATTTTCGGTACAGGTATACGCTAGGAAGTAGGACCATGCGGGTTGGAGAAGTATCACCAGGGTACTGTGCGCATATCATACATCCTGATACGTGTACTGAACAGATGAGAGAGTTAGGGGTAGGATTTTTCACTTGGAAGGTTTGCAATATGGTAATGTCATATTCTGTCCCATATGTTCTCCCCGATGATGCATATTTCATATGCGGGAGGAAGGCGTATAAGTGGCTTGCCCCAAACTCAGAGGGATTGTGTTACATTGGAAGAGTGTTGCCAGAAGTTATGACCATAACCCATAATAAGATGAAAGACGTTCACCGCAATGCTCAAGCTCCTTATACTCACACTCACTATGAACACATTGTTAAGAGACACCTTATAAATAGGACAGAGCACGCAGCCTCTGATTTGATCCACGAATCCACCGGGATTCAATTCCTACTCGCGTTAGATATCACCCGTACCGCCAGAGGAATTATAAATTATAGGTATATTCATGCGCTAGCGAACCTGATAGATAATATCACCGAGATGTATGATGACACCTTCAGGTATACAGGGAGGGAGTTGCAAGCTTACAAAACGGAACTGATCCAGCACAGGATGGTTCTAAATTATATCACAGCGGTGACAGGCGGGTATTGTGTCACCCTAGCAACTCAGTATGGTGTGAAGTGCTGCACGTACATTACAAACAGCACTGATGACCCAACCGAGGTCATAGATCAAAAGATGGACGATATCTTGCAGTTGAAGTGGGAGTTCCGAAGGAGACACAACCTTACCCTTACTGCTGTGAGTAATGAACTGACCGGCTGGGTCTCATGGTTGAACCCACGAAATTGGTTCTCAGGTTTAGGAGAATGGGCTCAAAATGTTATCGTGAGTGTAGGAAAGTTTCTCCTTTGTATCCTGGGAGTCGTCGTAATGATTGGTTTGATATTTAGATGTGTTCGATTTTTAATGCGGCGCAAGCACGGTACCAAAGTGATGAGTTTGAGGAGCGAGGGCATTGTTACACAAACTGATTTAATTTATGACCCATCAATAGAGACAATGTTGTGATAAAACGTGATTTCACGGTCCGTTTCTTTCACCCGTTTCTCCTTTGTTTTCCCTCAAGCAAAAATGCATCCATTCGGAAGGAACTTTGATGAACTATACATTCATTCGGAAAAGACTTTGATGGACATTCTAAATACTTTGATGGACATTCTAAAGACTTTGATTAACACCTTCAGCAAAGATACACCCATCCGGACAAGACTTCAACCAACACCCAAGAACGATTACACAGATGTTATGTGAATGTATTTGTGATACGTGTCTTATCTTCATCTCTACAACCTTCAGGTAGTGACACACATAGTCGACAGGTGATATATATATATATATATATATACACATATTAGCATTCATATGTATTCCCCCTCCATGTATCATCAACTAAATGTGCACCCCATTTGTTAGAACAAGAAGCCGAAAAGAGCTCGGTAGTGTTTGTTGGCCCACTTACAGACCCTTAATACGGGATAAGAAGGATTTAATGTATACTTCGCAATACCTCGAAGCTTATCAAGAACATGTACAGGCACGATGATACATGCCCCTCAGACATGAATTTCATACATACATGCTTTTACTATCCCACTAGGTCATACATTTCCTGCCTACTCCTCTCCTCCTACCACCCAATCATTTATGGATAATGTATTGTATATTTTTCTGTTTAATGTTTAGATAGTGGCAGTTATTGTTGACTGCCAAAGGGTGGACTGTCAAAGTCGAAAAATATTGTAATGCATGCCTAACGTACTAACCCCATGCACATGCCCGCTGCGCATGCACTCAGTCTGCCGTGCGTGCGCATATCCACAATTTGCGTAACGGAGCTTGTCACGGCCATGCGCCTTAGCGTGTGGTATGCGCATTTACGGTAGAGTTTGTGAACGCATAGAGGGTTATTAGAACATTACATATTTAACCCAAATAGTGTACATTGTAGATATAGTTCCCCTAGACCATGTCAGCGAGTATTATTAGTTTAAACAGTTCCTGGACGGAGAGATTCGCCTTTGCATGATAGGAAGGGTCAGATGAAGGTTGGAAGGTGATGTCTAGTATCCAGCTGTAGGGTATTTTGAGGGTAACATTCCGGTGTTAGTTAAAGATCGCTTATTCCTGCGTATAGTTATGTGCAAAAGTAGAATATGAACATTAACTGTATTTACTGTATTTTATGTATGCGGCGGGAATCCAGAGGATACCACCCACAAGAGCAGTTGGGGAAAGACATCGCCCACCTATTCAAATCCACCTATGATCTTTTCTGTAATGTAGAGACACATCTCTGTGTCCAATGAACAATGATATTATAGTGACCATTGTATTGTGCATGCATGTTGTGTATAAAAAGACCATTGTTGCCTGGCCGGTCAGAAGACTCTGAACGCTATCTGTATGACCAGCGGAGGATCGGCCGGGTTGCGCTTGCGGACATTCTCACGTATGTACATTCTCTGTAGCCATTATTCTGTTTAGATTTACTTGTTAGCCTGTAGTGTATGATTTGTATTGTTTTACCTTTTGGAATTAATCCAATGAGGCCTTAGAACCCTGTGGTTGCAAGTTGCAACTACAAATCAGTGTTGTGTTTTCACTTTCCTGCATGGGCTTTAAAATAGATTTATCTGTATAAGGTGTATAAGCATTGATAAGGTGTACGCACTGCGGGTACATTGTACCGCCAGCGCTACTTAAGGTTTAAAGGTATTACATCATTACAATACTTTGCTGTTAAGGGTTTAAAGTGTAAGCATATCATTACATTGTATCATTTAACAAGGTTTAAAGGTTATCCATTGTGTGTGCGCACGCTGAGCGTACTCCGTACACTCAGCGCGGCGTGTGTACGCCAAGTGCGTACCACGTGCAGGACTCTGTACGCAAATAGCGTACAAAGTGCGTAGCATGTGCATTCAGTCTAGCGGCTCCACGGTAATAGTGTATTTAGAGGTAGAGCTTTGCGGTCTAAGATAATATCGGCATTGTCAGTATATACATAAAAGACATATGCAGTCTATGTAGTACATCTATACATAGGATAATACCCTTTGTGAGAAAAGGGATGTTTGATACCAGCCTGTAGTTAATCATGCAATCAGGATCTAGATTAGATATTCTGAATACAGAGATCTAATGCCGCGTATACACGGTGCCACCCGTGCGGCGCTAGATACTGACTATATTGACGCCGGAACCATAAGCCTTTGATAGACAGTATTGGCCCTGCCTGCACCCACTGTATTTCCTTGTGCTGCCGATCCCGTGGGACCGCGCATAGTCATCACAAGGTGCATACCCATGGTGCGATATGCACTATATTTACTTCTGATATGGACTATATAGTCCATATCCGAGGTAAAATTGCACCCACCGTGTGAATGCACCTTAACACTTGCTTCCTTTAGTGTTTTCATGAAAAATACCTATCTGTAAAGAGAAATGTACTATTTTGGCAAACACAGGCACAATTAAATCAATACCAAGTATTAGACGCTTGGTTGAGGCATAGTTCAGATCACAAGTGGTGGGATGCAACTTTTAGTCCATGAAGCCAGATGGCCTACATACCCAGGTATGGAAACTTGGTGCTTATTTCAAGTTTGGGATTCCAGCCTGGATGGAGGATACCTTATCAGCAAAGAAGATTGTAAACTCAATGCATCTGGACTGTAAGAGGGTTGCATCAGGCTGCAGACATACTGGTTTGCAGAGCATTTCCACCAAATAAAAAAGCTGATCTGGCCTATTATTCACCACCATGATCTCAAGTAACGGTCAAAGGAATAAGGACTCTCACAGAAATCCGAAACAGCAGAGAGATCCAGATATGCTACCATAGCCTGGGAAGTAGCACCCATCATTGGATTATACCTGCAAAATCCACAGAAAAATGTAAGGGGTTATCACAGAACCATGGGGTGGTGGTCTGACCAAGTAACGTTGTTTATAGTTTGGTGAGACACTTCTATTCTAATCCAATCTGGAAAACAAGATCAAGAGTGTGACCACTTTAGGGCGTAGCAAAACGAATATCTTGTGCAGACAAAAGTATTCCCTGTGCTCAGGATGTCATGAACAAGGTGTGTTAGTTTATCATCATCAACCTATGCATTGAAATCCCTCAGGATAAGGCGTTTTTGGTGCTCCAGAACTAGGCCAGTAACGGTGTCTGCAATCTCTTCTAGGAATTTCTTCCCATCTCCAGGGAGCAGTAAATGAATATGTGGAACATGTACTTGCTGCAGGATACGTATGCACTGTATAACTGTTAATAAACAAATAATAACTCTAAAACCTAAACTTGTAAAACTCCTGGCAGCGGTAACTCTAGATTTCGGTGCTTGCAGTTGTTAGCTTGCATGGAATAAACAATACATGTCTTAAAGCTAGTTAGCACGGCAAAATATAGCTCTACATTTGTCTCTGTAAATTATCGCAGATAATGGGCCTAATTTAGTATCAGTAGCAGATTCTATTATGTCACAAAGCCACACCTAAAATGGTCCAAACACCCCTGCATTGTCCAGACCACTCCACAATAATGCCACGCCCCACCGCCATGCCCGAAAATCGTTCATTTGCAATTTTCG
Source organism: Pseudophryne corroboree (assembly GCF_028390025.1). Taxonomy (NCBI): domain Eukaryota; kingdom Metazoa; phylum Chordata; class Amphibia; order Anura; family Myobatrachidae; genus Pseudophryne; species Pseudophryne corroboree. Next base: position 392,293,100 of record NC_086450.1, read on the forward strand.
GACATTTGCAATTTAACATGAATGAGGGCCAATGGATTCCCCGGGGCTATACAATTACCCCTGACTGCCTGCATTTCTCCAGATTAGCCTTAGCGTGCCTCATTCATGAAAAGCAGAATCCTCTCAGAGAACCATTTTTCAGCGGTAACACATGGGTTGGGGAATTCATCTCGGATACCACGTGTTATCGTCTGAACACAGGTCATTTACTGCACAAAAAACACGGGCTAGAATTGGATAAATACTAAAAAGCCATGTTTGCTGTGCGGTAAATTAGCGTCGGCAGTTAGATATTGCCCATTATCTGTATATTAGACAAATACCAAAGGAAGTATCTTTAAGGTTAGTGTGTCTGTGAAAGGAATATACATCCTATCAAAATTATTTTCAAGAACAACATTCGTGCTCTTCTACAGACGTTCAGTAAAATGTATACATATAAATTATTCTACACAGTAAAATATTACCTATTTGCACTTAATTATATTAAAAAGAATGTAAATCCTGATGGGTAGGTCTAAATGAGGATTAACCGATGCGGCCACAAATACCTTTAAATGGCCATAAACTGTCAATGTAATGTTGATCAATAGTTTCTAATTTAACACCACAGAAAGATCTTTACCAAGCACAAACGTGTTCAAAGTAATTTCTGTATTAATAATGATGATGATGATGATGATGATGATTCCATGTATAAATAATGACTTCAACAACAGTAGAATGTTTCATTTGTGGGATTAGCAGCTATCAGAGGATTATAGATTTAAAGATTTAGTATTATTGTGTAATTTTCCCAACAAAAATATCTCTGCAGACTCCATCCTGCTAGCTTTAGGCTTCAGAGTCTTCACATGCTGAAATCGCCGCCGCAATCTGTCCCTCATGCTATTGCTTTCACTGCCATCCCAGAGTTTGCACAGGAAGCTTCCCCCAGGTCGCAGAACCATCTCAGCAAAGTCCAGCAGGGACAGACACATGCTGACAAGTCTCTGATGATCCAATTCTCTGATCCCACTGGCATTGGGAGCCATGTCGCTCAAGATGACATCTGCCTGCCCAGACGGGAGGAGACTTCTTATCTTCTCGTGGGTGGCAGGTAGTGTAACGTCGCACTTAGGAAGGAAAACTGCCCCGTCCAGCGGAGTTATATGAAGAAGGTCTACACCCAACACAAATCCAACACTCAAAGCTGGGTCTGGGGAAACACAGAGAGAACAGTGCTGGTAGAAGTAGAGTAAAGACAAACTGAACATTCTCCTCTGTGGAGTACCCATAATACTTGATAAAAACATACATTACTACTGTAAATATCTAATAACACATATAGTCAAACTATAAGCAAAGTACACAAATTATATGTATACTAGAAGTATGTATACATGCACTAAAAACAAGGAATTGCATCACTGGCTCTTGAATTTAGATTTAGGCATAAATTTATCAAGTCTCGGAGAGTGATAATTAGCACGGTGATAACGTACCAACCAGCTGCCAGCTGTAATTTTTCCAACACAGCCTGTAACATGACAGCTAGGAGCTGGTTGGCTGGTACTTTATCACCGTGCAATTTATCACTCTCCAAGCTTTGATAAATATTGGTCTTAAATTTTATTTTTGTATAATCTGATTTTTATTGAAAGAAGACAAAGTACATTGAAAACATCGTGCTCAAATACAATAGTCTCAGTAAACTAGACCGGAACGACACTGTACTAAATGTAGAGAAGTTGAATTGAGCTCAACCAGTTGAGTATCCAGAAAGTTCTAAACACTTGTCATTCAATACCTGAGCACATCCAAAATTACACAATAAACTTTAAACTTTCAACTTTATACAGAAAATAAAAAGAAGAGAAAGAGGAAAAAGGAAAGAAGAGGCAGGAAAGGAGCGAAAGGGAAAGAGAAAAAGGGAAAGCGGGGGAAGACACCCTGGGAAGGGTACCAATAGCAAGGCGTAAATAATGTCAGGAAACCTCCCTAGCCACAGTATTACGAGATGTGAAGTTTATACGTATCTGTCGTTTTAAAATCAAGCCAGGGAGCCCAGGTGGTCCTAAAAACTGATAGTCGGAAAGTGGAGGTAAGGAGTAAATCTTCCATGACCATATAGGTATCTACTCTGCGGAACCAATCCCTCCTAGTAGGTGGGGATGAGGATTTCCACAATACAGGTATAACTGCACGAGCTGCGTTACAGAGATGTTTCAGCAGAGATTTCTTGTAACTGGAGACAGGAATCGAAGAATGACCCAATAGCCAGAACGCAGAGTCTTCTGGCAGCTGAATACCTAAGATCTCGGTTGAGATCTTTATTACCTCGTTCCAAAAGGGTCTCAGGCGTGGGCAATCCCACCATATGTGAATCATCGTACCTATTGTTGAGGAGCAGCGCCAACATTTATTTGAGGCAGCAGGGAACATTGTGTGAAGAATGGAGGGGTATCTATACCATCGGGTGAGAATTTTGTACTGGGTCTCTCTAATCTGAATACATATGGAGCTAGCGTGCGCTTTGAGGAAGATAGATTCCCATTCCTCCTGTGAGAGTGTTAAACCAAGATCTTTTTCCCACGCGCGGGCAAAAGACGGTTTGGTGTCAGTTTGGGAGTTTTGTAGCATTTTATAAAGAGTAGAAACCGAGTGGGCTAGGGGTTGGGGGGATATACAAAGCTTTTCAAATGGAGTTAGTTCGCGGGAAAATGCCAATCGTGCAGAGTTAGTTAATATAAAATGTCTGACTTGCAGAAACTTCCAAAAATCCGTCTGAGGTATGTCCCAATTTTGCCTAATCTCGGAGAACTGTTTCACCTGAGACGCTGCGATCAGCTGACCGACCCTGAAGAGCCCCATCTCAGTCCAATGAAGAAAATGCTTGGGGTGAAGGCCGGAAGGGAACTCATTATTAGCTAAAAAAGAGGTCAGTGGGCAAGAAGGGGAGGAAATGGAGGGCAGACGGCTTAAATTTTTCCAGGCGGCTATTGTTGGAGAGATCGTCGGGTGGGGGGGGGAAAGCTTTGCAATATGGGGTAACCATGGGAAAATCTCAGGGTGTCGTAACATACAAGACCCTTCAAGTTTCACCCACTGTTTGATATCCCCATTCTTGGTCCAATCGAGCACTCTATTCAGTAACACCGCATGATAATAAGTTTTGATGTTAGGTAGTTGGACACCACCGGAACTAGTAAATCTAGAAAGAGTGGCATATCCAATTCTGGGTCTTTTACGGAACCAGATAAACTGTTGAATCAAGCGTTGAATAGACTGGAACCAAGAATTCGGGATAGAAATCGGTAAAGTTTGGAAGAGGTACAGCAGCTTTGGGAGAGTATTCATTTTAATAACATTAATTCTCCCTAGCCAAGACAGGTGTTTGGAATGCCATCTGCTAAAATCATTACGAATTAAGGATAATATTGGCGCAAAGTTTAGGGTGAACAGTTGTGAAAGATTATTTGTTAATCTAACTCCTAGGTAGGTGATGCAATTAGAGTTCCAAGAGAAGGGGAATGCTTGTTGAAGGCCCCTAACCGCAGCGGGGGATGCGGAGACATTAAGGGCGGAGGATTTAGAGTAATTAATTTTAAAGTTAGAAAGTTTGCTGAAGGTGTCAAATTCTTGCATAAGATGAGGGAGCGAAACTGAGGGGTTGGATATGACCGCTAGGAGGTCGTCAGCGAAAAGCGCCAGTTTAAATTCCTCACCATCCACCTGGGGGCCAGAGATATTAATATTTTTCCTAATAGTTCTTGCTAACGCCTCAATACACAGTACAAAAATCAAAGGGGAAAGAGGGCAACCCTGTCTCGTGCCGTTGGTGACACTAAAGGAGTCCGAAAGAGTACCATTAATCCTGACCCTGGCAGTAGGAGTGGTGTATAAAGCCATGATTCTATGGAGCGCGATAGGTCCCAGGCCAATATGCTCCAGCACAGACCTCATGAAATCCCAGCTGATCCTATCAAATGCTTTTTCAGCATCCGTCGAGAGCAATACTGTGGGTAGTTGCCTCAAGCAAGCCAAATGTATCAAATTCAAAATCTTTGTGGTGTTATCCTTAGCTTCCCTACCGGGGATGAATCCCACTTGATCCCCATGTATTAGGGAGGGAAGAAGGTTATTCAGTCTGACAGCCATGAGTTTAGCGTAGAGTTTTAAATCAACATTCAACAGTGAGATGGGTCTGTAGCTGGAGCACAACGTGGGATCCCTACCTTGTTTAGGAATCACTGCAATATGTGCCTCTAGGGATTGAGGGGAAAAATGTGAGGTAGCAGAAATAGCGTTATAGGCACGAAGCAGTAAAGGGGCCAAACTATCCTTAAATGTTTTATAATATGCTATAGTAAAACCATCCGGCCCAGGGCTTTTACCGGACGGAGTTAACGAGATAACATGGTCTAATTCTTGTAGGGTGAATGGACGCTCTAGCAGCTCTATATCTGTCGTTGAAATAGTGGGAAAATCTGTGGCTAACAAATAATTCCGAATTTGAGGTAACACTAACAAAGGGTTAGGGTTATTCGAGGATGTAGCTAAATTATAAAGGGTGGAGTAATATTGCTTAAAACAAGAGGCAATTTCTGGGGTCTTGGAGTGAAGAAGGTCATTAGCATCTTTCATTGCACTGATAAATGAGGCAGAATGCTGTGCACGTAAAGCACGTGCCAACAGTCTGCCAGGCTTATTACCCCATTGGTAAAATCGATTTTGACATTTACGCATGGAGTGTAGCGTGGTATCAGATAGTACTTTATTCAGTCGGGCTCTAACATCAGTTAATTTTGCATAAGTTTCTCCAGACAGAGAAGTTTTATGATCAGATTCTAGGGTATGTATCTGTTGCAAGAGGGTATCGATGAGGGCCTTTTTCTGTTTTTTCACATGTGTTCCCAATTGAATCAGTTTACCCCGGATAACACATTTGTGTGCTTCCCACACTACAATTTTGGACACATCGGGCGTATCGTTCAGGTCAATGTAATCAGACAAGGCCTTCTCGAGTTCCCCCTTACAATAAACATCTTGCAAAAGAGATTCATTCAGACGCCAAGACCATTGACCTAAAGTGGGAGTTTGGAGCGAAAGAGACATAGAAATAGGAGCGTGGTCTGACCACGTGATTGAACCTATATCAGCATCTAAGAGGAGGGGAAGATGTCTATGGCTTAAAAATAGGTAGTCTAAACGTGAGTAGACCTGGTGGGGATGAGAAAAAAAAAAGAGTAGTCTCGGGCAGTAGGGTGCAGGACTCTCCAGGAGTCGGCCAGCTGAAGCTCGTGGAAGACTTTCCGAACTTGGCAATGCTTGCGCTTCGAAAATCTAGGGGCTGCGTTAGAAGTATCTACTGTGGGATTTAGAGACCAATTACAATCACCTCCCAATACCACTATGCCCTGCAAGAGAGAATCAAACTGAGAGAGGAGTGATGTAAAGAACTGGGGTTGGGCTTGATTGGGAGCATACAACACAATAAACGTGAAAGTTTGTTGAAAAATTTGACAGTTTAGCAATAGTAGTCTACCTGGAACCAATCTGTGGGCCATCACGTCCGTCACACGGAGTTTTTTGGAAAATAAGATTGCTACCCCTTTTGTTTTACCTTCCGGATTGTTACTAAAGAATGAGAGAGGGAAGTGGCGGTCCGATAAGGAGGGGGGCCTCAGGTCTGTCTTAAAGTGTGTTTCCTGAATTAGGGCTACATCTACCTTATCCAACCATAATGATCTAAGTAGTTTGGATCTTTTTTCAGGTACATTAAGCCCTTTAACATTAAACGAGGAGATTTTAATTCGGTTAGGAGCACTCATGGTGTCCAAATAAGGGGATCAGCAGCATGGTTCCCAGGGAAACTACCACAGAAGAGAGACAGAGATATAGAAAGAGGAGAGAGGAGTTAGAACAAAAGAAAAGAGGAATAGAAAAATAAACCATTATAAAGCACCCGCCGTGGAGACCGCGTCCCAACGATAGGATCACAGCTCCAGGGGATAGTGTTATACTAAGCGGGTAGGGGGACAAGGGAGTCGTCGTCAGGAGACGCAAACATCGAAATGCAAGTACGAACATCTTAGAAGCATTCACAAAAAAGAACATATAGCTATCTAGCACCGGAATACTAGGAGTAACATCTAAAGACCATAACCACCACACATGTAGAAGATAACGTTGCAAAATCAATTAAAGTACCAGGAGGGCCACGTAGGAGGATCTCAGCCCCACTAAGAGGCGGAGCAATACACCAACTGAAAAATCCAAGAGGTAGAGAGCGTCCAGTCAGGTATCATCCGTGGCAGAGGACACTGCAACAGCGGTCGGAGCCTTTTTGGCATAGCGGACTGTCTGCCAGGGGGGGCCTCTTTGTTTATGTTGCGGCAGTTGTAGTTGCGGGATTTCCGCCTCCCAGGCTGGGATGGCCAGTTCCGGCAGTCCCAGTGCAGCACAAAAGGACGGTAAATCGGAAGAATTTTGCAGGAAGAATACTTTCCCAGAATATGAAACTTGTAGGTTAAAGGGGAACCCCCAGCGATATTTTAATTGCCGCTTGCGTAGTTCGTCTGTCAAAGGTTTCAATGTCTTGCGTAATTGAAGTGTGTGCTAGGACAAGTCTTGATAAAGGAAGATCGGCGTTCCATTAAAATCCACTTCATCTAGCTGGCGCACTTTGCGCATAATGTCTTCCTTTTGCGTGAAATAATGCAAGCGGCAAATCACGTCGCGGGGTCGGTCTGAAGAAAGTCCACGAGGCTTAAGAGCACGGTGAGCCCTATCAAAGACAATCTCGGTGTCAGGTTCATTTCCCAGCAGTTCATTAAAGATCTTCGTGAGAGCGTCAATGAGACCTGATTGTGGGACATCTTCCGGGAGGCCCCTTATACGGATATTGTTCCGACGTCCCCTGTTATCCATATCAGTCACCCTATTTTGTAGGGAGCGTATTTCCATGGTTTGGGCTGTAAGGATATCCTGCAGGGATCGAAAAAGTGTATCGGAAGTATCTTGGGTCTCCTCAACAGCTGTCAGCCTGTCCGATAATTGTGAGATATCCTTCTTAACAGTCGCCATTTCCTGTCTAATCGTATCCTGAAGATCCTGTTTAGTGGGGAGTGTTTTAAGGAATGAAAATATTTCCTTGAGTTCGTTTCTCTCCCAGGATGGAGGGGGTGCAGGGCCGCCTTTGGACAACGATACAGGCGAGGAAGAGGGCGAAGAAGTAGGACTGGCCGCCATTGATTCTTGATCCGTCTCGGTCGTTGTCGGCTGGAGATAAGGCCTAATGGTCGATTGTGATGAAGGGTTCTTTGGTCGAGGTGTGGGATTGGTTCGGGATGATTTCCTGGGTTTGGTTCTGACCATAATGTAGGAATATAGCAATAAAAGCGTAGTTTGGTCTGAACTGTAAAATGGTGGTGGTGCAGAGCTACATTAGAATGCGTCTATCGAGCAACGACCCCCATCAGCCTGGCATTAATATATCATTGAGGAGCCAGCATCACAGCAATGAGTAGGAATGCAGAGATCACATCTCCAAACAGGTCCTGCCTATTTTGCACATACAGAGAGGCAGGGAAGCTATGTATGGAAGTGGCACTGTAGCTTACCGTATATACTCGAGTATAAGCCGACTTTTTCAGCACTTTTTTTTGTGCTGAAAAAGCCACCTCGGCTTATACTCGAGTCAGTGCAGGCAGAGGCAGAGCAGTGTGAAGGAGGGACATGGAGCGCACAGCGCGCGGCGCTCCTGTGTCCCTCCTGCATCTCCGGCGGCAGCAGCGGCGGTTCTATTACAGGAAATACCCGTTCGTGACCTCTGATCACGAACCGGCACTTCCTATAATAGACCCGCCGCGGCCGCCGAAGATGCAGGAGGGACACAGGAGAGCCGCGCACGCTGTGTGCTTCGTGTCCCTCCAGAAGACAGCGCGGGATCGACGGAGGGGTAAGTAACAGCACTGTGGGGCATACCTGGCACTTGGGGAGGGAACGTATCTGGCAGCACTGTGGGGGCATATCTGGCAGCACTGTGGGGGCATATCTGGCAGCACTGTGGGGGCATAACTGGCAGCACTGTGGGGGCATATCTGGCAGCACTGTGGGGGCATATCTGGCAGCACTGTGGGGGCATAACTGGCAGCACTGTGGGGGCATATCTGGCAGCACTGTGGGGGCATATCTGGCAGCACTGTGGGGGCATATCTGGCAGCACTGTGGGGGCATATCTGGCAGCACTGTGGGGGCATAACTGGCAGCACTGTGGGGGCATATCTGGCAGCACTGTGGGGGCATATCTGGCAGCACTGTGGGGGCATAACTGGCAGCACTGTGGGGGCATATCTGGCAGCACTGTGGGGGCATATCTGGCAGCACTGTGGGGGCATATCTGGCAGCACTGTGGGGGCATATCTGGCAGCACTGTGGGGGCATAACTGGCAGCACTGTGGGGGCATATCTGGCAGCACTGTGGGGGCATATCTGGCAGCACTGTGGGGGCATATCTGGCAGCACTGTGGGGGCATATCTGGCAGCACTGTGGGGGCATATCTGGCAGCACTGTGGGGGCATAACTGGCAGCACTGTGGGGGCATAACTGGCAGCACTGTGGGGGCATAACTGGCAGCACTGTGGGGGCATATCTGGCAGCACTGTGGGGGCATATCTGGCAGCACTGTGGGGGCATATCTGGCAGCACTGTGGGGGCATATCTGGCAGCACTGTGGGGGCATATCTGGCACTATGAGGGCATATCTGGCACTGAGGGCTGTGTACGGCTAGAGCTGCATTTCCCACCCTAGGCTTATACTCGAGTCAATAAGTTTTCCCAGGTTTTTGTGGTAGAATTAGGTGCCTCGGCTTATATTCGGGTCGACTTATACTCGAGTATATACGGTAAATCCCCTTCAGCTCGAGGACCAGGCACTTTAAGGCCCCAAGGCCAGCAATAAAAGAATACAGGGTGAGAAAGTCTATAAGATGGGGCCCTGTGTGGGCCTCTGCCCTACAAGTCAGTCTCAGTGTTATAACAATACACTGGGGATTCCAGCCCCATATAGTGAGATCCGGACTCACCACATCCAGCAATGCCCGGCAGGATCTCTCTGCAGGTGGGCTGCAGACAGCAGCAGAGTGTGCAGGCAGCCAGGGGGATCTGTGTCCGCGACTTGCGGGGGGTAAACGGTCACTTCTGTGGAGCTCCGCGCCGGCCGCGGCCCGCCGCCGGGAGCGGTCCGGAACCCGAGGCCGCGGCTTCGGCGGGCGGGTAAGGCCGCAGTCGGCGGCTCGTATTGAGGTGGATCCTGGGCTCCGTGGAGGACGCGGACAGCGGTAAGAGAGGTCTCAGTGGGATGCGCAGGGTGGTCGCCGGGGAAGGCAGCTGCCTTTATGGATTCCCGCACTGGCCGTGGACAGCCTCTGGGGGCAGCCCGGAACTCGAGGCCCCGGCTTCCAGGGGTGATGAAGGCCTCAATCGGCGGCTTGCAGGGTAATGGTCCCCGGGCTCCGTGAGTGCTGCGGGGAGCGGTAGGGGGGATCCCAGCAGCTGGACAAGGGAGCTGGGTCCCCACAAAGGGGATAAAGTGTGTGGAAGCGGAGTTATAGCGGGAGCTGAGGAAAAGCTGGACTCCACTGTTCACGAGCCAGGCCACGCCCCCGGGTCTTAAATTTTAATTTTGAGTGTGGCTTTCGGAGCCCTACATAGTTTTGGTGAGGTGTTACTTCAATCCGACAGGTTTACCCATGGGCCCCTAAAAGTCCAAGGCCCTCATTCAGAGTTGATCGCTCGCCAGCTACTTTTAGCAGCCGTGCAAACGCATAGTCACCGCCCACGGGGAAGTATGTTTTCGCTCTACAAGTGTGCGAACGCCTGTGCGAAAACAATTTGTGCAGTTTCTGAGTAAGCCTGGACTTACTCAGCCCTTGCGATCACTTCAGTCTTTTTGGTCCTGGAATTGACGTCAGACACCCACCCAGCAAACACTTGGACACGCCTGCGTTTTTCCAAACACTCCCAGAAAACAGTCAGTTGCCACCCACAAACGCCTTCTTCCTGTCAATCTCCTTGCGATTACCAATGCGAATGGATTCTACGTTAAATCCATCACTCATCAACGATCTGCTGTGTACCCGTACGATGCGCCTGCGCATTGCGGTGCATATGCATGAGCAGTAGAGACCTGATCGCTGCGGAGCGAAAAACGTCGGCGAGCGATCAACTCGGAATGACCATCCAAGTGCAGTGATCCTATCTCCTATCACAATGGGAGTTTTAACAAGTAACCGTGCACTGCCAATGAGCCATTTCCATGAACGTTCAACTTACATAATGTCATTAGGAGACACAGGGGTAAATGTAATAGGGTGCCAGAAGCTGGAAGTCCGGGATTTCGTCTGAAAATGGACGCATTTTTAAAGGGGCAATCATTTACAAGGCAAAACCAACCTGATTTTGCCTTGTAAACGGTTGCCGCTTTAAAAATATGCCAATTCTTGGACGAAATCCTGGACCACCAGCTTCTCGCATCCTATTATATTTACCCAAAGACTATTTGAAAAAAACAGTGGTAAGAGAAAGGAGTGCAGCACTGACTCACTGGATCCTTCAGGGGTATAGAAGATGGACAACGTGCAGTAGGTCAACAGGTACAAAATGGCAATATGACAATGGTTAACACAAGTTTTTTTAAGGTCAAATCGTGTATGTTTGGCAATATGTGACCACCATCAGTAAAAAAGTACACCCTTGCGTCTCACTTCGCTCATCACGCCTCAGGCAAAGTGGCGCGCTCTGCTACCGCTATGCTCGCCACTGGTTACTATTCCCAGTCGTAGTCCACATGGATAGTAAGTCAAGCAAATGCCGGGAAAACATGTACGAAAACCCAAAAACATGTGTTGACTATTGTCTTGTCAACCTAATGCATGTTGACCATATAGTGTCGACCTAGACACTGTCTATCTAGCATCCGGATATTGGATCCTTCTGGGGACCTTCTATATCTGAGGTACACACCAGGGAAACTACTATTAAGTATGGTTTAACTCATTTTTTACAGTGTAAATAGGGAAAAAACAGTAGCATCCAATGAGACACAGACTTATAGGCCGGTATTCAAATACCTGCGAAGAAACGGTATTCAAATACCTGCAATGTTTCTTCGATACTTACCTTCCCCCAATGCCCACCTAACCCTCCCCAGTGGTGCCTAAACCTAACCCAGAAAAAACAAAAAACACCTGCGCTCTGTTGCTGATAAAAGGGGTATATCCCTCTAATAGATTAAATAAAAATTAATTAATAATCAATAAGGACGGTAGGTTTAAGTTGAATTAATATATAATCAATTTAATTAGAATACTATCTAAAAACACAAGATGTCTTTCACATAAAATCACCTGTTTTTTGTTTTTTTCTGTGTTTCCACGTATTGGGGACTACCACCCCCTACACCAGCGGCTATTGACAGCGCCCTGCATTCTATTCTTCCTAAACCTAACCCCCCTTTCCTGCAGCCTAACCCTCCCCCTCACCCCCTTCCTTCAGCCTAACCCTAACTCTCCCCGGTGATGCCTAACCCTAACCCCTCCTCCCCGCAGTTTAACCCTAACCCTCCTTCTGCACCCTAAACCTAACCACCCTCCACTGCGGCATACCTCTCCGGCAGCCCGGCAGTATGTCGTTCAGGATCCTGGGTGTCAGAAAGCCGTCATCGGGATTGTGATCCCTCTAGGAGCGGGAATCCGGAATTGGTATTTAGACATCCGGGATCCCCAAGCAATATGCAGGAACAAGAGAAGCAGGAACCAAATGCTGAGGGTTTTTGGTAAACAATAGTCAATAACCCAACTGATTAGACAGTTACTCTTACATCCATTGCAGACACATTACAAGAGATGGGAGTCCTACAATTGCTCACCTTGTCCCAAGGCATTCACTTTGTCAACAAGCACCTGACTCCAGGCCCCTGGTGCTGCACCACAATCTATTACATGTTGTCCTGGTCGCAGAATTTTATGCTCCTTGTCAATCTCTAGCAGTTTGAAGGCACTGCGGCAGCGGTAGTTTTGTGCATGTGCTGCTTTTACATATGGGTCCCTCTGTTGCCTTGTCAGCCATTGCTGTTCTGCTCCAGTTTTGGCCTTCTCCAGTCCCAAAGTGACATGCAAACAGCGTAACTGCGCCCATGACCTTCCCGTCTGCCGCACACTGCAAACACAAAACATATTCCACACCTTAATAACAAAATGATCTCTATTTGTGCAGAAAAACAACATTTCGATACAACACTATAGGCTTTTTGTTCCTATCAATGTTTTTGCTTTTTAAGTGCACTCCCAAGCCGCCCAGCACAGACAATGCAAACTTTTGTGGTACGCACATGCAGTGTGGAAGACGAGGCTGAAGTTAGCTTCTTATTCACTTCTTATTCAAGCTCCAGCCTTCTTATCCAGATCATTCAGTTTTGGGCAACACATCTGATACCTGAAATTCACTGAGTAGGGTCCCTTTCATATGACCCACATGAATTTTGGCTTGTCCAACGCTGGTTTGGGCATGAAATACGCTGGCAAAGTGGGCACATACACAATATTCTAATTTACTATTTTCCATATGTGCCCACTTTGCCAGCGTATGTCATGCCCAAACCAGCGTTAGGCAAGGAAAAATCCATGTGGGCCATATGCAAGTGACCCGACTCAGTTGATTTCAGGTGTCAAAATTGTTGCCCGAGACTCGTTAACCCTTGCAAAACTACAGCTACTAATTCAAAAAGGTAAATTATAGTGTATGTGCCCACTTTGCCAGCGTATTTCATGCCCAAACCAGCGTTGGACAAGCCAAAATACATGTGGGTCATATGAAAGGGACCCTACTCTGTGAATTTCAGGTGTCAAATGTGTTGCCCAAGACTCATTAACCCTTGCAAAACTGAATGATCTGAATAAGAAGCTGGAGCTCGAATAAGAAGTGAATAAGAAGCTGACCGAATAAGAAGCTAACTTCAGCCTCGTGTGTGGAAGAACGTGTCCTACACCAAACAAAAATAAAAGTATACCCAGCTGTACATGATGGGCCTCAATGTCTTTCCTGCAAGCACAATAGAGAACATTATTTTAATTATATTACAGTGGCTTCTGAAGCTGAACATAAAGATCTATTCTTAATCCCATTGTGATATTTTCTCATATAACCAAAAAAAATATTATTGCACCTTTACAGGTGCATTAAATCTTGGATAACCTGGGAAAGAGCAGGTCTTTAATGTATGATTAATGTCCCAAACCGGCACCGTGCTTTATATGTGGCTGCCAGAGCTATGTATACTGTACATATTCACATGCATATTTAATTTTAAGCAATCAACCATTATTTTATGCACTATATGTGTGAATAATTTAGTTGTACTATGTAATTATACTTCAGTTCCGATTAGCAGCACCAAGAGGCACATTTGTTAATGTTGAGTAAGAAGATCAGTTTGTAACCATTATCTTGAGGAAGTAACAACAGTCACTGACACACAAATCATTATCAGCCACATTTACTTAATCGGCATGTCATCAGCCACATTTACCTAATACACACTCACCGTAAGGTCATTGCAGCTGCCATCACTATGTTATGAATAACTAATGTTATGAAGCATATACATGCTGTAGCCTGTTAGGGTAGAAGAGAAGTTCCGCCCTCACCTGATGTTACATCCGGGTCCTGTCCATGAAAGGGAAAAATAGACTCAATCATAGAGTGAGGGCAGCCGAAGTATTGGTGGCCATATTTGTTAACGGAAACATACTGAAATGCACACGGGTTAACCTATATTGTGTAAATATGTAAAATATGAGAATATGATGACACAGTAACCGTAAAAGTAAGAGTTGATTGACGAAATAAGACAAAGGAAACCAGCTGCCCGAAATTGACATGGCCGCCGGTGGCATCATACTGGCAGATCACGTGACCAGCTGAATCACCGCGGGCAAATCACAATTCTATCACATAATCACACGCTTTAAGTTAAATACCTTCCTGGATCGCTGTTGTTATCATTCTTCTACTTACTGAATCTTCCTCTGCTTATTGGTCAAGGTAACGCTCTGAAACGCATTGTAAATAAAATAAAATAAAAAAATATATATATATATATATATATATATATATATATATATATATATCTATCTCACTCTTGTGCTAATAATCACTATTAATAATTATAGACATTTTTGAAAACTCAAAACAAATTTTTTTACTTTTAACATATGAAAGTGAATGACATTGGTTACTATTTTATACCATTTTTATCTGTAATCTACAGTATATTTACAAGTCCAACGATACATTACAAGAGTGAGTCATTGGCCGCTGTCAGTTCTCGTCTGGTAATACCTCTTGCAGGATCCCGAAAGCAGGGTTTGTGCCGTTAATAACAGTCACTTCAGGTAAGTAGTGATCTTACATATGTATGTACTGTGAATATAACATATGTGTGTGTGTGTGTGTATATATATATATATATATATATAATTTCTCTTACGTCCTAGAGGATGCTGGGGACTCCGTAAGGACCATGGGGTATAGACGGGCTCCGCAGGAGACATGGGCACTTTAAGATCTTTTAATGGGCGTGAGCTGGCTCCTCCCTCTATGCCCCTCCTCCAGACCTCAGTTAGATCCTGTGCCCAGAAGAGACTGGTTGCACACTAGGGGAGCTCTACTGAGTTTCTCTAGAAAAGACTTTTGTTAGGTATTTTATTTTCAGGGAGCACTGCTGGCAACAGGCTCCCTGCTTCGAGGGACTGAGGGGAGAGAAGCAGACCCACTTTCCTGGACTGATGGGCTCTGCTTCGTAAGGCCCATACACACTTGACGATGCACACGTCGTTAACGACTTCCCTTGAACAGCTGAGCAAACGACATGAGCATACACACTACCAACGACCAAAGACCATTCATCGTTGAAGCATCCAAGCTGAACAGTTTATTAAAATAATGAGCTGGGAACAGGGCTGGTGAACAGTGGCTTGGTCGTTGGTCGTTCACACCATACACATTCAACGACGTCTCTGGTCGGTAACGACCATAGTGGAAATTGAGCATACATGCTCCACAGATAAGCGATGGTCGTTAACGTCCCGCGGGGCCGCGCATCGGTGGTCGTCGGATGCATACACACTTGACGATATAATGAGCGACGTAGTTGATGAGGGCTGAAATGAACGACGTCGCTCATTTTATCGTCAAGTGTGTATGGGCCTTTAGGTTACTGGACACCATTAGCTCCAGAGGGTCGGAACACAGGTGTCGTCCTTGCTGTTCGTCCCGGAGCCGCGCCGCCGTCCTCCTCACAGCGCCGGAAGATAGAAGCCAGGTAAGTATAAGAAACAAGAAGGCTTCAAAGGCGGCAGAAGACTTCAGATCTTCGTGAGGTACCGCGCAGCGGTCGCGCTGCGTGCCACAGTTCCCACACACACACAAGGCGCAGGGGGGCGCCCTGGGCAGCAATTATGGCCTCATATTAGACTGGCACAGATATATAGACACTGCGGAGGCAGTATATATAAAAACCCCGCCAGTATAAACAAATAGCGGTACCGAAGCGCTTACAGGTCTGGGACTTTGTTTCAAAACGAAGTGGCGCTGGGTGTGTGCTGGCATACTTTCTCTCTCTGTCTCTCCAAAGGGCCTTATTGTGGGTCTGTCCCCATATCCATATATCCCAGTGTGTGTGGGGGTCTCAGTACGCGTGTGTCGACATGTCTGAAGCGGAAGGTTCGTCTAGGGAGGAAGCAGAGCAGATGGTGGTAGTGTCTCTGTCGGCACAGCCGACGGCGGATTGGGTGGACATGTGGAGTGTTTTGAATGCTAGTGTGGCTTTATTACATAAGAGATTGGACAAGGCAGAGTCCAAAGACCAAGCAGGGAGTCAATCCATGACTCTTACTGTGTCACAAGACCCTTCAGGGTCCCATAAACGTCCCTTTACCCAGATAGCAGACACTGATACCGACACGGATTCCGACTCCAGTGTCGACTATGATGATGCACGGTTACACCCAAGGGTGGCTAAGAGTATTCAATACATGATTATTGCAATAAAAGATGTATTACATATCACAGAGGACCCCTCTGTCCCTGACACAAGGGTCTGCATGTTTAAGGAAAAGAAATCTGAGGTAACGTTTCCCCCATCTCATGAGCTGAACCCTTTATTTGAAAAAGCTTGGGAAACTCCAGACAAGAGACTGCAGGTTCCCAAGAGAATTATTATGGCGTATCCTTTCCCCTCAAAGGACAGGTTAAGGTGGGAATCCTCACCCGCGGTGGACAAGGCCTTAACACGCTTATCCAAGAAGGTGGCCCTACCGTCCCCGGACACGGCGACCCTAAAGGATCCTGCGGATCGCAGGCAAGAAACTACCTTAAAGACAATTTATGCGACTACGGGAGCCCTGCTCAGACCGGCAGTAGCGTCGGCATGGGTGGGTAGCGCAATTGCAGCTTGGGCAGATAACTTGTCATCTGACATGGACACCCTAGATAAAGATAGTATTTTATTGACCGTAGGTCACATCAAGGACGCAGCGTTATATATGAGGGAAGCTGCGAGAGATATTGGTCTATTGGTTCATCAATGCACTGGCGTATTGGGAAAGATGGTGGCAGCCTACGAGGCCATTCCGTTCGGCAGGTTCCATGCAGGAACTTTTCAGTGGGACCTTCTGGACAAGTGGTCAGGGTCCCATCTCCAGATGCATCGGAGGATACGCCTGTCCCCCAGGGCCAGGGTCTCTCTCCTGTGGTGGCTCCAGAGTGCTCACCTTCTAGAGGGTCGCAGGTTCGGAATTCAAGATTGGGTTCTCGTGACCACGGACGCGAGCCTCCGAGGATGGGGAGCGGTCACCCAGGGAAAAAAATTTCAGGTAATATGTTCAAGCCATGAGGCTTGTCTACACATCAATGTGCTGGAATTAAGGGCCATATACAACGGCCTGAAGCAGGCGGAGAATCTTCTCCGCAACCTACCCGTTCTGATCCAGTCAGACAACATCACAGCCGTGGCGCATGTAAACCGCCAGGGCGGGACAAGGAGCAGAGCAGCAATGGCGGAAGCTACCAGGATTCTTCGCTGGGCGGAAAATCATGTAAGCGCTCTATCAGCAGTTTTCATTCCGGGAGTAGACAACTGGGAAACAGACTTCCTCAGCAGGCACGATCTCCATCCAGGGGAGTGGGGACTTCATCAAGAAGTCTTTGCAGAGGAAACAAGTTGTTGGGGACTCGCTCAAATAGACATGACGGTGTCACGCCTCAACAGGAAGCTTTGGACGTATTGTTCCAGGTCGAGGGACCCTCAGGCAGTGGCAGTGGACGCCCTAGTGACACCGTGGCTGTTTCAGTCGGTCTATGTGTTCCCTCCACTTCCACTCAACTCAAAAATATTGAGAATCATAAGACGAACAAGAGTGCAGACAATACTCGTTGTCCCAGATTGGCCTCGAAGGGACTGGTATCCAGATCTTCAGGAAATGATCACAGAAGATCCTTGGCCGCTTCCTCTCAGAGAGGACCTGTTACAACAGGGGCCGTGTGTGTTCCAAGACTTACTGCGGTTACGTTTGACGGCATGGCGGTTGAACACCAGATCCTAGCTAGGAAAGGTATTCCGGAGGAAGTCATCCCTACTCTATTAAAAGCTAGGAAGGAGGTAACGGCGAAGCACTATCACCGTATCTGGAGGTAATATGTGTCTTGGTGTGAAACCAAGAATGGTCCTACGGAAGATTTTCAGCTGGGTCGTTTTCTCCATTTTCTACAGACAGGAGTGAATATGGGCCTAAAGTTAAGCTCCATTAAGGTGCAGATTTCGGCCTTATCTATATTCTTTCAGAAGGAATTGGCTTCTCTCCCAGAAGTCCAGACTTTTGTAAAAGGAGTGCTGCACATCCAACCTCCTTTTGTGCCCCCTGTGGCACCGTGGGACCTTAACGTGGTGTTACAGTTCCTTAAATCGCACTGGTTTGAACCTCTTCAAACCGTTGAATTGAAGTTTCTCACTTGGAAAGTGGTCATGTTGTTGGCCTTGGCGTCTGCAAGGCGGGTGTCCGAATTGGCGGCTTTGTCTCACAAGAGCGCCTATCTGATTTTCCATGTGGATCGAGCAGAGTTGAGGACTCGTCCGCAATTTCTGCCTAAGGTGGTTTCGTCTTTTCACATGAACCAACCTATTGTGGTGCCTGTGGCTACTGATGCCTTGGAGGGTTCCAAGTCCATTGATGTAGTCAGGGACTTAAAAATTTATGTACCAGAACGGCTCGGGTTAGAAAAACAGAGGCACTGTTTGTCCAGTATGCAGCCAACAAGGTTGGCGCTCCTGCTTCTAAGCAGACTATTGCACGCTGGATCTGTAACACGATTCAGCAGGCTCATTCTACGGCTGGATTGCCGTTACCAAAATCAGTAAAGGCCCATTCCACCAGGAAGGTGGGCTCTTTTTGGGCGGCTGCCCGAGGCGTCTCGGCATTGCAGCTTTGCCGAGCAGCTACGTGGTCGAGTTCAAACACTTTTGCGAAATTTTACAAGTTTGATACCCTGGCTGATGAGGACCTCATGTTTGCTCAATCGGTGCTGCAGAGTCATCTGCACTCTCCCGCCCGGTCTGGAGCTTTGGTATAAACCCCATGGTCCTTACGGAGTCCCCAGCATCCTCTAGGACGTAAGAGAAAATAAGATTTTAAATCTACCGGTAAATCTTTTTCTCCTAGTCCGTAGAGGATGCTGGGCGCCCGTCCCAGTGCGGACTAAATCTGCAAGGCTTGTATATAGTTGTTGCTTACATAAGGGTTATGTTACAGTTGAGATCAGTCTCTGGCTGATACGGTTTGTTCATACTGTTAACTGGTTTAGTATATACCATGTTGTACGGCGTGTGTGGTGTGGGCTGGTATGTATCTCGCCCTTAGATTAACAAAATTCCTTTCCTCGTACTGTCCGTCTCCTCTGGGCACAGTTCTATAACTGAGGTCTGGAGGAGGGGCATAGAGGGAGGAGCCAGCTCACGCCCATTAAAAGGTCTTAAAGTGCCCATGTCTCCTGCGGAGCCCGTCTATACCCCATGGACCTTACGGAGTCCCCAGCATCCTCTACGGACTAGGAGAAAAAGTTTTACCGGTAGGTTTAAAATCTTATATTATAAAATATATATATATATATATATATATATATATATATAATTATACATCACATTCTCATACAAGTCACATCTCTAAAGCAGGTAAATGTCATATAGGCGTAGTGGATCTACTGCAAGTTGAGAAAAAGTGCAGCATGAATCCGTGAAGTATATTGGTGACAGAGCCAGAACAGACTATGGTGGTCATTCCGAGTTGATCGCTAGCTGCATTCGTTCGCTGTGGCAAAAAAAAAGGCACTTCTGCGCATGCGGCGCGAAGTAATATTACAACGGCCGATGTAGTTTCACACAAGGTCTAGCGAAGCTTTTCAGTCGCACTGCTGGCCGCAGAGTGATTGACATGAAGTGGGCGTTTCTGGGTGTCAACTGACCATTTTTAGGGAGTGTTAGAAAAAACGCAGGCGTGGCTGGGCGAACGCAGGGCGTGTTTGTGACGTCAAAACAGGAACTGAACAGTCTGAAGTCATCGCAAGCGCTGAGTAGGTATTGAGCTACTCTAAAACTGCACAAAAAAATTATGCCGCCGCTCTGCGATCCTTTCGTTCGCACTTCTGCTAAGCTAAAATACACTCCCACTGGGAGGCGGCCTAGCCTTTGCACGGCTGCTAAAAACTGCTAGCAAGCGATCAACTCGGAATGACCACCTATGAGGGGAAGGGTACAGAATTAGCATCCCAGTCTCCTGCAATTCTGTCAGATGACCCGTGTCACCCACCAATCCATGTGCTACTGTGCCTGCCTATTGCACAGCTGTAGATAATTGTCTCTTTGACGCAGGTTTTACCAGATATATGAATCAGTTCAGTAGCATGCAGTCAATACATTTATTGTGGAAAGTTCATAGAAGGAGAACAGTAGACCTCAATGTCAGTTTAGTACAGTGCAGTACAATCACTTGATTTTGTCATAGAGATCAAATTTCTATGACATACAGTAATCCTGTTAAGTGTTTCATGGGTACATTGCTAGCTTCATCAGACTGAGTTATGCTAATATGTTTGGGATGGTGATTATGTTATTCAGAAGTCACATTAGTTCTTCTGATAATGACAAAATAGTCACTCGAGTAGCCTATTATTAATTACAATTACATATAATAGCGCCAGCATAATCTTTTGTGCTTTAAAATTGGTAACAAAACAGGAATAAAACAAGACAGGGTAATAGACAAAGTGGTTAGAGGGGGATCGGCATACGTGCCCGGCGGACTAAATGCCGTTGGTCACAATACCGACGCCGGCATCCCGATGGTGACGATCCCGACAGGAGCGAGGTAAGTATTCTAAACCCCCATTTCCCCCCACCCTCCCTTACTGTAACCTACAGTAACACTAACTTCCTCCCTTAGGGGTCTATTCAATTACTGTCGAATACGATAGTTCAGTATTCAATTTGAGGCCAAATCCGACAGGTTTTTTTCTCTTACGTCCTAGAGGATGCTGGGGACTCCGTAAGGACCATGGGGTATAGACGGGCTCCGCAGGAGACATGGGCACTATAAAGAACTTTAGATGGGTGTGCACTGCCTCCTCCCTCTATGCCCCTCCTCCAGACCTCAGTTAGATCCTGTGCCCAGAGGAGACTGGGTGCATTACAGGGGAGCTCTCCTGAGTTTCTCTGATAAAAGAATTTTGTTAGGTTTTTTATTTTCAGGGAGCACTGCTGGCAACAGGCTCCCTGCATCGTGGGACTGAGGAGAGAGAAGCAGACCTACTTAAATGCTAGGCTCTGCTTCTTAGGCTACTGGACACCCATTAGCTCCAGAGGGTCGGAACGCAGGTCTCACCCTCGCCGTTCGTCCCGGAGCCGCACCGCCGTCCTCCTCACAGAGCCAGAAGATAGAAGCCGGGTGAGTATTAGAAGAAAGAAGACTTCACAGGCGGCAGAAGACTTCAGATCTTCTCTGAGGTAACACGCAGCCATTGCTCCCACACACAGCGGGCACTGATGGGTGCAGGGCGCAGGGGGGGCGCCCTGGGCAGCAATATTAAACCTCTAGGGACTGGCTATATATATTATAGGCTGCGGAGGCAGCATATATAATAATCCCCCGCCAGTATTGGGAAAATTGAGCGGGACCGAAGCCCGCCGCTGAGGGGGGCGGAGCTTGATCCTCCAGCACTAACCAGCGCCATTTTCTCCACAGCACACTGCAGAGAAGCTGGCTCCCTGGACTCTCCCCTGCTAAACACGGTGACAGAGGGCAAAAAAGAGGGGGGGGGGGGCACTTTTAATTGGCGCAGTGAGTGTATAGATATATGTTTATATAAAAGCGCTGTTTATCTGGGAAGTTTGTTTCCAGTGTCAGTTGGCGCTGGGTGTGTACTGGCATACTCTCTCTCTGTCTCTCCAAGGGGCCTTATTGGGGAACTGTCTCCATATAGATATATCCCTGAGTGTGTGGGGGTGTCGGTATGCGTGTGTCGGCATGTCTGAAGCGGAAGGCTCATCTAAGGAGGAGGTGGAGCAGATGATTGTGGTGTCTCCGTCGGCAACGCCGACACCTGATTGGTTGGACATGTGGAATGTTTTAAATGCTAATGTGGCTTTATTACATAAGAGATTAGACAAAGCAGAGTCCAGGGGTAATACAGGGAGTCAATCAATGGCTTTGACGGTGTTACAGGGCCCTTCAGGGTCTCAAAAACGTCCCCTATCCCAAATAGCAGACACTGATACCGACACGGATTCTGACTCCAGTGTCGACTACGATGATGCGAGGTTACACCCAAGGGTGGCCAAAAGTATTCATTATATGATTATTGCAATAAAAGATGTTTTGCATATCACGGATGACCCCTCTGTCCCTGACAAGAGGGTTCACATGTTTAAGGAAAAGAAACCTGAGGTAACCTTTCCCCCATCTCATGAGCTGAACGAGTTATTTGAAAAAGCTTGGGAAACTCCAGACAAGAAACTGCAGATTCCCAAAAGAATTCTTATGGCGTATCCTTTCCCTGCGCAGGACAGGTTATGGTGGGAATCCTCTCCCAGGGTGGACAAGGCGTTAACGCGCTTGTCCAAAAAGGTGGCGCTACCGTCTCCAGACACGGCAGCCCTCAAGGATCCTGCTGATCGCAGACAGGAAACTACCTTAAAATCAATTTATACACATACGGGGGCCTTGCTCAGACCGGCAATAGCGTCGGCTTGGGTTTGTAGCGCTGCAGCAGCTTGGACTGATACCTTATCAGCTGACATTGATACCCTAGATAGGGATACCATTTTGTTGACCTTAGGTCACATTAAAGACGCAGTCTTATATATGAGAGACGCTCAGAGAGACGTTGGTCTGCTAGGTTCGAGAGCCAACGCCATGGCGATTTCGGCTAGGCGAGCCCTGTGGACCCGCCAATGGACGGGTGATGCCGACTCAAAGAAACATATGGAAGTTTTACCTTACAAAGGTGAGGATTTATTTGGGGAAGGTCTCGCAGACCTGGTTTCCACAGCTACCGCGGGTAAATCTACCTTTCTTTGACGTCCTAGTGGATGCTGGGAACTCCGTAAGGACCATGGGGAATAGCGGCTCCGCAGGAGACTGGGCACAACTAAAAGAAAGCTTTTAGACTACCTGGTGTGCACTGGCTCCTCCCACTATGACCCTCCTCCAAGCCCCAGTTAGATTTCTGTGCCCGGCCGAGCTGGATGCACACTAGGGGCTCTCCTGAGCTCCTAGAAAGAAAGTTTATTTTAGGTTTTTTATTTTACAGTGAGACCTGCTGGCAACAGGCTCACTGCATCGAGGGACTAAGGGGAGAAGAAGCGAACCTACCTGCTTGCAGCTAGCTTGGGCTTCTTAGGCTACTGGACACCATTAGCTCCAGAGGGATCGACCGCATGGAACTGGCCTTGGTGTTCGTTCCCGGAGCCGCGCCGCCGTCCCCCTTACAGAGCCAGAAGCAAGAAGAGGTCCGGAAAATCGGCGGCAGAAGACATCAGTCTTCACCAAGGTAGCGCACAGCACTGCAGTTGTGCGCCATTGCTCCTCATGCACACTTCACACTACGGTCACTGAGGGTGCAGGGCGCTGGGGGGGGGCGCCCTGAGCAGCAATAAAAACACCTTGGCTGGCAAATATATCACAATATATAGCCCCAGAGGCTATATATGTGATAAATACCCCTGCCAGAATCCATAAAAAAGCGGGAGAAAAGTCAGCGAAAAAGGGGCGGGGCTATCTCTCTCCGCACACTGGCGCCATTTTCTCTTCACAGTACAGCTGGAAGACAGCTCCCCAGGCTCTCCCCTGTAGTTTGCAAGCTCAAAGGGTTAAAAAGAGAGGGGGGGCACTAAATTTAGGCGCAATATTGTATATACAAGCAGCTATTGGGAAAAATTCACTCAATATAGTGTTAATCTCTAAATTATATAGCGCTCTGGTGTGTGCTGGCATACTCTCTCTCTGTCTCCCCAAAGGGCTGTGTGGCGTCCTGTCCTCAGTCAGAGCATTCCCTGTGTGTGTGCGGTGTGTCGGTACGGCTGTGTCGACACCGATGAGGAGGCTTATGTGATGGCAGAGCAGATGCCGATAAATGTGATGTCGCCCCCTGTGGGGCCGACACCAGAGTGGATGGATAGGTGGAAGGTATAAACCGACAGTGTCAACTCCTTACATAAAAGGCTGGATGACGTAACAGCTATGGGACAGCCGGCTTCTCAGCCCGCGCCTGCCCAGGCGTCTCAAAGGCCATCAGGGGCTCAAAAACGCCCGCTCCCTCAGATGGCAGACACAGATGTCGACACGGAGTCTGACTCCAGTGTCGACGAGGTTGAGACATATACACAATCCACTAGGAACATCCGTTACATGATCCCGGCAATAAAAAATGTGTTACACATTTCTGACATTAACCCAAGTACCACTAAAAAAGGGTTTTATGTTTGGGGAGAAAAAGCAGGCAGTGTTTTGTTCCCCCATCAAATGAGTGAATGAAGTGTGAAAAAGCGTGGGTTCCCCCGATAAGAAACTGGTAATTTATAAAAAGTTACTGATGGCGTACCCTTTCCCGCCAGAGGATAAGTTACACTGGGAGATATCCCCTAGGGTGGATAAGGCGCTCACACGTTTGTCAAAAAAGGTGGCACTGCCGTCTTAGGATACGGCCACTTTGAAGGTACCTGCTGATAAAAAGCAGGAGGCTGTCCTGAAGTCTGTATTTACACACTCAGGTACTAGACTGAGACCTGCAGATAGTGCTGCTGCAGCGTGGTCTGTAACCCTCTCAAACAGGGATACTATTTTGCGAACATAAGACGTCGTCTTATATATGAGGGATGCACAGAGGGATATTTTGCCGGCTGGCATCCAGAATTAATGCAATGTCCATTCTGTCAGGAGGGTATTAGAGACCCGACACTGGACAGGTGATGCTGACTTTAAAAGGCACATAGAGCCTTATAAGGGTGAGGAATTGTTTGGGGATGGTCTCTGGGACCTCGTATCCACAGCAACAGCTGGGAAGAAAAATTTTTATCTCAGGTTTCCTCACAGCCTAAGAAAGCACTGTATTATCAGGTACAGTCCTTTCGGCTTCAGAAAAGCAAGCGGGTCAAAGGCGCTTCCTTTCTGCACAGAGATGAGGGAAGAGGGAAAAAGCTGCACCAGTCAGCCAGTTCCCAGAATCAAAATTCTTCCCCCGCTTCCTCTGAGTCCACCGCATGACGCGGGGGCTCCACAGGCGTAGCCAGGTACGGTGGGGGGCCGCCTCAAAAATTTCAGCGATCAGTGGGATCGCTCACAGGTGGATCCCTGGATCCTTCAAGTAGTATCTCAGGGGTACAAGCTGGAATTCGAGGCGTCTCCCCCCCGCCGTTTCTTCAAATCTGCCTTGCCGACAACTCCCTCAGGCAGGGAGGCTGTGCTAGAGGCAATTCACAAGCTGTATTCCCAGCAGGTGATAGTCAAGGTGCCCCTACTTCAACAAGGACGGGGTTACTATTCCACACTGTTTGTGGTACCGAAACCGGACGGTTCGGTGAGACCCATTTTAAATTTGAAATCCTTGAACACATACATAAAAAAATTCAAGTTCAAGATGGAATCGCTCAGGGCGGTTATTGCAAGCCTGGAGGAGGGGGATTACATGGTATCCCTGGACATCAAGGATGCTTACCTACATGTCCCCATTTACCATCCTCACCAGGAGTACCTCAGATTTGGGGTACAGGATTGCCATTACCAATTCCAAACACTGCCGTTTGGACTGTCCACGGCACCGAGGGTCTTTACCAAGGTAATGGCAGAAATGATGATACTCCTTCGAAAAAAGGGAGTTTTAATTATCCCGTACTTGGACGATCTCCTTATAAAGGCAAGGTCCAAGGAGCAGTTGTTGGTCGGAGTAGCACTATCTCGGGAAGTGCTACAACAGCACGGATGGATTCTATACATTCCAAAGTCACAGCTAGTTCCTACCACACTCCTACTGTTCCTGGGGATGGTTCTGGACACAGAACAGAAAAAAGTGTTTCTCCCGCAGGAGAAAGCCAAGGAGCTGTCATCTCTAGTCAGAGACCTCCTGAAACCAAAACAGGTATCGGTGCATCACTGCACACGAGTCCTGGGAAAAATGGTAGCTTCTTACGAAGCAAAATTCCATTCGGCAGGTTCCATGCAAGAACCTTTCAGTGGGACCTCTTGGACAAGTGGTCGGGATCGCATCTTCAGATGCATCGGCTGATACCCTGGTCCTTGGAGACAGGGTTATCTCTACTGTGGTGGCTGCAGAGTGCTCATCTTCAAGAGGGCCGCAGATTCGGCATACAGGACTGGGTCCTGGTAACCACGGATGCCAGCCTTCGAGGCTGGGGGGCAGTCACACAGGGAAGAAATTTCCAAGGACTTTGGTCAAGTCAGGAGTCGTCCCTACACATAAATATTCTGGAACTGAGGGCCATTTACAATGCCCTAAGTCTGGCAAGGCCTCTGCTGCATAACCAGCCGGTACTGATCCAATCAGACAACATCACGGCAGTCGCCCTTGTAAACCGACAGGGCGGCACAAGAAGCAGGATGGCGATGGCAGAAGACACAAGGATTCTCCGATGGGCGGAGAATCACGTCTTAGCACTGTCAGCAGTGTTCATTTCGGGAGTGGACAACTGGGAAGCAGACTTCCTCAGCAGACACGACATACACCCGGGAGAGTGGGGACTTCATCCAGAAGTCTTCCAACTGTTGGTAAACCGTTGGGAAAGGCCACAGGTGGACATGATGGCGTCCCGCCTAAACAAAAATCTAGATATTGCGCCAGGTCAAGGGACCCTCAGGCAATAGCTGTGGACGCTCTAGTGACACCGTGGGTGTACCAGTCGGTTTATGTATTCCCTCCTCTGCCTCTCATACCAAAGGTACTGAGAATAATAAGAAAACGAGGAGTAAGAACGATACTCGTGGTTCCGGATGGGCCAAGAAGAGCTTGGTACCCAGAACTTCAAGAAATGATATCAGAGGACCCATGGCCTCTACCGCTCAGACAGGATCTGCTACAGCAGGGGCCCTGTCTGTTCCAAGACTTACCGCGGCTGCGTTTGACGGCATGGCGGTTGAATTCCGGATCCTAAAGGAAAAAGGCATTCCGGAGGATGTCATTCCTACGCTGATAAAAGCCAGGAAAGAAGTAACCGCAAACCATTATCACCGTATTTGGCGAACATATGTTGCGTGGTGTGAGGCCAGGAAGGCCCCAACAGAGGAATTTCAGCTGGGTCGTTTTCTGCACTTCCTACAGTCAGGAGTGACTATGGGCCTAAACTTGGGTTCCATTAAGGTCCAGATTTCGGCTCTGTCGATTTTCTTCCAGAAAGAACTGGCTTCACTGCCTGGAGTTCAGACATTTGTAAAGGGAGTGCTACATATTCAGCCCCCTTTTGTGTCTCCTGTGGCACCTTGGGATCTCAACGTGGTGTTGAGTTTCCTAAAATCACATTGGTTTGAGCCACTTAAAACTGTGGATTTTAAATATCTCACGTGGAAAGTGGTCATGTTATTGGCCTTGGCTTCGGCCAGGCGTGTGTCAGAATTGGCGGCTTTGTCATGTAAAAGCCCTTATCTGATTTTCCATATGGATAGGGCAGAATTGAGGACTCGTCCCCAGTTTCTCCCTAAGGTGGTATCAGCTTTTCACTTAAACCAACCTATTGTAGTGCCTGTGGCTACTAGGGACTTGGAAGATTCCACGTTACTGGACGTAGTCAGGGCCTTAAAAATTTATATTTCCAGGACGGCTGGAGTCAGGAAAACTGACTCGCTTTTTATCCTGTAGGCACCCAACAAAATAGGTGCTCCTGCTTCTAAGCAGACTATTGCTCGCTGAATTTGTAACACAATTCAGCTGGAGCATTCTGCGGCTGGATTGCCGCATCCTAAATCAGTAAAAGCCCATTCCACGAGGAAAGTGGGTTCATCTTGGGCGGCTGCCCGAGGGGTCTCGGCTTTATAACTTTGCCGAGCTGCAACTTGGTCAGGGGCAAACACGTTTGCAAAATTCTACAAATTTGATACCCTGGCTGAGGAGGACCTTGAGTTCTCTCATTCGGTGCTGCAGAGTCATCCGCACTCTCCCGCCCGTTTGGGAGCTTTGGTATAATCCCCATGGTCCTTACGGAGTTCCCAGCATCCACTAGGACGTCAGAGAAAATAAGATTTTACTCACCGGTAAATCTATTTCTCGTAGTCCGTAGTGGATGCTGGGCGCCCATCCCAAGTGCGGATTGTCTGCAATACTTGTATGTAGTTATTGCCTAACTAAGGGTTATTGTTGAGCCATCTGTTGAGAGGCTCAGTTATATTTCATACTGATAACTGGGTATAGTATCACAAGTTATACGGTGTGATTGGTGTGGCTGGTATGAGTCTTACCCGGGATTCAAAATCCTTCCTTATTGTGTCAGCTCTTCCGGGCACAGTATCCTAACTGAAGCTTGGAGGAGGGTCATAGTGGGAGGAGCCAGTGCACACCAGGTAGTCTAAAAGCTTTCTTTTAGTTGTGCCCAGTCTCCTGCGGAGCCGCTATTCCCCATGGTCCTTACGGAGTTCCCAGCATCCACTACGGACTACGAGAAATAGATTTACCGGTGAGTAAAATCTTATTTTTTACCTTATGTTTCTCCACAGCAAAAGAAAACGCCGCAATATCAGATGCAGTCTTTTCGGTCGCACAAGTCCAGAAGAGGTCGGGCTCTTCCTTCCTCGCCAGAGGTAAGGGTAGAGGGAAAAAACTGCCGGCTACGGCTAGTTCCCGGGAGCAGAAGTCCTCCCCATCTTCTACTAAATCCACCGCATGACGCTGGGGCTCCACTGAGGGAGTCCACGCTGGTGGGGGCACGTCTTCGACTCTTCAGCCACGTCTGGGTTCAGTCGGACGTGGATCTTTGGGCAATGGAAATTGTATCCCAGGGTTACAAACTGGAATTCGAAGACGTGCCTCCTCGCCGATTTTTCAAATCGGCTTTACCAGCTTCTCCCCCAGAAAGGGAGATAGTTTTAGCTGCAATTCAAAAACTGTGTCAACAACAAGTGGTTGTCGAGGTTCCCCTAGTTCAACAGGGGAAGGGGTACTATTCAACCCTATTTGTGGTCCCGAAACCGGATGGCTCGGTCAGACCCATTCTAAATTTAAAATCCCTAAACCTGTACTTAAAAAAGTTAATATTCAAGATGGAATCGCTCAGGGCGGTTATCTCCAGCTTGGAAGGGGGGGATTTTATGGTGTCACTAGACATAAAGGATGCATACCTTCATGTCCCTATATATCCCCCTCATCAGGCGTACCTGAGATTCGCTGTACAGGACTGTCATTACCAGTTTCAGACGTTGCCGTTTGGGCTTTCCACGGCCTCGAGGATTTTCACCAAGGTAATGGCCGAAATGATGGTCCTCCTGCGCCGGCAGGGAATCACAATTATCCCGTACTTGGATGATCTCCTGATAAAAGCGAGATCGAGAGATCAGTTGCTGAAAAGCGTGTCGCTCTCCCTGAGAGTGCTGCAGCAACATGGCTGGATTCTAAATCTACCAAAGTCACAGTTGGTTCCAACGACTCAGCCATGTTTCTTAGGCATGATTCTGGACACGGAACAAAAGAGGGTTTTTCTCCCAATGGACAAAGCCCAGGAACTCCAGAACATGGTCAGAGACCTGTTAAAACCGAAAAGAGTGTCAGTCCATCAATGCACTCGAGTACTGGGGAAAATGGTGGCGACCTACGAGGCCATCCCCTTCGGCAGGTTTCATGCGAGGACGTTTCAGTGGGACCTTCTGGACAAGTGGTCCAGGTCCCATCTTCAAATTCATCAGAAAATAAGCCTGTCCCCCAGGGCCAGGGTGTCTCTCCTGTGGTGGCTGCAGAGTGCTCACCTTCTAGAGGGTCGCAGGTTCGGCATTCAAGACTGGGTTCTGGTGACCACGGACGCGAGCCTCCGAGGATGGGGAGCGGTCACACAAGGAAGAAACTTTCAGGGGATATGGTCAAGCCAGGAGGCTTGTCTACACATCAACGTACTGGAATTGAGGGCCATATACAACGGCCTACGTCAAGCGGAGAATCTTCTTCGCGGACTACCGGATCTGATTCAATCAGACAATGTCACAGCTGTGGCTCATGTAAACCGCCAAGGCGGAACAAGGAGCAAAGTGGCAATGGCGGAAGCCACCAGGATTCTGCGCTGGGCGGAAAATCACATAAGCGCTTTGGCAGCAGTTTTCATTCTGGGAGTGGACAACTGGGAAGCAGACTTCCTCAGCAGACACGATCTCCATCCAGGAGAGTGGGGACTTCATCAAGAAGTTTTTGCTGAGATAACAAGTCGTTGGGGACTTCCTCAAATAGACATGATGGCGTCACGCCTCAACAAGAAGCTTCGGAGGTATTGTGCCAGGTCAAGGGACCCTCAGGCAGTAGCAGTGGACACCCTGGTGACACTGTGGGTGTTTCGGTCGGTCTATGTGTTCCCTCCTCTTCCACTCGTATCAAAGATATTGAGAATCATAAGACGAAAAAGAGTGCAGACAATACTCATTGTTCCAGATTGGCCTCGAAGGGCCTGGTATTCAGATCTTCAGGAAATGCTCACAGAAGATCCGTGGCCTCTTCCTCTCAGAGAGGACCTGTTGCAACAGGGGCCCTGCGTGTTCCAAGACTTACCGCGGTTACGTTGACGGCATGGCGGTTGAACACCGAATCCTAGCTGGGAAAGGCATTCTGGAAGAAGTCATCCCTACTCTGATAAAGGCTAGGAAGTAGGTGACGGCGAAACATTATCACCGTATCTGGAGAAAGTATGTATCTTGGTGTGAATCTAAGAATGCTCCTACGGAAGATTTCCATCTGGGCCGTTTTCTCCACTTTCTGCAGACAGGAGTGGATATGGGCCTTAAATTAGGCTCCATTAAGGTACAGATTTCGGCCCTATCAATTTTCTTTCAGAAGGAATTGGCTTCTCTCCCAGAAGTCCAGACTTTTGTAAAGGGAGTGCTGCACATACAGCCTCCTTTTGTGCCCCCAGTGGCACCATGGGACCTTAACGTGGTGTTACAGGTCCTAAAATCTCAATGGTTTGAGCCCCTCCAAACAGTGGAATTAAAATTTCTCACTTGGAAGGTGGTAATGTTGTTGGCTTTGGCATCTGCAAGGCGGGTGTCTGAATTGGCGGCTTTGTCTCACAAAAGCCCCTATCTGATTTTCCATGTGGATAGAGCAGAGTTGAGGACTCGTCCTCAATTTTTGCCTAAGGTGGTTTCATCTTTTCATATGAACCAACCTATTGTGGTGCCTGTGGCTACGGGTGACTTGGAGGATTCCAAGTCCGTTGATGTAGTCAGGGCCTTAAAAATGTATGTAGCCAGGACGGCTCGGGTTAGAAAAACAGAGGCACTGTTTGTCCTGTATGCAGCCAACAAGGTTGGCGCTCCTGCTTCTAAGCAGACTATTGCCCTCTGGATCTGTAACACGATTCAGCAGGCTCATTCTACGGCTGGATTGCCGGTACCTAATTCGGTAAAGGCCCATTCCACTAGGAAGGTGGGCTCTTCTTGGGCGGCTGCCCGAGGTGTCTCGGCTTTGCAACTTTGGCGAGCGGCTACTTGATCGGGTTCAAACACTTTTGCTAAATTCTACAAGTTTGATACCTTGGCTGAGGAGGACCTCATGTTTGCTCAATCGGTGCTGCAGAGTCATCCGCACTCTCCCGCCCGGTCTGGAGCTTTGGTATAATCCCCATGGTCCTTACGGAGTCCCCAGCATCCTCTAGGACGTAAGAGAAAATAAGATTTTAAACCTACCGGTAAATCTTTTACTCGTAGTCCGTAGAGGATGCTGGGCGCCCGTCCCTGTGCGGACATATTTCTGCAAGACTTGTATATAGTTATTGCTTACATAAGGGTTATGTTACAGTTTTGATCAGTCTCGGGCTGATCGGCGGAATAGCCGCCGATCCGCGTGCTTCTGTTGGAAACGGGGCCAAATCCAACTGGTTTTGGCCCCGTTTTCGACCATCTCAATCCAACTTTAAAAAAAGTCTGATTGAGATGAGGGAGCTGAGAGGAGGAGATGGGAGAGAGAAGCGGGGAGACGGGAGAGAGCAGCGGGGAGAGCAGCGGCTACAGCACAGCGTAGCAGGAGATTGGGGCACCAACGCCGCTCATGGCAGCATCCATCCGGCTCCAGCATGCGAGGTCCCGCTTGCTGGAGCCGGGTAGACACTGCCGTGAGGTCTGGCGGCGGTGCCCCATCCTCCTGTTATGTAGTGCTGTAGCCGCTGCACTGCCCCGTCTCCCCGCTGCTCTTCCTATGTCTCCTCCTCTCTGCTCCCTCATCTCAATTCGACTTTTTTTTAAAGTCTGATTGAGATGGTCAGGAACGGCCAAATCCGACAGTTCATTGAATAGCCCTTGTCGGATCCAAATGCATGTCGGAATGGATCCGACTTTAATTGAATTTCTCTAACGTCCTTGAGGATGCTGGGACTCCGTAAGGACCATGGGGAATAGACGGGCTCCGCAGGAGATAGGGCACTTTAAGAAAGCTTTGGTGCTCGCTTCGGCAGCACATATACTAAAATTGGAACGATACAGAGAAGATTAGCATGGCCCCTGCGCAAGGATGACACGCAAATTCGTGAAGCGTTCCATATTTTTTATTTTCGTCGGCACAACTGAACTTAAGGTCGCCTTATTTGCAGACGACATGCTCTTGTTTGTCTTTGATCCACTTTCATCTATCCCTGAAATTCTGCGCTTGATCTCGGATTTTGGTGCGACGGCCGGCTATAAGATTAATGTCGACAAATTGGAATTATTCCCTCTGAACGTTCCTCCTTCCTTGCTCTCCACACTCCCGCAAACCACCACCTTCACGATTACTCAATCGCATTTCAAATATCTAGGAGTTAGTATCCCACGTGATCTCTCACGCATTTATGAGTTAAATTTTTCTTCGGTCATCGCTGCTGTGATCGCTAAGCTGGAGGGCTGGGCTACCCTTCCCCTCTCCATGTTGGGACGGATTGCAGTTCTCAAATCTGTAATCTTCCCTAAGATCTTTTACGTTATGCAATCTCTCCCGATTAGCCTCCGTGACTTGGACAACACCAGACTCCGCAGAGCTATGACCCGTTTTATCTGCCAAGGAAAGAAACCAAAGGTGGCTTTTGCGAAGCTGGTGATGGACAGATCTGCGGGTGGGTTTGGTGTCCCTGATTTTCTATCCTATTCTCTCACAGTCTTCCTTCGATATGCCGCTGACTGGCTACTGGGTAGGAGCACTTATACAGACCTGGCTCTAGATACTAATGCCTTTAGACCTTTTTCCCCTTGTGCTCTTCTGCATACGAAGAAGGCCTCGATCCCTCCCTCAATTATGGAACATCCCCTATTTAGGGACACCTATATCAGTTGGGTGAAAATACATAAGAAATTAAACTTAGATCACACTGCTTCCACATATATACCTTTTTGGGGAAACCCCTCCTTTCCTCCTTCCCTTCACAACACTTTATTCCTTCAGTGGCGAGAGAGGGGGCTATGCTCCGCTTCCCAGGTTTTCGATCCGGGTGGCCACATTACGCAGTTCGCGACGCTGAGAGACAGGTACTCCCTACCCTCTTCCCACTTTTTCATGTATCTCCAAATGAGGCACTATCTTACATCACTTAACCTTGGTTCCTCTCATATGACCCCCTCCTCCCCGCTAGCAAAAGTTCTGAAACAATGGGAGTCATGCCCTTACAAAATTAAGCACCTCTATATTCTCCTAGTAAACATTCCCTCCACGCCATACCTTCCAAGACTAGTTGCCTCCTGGCAATCGGATGTTTCAGACATTACCTCCTACGAGCTTTTACTAGATCATCATCAACGCACCTTGTCCATACTGAGCTCTGCATACCTCCAGGAGGTTCATCTCAAAACTATACATAGGGCTTATCTCCCTCCCTATGACCGGGCCGCTGTCGACCCCTTGGATTCCAACAAATGTCCTAAATGTAAAGGGGCTAGAGCCTCATTCTACCATTGTCTCTGGAGTTGTACTAGGATCCAGCGCTTTTGGAATAAATTATTCGTATACATCAATACTCGTTTCCACACCTCTCTACGGCCAGACCCGCTGGCATGCCTCTGCATAAATTTCTCTGACGTCCTAGTGGATGCTGGGAACTCCGTAAGGACCATGGGGAATAGACGGGCTCCGTAGGAGACTGGGCACTCTAAAAGAAAGATTAGGTACTATCTGGTGTGCACTGGCTCCTCCCTCTATGCCCCTCCTCCAGACCTCAGTTAGAATCTGTGCCCGGCCAGAGCTGGGTGCTCCTAGTGGGCTCTCCTGAGCTTGCTAGAAAGAAAGTATTTGTTAGGTTTTTTATTTTCAGTGAGATCTGCTGGCAACAGACTCTCTGCTACGTGGGACTGAGGGGAGAGAAGCAAACCTACCTGCTTGCAGCTATCTTCTGCTTCTTAGGCTACTGGACACCATTAGCTCCAGAGGGTTCGAACACAGGGCCTGACCTCGATCGTCCGTTCCCGGAGCCGCGCCGCCGTCCCCCTTGCAGAGCCAGAAGACAGAAGAGAAGCGATGAAATCGGCGGCAGAAGACTCCTGTCTTTATTAAGGTAGCGCACAGCACCGCAGCTGTGCGCCATTGCTCCCACAGCACACCACACACTCCGGTCACTGTAGAGTGCAGGGCGCTGGAGGGGGGGGGGGGGGCGCCCTGGGCAGCAATAAAAATACCTTTGGCATAAAAATACACATAATACAGTCTGTGACTGTATATGTGTAAAACCCCCGCCATTTTTAGTCAGAAACAGGACAGAAGCCCGCCGCTGAGGGGGCGGGGCCTTCTTCCTCAGCACACCAGCGCCATTTTCTCTTCACAGCTCCGCTGGAAGGAAGCTCCCCAGGCTCTCCCCTGCAGTATCCTGGTACACAAAGGGTGAAAAGAGAGGGGGGGGCACATAAATTTAGGCGCAAAAATTGTATATACAGCAGCTAATGGGTAAACACTGAGTTGTAGTGTAATCCCTGGGTTATATAGCGCTGGGGTGTGTGCTGGCATACTCTCTCTCTGTCTCTCCAAAGGGCCTTGTGGGGGAACTGTCTTCAAATAGAGCATCCCCTGTGTGTGTGGTGTGTCGGTACACGTGTGTCGACATGTCTGAGGTAAAAGGCTCCTCTAAGGATGTGATAGAGCGGATATGTATGTGAGAGGGTGTCTCCATCGACAACGCCGACACCTGTTTGGATATGTGTAAGTGCTAAGGTGAATTTATTGCACAAATGGTTAGGGAACAGACAGGAAATCTACCCATGTCTGTCCCTATGTCACAGAGACATTCAGAGTTCACAATGCTCACTATCCAAAATAACAAACACTGGTATCGACACGAGTTTAACTCCACTGTCGACTACGATAATGCAAAGTTACAGCCAAGATGGCTAGAAGGTATTCAATATATGATATTGAAATAAAAGATGATTTGCATATCACTGATGACTCATCTGTCCCTGACACGAGAGTACACATGTTTAAGGGGAAGAATGCTGAGGTAAATTTCCCTCCTCTCATGAGGAAAAAGAGCGGGAATCTCCAGACAAGAGACGGCAGCTTCCCACAA
Source organism: Pseudophryne corroboree (assembly GCF_028390025.1). Lineage (NCBI taxonomy): Eukaryota > Metazoa > Chordata > Amphibia > Anura > Myobatrachidae > Pseudophryne > Pseudophryne corroboree. The sequence continues at coordinate 392,328,400 of NC_086450.1, forward strand.
GAGAATTCTCAGGCTGTATCCTTTCCCCACTAGGGCCAGGATGTGTTGAGAATCTTCCCCTAGGGTGTCCTGTTTGCACAGACGGTAGCACTTGCTATTCTCAGGGATCCTGCAGATAGCGTGCACATTCTAGTATACTACCCAGACCGGCGATTGTGTCGGCATGGGTTTATAGCGCTGTGGCAGCGTGGACAGGTACCTTATCAGCAGAGATTAAGACCCTAGTAAATATATTAAAGATGCTGTCTTAAGTGATAGATCTATAGTTATAAAGCATGCCCAAAGAGACATGAGTATACTGGGTCCTAGAGTCAAAGCTATGTCGATCTCTGCTTGACGTGTCCTGTAGAATATGCATTGGACAGATGATGCCGACTTAAGAGGCATATGGAAGGCTGAGGAATTGTGTGGAGAAGGGTTCTCGGGCCTGGTCTCCACAGCTATAGCTGGTAATTCTGCTAGTTTGCCTTATATTCCTGCACAGCCTAAGAAAGCACGACATTATTAAATGCAGCCTTTCGAATAAAGAAACAAAGTCTGAGGTGCGTCCTTTCTTGTCAGAGCCGGGACCAACACAGCTAGTTCCCAGGAACAGAAGTCCTCCCCGGCCCCTACAAAAATCCACCTAAGCCGCTGGGGCTCCACAGGCGGAGCTAGGCCCGGTGGGGACACGCCTTCGTAAGTTCAGCCACAAGTGGGTTCACTCCCTGTTAGGTCCCTGGGCAATAGATATTGTGTCTCAGGGATACAAGCTGGACTGTGAGAAGATGCCCCCTCACCGACGGCCCTGCGGGCTTCCCCCCAAGAGGGGGAGCCAGTGTTAACTGCAATTCACAAATTGTATCTTTAACAGGTGGTGGTCAAGGGTCCCCTCCTTCAACAAGAGGGTGTTATTATTCGACCATGTTGTAATCCCGAAACCAGACGGTTCGGTCAGACCCATATTGAATTAAAAATCCCTGAACATATACCTGAGAAGGTTCAAGTTCAAGATGGAATCGCTAAGAGCAGTCAGGGCAAGCCTAAAAAGAGGGAGACTTTATCGTGAATCGGGTCATAAGGGATGCATACCTTCATGTCCCCATTTATCCACCTCATTAGGCGTACCTCAGAATTGCGGTACGGGATTGTCATAACCAAGGTAATGGCGGATATGATTGTGCTCCTGCGGAAGCAAGGTGTCACTATTATCACGTACTTGGACGATCTCCTCATACAAGCGAGATCAAGAGAGCAGTTGCCGAACAGCGTATCACTTTCTCTGGAAGTGTAACGGCAACACGGCTGGATTCTATATATTCCAAAGTCGCAGTTGGTTCCTACAGCTCATCTGCCTCTCCTAGGCACGATCCTAGACACAGACCAGAAAAGGGTTTATCTCCCGATAGAGAGAGCTCAGGAGCTCATGACACTGGTCAGGAATCTATTAAAACCAAAACAGGTGTCAGTGCATCACTGCACTCGAGTCCTGGGAAGGATGGTGGCATCATACGAGGCCATCCCCTTAGGCAGGTTCCATGCGAGGACCTTCCAATGGGACTTACTGGACAAGTGGTCCGGATCACCTCTTCAGATGCATCGGTTAATCACCCTATCCCCCAGGGCCAGGGTGTCTCTCCTGTGGTGGCTGCAGAGTGCTCACCTTCTCGAGGGCCGCAGATTCGGCATTCAGGACTGGATCCTGGTGACCACGGATGCAAGCCTCCGAGGGTGGGGGGCAGTTACACAGGGAAGAAATTTCCAAGGTCTGTGGTCAAGTCAACAGACTTGCCTTCACATCAATATCCTGGAACTAAGGGCCATATACAACGCCCTAAGTCAAGCGGAGATCCTGCTTCGCGACCAACCGGTTCTGATCCAGTCAGACCGCAGGGGTTCATGTAAACCGCCAAGGCGGCACAAGGAGCAGGGTGGCGAGGGTAGAAGCCACCAGAATTCTTCGCTGGGCGGAGAATCAAGTAAGCGCACTGTCAGCAGTGTTAATTCCGGGAGTGGACAACTGGGAAGCAGACTTCCTCAGCAGGCACGACCTCCACCCGGGAAAGTGGGGACTTCATCAGGAAGTCTTCACGCAGTTTGCAAATTGATGGGAACTGCCTCAGGTGGACTAGATGGCGTCCCACCTCAATAAAAAGCTAAAAAAGGTTTTAAGCCGGGTCCCTCAGGTGATAGCTGTGGTCTCACTAGTAACACCATGGGTGTTCCAGTCGGTCTATGTATTCCCTCCTCTTCCTCTCATACCCAAGGGCTGAGAATTGTAATAAAAGGAGGAGTGAGAACAATATTCTTTGCTCCGAATGGGCCAAGAAGGACTCGGTACCCTGAGCTGCAAGAAATGCTCTCAGAGGACTCAGGGCTTCTGCCTCTCAGACAGGACATGTTGCAACAGGGGCCCTGTCTGTTCCAAGACTTACCGCGGCTGCATTTGACGGCATGGCGGTTGAACGCCGGATCATAGCGAAAAAGGGCATTCCGGATGCAGTTATTCCTACGCTGATAAAGGCTAGGAAAGACGTGACAGCAAGACTTTTTCACTGTATATAGCGAAAATAGGTTGCTTGGTGTGAGGCCGGGAAGGCCCTACAGAGGAATTCCAGCGGGGTCGATTCCTGCACTTCCTACAGTCAGGAGTGACTATGGGCCTAAAATTAGGATCCATAAAGGTCAAGATTTCGGCCCTATCCATTTTCTCTCAAAAGAACTGGCCTCACTGCCTGAAGTTCAGACGTTGTTCCGGGGGTGCTGCATATTCAGCCTCCTTTTGTGCCACCGGTGGCACCTTGGGATCTTAACGTTGTGTTGGATTTCCTGAAATACCACTGGTTTGAGCTACTTAAGACCGTGGAGCTAAAATATCTCACGTGGAAAGTGGTCATGCTATTGGCCTTAGCTTCGGCTAGGCGTGTGTCAGAATTGGCGGTTTTGTCATGTAAAAGCCCTTATCTGATCTTCCATATGGACAGGGCAGAATTGAGGACTCGTCCCCAATTTCTCCCTAGGGTGGTATCATCGTTTCATTTGAACCAGCCTATTGTGGTGCCTGCGGCTACTAGGGACTTGGAGGATTCCAAGTTGCTGGACGTAGTCCGGGCTTTGAAAATTTATGTTTCCAGAACGGCGGGAGTCAGAAAGTCTGACTCGCTGTTTATTCTGTATGCAGCCAACAAGGTTGGCGCTCCTGCTTCGAAGCAGACTATTGCTTGCTGGATCTATAGCACGATTCAGCGGGTACACTCTGCGGCTGGATTGCCGCATCCAAAATCGGTGAAAGCCCATTCCACAAGGAAGGTGGGCTCTTCTTGGGCGGCTGCCCGAGGGGTCTCGGCTTTACAGCTTTGCCGAGCTGCTACTTGGTCGGGGTCAAACAAGTTTGCTAAGTTCTACAAGTTTGATACCCTGGCTGAGGAGGACCTTGAGTTTGCTCATGCGGTGCTGCAGAGTCATCCGCACTCTCCCGCCCGTTTGGGAGCTTTGGTATAATCCCCATGGTCCTTACGGAGTTCCCAGCATCCACTAGGACGTCAGAGAAAATAAGAATATACTCACGGGTAATTCTTTTTCTCGTAGTCCGTAGTGGATGCTGGGCGCCCGTCCCAAGTGCGGAGACTCTGCAATACATGTATATAGTTATTGCTTAACTAAAGGGTTATTGTTATGAGCCATCCATTAAATGAGGCTCAGTTGTTATTCATACTGTTAACTGGGTATGGTTATCACAAGTTGTACAGTGTGATTGGTGTGGCTGGTATGAGTCTTACCCTGGATTCTAAATCCTTTCCTTGTTGTGTCAGCTCTTCCGGGCACAGTTTCCCTAACTGAGGTCTGGAGGAGGGGCATAGAGGGAGGAGCCAGTGCACACCAGATAGTACCTAATCTTTCTTTTAGAGTGCCCAGTCTCCTGCGGAGCCCGTCTATTCCCCATGGTCCTTACGGAGTTCCCAGCATCCACTACGGACTACGAGAAATAGAATTACCGGTGAGTAAATTCTTATTTTTTCTGTGTGGCAATCTATGCATGGGGTTAAACCACTCTTTCCTATGCTGACCATGCTGTTTACGATTTAAAAAAAAACGATTCTGTAGCACTGGGTTGTTAGATCCACCCCCTCCCTATCTGAAGTTTTAAAAATTATGTTGAACTATATCTATTTTGATCGCAAATCTACTATCCTTACGGGATATACTGGTCTTGCTGGGTTTCATTGAAAATGGGGTCCCTATCTGTCAACATTTGACCCAGATACTCGAACTCAGATAACCTCAGCTTTTGAAAATCCTCTATGGAAGTTGTCTAAATAACTATCTAAATAACAGTATAAATGGACTATGTTACTCCACTCTTCTTCCTCAGCCATTCTCTCTCTACTTCTCCTCTTTGTTGTCTAACCTTTTGTAATGCTCCCCCACTCTTCTGTTACCTTTTTTCCATGACTTCTTTGCCCTTACTCTTTGATATTGCCTTCACTCTATTGTTATTCTTATTGCTGTAGCAATACCACCGACCACATTGTCCTGGGTCTTCGCCTGATAGGCTTTTTGCCCATGTTTTCTCAGACAAATTGTCAGTGCTCCCTCTATTTCACCCCTCCCCCCCCCCCCCCCCCCCCTTTTTCTTCTTTCTCCCTCCCACATATTTTACCTCTACTCACCCTCTGTGATTTGACTGTATTTCTTATCTGTTTAAGATTGTTTGAACCACGCTTACATATGTTTCTATTCCAATGTTCTCACCTCACTGAAGGCTCAAACAATCTGTTGTGTTGTTGTTGTTTTTGATGTCGATTGTACATTTTTCTTCTAAAAACCCAATAAAAATCAGTCTTGTAAAAAAAAAAAAGAAAGCTTTGGATTCTGGGTGTGCACTGGCTCCTCCCTCTATGCCCCTCCTCCAGACCTCAGTTTTTACACTGTGCCCAGAGGGAAATGGGTGCACTGCAGGGAGCTCCCCTGAGTTCTCTGCCTAGAAAGCATTTTTGTTTGGATTTTTTCTATATTTTTACAGGGAGCACTGCTGGCAACAGGCTCCCTGCATTGAAGGACTGAGGAGAGAGGGGCAGACCTTCTTAAATGATAGGCTCTGCTTCCTCGGCTACTGGACACCATTAGCTCCAGAGGGGGTGAACACAGGTTCGTCCTGGGCATTCACTCCCAGAGCCGCACCGCCGTTCTTCTCACAGAGCCAGAAGAAACAAAGTCAGAAGACGTCTCAGGCGGCAGAAGCCTTCAGAGCTTCACTGAGGTAACGCACAGCACTGCAGCTGTGCGTCATTGCTCCCATACACCTCACACACTCCGGTCACTGTAAGGGTGCAGGGCGCAGGGGGGGCGCCCTGGGCAGCAATATAACACCTCTCTTATGGCAAAAGACAATATACATGTACAGGTGGGCACTGTACATGTATATAAAAGAGCCCCCGCCATATTTTAATAACTTTGAGCGGGACAGAAGCCCGCCGCTGAGGGGGCGGGGCTTCTCCCTCAGCACTCACCAGCGCCATTTTCTCTCCACAGCACCGCTGAGAGGAAGCTCCCCGGACTCTCCCCTGCTTTACACATGGTGACAGGGGGTTTGAAGGAGAGGGGGGGGGGGGGCACATATTTGGCGTTTAATTACTACTCAGCGCTTCTGGAAAAGGGTATTCTGTGTTTTTTTTCCAGGGGTATAGCGCTGGGGTGTGTGCTGGCATACTCTCTCTCTCTCTGTCTCTCCAAAGGGCCTTAAAGGGGATACTGTCTTCAGAAAAGAGTTTCCCTGTGTGTGTGAAGTGTGTCGGTACGCGTGTGTTGACATGTTTGACGAGGAAGGCTCGCTTAATGTGGAGGGGGAGTGCTTGAATGTCATGTCGCCGTCGGCAACGCCGACACCGGAATGGGTGGATATGCTGAATGTCTTAAATGCAAATGTCAATCTATTGCATAAAAGGTTAGACAAGGCTGAAGCTAGGGATCAGTCAGGTAGCCAGACCATGCCTGTCCCTGTGGCTCCAGGACCTTCGGGGTCTCAGAAGCACACCATATCCCAGATCGATGACACAGATACCGACACGGACACTGACTCTAGTGTCGACTATGAAGATGCAAAATTACAGCCGAGGGTGGCAAAAGGTATTCGGTACATGATTATTGCCATTAAAGAGGTTTTGCATATTACTGAGGAACCCCCTGTCCCTGACACGAGGGTACACATGTATGAAGGGAAAAAGCCTGAGGTCACCTTTCCGTCCTCATTTGAGCTGAGCGAATTGTGCGAGAAGGCTTGGGAATTTCCAGATAGGAGACCACAAGTTCACAAAAGGATTCTAATGGCGTATCCTTTTCCACAAACGGATAGGATACGATGGGAGTCTTCGCCTAAAGTAGACAAGGCGCTGACACGCTTATCCAAAAAGGTGGCACTGCCTTCTCAGGATACGGCTTCCCTCAAGAATTCTGCTGATCGCAGGCAGGAAATTACCATGAAGCACATTTACACTCATTCAGGTATTATTGTTAGACCGGCTTTTGCGTCGGCCTGGGTTTGTAGTGCTGTGGTGGCATGGGCAGAATCCTTATCTACGAAGATTGACACCTTAGATAGGGATGCCATTTTAATGACCATAGAGCATATCAGAGATGCTGCCTTGTATAAGTGAGATGCTCAAAGAGACATTTGTTTATTAAGCTCCAGAATAAACGCTATGTCTATTTCTGCTAGGCGGCTCTTGTGGACCCGACAGTGGACGGGAGATGCCGATTCAAAGCGGCATATGGAGTCCTTGCCTTACAAAGGGGAGGAGTTGTTTGGAGACGGCCTCTCGGACCTTGTCTCTACTGCTACGGCTGGTAAGTCGAATTTCTTACCTTATGTCCCCCCGCAGCATACAAAAAAGGCACCTCATTATCAAATGCAGTCCTTTCGTTCCAGTAAGAGCAAGAAGGTACGGGGATCGTCCTTTGTTGCCAGAGGAAAAGGCAAGGGAAAAAAGCTGCACACAGCTAGTTCCCAGGAGCAGAAGTCCTCCCCTGCATCTGCAAAGTTCACCGCATGACGCTGGGGCTTCCCGGGGGGAGGCAGATCTAGTGGGGGCTCGTCTTCGGTTTTTCAGCCACGTCTGGGTTCACTCGCAGGTGGATCCCTGGGCATTAGAGATTGTTTCTCAAGGATACAGGCTGGAATTCGAAGACTTGCCTCCTCGCCGGTTTTTCAAATCGGCTCTGCCGGCTTCCCCGTCAGAGAGGGAGCTAGTGTTGGCAGCAATCCAAAAATTGTATATTCAACAGGTGATTGTCACAGTTCCTCATCTCCAGCAAGGAGAGGGATATTACTCAACCCTGTTTGTGGTCCCGAAACCAGACGGTTCGGTCAGACCCATTTTAAACCTAAAATCCCTGAACCTGTACTTGAAGAGGTTCAAGTTCAAAATGGAATCACTCAGGGCGGTCATCGCCAGCCTGGAGGGGGGGGATTGGATGGTGTCCCTAGACATAAAGGATGCTTACCTTCATGTTCCGATATTCCCCCCTCACCAGGCGTTCCTGAAATTTGCAGTGCAGGACTGTCACTACCAATTTCAGACGTTGCCGTTTGGGCTTTCCACGGCCCCGAGAATTTTCACCAAGGTAATGGCGGAAATGATGGTGCTCCTGCGCAGGCAGGGTGTCACAATTATCCCATACTTGGACGATCTCCTCATAAAGGCAAGATCTCGGGAGAAGTTGCTGGACAGCGTGTCTCTGTCCATGAAGACGTTGCAGTTACACGGCTGGATTCTCAATATACCGAAGTCCCAGCTTGTCCCTACAACGCGTCTGACCTTTTTGGGCCTGATTCTAGACACAGACCAGAAAAAGGTTTCTCTGACGTCCTAGTGGATGCTGGGAACTCCGTAAGGACCATGGGGAATAGACGGGCTCCGCAGGAGACTGGTCACTTTAAAGAAAAGATTAGGTACTATCTGGTGTGCACTGGCTCCTTCCTCTATGCCCCTCCTCCAGACCTCAGTTAGAATCTGTGCCCGGCCAGAGCTGGGTGCTCCTAGTGGGCTCTCCTGAGCTTACTAGTAAAGAAAGTATTTATTAGGTTTTTTATTTTCAGTGAGCTTCTGCTGGCAACAGACTCACTGCTACGTGGGACTAAGGGGAGAGAAGCAAACCTACCTGCTTGCAGCTAGCTTGTGCTTCTTAGGCTACTGGACACCATTAGCTCCAGAGGGTTCGAACACAGGCACCTGTCCTCGATCGTCCGTTCCCGGATCCGCGCCGCCGTCCCCCTCACAGAGCCAGAAGAACAGAAGCTTGAAGACGACGAAATCGGCGGCAGAAGACTCCTGTCTTCATTTAAGGTAGCGCACTGCACCACAGCTGTGCGCCATTGCTCCCAGCACACTTACACACTCCGGTCACTGTAGGGTGCAGGGCGCTGGGGGGGGGGGCGCCCTGGGCAGCAATTGAAGTACTTTTTGGCAATAAAAATACATATATACAGTCTGGAACTGTATATATGTAAAAAAAAAACGCCATTTTTTTACACAGAAAGCGGGACAGAAGCCCGCCACTGAGGGGGCGGGGCCTTCTTCCTCAGCACACCAGCGCCATTTTCTCTTCACAGCTCCGCTGGAAGCAGCTCCCCAGGCTCTCCCCTGCAGTATCCAGGTACAAGAAGGGTAAAAACGAGAGGGGGGGCACATAAATTTAGGCGCAAATAAAACATATAAGGCAGCTATTGGGTAATCACTTATTATAAGTGAAAATCCCTGTGTTTATATAGCGCTGTGGTGTGTGCTGGCATACTCTCTCTCTGTCTCCCCAAAGGACTTTGTGGGGTCCTGTCCTCAGTCTGGGCATTCCCTGTGTGTGTGCGGTGTGTCAGTATGGCTGTGTCGACATGTTTGATGAGGAGGGTTACGTGGAGGCGGAGCAAGGGCAGATAAGTGTGGTGTCGCCCCCGTCGGGGCCGACACCTGATTGGATGGATATGTGGAAGGTCTTAAACGACAATGTAAGCTCCTTACATAAAAGGTTTGATGACGCTGCAGCCTTGGGACAGCCGGGGTCTCAGCCCGCGCCTGCCCAGGCGACTCAGAAACCGTCAGGGGCTCATAAACGCCCTCTATTTCAATGGTTGACACAGATGTCGACACGGAGTCCGACTCAAGTGTCGACGATGATGAGGCACATTTACAGTCTAAAGTGACCAAGGCCATCCGATACATGATTATTGCAATGAAAGATGTATTACACATTTCTGAGATTAACCCTGTTAATACCGAGAGGGTTTATATGTTTGGAGAGAAAAAGCAGCCAGTGACTTTTCCCCCATCTGATGAATTAAATGAATTATGTGAAGAAGCGTGGAGTTCCTCTGATAAGAAACTAGTGATTTCTAAGAGGTTACTGATGGCGTACCCTTTCCCGCCAACGGACAGGTTACGTTGGGAAACATCCCCTAGGGTGGACAAGGCGCTGACACGCTTATCTAAAAAGGTGGCCCTGCCGTCTCAGGATACGGCCGCCCTAAAGGAGCCTGCGGATAGAAAGCAGGAAGCTATCCTGAAGTCAGTGTATACACACTCTGGTACTCTACTGAGACCTGCTATTGCTTCAGCCTGGTTGTGTAGTGCTGTAGCAGCATGGACAGATACTCTGTCAGACGACATAGATTCCCTCGACAGGGATACTGTTTTGCTAACCCTGGGCCATATAAAAGACGTCGTCTTATATATGCGGGATGCTCAGAGGGACATTTGCCTGCTGGGCTCTAGAATTAATGCTATGTCCATTTCTGCCAGGAGGGTCTTATGGACTCGGCAATGGACAGGAGATGCTGATTCTAAAAAACACATGGAGGTTTTGCCTTATAAGGGTGAGGAATTTTTTGGGGACGGTCTATCGGACCTCGTGTCCACAGCGACAGCTGGAAAGTCGACTTTCTTGCCTCAGGTTTCCTCACAGCCTAAGAAAGCACCGTATTATCAAATGCAGTCCTTTCGTTCTCAGAAAGGCAAGAGGGTCAGGGGCGCATCCTTTCTTGCCAGAGGCAGGGGTAGAGGTAAGAAGCTGCACCATGCAGCCAGTTCCCAGGAACAAAAGTCCTCCCCTGCTTCCACTAAGTCCACCGCATGACGTTGGGGCTCCACAGGCGGAGCCAGGTGCGGTGGGGGCGCGTCTCCGAAACTTCAGCAACCAGTGGGTTTGCTCACAGGTGGATCTCTGGGCTGTACAAATTGTATCTCAGGGAAACAAGCTGGAATTCGAAGCGACTCCCCCCCGCCGTTACCTCAAATCAGCCTTGCCAGCTTCCCCCATGGAAAGGGAGGTAGTACTGGCGGCAATTCACAAGCTGTACCTCCAGCAAGTGATTATCAGGGTCCCCCTCCTTCAACAGGGAAGGGGTTACTATTCCACAATGTTTGTGGTACCGAAACCGGACGGTTCGGTGAGACCCATTCTGAATTTAAAATCCTTGAACACTTATATAAAGAAATTCCTCAGGTTTGTGGTACAGGACTGTCATTACCAGTTCCAGACGTTGCCGTTTGGCCTGTCCACGGCACCGAGGATATTTACCAAGGTAATGGCCGAAATGATGATACTCCTTCGGAAGAAGGGAGTTATAGTTATCCCGTACTTGGACGATCTCCTCATAAAGGCGAGGTCCAGAGAGCAGTTGTTGATCAGCGTAGCACTCTCTCAGGAAGTGTTGCAACAGCACGGCTGGATTCTGAATGTTCCAAAATCGCAGCTGATTCCTACGACGCGTCTGCTTTTCCTGGGCATGATTCTGGACACAGAACAGAAGAAGGTATTTCTCCCGGTGGAGAAGGCCCAGGAATTAGCATCTCTGGTCAGGGACCTCCTGAAACCAAAACAGGTATCGGTGCATCACTGCACGCGAGTCCTGGGAAAGAAAGTGGCTTCATACGAAGCCATTCCCTTCGGCAGGTTCCATGCAAGGATCTTTCAGTGGGATCTGTTGGACAAGTGGTCCGGATCGCATCTTCAGATGCATCGGCTGATCACCCTGTCCCCAAGGGCCAGGGTGTCTCTTCTGTGGTGGCTGCAGAGTGCTCACCTTCTCGAGGGCCGCAGGTTCGGCATACAGGACTGGGTCCTGATGACCACGGATGCAAGCCTCCGAGGATGGGGGGCAGTCACTCAGGGAAGAAACTTCCAAGGGCTGTGGTCAAGTCTGGAGACTTCACTACACATAAATATACTGGAACTAAGGACCATTTACAACGCCCTGAGTCAAGCAGAGCCCCTGCTTCGAAACCGGCCAGTGCTGATTCAGTCAGACAACATCACGGCGGTCGCCCATGTAAACCGCCAGGGCGGCACAAGAAGCAGGATGGCAATGGCGGAAGCCACAAAGATTCTTCGGTGGGCAGAGAATCACGTGCAAGCACTGTCAGCAGTGTTCATTCCGGGAGTGGACAACTGGGAAGCAGACTTCCTCAGCAGACACGACCTCCACCCGGGAGAGTGGGGACTTCATCAAGAAGTCTTCACACAGATTGCAAAGCGATAGGAACTGCCCCAGGTGGACATGATGGCGTCCCGCCTCAACAAAAAGCTAAAAAGATATTGCGCCAGGTCAAGGGACCCTCAGGCGATAGCTGTGGACGCCCTAGTGACACCGTGGGTGTACCAGTCGGTATATGTGTTTCCTCCTCTTTCTCTCATACCCAAGGTACTGAGAATAGTAAGAAAGAGAGGAATAAGAACAATACTCATTGTTCCGGATTGGCCAAGAAGGACTTGGTACCCGGAACTGCAAGAAATGCGCACAGAGGACCCTTGGCCTCTGCCTCTCAGACAGGACCTGCTGCAACAAGGGCCCTGTCTGTTCCAAGACTTACCGCGGCTGCGTTTGACGGCATGGCGGTTGAACGCCGGATCCTAGCGGAAAAAGGCATTCCGGATGAAGTTATTCCTACGCTGATAAAGGCTAGGAAGGACGTCACAGCAAAGCATTATCACCGTATATGGCGAAAATATGTTGCTTGGTGTGAGGCCAGGACGGCCCCTACAGAGGAATTCCAGCTGGGTCGATTCCTGCACTTCCTACAGTCAGGGGGGACTATGGGCCTAAAATTGGGGTCCATAAAGGTCCAGATTTCGGCCCTATCCATTTTCTTTCAAAAAGAACTGGCTTCACTGCCTGAGGTTCAGACGTTTGTTAAGGGAGTGCTGCATATTCAGCCCCCTTTTGTGCCACCAGTGGCACCCTGGGATCTTAACGTTGTGTTGGATTTCCTGAAATCCCACTGGTTTGAGCCACTTAAGACCGTGGAACTAACGTATCTCACGTGGAAAATGGTCATGCTGTTGGCCTTAGCATCGGCTAGGCGTGTGTCGGAATTGGCGGCTTTGTCATGTGAAAGCCCATATCTGATCTTCCATATGGACAGGGCAGAATTGAGGACTCGTCCCCAATTTCTCCCAAAGGTGGTATCATCGTTTCATTTGAACCAACCTATTGTGGTGCCTGCGGCTACTCGGGACTTGGAGGACTCCAAGTTGCTGGACGTAGTCAGGGCTTTGAAAATATATGTTTCCAGAACGGCTGGAGTCAGGAAGACTGACTCGCTGTTTATCCTGCATGCACCCAACAAGCTGGGTGCTACTGCTTCAAAGCAAACTATTGCTCGCTGGATCTGTAGCACGATTCAGCTGGCTCATTCTGCGGCTGGATTGCCGCTTCCAAAATCAGTAAAAGCCCATTCCACAAGGAAGGTGGGCTCTTCTTGGGCGGCTGCCCGAGGGGTCTCGGCTTTACAGCTTTGCCGAGCGGCTACTTGGTCGGGTTCAAACACCTTTGCAAAGTTCTACAAGTTTGATACCCTGGCTGAGGAGGACCTTGTGTTTGCTCATTCGGTGCTGCAGAGTCATCCACACTCTCCCGCCCGTTTGGGAGCTTTGGTATAATCCCCATGGTCCTTACGGAGTTCCCAGCATCCACTAGGACGTCAGAGAAAATAAGAATTTACTCACCGGTAATTCTATTTCTCGTAGTCCATAGTGGATGCTGGGCGCCCGTCCCAAGTGCGGACTTTCTGCAATACGTGTATATAGTTATTGCATAAGGGTTATTGTTATGAGCCATCCGTTGAGTGAGGCTCAGTTGTTGTTCATACTGTTAACTGGGTAAGGTTATCACAAGTTGTACGGTGTGATTGGTGTGGCTGGTATGAGTCTTACCCTGGATTCCAAATCCTTTCCTGGTAATGTCAGCTCTTCCGGGCACAGTTTCCCTAACTGAGGTCTGGAGGAGGGGTATAGAGGGAGGAGCCAGTGCACACCAGATAGTACCTAATCTTTTCTTTAGAGTGCCCAGTCTCCTGCGGAGCCCGTCTATTCCCCATGGTCCTTACGGAGTTCCCAGCATCCACTACGGACTACGAGAAATAGAATTACCGGTGAGTAAATTCTTATTTTTTCTTCCGATCGAAAAGGTTCAGGAGCTCATAGCCCTGGTCAGGAACCTATTAAAGCCAAAAAAGGTTTCAGTGCATCATTGCAAACGGGTTCTGGGGAAGATGGTGGCTTCATACGAGGCCATCCCCTTCGGCAGGTTCCATGCGAGGACTTTTCAATGGGACCTCTTGGACAAGTGGTCCGGGTCCCATTTACAAATGCATCAAAGGATCACCCTGTCTCCCAGGACCAGGGTATCTCTCCTGTGGTGGCTGCTCAGTGCTCACCTACTAGAGTGTCGCAGGTTCGGCATTCAGGACTGGGTCCTGGTGACCACGGACGCAAGCCTCCGAGGCTGGGGAGCAGTCACACTGGGAAGAAATTTCCAAGGTCTCTGGTCAAATCTAGAGACTTGTCTCCACATCAACGTCCTGGAGTTGAGGGCCATATACAACGCCCTGCGTCAAGCGGAGAATTGCTTCGGGGAAAACCGGTTCTGATTCAGTCAGACAATGTCACGGCAGTGGCTCATATAAACCGCCAAGGCGGAACAAGGAGCAGAGTGGCCATGGCAGAAGCGACCAGGATTCTACGCTGGGCGGAAGGCCATGTAAGCGCACTATCAGCAGTGTTCATCCCAGGGGTGGACAACTGGGAGGCGGACTTCCTCAGCAGGCACGACCTGCATCCGGGAGAGTGGGGACTTCATCAAGAAGTCTTCGCACAGATCACGGGTCGGTGGGGACTGCCTCAAATATACATGATGGCATCCCGTCTCAACAAAAAGCTAAAGTGGTATTGCGCCAGGTCAAGGGACCCTCAGGCGGTAGCGGTAGACGCTCTGGTGACACCTTGGGTGTTCAGATCGGTCTATGTGTTTCCTCCTCTTCGTCTCATACCCAAGGTGTTGAGAATAATAAGAATAAGCAGGGTCAGAACAATCCTCATTGTTCCAGATTGGCCACGGAGGACTTGGTATCCGGAGCTGCAAGAGTTGCTCACAGAAGATCTGTGGCCTCTTCCTCTAAGGCAGGACCTGCTGCAGCAGGGGCCCTGTCTGTTCCAAGACTTAACGCCGCTGCGTTAGACGGCATGGCGGTTGAACGCCGGATCCTAGCGAAAAAAGGGATTCCGGAGGAGGTCATTCCTACCCTGATCAAGGTTGAAACATTATCACCGTATATGGCGAAAATATGTTTCTTGGTGTGAGGCCAGAGCTGCTCCTACGGAGGAGTTACATTTGGGCCGTATACTTCACTTCCTTCAAACAGGAGTGAATTTGGGCCTAAAATTAGGGTCCATAAAGGTCCAAATTTCGGCCTTATCCATTTTCTTTCAAAGAGAATTGGCCTCTCTTCCTGAAGTACAGACTTTTGTGAAGGGAGTGCTGCATATTCAGCCTCCCTTTGTACCTCCGGTGGCGCCTTGGGATCTTAACTTGGTGTTACGTTTCCTCAAGTCACCTTGGTTTGAACCACTCAAAACAGTGGAGTTGAAATACCTCGCGTGGAAAGTGGTCATGTTGTTGGCATTAGCTTCGGCAAGGCGTGTTTCAGAATGGGCGGCTTTATCACATAAAAGCCCATACTTGGTTTTTCACGTGGATAGGGCAGAGTTGAGGACTCGTCCTCAATTTCTGCCAAAAGTGGTCTCATCTTTTCATGTGAACCAACCTTTTGTCGTGCCTGTGGCTACACGGGACTTGGAGGATTCCGAGTCCCTGGATGTGGTCAGGGCTTTGAAGGGGACCAGAACGGCTAGAATCAGGAAGACTGAAGCTCTGTTTGTTCTGTATGCGGCCAACAAGGTTGGCGCTCCTGCTTCAAAGCAGACTATTGCTCGCTAAATCTGTAACACGATTCAGCAGGCGCATTCTACGGCAGGATTACCATTGCCTAAATCTGTTAAGGCCCATTCCACTAGGAAGGTGGGCTCTTCTTGGGCGGCTGCCCGAGGGGTCTCGGCATTACAGTTGTGCCGAGCAACTACTTGGTTGGGGTCAAACACCTTTGCAAAGTTCTATAAGTTTGATACCCTGGCTGAGGAGGACCTCCTGTTTGCTCAATCGGTGCTGCAGAGTCATCCGCACTCTCCCGCCCGTTTGGAAGCTTTGGTATAATCCCCATGGTCCTTACGGAGTCCCAGCATCCTCAAGGACGTTAGAGAAAATAAGATTTTACTTACCGGTAAATCTATTTCTCGTAGTCCGTAGAGGATGCTGGGCGCCCGTCCCATGTGCGGACTTCTTCTGCAAGACTTGTTTATAGTTATTGCTTACATAAGGGTTATGTTATAGTTTATCGGTTGACCCGAGGCTATGTTGTTGTTCATAAGGTTAACTGGGTAGTTTATCACAAGTTATACGGTGTGATTGGTGTGGCTGGTATGGATCTCGCCCTTAGGTTTACAAAAATCCTTCCTCGTACTGTCCATCTCCTCTGGGCACAGTTTCTCTAACTGAGGTCTGGAGGAGGGGCATAGAGGGAGGAGCCAGTGCACACCCAGAATCCAAAGCTTTCTTAAAGTGCCCTATCTCCTGCGGAGCCCGTCTATTCCCCATGGTCCTTACGGAGTCCCAGCATCCTCTACGGACTACGAGAAATAGATTTACCGGTAAGTAAAATCTTATTATACCCCATAACCTCACATATTTTCTCTTTCTTCACTTTCACATCCTCCTGACCTTTGGCCAACATTGCACAGTGATCATATCATACAAACCATTAAGAACCTTTGCAATCTTGCAGGACCATTATGCAATAGGTAGCACCTATCTTTGTGTATCAATGCCTATTTCCCTAAAGATTATAAGCTTGCGGGCAGGGCCGGCATACCTCTAGGTCTGTCTATTATTATTATTACCCGGATTTGTTCTGTTACTGTTGTTCCAATTGAAAAGCGCAGCGGAATATGCTGTGCTATATAAGAAATTGTTAATAAATAAATAAAATAAATATGATGCTTCCCTTATGACCACAATAAGAGAGACCAGGTGGGATTCTCTGTAAGCCTATCGATCAACAAGCACTTCTATTTGGTGTGAGGCAGCTGGCAGCCCTCCCCCGCTACGGGCAGGCACGTGCCCCAGACGTCCCCTGAATCCGCCACTGGTTTCAAAATGGACGAATGATGCACTAAGTCTGTGAATTTTTATGTCGCTCCTGCTAAAAAGGTGGTGGTGGTTTTTTTTTTGTTTTGGTTTTTTTTATTGTGTTTTTTTATTTTATTTTTATCATTTTCTATTTTATGTATTTCTAATTCACTAATTACTTAATATAAAGATTTTGTTGCTTTTGAGCATTTTATAGTGGAGTGTGTTTTATAGATTAATAGCATAAAACGTGATTATCGCTACAATGCTTCCCTGGCTTGCAAGTTGCATTGTGAAATTAATTTGCCGATTTAGTATTAAGGGGGGTACTCACGGAGCGATCGCTGCTTAAAATCTAAGCAATCTGACTAGGGGGGTAATTCCAAGTTGATCGCAGCAGGATTTTTGATAGCATCTGGGCAAAACCATGTGTACTGCAGGGGAGGCAGATATAACATGTGCAGAGAGTTAGATTTGGGTGGGGTGTGTTCAATCTGCAATCTAATTTGCAGTGTAAAAATAAAGCAGCCAGTATTTACCCTGCACAGAAACAAAATAACCCACCCAAATCTAACTCTTTCTGCACATATTATATCTACCTCCCCTGCAGTGCACATGGTTTTGCCTGGTTGCTATCATAAATCCTGCTGCGATCAACTTGGAATTACCCCCTAGATTGCTTAGATTTTAAGCAGGATCGCTCCGTGTGTAGCCCCCACAGCGATAGCGATGCACAGCCCGCGCATCGCTATCGCTGGTGCTAGATTGTCCTGCCATGCAGGCCAATCTAGCAGGTCGCTCATTTCACCCGCTGATCTGCCACTTTCGTTTCTTTTCTAAGCATCCCAGAATTTAATATAGATGAGGTTCGGGTACACTATACCTGTGGTCTTATTATGGTGATTCAGGGGGTAATTCAGATTTGATCGCTAAGCAGCGTTTTTTACAGCCCTGCAATCAGATAGTCACCGCCTACTGGGGGAGTGTATTTTCGCTGTGCAAGTGTGCGATCGCATGTGTAGCAGATGATAAAGCTAAATATTTATCTTATTTAAAACCCTTTAAGAGGCCTAAGAACACTGTACGCTATTGACGTATGGAGTACCGTAAGGGTACGCACGTTGCGTAGCAAGCGCTTAGCCGAGGTCGAGACGCTCAAGCGTCACGTTCGCTCACGGCCAAGAGATCACAGGCAGGCACACTATTGGCTGCTGACTAACGTAATGGTTCGCTATAGCGTGGCGGACGCTCGGGACCACGAGGAGATCACCAGCGGCGCAGACGCTCACAATGTTAAACCTTTATATCTAAACCATAAACAATGTACTATGCTGTAAAACCTTAGTGTAGAGATAGGGTGTAGATGCAACACAGTGTAACCTTATTAACTTAAAAGCTGTTTGAGCGTCACCGACGCTCTGTGAATACTTAACACTATAAGAAATACACAGATACCGTGCTTAGGGTCTAACGCCTTATATGAATGTTATACTTGCAAAAAGAATAACACAATACAAGTCACACACTACAATATAACATAGACTAACTAACCAGGTAACTACACATGAAATACAATACAATACTATTATGTTTAAGAGAATACGAGAGAAAGAGAAGAGAGAGAGAGAGAGATATGGCCCATAATAACAAGAAAGACAATATGATTGCGGAGAAAACTTACGCACAAGGGGAACGATCGCATGCGCCTCTGGACATCCAGCTCCCGATTTTCAGCAATGAGAACCGTTGAAGAGTGAGCTGGATGTGATCGGCTTGTCTATTTATGCCCCACACACAATACAATTCAATGGTCCCTACAATCTCATTGTTCATTGGACACAGGAATTCCTCCTCGCATTATAACAAAAGGTCATAGGTTGATTCATACAGGTGGGCTGTGACGATTTCCAACTGCTCAGGTGGGTGGGAAACTAGGTTTCCCGCCGCATGGATAAGTAAGTGCAAATAATAGTAAATGGACATAAACTTCTTATGTCCATAACTATTCGCACGAGCGATTAATCCGCTTCAAACCAACACCGGAATATTGCTAATTAAATACTCTTCCGATGGATACTAAACACCACAGTATTACTCCTGTCTGACCCTTCGTATCAAACAAAGAGGGATTTCTCTGTCCATGAACATGCTACATTAACCAAACTTTCAGAATCTATCAAAAGGACCATGATCTACAAAATACATTATATAGTGGAAATATGTAACGATTGAGTCGCACGCTACGAACACATGAACTCTACCGTAAATGCACATACCGCGCGCCCGCGGGTGCCCGCAACAGCGAGTATGCGCACGCACGGGAGAGCGCACGCATGCGCAGCGCGGACCTGTATGAGGTGCAAATATGGCAGTGTGCATCGTGATATTTTTCTGACTTTGACAGTCCACCCTTTGGCAGTCAACAATAACTGCCACTTCCTAAAACATTTCAAAAAGAGAAAAATATATGTCAGGGGTTAATACATTTACATGGTTGGGTAGGGGAGGAGAGGAGAAGGTAGGAAAAGGGTATGACCTAGTGAGATAGCAGAAGCATGTGTGTATGAATCCGTGTTTGGGGGTCATGTATCATCGTGCCGTACGTGTTTTAAATCAAGCTTCGAGGCATTGCGAAGTATACATTTGAATTCCTTCTTATCCCGTGGTACGGGTCTGTGGATGGGCTGTCAAACTTTACCGAGCTCTTTTCGGCTGTGGTTGTAACAAAATGGGGAGCACATTTTAGTTGATGATACATGAATGGGGGAATATGTGATTGCTGATATCTGTGCCTGTATTCCCTATCGACTATGTGTGTAATTACCTGAAGGTTGTAGAGATGAAGAAAAGACATAATTACGGTAAATGCAGTGGTATTCTATGTCAGGTAAATGAACATTTGTCGGTTGAAGTCTTGTTCGGTGTCTGTTGAATGCAGTCTTCTTTGTGCTTTTGCCAAAAGGCGTGTGGGCAAAAAGCTTTGTCAATGTCCATAGACTTACAAAAGTGTTGGGCTAGCGTAATTTTAAAATTTCTAGGGAAACTGGGGGTCTATGGCAAAGTTCATCAAATATCTGTGTATAAGGTTGTCAAAACTTCTTCTTTAATCCATCAGTTGTCTGTATACAGGATCATCAAATTCCTCGTCCAAGTGGGTCTTTTTACCTTGGAGAAAACGGAAAAACAGGTGAAAGAAACGGACCGTAGAAATCGCATTTTCATCACATCATTGTTTCTACATTTGGGTCATAAATCAAATCCATTGGAATTACAATTTCCTCACTCCTTAAACTCATCACCCTAGTACCTCGTTTGCACTTCATTAAAGCCTGACCGCATCTAAATATCAAGCCAACCGTTATGATAACACCTAAGATACATAGGAGAAACTTCCCAACATCCATTATGACTCCTTGAGCCCATTCTCCTAAACCGGAGAACCAATTTCGCGGGTTCAACCATGACACCCAACTAGTCAGCTCATTACTCACAGCAGCAAGGGTGAGATTGTGTCTCCTGCGAAATTCCCACTTCAATTGGAGAATATCGTCCATCTTTTGGTCTATGACCTCGACCGGGTCCTCGGTACTATTTGTAATATATGTGCAACATTTCACGCCGTACTGCGTTGCCAGTGTGACACAATATCCACCTGTCACTGCCGTGAGATAATTGAGAATCATTCTATGCTGAACTAGTTCTGTTTTATAAGCTTGAAGTTCTCTTCCAGTATACCTAAACGGGTCATCATACATTTCTGTGATATTGTCTAACAAATTTGCGAGCGCAGATATGTATTTATAATTCAGCACTCCTCTGGCGGTGCGAGTGATGTCTAACGCGATTAGAAACTGAATCCCGGTGGATTCATGGATCATGTCAGAGGCCGGATGCTCTGTTCTTTCTATCAGGTGCCGTTTAACTACGTGCTCGTAATGGGTATGAGTATAAGGAGCTTGGGCAACACGGTGTATATCTTTCATTTTGGCATGTGATACAGTCATTACTTCAGGCAATACTTTTCCAATATAACACAATCCTTCAGAGTTTGGGGCAAGCCACTTATACGCCTTCCTCCCGCATATGAAATATGCATCATCGGGGAGAACATATGGGACGGAGTAGGACATAACCATATTACACATCTTCCATGTGAAATCTCCTAACCCTAATTCTCCCATCTGTCTAGTACACGTATCAGCTTGTACGATATGTGCACAGTATCCTGGTGATACCTCTCCAACTCTCGTAATCCTATTTCCTAGGGTATACCTATATCGGAAAGATTTTCCTCTACTGGCTATGTGGCGTATAAGCTCTGTATCTGTAGGCATTCTATCTGCTCTATATGAAAAGGTCATGGTTTGGTTACTCCATGACACTTCACAATTTCCCGGCTTTCGGGGATTGGAAATGTTAAAACATATGAGGGATCTATCCACATGATATTGGTGGAGCTTCAAACTAGGAGGACTGGAGATATTAAACCTCCTGTCCACCGGCCTCCCACCACTTAGCTCAAGTACCTCCCCTATCGTTAAAGGAAATGGTACTAGTCCTGATTTGCTATGACCTTGAGGTACTTGAGAGCATACCCAACAATCTGTTTGATTTAACACACTACCCACTAAGGAGTGATAGTCACTCAAGGGATGCCGGTCCATGTGGATATTAAAACTGGATTGGCATTTCTTGATGCACCCATCCTCAACTACATTGTCACAGAGCCTACAGATACAGTTTTCTTCAGCTAACAATCCTTCACAATTCCTTCTATGGTCAATGCTATCGGATCGTTTTCTGATACTCGCCTTTGCTTGTTGATTATGTTGTTCTCGGAAAACTACGCCTCCATCTCTGTCATCAGAACCCATTCCAGAACCTCTCTCGACCTCCATGGTACTCTCGCCGGAACAGACTGCTCTGGTCAACATCATGGTCAACAGGAAAATCCGGATCACAGTCTCTTGGGGCAAGTCCATCTTATAGGAGTAAACGAAGAAGAATGAGAAGGGGGAAAAATAATTTGAGGGAGGGGGGATGGGAAGTGGAGAAAAACAATAAAAGGGAACAGGGAATCGACAACTGCTTTTGATCTTGTGATTCTCAATGCTCAGGTGCCGCCTCAGTCCTCCTGGAACAGACACTCCAGTGATACAACTTCCTCTACCGTCTGTTCCTTATCACGGGACCTCTCTGGATCAGCAACCTTCTTACAATGGGACGAATGAACCCAAGTCTCTCTCTCGGCAACTTTCAATGCTGTAGTGCTAGTCAATAAGACTTGGTATGGTCCTTCCCATCTGTCAATAAGGCAACCTGAGCGTAGAAAATTCCGTATCATTACATAATCCCCAGGTTCAATGTCATGACAATTACTATCTGGTAAATCAGGAATCACCAACTTCAAATTATCATTTTGATTCCTTAGCTGTTTGCTCATGTTAATCAAGTACTTTACAGTCACTTCATTGTTACACTTCAAATCATCCTGAGGGTTAATCATAACATGCGGTTGTCGACCAAACAAGATTTCAAAGGGAGACAGATTAAGAGGGGACCTGGGAGTGGTTCTGATGCTGTACAGTACAATGGGTAAAGCTTCTGGCCATGTCAATCCTGTCTCTGCCATAACTTTGCTCAGTTTATTTTTAATAGTGCTGTTCACTCTTTCCACCTTCGCACTCGCCTGTGGACGGTATGGAGTGTGCAGCTTGCTATCAATTCCCATCAACTTACACATTCCTTGAAAGACATCACCTGTAAAATGGGTACCCCTATCACTTTCAATTATTCTAGGGATACCATATCTACATACAAATTCCTGTACAATTTTCTTAGCAGTAAACATAGCGGTATTTGTGGCCGCAGGAAATGCTTCGACCCAATTTGAGAATACATCTATACAAACAAGTACATATTTCAAATTTCGACAAGGGGGTAATTGAATAAAGTCAATCTGTATTACCTGAAAAGGACCGCCTGTAGGTGGGATATGAGATGGTTCTGTTGGTATTGCCTTTCCGATATTCTTTCTCAAGCATGTAAGGCATGACATTGCTCTCTTACTCGCATGAGATGAAAATCCTGGGGCGCACCAATATGCTCTTACCAACTTGCACATTCCTTCCTTGCCCAGATGAGTCAGCCCGTGAGCTGCCTCAGCTAAACATGGGAGATATGCTCTGGGGGCCACCGGTTTACCTTGTCCATCCGTCCAGAGTCCTGAGGACTCCTGGCCATATCCCTTTGCCTTCCAAACTGCCTTTTCCTGTGTGGAACACAAATTTTGCATCTCACACAGCTTCTGTGTGTTGATGGTATTAAATACCATCAGTTGTGTGGTATCTGTCTGTCTGGGGGTACCAGCTGCTAACTTAGCTGCTTCGTCTGCTCGACTGTTACCAAGTGATACTGGGTCTTGGCTATATGTATGTGCTTTACACTTGATAACAGCCACTCTGTCGGGTTCCTGTATCGCTGTTAGAAGCCTTTTGATGTGAGCTGCATGCGCTACCGGTGTACCAGCTGCCGTCATGAAATTTCTGAGGCGCCATAGGGCTCCGAAATCATGGACTACCCCGAATGCGTATCTAGAGTCGGTGTAGATATTGGCTGATTTGCCCTTAGCCAATTCACATGCTCTGGTTAGGGCGACCAGTTCAGCAACCTGGGCTGAGTGAGGTGGGCCTAGCGGTTCCGCTTCTATGGTGCCTTGGTCATCTACGACTGCGTATCCAGTACACAAGTCTCCCGAGTCTGACTGTCTGTGACAACTACCGTCCGTGTAGAAAGTTAGATCTACATCTTCCAGTGGGTTGTCACTGATGTCAGGCCTTGCGGTAACATTTTGGGTCAAATATTCCATACAATCATGTGTGTCCTCCTTTGTATTAAATTCTCCTTCCCCACCACTCTCATCCTCCACCCTTTGTGCCTGTCCAGGCACACCTGGGAGATATGTTGCAGGATTTAATGCACTGCATCTCCTTATGGTGATGTTTACGGGGGCCATTAGTGCCAATTCCCATCTTGTAAACCGCGCTGATGAGACGTGCCTGGTTTGGGCAGAATTTAGCAAGGCTGACACTGCATGTGGTGTATGAATTGTGAGGTTGTGACCTAGCACTACATCTTCGCTTTTCGTTACTAGCAATGCTATCGCAGCAACGCTCCGCAAGCATGTGGGGAGGGATCGCGCTACCGTGTCTAGCTGAGCGCTGTAGTATGCTACTGGCCTGCTGGCATCACCGTGCTTTTGGGTTAAGACACCTGCCGCGCAACCAGCACTTTCTGTTCCGTACAGCTCAAAGGGTTTCCCATAGTCTGGCATACCTAATGCTGGTGCCTGCGTTAGGCACTGTTTAAGTCTCTCAAATGCCATCTCGGACTCGTCTGTATGCGAAATCCGATCAGGTTTGTTTGAGGAGACCATCTCCTGCAAAGGTAACGCTAGAATGGAAAACCCTGGGATCCAGTTACGGCAATACCCACACATTCCTAAAAATGTTCTGATCTGTTGCTGGGTTTGTGGCAGAGTCATGTCTCTAATTGCTTGAATTCTATCAGCGGTCAGGTGTCTCAGTCCTTGTGTTAGACAGTGTCCCAAATATTTTACCTTAGTTTGGCATAATTGCAACTTGTCTTTGGAAACCTTGTGTCCTGTGTCTGAAAGATGAAACAGGAGCTGTTTCGTATCCTTCAGGGATGCTTCCAATGAATCAGAACACAGTAGTAGATCATCCACGTACTGTATTAATACTGATCCACTCTCTGGTTGGAAAGACTGTAAACAATCATGCAAAGCCTGGGAAAATATACTTGGACTGTCTATGAAACCTTGTGGTAATCGAGTCCATGTGTATTGGACTCCTCTGTATGTGAATGCAAACAAATATTGGCTGTCAGGGTGCAGAGGTACCGAAAAGAAAGCGGAGCAGAGGTCAATAACAGTGAAAAATTTCGCAGTGGGAGGGATTTGCATAAGGATGACAGCTGGATTTGGCACTACGGGGAACTGACTCTCAACTATTTTGTTAATCCCCCTTAGATCCTGCACTAGCCGGTAACACCTCCCCCCACTCTTTTTCACAGGGAAGATGGGATTATTGGCAGTGCTGGACGTTCTTACCAGAATGCCCTGTTGTAGCAAGCGCTCTATTACTGGGTAAACTCCTAACTCCACCTCTGGCTTCAGAGGGTACTGTGGGATTTTTGGAGCTATCCTACCATCTTTTACTTGTACAACTACTGGAGCTACGTTTGCCATCAATCCAGTGTCTTGTCCGTCTTTAGTCCAAAGTGACTCTGGTATCTGGGATGTCATTTCTTCTACTTGGGATGGAGTCCTATTTGTCATAATGGTATGTGACATTAATTTTGATGGGGAGTCTAACATGTCTTGCACTTCCTGAGCGTGATTCTCAGGTATGTCCAAGAATACACCTTCAGGAGTACAATAGATGACGCACCCCATTTTACACAATAAGTCTCTTCCCAGGAGATTAGTCGGTGCCGATGCAGCCAGCAAAAAGGAATGCTTGGTATGTAAAGGCCCTACTGTAATCTCGGCTGGTTTGCTAACAGGGTAGTGCTGGACTACTCCTGTTACCCCTATGGCTGGAATTGTCTTACCAGTGGTTCTCATGCCCACTGTCGAATTTATCACTGATTTGGCCGCCCCTGTGTCTACAAGAAAGTTTAATGATTTACCAGCTACATTGATTGCAATTTCAGGTTCACTCCCAAGACTTGCAATCAATTTTACTGGCTGCAGATTACAGGTATGGCCACACCCCTATTGGGTATGGTGACCTCCCTGAATCCCGCTGGCAGCAACTACTTGTGAAGGGGTTAAATGGGAACTGCCAGGAGTTTGCCAGTCTCTGTTCGGGGGGTATCTTTTTGTTTCCCCTGCATGTGGCTCATAACTCCGTTTCTGCGGACCCTGCTCCCAATGTCGTGTGTCGTGTCGTTGTCTAGGGGGTTGATATGAGTTTTGTGAATTTTTCACTCTACAGTCTCGTGCCATGTGTCCCTGTCTATGACAAGAAAAACAAGTTACCACATTTGACTTACCCACAGGGTTTGGTGATTTATACAAAGGCTGCCTTGTGGTCAGGGCCTGTATACTTACGGACATTAACTTATCACCTTGTGACTCCCTGTGTCGGGTGATATTCCGGTCGTGATCAATTGCAGCCTCTCTCAGAGTAGCCACCGACAGACCTCGCCAACATGGTTGCGTGGTCTGTACCCTTGTCTTTAATGTCTCTTTTAAACCATCCATTAGTACAGATACTGCTACTTCTCGATGGTTTATGTTTGTTTTAATGTCCTCTATACCTGTGTATTTTGCCATTTCTAGTAATGCCCTGTGAAAATATTCTGCAGCAGTTTCTGACTCTTTCTGTCTAATGGAGAAAATCTTGTTCCACTTAACTACCGCTGGAAAATACTCCTTTAACTGTAAACTTATTCTTTTTACGTTATCTTTGTTGTACACATCTGTAAGAGGTACATCCTGATCTAGTCCACAGTCAGCTAAAAATTGAGCTGCGTCGACATTGGAGGGTAAACATGCCCTCAGCAATACCTGCCAGTCTTTGTTATTGGGCTCTAAAGTGTTTCCTAGGTCTCTGATGTATTTCTGGCTAGCAACTAAATCTTTTCTAGGATCAGGGAATTCAGACACTATGGTTCTTAATTCCATTCGGGAAAATGGGCTGTACATGGCAATGTTCCTAACAGGTGTGATTCCTGTCGTGTCAGTTTTCCCATTTGGCACTGCTATTACCCTAACAGGATTAAGTCTACTAACATCACTCTGTGTAGGTTCTACAGCCTGTGGTGAAATGGTTTCAGCGTAGTGTATGGTGCCGTACTTACCTGTAGATACGACCTCACCTATCCCTCCGCTAGGGGCTTTTGTTACTAATCTCGTGGGTGGAGCCGTGCCTACTGTTGTCTCTGCTATGGTGGCTGCTAGAGAGAGCGCCGATATTGTTGCCGATTCGTCCTCTTGATCACACTCCTGGGGAAAGTTCAAAACAGGGTACAACTTGCACGGGTTAATACTTGCATTGGTTAACTTATTAACATTATCCTTAACATTTATACAGTTGCTAAGTGCCTGTTTGTTACACCCTAATGCGTCATTCTCCGCAACCAATTTCTCTCCTGATATGTATGGTGGCGGCGGGGCCGTCGCTATCAATTTCTTGATAGGATTAGATCCCGCCGCCAGAGCCAATCCTCTCTGTATTTCACCCTCCTGTTGCCATAACTGCAAATAATCATAATGTTGGATTCGTCTCTTTGTTGATTTAATGAGACATATCCTCCTCCTTAAATTTTGCAACACTTCTGGGCTAAAGCTACCTACTCTTGGGAATTTCTCCCCGTCATGCACTGTCATTCTCTCCCATTCATCACATAAAACCTCTGTATGTGAACCATATTTTTCACACATTACGTACCTTGCCGACCCGACTGGTCGGTTTACTGAATCAACCCGAACCGAGGTTGATCGCCCCCTTCCTGAACAATTGGCCCCCATAACTTGCAGGCGTTGCTTTCACCACCTCTGACCTTCAATCAGGGTCTTCAGCGAACCCTTACAAAAACCAAAATGTTCACGATAGGCTGACGGTGGCGGTTTACCGAGTACCCCACTCACTCGCCCACGCCGACCAATACGACCCACACACTGCCTTAGCGCTGGCGTACTCGACCCAGGGCCCCTATGAACCTCTATTTACTGGAACATGCGAGGGATATCCGCAGAACACTTACTCTTTCCAGTAACTATTGGTTGTTGGACAATTCCTGAGTGACCAGCGAACTTCCCTTCAGAAAATAAAAAATTACACAAATCACATCAGAGTGTACAAATAGTTTTATGACCGGGTTCGTACACAAATGGTACTGGTCAGATTAACTAATGTACACAATTACGTGCGGTACAATCGTTCAGCACATAAGCAACTAATCTTATGTGCTGGGCGACCAGTGGAATCGAAAATTTCGGCTGCGAATTCCTTCAGCCAGAGCTTTATTGGCCTATATGGGTTTTGCACCAACCCCCTGGGTTGTGCCCTTTTCTCTTATTTATGGCAGACTTCTTAGTCTGCTGTACCTGGACCTCCTGGTCTGTAGTATGACCTCCTGGTCTACTATACTCTACTGCTCAAATTTTATGTTTAACCAGAGATGCCTCCCTAGCCACCATGCACGTCACTTACATGTATGTACCTCTGCGAGAACTCGACTTCTTGTGGTTCAACCTGGAAAATTGTATAAACTTATATATACAAAACACTCACTCACCACATGTACACTTTTGTTTCTATTTCTATTTCTGCGCAGAAATTTTCTTTAAACCAGATGTGTTGTGAATTTGGAGAAGGATCTGTTAGTCTAAATTTCGGACACTAAAATAGACTTGCGCTACTTACCACGTTGCCACCTTTCCGCCTGTTGCAATAACACTATCGTGTGATTTGAGTTACGTGGGCGTACCCGGACGCTCCGTTGCGTAATTTACGCTGCGTGCGTCGGCCTTTGAGTTGCGTACGCGAGTCTCACCCTTTGTTAGAGACACGTGTACGCAAAGCAAATATCCACCGTAACACAACTAGCACGTTTTATCAATGTAGATGATCCTCGATCGTCTACCGCGCAACACACCAATCTCTCCTTATACCTTAGGTAGAGTTGCGTGTGGGCTTTACACTTTATCCCTTTATATATTACATTTACACTTTAACTATGAAATAGCGACAAATCTCTCTTAGCACGTTTTATCAATTATAAAATGGCAAACAGGAGAGTGATATGAAAATACACGAATGAAAAAGAAATGCAGATATGTGCGTGTGTACGCAAGACAGAAATAAACAGTTTTAAAAGACACTAGCGTGTTGTTCTTACCTCCGGTTCCGGATTCCTTCAGCACCCTTTACTAAGCGAAGCAGACGCTTATCCAAACAGCACTACGAGGAATATGACCTCCCGCCCTTTGCTGCTGGATAATGTCTGCTGAAATTACCTAGCAGAGATATGTGAAGGACAGGACGAGCCGCCAATTGATAAAGCTAAATATTTATCTTATTTAAAACCCTTTAAGAGGCCTAAGAACACTGTACGCTATTGACGTATGGAGTACCGTAAGGGTACGCACGTTGCGTAGCAATCGCTTAGCCGAGGTCGAGACGCTCAAGCGTCACATTCGCTCACGGCCAAGAGATCACAGGCAGGCACACTATTGGCTGCTGACTAACGTAATGGTTCGCTCTAGCGTGGCGGACGCTCGGGACCACGAGGAGATCACCAGCGGCGCAGA
This sequence comes from Pseudophryne corroboree, assembly GCF_028390025.1. Lineage (NCBI taxonomy): Eukaryota > Metazoa > Chordata > Amphibia > Anura > Myobatrachidae > Pseudophryne > Pseudophryne corroboree. The sequence goes on from NC_086450.1 coordinate 392,357,229, forward strand.
CGCTCACAATGTTAAACCTTTATATCTAAACCATAAACAATGTACTATGCTGTAAAACCTTAGTGTAGAGATAGGGTGTAGATGCAACACAGTGTAACCTTATTAACTTAAAAGCTGTTTGAGCGTCACCGACGCTCTGTGAATACTTAACACTATAAGAAATACACAGATACCGTGCTTAGGGTCTAACGCCTTATATGAATGTTATACTTGCAAAAAGAATAACACAATACAAGTCACACACTACAATATAACATAGACTAACTAACCAGGTAACTACACATGAAATACAATACAATACTATTATGTTTAAGAGAATACGAGAGAAAGAGAAGAGAGAGAGAGAGAGAGAGAGATATGGCCCATAATAACAAGAAAGACAATATGATTGCGGAGAAAACTTACGCACAAGGGGAACGATCGCATGCGCCTCTGGACATCCAGCTCCCGATTTTCAGCAATGAGAACCGTTGAAGAGTGAGCTGGATGTGATCGGCTTGTCTATTTATGCCCCACACACAATACAATTCAATGGTCCCTACAATCTCATTGTTCATTGGACACAGGAATTCCTCCTCGCATTATAACAAAAGGTCATAGGTTGATTCATACAGGTGGGCTGTGACGATTTCCAACTGCTCAGGTGGGTGGGAAACTAGGTTTTCCGCCGCATGGATAAGTAAGTGCAAATAATAGTAAATGGACATAAACTTCTTATGTCCATAACTATTCGCACGAGCGATTAATCCGCTTCAAACCAACACCGGAATATTGCTAATTAAATACTCTTCCGATGGATACTAAACACCACAGTATTACTCCTGTCTGACCCTTCGTATCAAACAAAGAGGGATTTCTCTGTCCATGAACATGCTACATTAACCAAACTTTCAGAATCTATCAAAAGGACCATGATCTACAAAATACATTTTATAGTGGAAATATGTAACGATTGAGTCGCACGCTACGAACACATGAGCTCTACCGTAAATGCACATACCGCGCGCCCGCGGGTGCCCGCAACAGCGAGTATGCGCACGCACGGGAGAGCGCACGCATGCGCAGCGCGGACCTGTATGAGGTGCAAATATGGCAGTGTGCATCGTGATATTTTTCTGACTTTGACACAGAGATGCACAAACTGATTTTGTGCAGTCTCTGTGCAGCCCAGGATTTACTCTTCCTCTGCGATCACATCAGGCTGATCGGGACCGGATTTGACGTCAGACACCCTCCCTTCAAATGCTTGGTCCCGCCTGCGTTTTTCCAGACACTCCCTGAAAACGGTCAGTTGCCATCCACAAATGGCCTCCACCTGTCAATCTCCTTGCGAACGCCCGTGCGAATGGATGCTTTGCACAATCCCGTCGCTGACTGGCGATCCTCGTTGCAGCTGTTTATCGCACCGGCGCATTGCGGTGCATGCGCAGTTTGGATCTGATCACCCGCAGTGTGAAAACGCACAGCGGCAATTAGATCTGAATGACCCCCTTAGTTACTCCTAGAATATGACAGCTATACGCCTAAAACGAAGGCTAGAGTTGGAAATACAAGGAATTAATATAAGGAATTCTTGATCCATTTTGTCTGATTAATTAAAAAATCTCATATAGGAAAAATTGCACATGCTAATCATATGCTTATTTTTATTATTATTATTATTATTATTATTAACTGTTTCTTATATAGCGCAGCATATTCCGTTGCGCTTTACAATTAGAACAACGGTAATAGTACAAAACTGGGTAAAAACAGAGACATAGAGGTAGGAAGGCCCTGCTCGTAAGCTTACAATTTATATGATGAGTTGTAAATGTATTAATTGTAACCACATATCATCCGTATTGCAATCACACTGGGCCAGGCAGATGTGGACATCTATGCATCTCCAGCTCTTAGGGGAATACCTGTCTGATTCCACCTATTACAAACAGTGATGAATACAGTCTACAAGTTTTCATCCACTTATATTATAATGTAATGTCCCAGCAGACATCATGTTCACATCCAAGCTCCTCACACTTGTCCTGGTAGTCCAGCCCCCGAGGATTTTGCTGGGCATGAAAAAACGTGGCTTTGGTGCTGGCTTGTGGAATGGCTTTGGTGGGAAAGTGCAGGACGGAGAGACAATTGAGGAAGCTGCCAAGAGGTGGGAGACTTGCTGAATAATATATCACAGATAGTGCCACTTTGCTCTCGTCCATAGAAGTCAATTTGAACGTCTTGCCACTATTAAGCTATCTTACTCTAAACTGGTCAACACTAGTATCTTGGTAGTAGTGGGTTGCCGTGGGTTACTGCATGTTCAAGACGTTCAATTTCTGGTGTGTTTAGTTTTCTGGCTATTGTGTTTCTCTCTGCAACCTTTTCTTAATACATTGCGTACAATCGATGAGACCTGATTTAATCAATGTTCATTAGTAACATTTTTGTACTACAGAGAGTTACGTTACTGATATTAAGCCACTTTGGTTTTCCGTGACCTGCATAAAAGAACTTGTCGCCCTGGGACTCTTCAGTGACTTCTGTTATCTGTATCATTTACTGTAAGAGGTACATTAACCTATATTAAAGGCAATGAATACAAACCATGAATGAAGTTGATTGTCTAAACATTCAGACAAGGTAACTGCTGCTTTGTTGGGCAGTGGTCTGACTGGCAGATATTTGTCAGTGGGAAAGGGATGTGTTCTAGGCTGGGAAACGCACACTGGACGGAGCTGTAGAAGGTGACACAAGATAGCTCAGCTGTGGCTGCATCCAATAACGGGAACACTGCCCCCATGCCCACTGTCAAATACAGTCAGTATAGACCACACCAGGCTTCTCATCAATTTCTCTAGTGTTGTGTGCTTTTGCTTTACTACATAGAGATGTATGTACTGTGCAGTAACATAAAATAACGACAGCCCCTAGACTGTTCATCCAGGAGAGAGCCATCCAGGAGAGAGCCTGCGGTCAGGATCTCGGCAGTCAGAATCCCAACTGTACGTACGGGGGGTGGTTAGGGTTAAGCACTAGGGGGAGGGTTAGGCTGCAGGGGTGTGTGAGGTTAGGGATAGCCTGGTGGGGGGGGGGGGGGGGGTGAGGGGGGGTTAGTGTTAGGCTGTGGGAGGGGTGAGTTAGGGGAAGGAATAGGGGTGGGGTTAAAATACCGGGATCCGTAGGGATGCTGCTGTCAGTATCCTGACTGTCGGGATTCTAACTGCCGGGATTTTATACCCAACCTGATCTAAGACATGTAGAGTAAGCTAAACTAATAGCATGCATAGGGCAGTCCGATAACTTAGGTAAAGTTAGGCTGTTGGACTGGAGTGCTTATTCCTGGGTGACCTCACAGCTCTACTTCTGTGTAGATTGGAGGACGCTGAATAAATTGCTCTCTGCCAGTAGAACAGAGTTCTGGCAGACAAGGAACTACATATATTGTATAGTAAAACAAGCAATTAAGGGCCTAATTCAGAGCTGATCGCACCCCCGCACAGGTACAAAAGTATCGCACGGCGGCGATGCTTTTGTACCTGGCGAGTAGCTCCCTACCTGTGCAGCTGCTGCGCTGTGGCCGCCGCGGCCTGCCCCCCCCCCCCCCCCCCCCCCAACAGTCCGGACATGCCTCACTTGTCTGGACCGCTCTAACGCTATTGACACTCCTCCTCCCGCCCCGCGACCGCCTCTGCCTGTCAATCAGGCAGAGGCGATCGCAGTCCAGAGTTGCTGATAGCATCTCACTGGGCTCCCGGGGTGCGCACGTGCAGTGCTACCGCTGCGCGTGTGCACTCCACAAAGTAATTCAGACTGCGATCCAGTCTGAATTACCCCCTAAATCAGATATTTCACTCAACCTCTTCAAATCATGGGTCCAGAGTGTCACACAGCCTCTGTGGTTGAGTGAAAGTCTCTAATCCCGGGATTTGGTTGCTAGATAAACCTTAGTACCTTAGCCCAATCCTTGCTCGTTGTGTGGATTGCAATATTTAGTTATATTTTACTATGCCTGTTTCTTTACATAGGGAACTGTGGGAAGAAAGTGGGCTAAGTGTTGACACTCTCCTGAAAATCGGCCATATAAAATTTGAGTTCGTTGGCAGCACAGAATTATTAGATGTCCATGTTTTTCGGGCAGATGAGTTTAAAGGAGAACCAAGTGAAAGTGAAGGTAAGCCAGCTACTTCGGATGTTTTTTGTTTGCTACCACTAGCTGACTTCACGAGCTATTCTCACTGGTGTAGAGTGCGGCAGTAACTGGGCTATTTACTAATTGTCTCCTCTTCTCCTGTGTATGGGAATCCTAGGAGGTCTTCTAAGGTAGTGTTTCTCAGACCCAGTCCTCATGGAACCCTTCCCGTGAATGTTTTCCAGATCATGTTTGTTAATTGACTAAGACAATAAATCTACAGGTGGTATTATTACTGGGGATACCTTGAAAATACGTACTGCTAAGCTATTTACACACTATGCAATTCGGGATCCGGTCTGAAGATCGACACTGTCTAGGTCGACAATGTTTAGGTCGACCACTATAGGTCGACAGTCACTAGGTCGACATGGATGGAAGGTCGACAGGGTTTCTAGGTCGACATGTGCTAGGTCGACAGGTCTAAAGGTCGACATGAGTTTTTCAAAAAAAAAATTCTTTTTTTGAATTTTTTCATACTTAACGATCCACGTGGACTACGATTGGAACGGTAATCTGTGCCGAGCGAAGCGGTAGCGGAGCGAAGGCACCATGCCCGAAGCATGGCGAGCGAAGCGAGGCGGTGCACTAATTTGGGATCCCGGTCACTCTACGAAGAAAACGACACCCAAAAAAAAAAAATCCTCATGTCGACCTTTAGACCTGTCGACCTAGAAACCCTGTCGACCTTCCATCCATGTCGACCTAGTGACTGTCGACCTATCGTGGTCGACCTAAACATTGTCGACCTAGATACTATCGATTTGATAAACCACACCCATGCAATTCACAGTACACAGTTTTTTGGCAAGTGGAAGAGCCTGATATCGACAGCACACATTAAGCATTTTTTTTTTCATTATTAGTTATCAAATTTCCGCTACACCAGATTGAATTTGCATATGTCCGCCCGCAAAGAGGATGAGGTCATCAGGATAAACCATTATCGGGACCTATTGGCTGATGTCTTATGGAAAGTCTGAACAATCGGATAATTGAAGGATGTTGTTTGGCAGCTTTATCGGTGAAACGCTTAAACCTACACGTGACACAATAAAACAGGCAGCTCACCCACTTATTGGCAAATTGGACCAGTGATTGTATAGTGTGTACCTAGCTTTAGGGTTCCAAATGAACAATGGGCCTAATTCAGACCTGACCATAGATGTGCGAAAAAACGCACATCTACGATCAAAATCTTAGCCGTGCCAGGTCCTGACTCCCCCCGTCAATCAGGCAGAGGCGATCGCACGAGTGAGATGACGTTGTACGCACACAGCACAGGGCTTCAGCCAGCGACCGCTGCAGCAACCAATCTGAATTAGGCCCGCTGTTTTAAGGCATAACAAGAAGTTTGCCCTCCTTCCATATACTCCTCCTTCCAGCAGCAGAAAGGAGATACAACGGCAGAAGCCATGGTTGCAGTACCAAATATTCATGACAAAGTATGCCACCCATCTAATGGTAGACCCACATGCTTCTTTTTAGTGTATAGGAGGAATGTCCCTATCCCCACTCTGAGCTACATTCCTAGTCTTTGCCCTATTCACACGAGCAGGGCCCCCACCTATTTGTGTGTACCTGTTTTATATATGTTCCACCACCCACCTCACTGTCTGGTGTTGCGGAGAAGTAAGCCACCTTTCAAATCGATGATGATGATAATAATATAATCAAGACGTGAAGTAAAACTCTAACAGGGTATCCTTTCATTCTACTCCACATCAGGCCCTAAATTGTATATTTCTCTATCGTCCTAGTGGATGCTGGGGTTCCTGAAAGGACCATGGGGAATAGCGGCTCCGCAGGAGACAGGGCACAAAAGTAAAGCTTTCCGATCAGGTGGTGTGCACTGGCTCCTCCCCCTATGACCCTCCTCCAAGCCAGTTAGATTTTTGTGCCCGGCCGAGAAGGGTGCAATCTAGGTGGCTCTCCTAAAGAGCTGCTTAGAGAAAGTTTAGCTTAGGTTTTTTATTTTACAGTGAGTCCTGCTGGCAACAGGATCACTGCAACGAGGGACTTAGGGGAGAAGAAGTGAACTCACCTGCGTGCAGGATGGATTGGCTTCTTGGCTACTGGACATCAGCTCCAGAGGGACGATCACAGGTACAGCCTGGATGGTCACCGGAGCCTCGCCGCCGGCCCCCTTGCAGATGCTGAAACATGAAGAGGTCCAGAATCGGCGGCAGAAGACTCCTCAGTCTTCTAAAGGTAGCGCACAGCACTGCAGCTGTGCGCCATTTTCCTCTCAGCACACTTCACACGGCAGTCACTGAGGGTGCAGGGCGCTGGGAGGGGAGCGCCCTGGGAGGCAAATGAAAACCTATTTGGCTAAAAAAATACCTCACATATAGCCTCCGGGGCTATATGGAGATATTTAACCCCTGCCAGAATACACTAAAGAGCGGGAGACGAGCCCGCCGGAAAAGGGGCGGGGCCTATCTCCTCAGCACACAGCGCCATTTTCCTTACACAGCTCCGCTGGTCAGGACGGCTCCCAGGTCTCTCCCCTGCACTGCACTACAGAAACAAGGTAAAACAAGAGAGGGGGGGCAAAATAGTGGCAAAAATTATATTATAAAAGCAGCTATACAGGGAGCACTTATTATAAGGCTATCCCTGTCATATATAGCGCTTTTGGTGTGTGCTGGCAAACTCTCCCTCTGTCTCCCCAAAGGGCTAGTGGGGTCCTGTCTTCGTTAAGAGCATTCCCTGTGTGTCGGTACGTGTGTGTCGACATGTATGAGGACGATATTGGTGTGGAGGCGGAGCAATTGCCAAATATGGGGATGTCACCTCCTAGGGGGTCGACACCAGAATGGATGCCTTTATTTATGGAATTACGGGATAGTGTCAACACGCTAAAGCAGTCGTTTGACGACATGAGACGGCCGGACAATCAGTTAGTGCCTGTCCAGGCGCCTCAAACACCGTCAGGGGCTGTAAAACGCCCTTTGCCTCAGTCGGTCGACACAGACCCAGACACAGGCACTGATTCCAGTGGCGACGGTGACGAATCAACCGTATTTTCCAGTAGGGCCACACGTTATATGATTTTGGCAATGAAGGAGGCGTTACATTTAGCTGATACTACAGGTACCACTAAACAGGGTATTATGTGGGGTGTGAAAAAACTACCTATAGTTTTTCCTGAATCAGAAGAACTAAATGATGTATGTGATGAAGCGTGGGTTGCCCCCCGATAAAAAGATGCTAATTTCAAAGAAGTTATTAGCTTTATACCCTTTCCCGTCAGAGGTTAGGGCGCGCTGGGAAACACCTCCTAGGGTGGATAAGGCGCTCACACGCTTATCTAAACAAGTGGCGTTACCCTCTCCTGAGACGGCCGCACTTAAAGATCCAACAGATAGGAGGATGGAACATATCCAAAAAAGTATATACACACATACAGGTGTTATACTACGACCAGCTATAGCGTCAGCCTGGATGTGCAGTGCTGGAGTAGTTTGGTCAGAGTCCCTGATTGAAAATATTGATACCCTGGATAGGGACAATGTTTTACTGTCTTTAGAGCAAATAAAGGATGCATTTCTTTATATGCGTGATGCACAGAGGGATATCTGCACACTGGCATCACGGGTAAGTGCTATGTCCATTTCGGCCAGAAGAAGTTTATGGACGCGACAGTGGTCAGGCGATGCGGACTCAAAACGGCATATGGAAGTTTTGCCGTATAAAGGGGAGGAGTTATTTGGAGTCGGTCTATCAGATTTGGTGGCCACGGCTACAGCCGGGAAATCCACCTTTTTACCTCAAGCTACTCCCCAACAGAAAAAGACACCGACTTTTCAACCGCAGCCCTTTCGTTCCTTTAAAAACAAGAGAGCAAAGGGATATTCATATCTGCCACGAGGCAGAGGAAGGGGGAAGAGACACCAACAGGCAGCTCCTTCCCAGGAACAGAAGCCCTCCCCCGCTTCTACAAAAGCCTCAGCATGACGCTGGGGCTTCTCAAGCGGACTCGGGGGCGGTGGGCGGTCGTCTCAAGAATTTCAGCGCGCAGTGGGCTCACTCGCAGGTAGATCCCTGGATCCTGCAGATAATATCTCAGGGGTACAGGTTGGAACTAGAGACAGATCCGCCTCGCCGTTTCCTGAAGTCTGCTTTACCAACGTCCCCCTCCGAAAGGGAGACGGTTTTGGAAGCCATTCACAAGCTGTACTCTCAGCAGGTGATAGTCAAGGTACCTCTTCTACAACAGGGAAAGGGGTATTATTCCACTCTATTTGTGGTACCGAAGCCGGACGGCTCGGTAAGACCTATTCTAAATCTGAAGTCCTTGAACCTGTACATAAAGAAGTTCAAGTTCAAAATGGAGTCACTCAGAGCAGTGATAGCGAACCTGGAAGAAGGGGACTTTATGGTGTCCTTGGACATCAAGGATGCGTACCTCCACGTTCCAATTTACCCCTCACACCAGGGGTACCTCAGGTTCGTTGTACAAAACTGTCACTATCAGTTTCAGACGCTGCCGTTCGGATTGTCCACGGCACCTCGGGTCTTTACAAAGGTAATGGCCGAGATGATGATTCTTCTTCGAAGAAAAGGCGTATTAATTATCCCATACTTGGACGATCTCCTAATAAGGGCAAGGTCCAGAGAACAGCTAGAGAGGGGATTAGCACTGTCTCAAGAAGTGCTAAAACAGCACGGCTGGATTCTGAATATTCCAAAATCCCAGTTAATGCCGACAACTCGTCTGCTGTTCCTAGGGATGATTCTGGACACGGTTCAGAAAAAGGTTTTTCTCCCGGAGGAAAAAGCCAAGGAGTTGTCCGAGCTTGTCAGGAACCTCCTAAAACCAGGAAAGGTGTCTGTACATCAATGCACAAGAGTCCTGGGAAAAATGGTGGCTTCTTACGAAGCAATTCCATTCGGCAGATTCCATGCACGAATTTTCCAGAGGGATCTGTTAGACAAATGGTCAGGGTCGCATCTTCAGATGCACCAGCGGATAACCCTGTCTCCAAGGACAAGGGTATCTCTTCTGTGGTGGTTGCAGAGTGCGCATCTATTGGAGGGCCGCAGATTCGGCATACAGGATTGGATCCTGGTGACCACGGACGCCAGCCTGAGAGGCTGGGGAGCAGTCACACAAGGAAGAAACTTCCAGGGAGTGTGGACGAGCCTGGAAACGTCTCTTCACATAAACATTCTGGAACTAAGAGCAATCTACAATGCTCTAAGCCAGGCAGAACCTCTGCTTCAAGGAAAACCGGTGTTGATCCAGTCGGACAACATCACGGCAGTCGCCCATGTAAACAGACAGGGCGGCACAAGAAGCAGGAGTGCAATGGCAGAAGCTGCAAGGATTCTTCGCTGGGCAGAGAATCATGTGATAGCACTGTCAGCAGTGTTCATCCCGGGAGTGGACAACTGGGAAGCAGACTTCCTCAGCAGACACGACCTTCACCCGGGAGAGTGGGGACTTCATCCGGAAGTCTTCCACATGCTGGTAACCCGTTGGGAAAGACCAATGGTGGACATGATGGCGTCTCGCCTCAACAAAAAACTGGACAGGTATTGCGCCAGGTCAAGAGATCCGCAGGCAATAGCTGTGGACGCGCTGGTAACGCCTTGGGTGTACCAGTCGGTATATGTGTTTCCTCCTCTGCCTCTCATACCAAAAGTATTGAGAATTATACGGCAAAGAGGCGTAAGAACGATACTAGTGGTTCCGGATTGGCCAAGAAGGACTTGGTACCCGGAACTTCAAGAGATGATCACGGAAGATCCGTGGCCTCTACCTCTAAGGAGGGACTTGCTTCAGCAGGGTCCCTGTCTGTTTCAAGACTTACCGCGGCTGCGTTTGACGGCATGGCGGTTGAACGCCGGATCCTAAAGGAAAAAGGCATGCCGGAAGAAGTCATTCCTACTTTGATTAAAGCAAGGAAGGAAGTAACCGTGCAACACTATCACCGCATTTGGCGAAGATATGTTGCGTGGTGCGAGGATCGGAGTGCTCCGACGGAGGAATTTCAACTGGGTCGATTCCTACATTTCCTGCAATCAGGATTGTCTATGGGTCTCAAATTGGGATCTATTAAGGTTCAAATTTCGGCCCTGTCGATTTTCTTTCAAAAAGAATTGGCTTCAGTTCCTGAAGTCCAGACTTTTGTTAAGGGAGTGCTGCATATACAGCCTCCTGTGGTGCCTCCAGTGGCACCGTGGGATCTCAATGTGGTTTTGGAATTTCTAAAATCTCATTGGTTTGAACCACTAAAAAAGGTGGATTTAAAATATCTCACATGGAAAGTGACCATGTTACTAGCCCTGGCTTCGGCCAGGAGAGTGTCAGAACTGGCAGCTTTATCTTACAAAAGCCCATATCTGATTTTCCATTCGGACAGGGCAGAACTGCGGACTCGTCCGCATTTTCTCCCTAAGGTGGTGTCAGCATTTCATCTGAACCAGCCTATTGTAGTGCCTGCGGCTACAAGTGACTTGGAGGACTCCAAGTTACTGGACGTTGTCAGAGCATTAAAAATATATATTGCAAGGACAGCTGGAGTCAGAAAATCTGACTCGTTGTTTATATTGTATGCACCCAACAAGATGGGTGCTCCTGCGTCTAAGCAGACGATTGCTCGTTGGATCTGTAGCACAATCCAACTTGCACATTCTGTGGCAGGCCTGCCACAGCCTAAATCTGTAAAGGCCCACTCCACAAGGAAGGTGGGCTCATCTTGGGCGGCTGCCCGAGGGGTCTCGGCATTACAACTTTGCCGAGCAGCTACGTGGTCAGGGGAGAACACGTTTGTAAAATTTTACAAATTTGATACTCTGGCTAAGGAGGACCTGGAGTTCTCTCATTCGGTGCTGCAGAGTCATCCGCACTCTCCCGCCCGTTTGGGAGCTTTGGTATAATCCCCATGGTCCTTTCAGGAACCCCAGCATCCACTAGGACGATAGAGAAAATAAGAATTTACTTACCGATAATTCTATTTCTCGGAGTCCGTAGTGGATGCTGGGCGCCCATCCCAAGTGCGGATTATCTGCAATAATTGTACATAGTTATTGTTAACTAATTCGGGTTATTGTTTAGGAAGCCATCTTTCAGAGGCTCCTCTGTTATCATACTGTTAACTGGGTTTGATCACAAGTTGTACGGTGTGATTGGTGTGGCTGGTATGAGTCTTACCCGGGATTCAAAATTCCTCCCTTATTGTGTACGCTCGTCCGGGCACAGTACCTAACTGGCTTGGAGGAGGGTCATAGGGGGAGGAGCCAGTGCACACCACCTGATCGGAAAGCTTTACTTTTGTGCCCTGTCTCCTGCGGAGCCGCTATTCCCCATGGTCCTTTCAGGAACCCCAGCATCCACTACGGACTCCGAGAAATAGAATTATCGGTAAGTAAATTCTTATTTTCAGATTGGCATACCTTGTAAAGTCCATGCATAAAACAAAGCAATTGAAGGCATTCTTCCTAATTTTCTTTGCCCTGTGTTTCTGTAATGTAAATGATTAGGAATTACTGTTTAATATTCTGCAGAGCTCACCCTTCAGTAGAGTGCCATTCTTTCTCTCTTATCTCCATTATCTCCTCACAGCACTCTCCTGTAAAGGGGGGTACTCACGGAGCGATAATCTAAGCAATCTGACTAGATTGCTTAGACTTTAAGAATGATCGCTCCGTGTGTACCCCCCATAGCGATGCGCAGCCCTGCGCATCGCTATCGCTGGTGCTAGATTGGCCTGCCATGCAGGTGAATCTAGCAGGTCGCTCATTTCACCCGCTGGGTGAAATTTGTGCCCCCCCCCCCCGTCTCCCCCCGCACGCTCAGCACACATCGCGCTGTGCTGAGCGTTACGCTCAGCACACATCTCTCCCACATACGGTATCCGGACTCTGGGTCGACACCCATTAGATCGACAGTGAATAGGTCGAAACTAGAAATAAGTCGACACGACCATTAGGTCGACACGAGCAATGTTGACATTAGTTTTTCACTTTTATTTTCTCTCTAACGTCCTAGAAGATGCTGGGGACTCCGTAAGGACCATGGGGATAGACGGGCTCCGCAGGAGACATGGGCACTTTAAGAAAGAATTTAGTTCCTGGTGTGCACTGGCTCCTCCCTCTATGCCCCTCCTCCAGACCTCAGTTTGATACTTTGCTTAGACGAGCTGGGTGCTTTTCAGTGAGCTCTCCTGAGTTTACTGATAGAAAGTATTTGGTTAGGTTTTTTATTTTCAGGGAGCTCTGCTGGCAACAGACTCCCTGCTTCGAGGGACTGAGGGGAGAGAAGCAGCCCTACTCTCTGAAGCTAGGTCCTGCTTCTTAGGCTACTGGACACCATTAGCTCCAGAGGGATTGGTACGCAGGATCTCACCCTCGCCGTCCGTCCCAGAGCCGCGCCGCCGTCCCCCTCGCAGAGCCGGAAGATAGAAGCCGGGTGAGTATGAGAAGAAAAGAAGACTTCACAGGCGGCAGAAGACTTCATGATCTTCACTAGAGGTAACTCGCAGCACTGCAGCTGTGCGCCATTGCTCCACACACCTCACATACTCCGGTCACTGTAAGGGCGCAGGGGGGGGGGGGGGTGCCCTGGGCAGCATTTGGGACCTCATATTGGCAAAAAGAACACATATATACAGCTGGGCACTGTATATATGTATGAATCCCCGCCAAAATTACAGTTTAAGCGGGACAGAAGCCCGCCGCAGAGGGTGCGGGGCTTCTCCCTCAGCACTCACCAGCGCCATTTTTTTCTCCACAGCACCGCTGAGAGGAAGCTCCCCGGGCTCTCCCCTGCTGATACACGGTAGAAGAGGGTTGAAAAGAGAGGGGGGGGCACATAATTAGGCGCAAAAACTATAACATACAACAGCTACCTGGTTAACATTAAGTTACTGTGTTATTCCTGGGATATTATAGCGCTAGGGTGTGTGCTGGCATACTCACTCTCTCTCTGTCTCTCCAAAGGGCCTGGTGGGGGAACTGTCTTCAGAAAGGACATTCCCTGTGTGTGTGGTGTGTCAGTCTGCTTGTGTCGACATGTCTGATGAGGAAGGCTATGTGGGAGAGGAGCGGGAGCAAATGAATGTGGTGTCTCCGCCGACGGCGCCGACACCTGATTGGATGGATATGTGGAAGGTTTTAAATGATAATGTTAATTCCTTGCATAAAAGATTTGACAAGGCTGATGCATTGGGGCAGTCAGGGTCTCAACCCATGCCTGACCCTATGTCGCAGGGACCGTCAGGGTCTCATAAGCGCCCACTATCCCAAATTGTTGACACAGATACCGACATGGATTCTGACTCCAGTGTCGATTACGATGATGCAAAGTTACAGCCAAAATTGGCTAAATCCCTTCGATATATGATTATAGCAATAAAGGATGTTTTGCACATCACAGAGGAAACCCCTGTCCCTGACACGAGGGTGTATATGTATAAGGGAAAGAAGCCTGAGGTAACTTTTCCCCCCTAACACGAACTGAATGAGTTATGTAAAAAAGCTTGGGAATCTCCAGATAAAAAACTGCAGATTTCCAAACGGATTCTTATGGCGTATCCTTTCCCGCCAACGGATAGGTTACGATGGGAATCCTCCCCTAGGGTGGACGAAGCTTTAACATGCTTATCCAAAAAGGTAGCCCTGCCGTCCCACGATATGGCTACCCTCAAAGATGCTGCTGATCGCAAACAGGAGGTTACCCTGAAGTCCATTTATACACATTCGGATACCTTACTAAGACCAGCAATTGCGTCGGCCTGGGTGTGTAGTGCTGTAGCGGCATGGACGGATACCTTATCTGAGGAATTGGATACCCTAGATAAGGATACTGTATTATTGACCCTGGGGCATATAAAAGACGCTGTCCTATATATGAGAGATGCTCAAAGAGACATTAGTCTATGGGTTCTAGAATAAACGCTATGTCGATTTCTGCCAGAAGGGTCCTGTGGACTCGGCAATGGACAGGTGATGCCGACTCAAAAAGGCATATGGAGGATTTTACCTTACAGGGGTGAGGAATTGTTCGGGGAAGGTCTCTCGGACCTGGTCTCCACAGTTACAGCTGGAAAGTAAAATTTTTTGCCTTATGTTCCCTCACAGCCTAAGAGAGCACCGCATTATCAAATGCAGTCCTTTCGTTCACAAAGAAACAAGAAAGTCCGAGGTGCGTCCTTTCTTGCCAGAGGTAGGGGCAGAGGAAAGAAGCTGCACAACGCAGCTAGTTCCCAGGAACAGAAGTCCTCACCGGCCTCTACAAAATCCACTGCATGACGCTGGGGCTCCACTGGCGGAGCCGGGCCCTGTGGGGGCACGTCTTCGGAATTTCAGCCACATGTGGGTTCACTCCCAGGTGGATCCTTGGGCAATAGAAATTGTGTCTCAGGGTTACAAGCTGGAATTCGAAGAGGTGCCTCCTCGCCGGTATTTCAAATCGGCCCTACCATCTTCCCCCCAAGAGAGGGAAATAGTGTTAAACGCAATACAAAAATTGTATCTTAAGCAGGTGGTGGTCAAGGTTCCCCTCCTTCAACAGAGAAGGGGTTATTATTCAACCATGTTTGTAGTCCCGAAACCGGACGGTTCGGTCAGACCCATATTGAATTTAAAATCACTGAACCTATACTTGAAAAGGTTCAAGTTCAAGATGGAATCGCTAAAAGTGGTCATCGCAAGCCTGGAAGGGGGGGATTTTATGGTGTCACTGGACATAAAGGATGCGTACCTTCATGTCCCCATTTATCCACCTCATCAGGCGTACCTAAGATTTGCGGTACAGGATTGTCATTACCAATTTCAGACGTTGCCGTTTGGTCTCTCAACGGCCCCGAGGATTTTCACCAAGGTAATGGCGGAAATGATGGTGCTCCTGCGGAAGCAAGGTGTCACAATTATCCCGTACTTGGACGATCTCCTCATAAAAGCGAGATCAAGAGAGCAGTTGCTGAACAGCGTATCTCTTTCACTGAAAGTGTTACAGCAACACGGCTGGATTCTCAATATTCCAAAGTCGCAGTTGGTTCCTACGACTCGTCTGCCCTTCTTGGGCATGATTCTGGACACGGACCAGAAGAGGGTTTATCTCCCAATAGAGAAGGCCCAGGAACTCATGACTCTGGTCAAGAACCTATTGAAACCAAAACAGGTGTCAGTGCATCATTGCACTCGAGTCCTGGGAAAGATGGTGGCGTCATACGAGGCCATTCCCTTCGGCAGGTTCCATGCGAGGACTTTCCAATGGGACCTACTGGACAAGTGGTCCGGGTCACATCTTCGGATACATCGGTTGATCACCCTGTCCCCCAGGGCCAGGGTGTCACTACTGTGGTGGCTGCAGAGTGCTCACCTTCTCGAGGGCCGCAGATTCGGCATTCAGGACTGGATCCTGGTGACCACGGACGCAAGCCTCCGAGGTTGGGGAGCAGTCACACAGGGAAGAAATTTCCAGGGTCTTTGGTCAAGTCAAGAGACTTGTCTTCACATCAACATCCTGGAGCTAAGGGCCATATACAACGCCCTACGTCAAGCGGAGACCTTACTTCGCGACCGACCAGTTCTGATCCAGTCAGACAACATCACCGCAGTGGCTCATGTAAACCGCCAAGGCGGTACAAGGAGCAGAGTGGCAATGGCGGAAGCCACCAGAATTCTTTGCTGGGCGGAGAATCATGTAAGCACACTGTCAGCAGTGTTCATTCCGGGAGTGGACAACTGGGAAGCAGACTTCCTCAGCAGACACGACCTACACCCGGGAGAGTGGGGACTTCATCCAGAAGTCTTCGCACAGATTGTGAGTCGTTGGGAACTGCCACAGATAGACATGATGGCGTCCCGCCTCAACAAAAAGCTACAGAGGTATTGCGCCAGGTCAAGAGACCCTCAGGCAGTAGCGGTAGACGCCCTAGTGACACCTTGGGTGTTCCGGTCAGTCTATGTATTTCCTCCTCTTCCTCTCATACCAAAGGTGTTGAGGATAGTAAGAAGAAAAGGAGTGAGAACAATCCTCATTGTTCCAGATTGGCCAAGACGGACCTGGTATCCAGATCTCCAGGAACTGATCACAGAAGATCCGTGGCCTCTTCCACTAAGACAGGACCTGTTGCAACAGGGACCCTGTCTGTTCCAAGACTTACCGCGGCTGCATTTGACGGCATGGCGGTTGAACGCCGGATCCTAGCAGAAAAAGGCATTCCGGTTGAGGTTATCCCTATGCTGATAAAGGCTAGGAAGGAAGTAGCAGCAAAACCTTATCACCGTATATGGCGAAAATATGTTTCTTGGTGGAAGAATTCCATCTGGGTCGTTTCCTTCACTTCCTACAAACTAGAGTGAATTTGGGCCTTAAATTAGGTTCCATTAAGGTCCAGATTTCGGCCCTATCATTTTCTTTCAAAAAGAATTGGCTTCTCTCCCAGAAGTTCAGACTTTTGTAAAGGGAGTGCTGCATATTCCTTTTGTGCCTCCGGTGGCACCTTGGGATCTTAACGTGGTGTTAAGTTTCCTAAAGTCACACTGGTTTGAACCACTTAAAACGGTGGAGTTGAAATATCTCACGTGGAAGGTGGTCATGTTATTAGCCTTGGCTTCGGCTAGGCGAGTGTCTGAATTAGCGGCTTTGTCACATAAAAGCCCCTATTTGGTTTTCCATATGGATAGAGCAGAATTGCGGACCCGTTCGCAATTTCTGCCAAAAGTGGTTTCATCTTTTCATATGAACCAACCTATTGTGGTGCCTGTGGCTACACGTGACTTGGAGGACTCCGAGTTACTTGATGTGGTCAGGGCTTTGAAAATGTACGTAGCTAGAACGGCTAGAGTCAGGAAAACTGAAGCGCTGTTTGTCCTGTATGCATCCAACAAGATTGGTGCCCCTGCTTCAAAGCAAACTATTGCTCGCTGGATTTGTAACACGATTCAGCAAGCGCATTCTACGGCTGGTTTGCCGTTACCAAAATCGGTCAAGGCCCATTCCACTAGGAAGGTGGGCTCTTCTTGGGCGGCTGCCCGGGGGGTCTCGGCACTACAGCTGTGTCGAGCTGCTACTTGGTCGGGTTCAAACACTTTTGCTAAATTCTACAAGTTTGATACCCTGGCTGAGGAGGACCTCATGTTTGCTCAATCGGTGCTGCAGAGTCATCCGCACTCTCCCGCCCGTTTGGGAGCTTTGGTATAATCCCCATGGTCCTTACAGAGTCCCCAGCATCCTCTAGGACGTTAGAGAAAATAAGATTTTACTTACCGGTAAATCTATTTCTCGTAGTCCGTAGAGGATGCTGGGCGCCCGTCCCAAGTGCGGACTTCTTCTGCAATACTTGTATATAGTTATTGCTTCAATAAGGGTTATGTTATAGTTGCATCGGTCTTGAACTGATGATATGTTGTTTTCATACTGTTAACTGGGTAGTTATCACAAGTTATACGGTATGATTGGTGTGGCTGGTATGAATCTTGCCCTTGGATTAACAAAATCCTTTCCTCGTACTGTCCATCTCCTCTGGGCACAGTTTCTCTAACTGAGGTCTGGAGGAGGGGCATAGAGGGAGGAGCCAGTGCACACCAGGAACTAAATTCTTTCTTAAAGTGCCCATGTCTCCTGCGGAGCCCGTCTATCCCCATGGTCCTTACGGAGTCCCCAGCATCCTCTACGGACTACGAGAAATAGATTTACCGGTAAGTAAAATCTTATTTTTTTACTTTTTCATACTTTAAGATCCACGTGGACTACGATTGGGAACGGTAACCTGTGCCGAGCGCAGAGTTAGTGGAGCGGGGCAGCTTGCCCAAAGCATGGCGAGCAAAGAAAACTACACCAAAAAAAACATGAAAAACTCATGTCGACCTAATGGCCGTGTCGACCTAGCCACTGTCGACCCTGAGTCCCACACCCCTCTGATACAGAAGGGTTGTGACCACTAAAAAGGTGTGTGGGTATATCCCATTGTGGGGGTGTGGTGTAGCATAGGGGGGAGGGGGGGTTATACCCCTCCTGCACTCCTGGGGCCCTGCAGAAACCCAGATATTTTGCCCCAGCGCCCCTCCTGATACACTAGCTGGGCAGATCACTTTTCTTTTGTGTAGGGAAGTTACACTAGTCTCACTGTGTTTGGAAGTCTGAGTATCTGAGTTTGATCTGACTCTTCATAGAGCGATAGCATAAAACGATTTTGCCATTCATTAGATGGAACTATATAATATGCTGTGAGATTTCTGACAGCGGAAGCACCAACATTTATCAGTGGTCCTGTGTTTTATTTTCTCAGAAATGCGTCCCCAGTGGTTTCAGCTGGACAGTATTCCCTACGATACAATGTGGCCGGATGACGTACTATGGCTGCCCCTCTTGCTGAAGGGGAAGAAGTTTCTGGGATATTTCAAGTTTGAGGGAAATGACAAGATTCTAAACTACACACTGGAACAAGTGGACGATGCCTGAGAGGAATCAGCAACAGTTCAGCCACGAGGCCATACGTTCAGTAGAACATTACAACAACACTATTAGTTTGGCTCTATCTCCAAGTTATTGCGCTCCATTGATCTTAATTTCCCCCACAGGTTATATATTTAATGAGAAAGGCAGTGTTGGTGGCACTAACTATCCAGCATTCTCCTGACTGGACTTTTCTCTGTTAGGCATTGAGAGATTTCTGTGGCACATACTCTAGTTTTAGCCATTTTTAATGATAGAGTCTAGGGTGTATATTTACTAAAGCTTCTATAAATGAAAAGCGATGTTGCCCATAGCAGCCAATCAGATTCTGTCTATCATTTTCTAGGATGCAATAGTGAAATGATAGACAGAATCTGGTTGCTATGGACACCATAGTAACTTCTCATTTATAGAAGCTTTATTAAATTAATCCCTCAGCGTCCTACGGTTTGTTGTGTTTATCATTGTGTTAATGAATATTTCAGTTACTAAGGGGGCAATTCAAATGTTGTAATCAGTGCCCGTCAGACCACATCCATTATTGCTCCAAGCGTGCTACCAAATAGACTGGCTTTAGTCACAAATAGCACCTAAACCCATAGTCATTGCTTAGGGTGCTCAACTTCTCATTTAAGTGCCCAAACCACAAAGTTTCAGCTCGCCACCTCAGGAAGCTGCAAGCTGAAATGTGTCCTGTGCACGTGCGCCTGAACAGAGCAACAATTGAATTGCTCCATCGGGCACCAGTGGCAACTGGGGGGGGGAAACAATTGAATTCCCCCCTATGACTCTAACGTGTGTATCTAATATATGTAATTTTGTCAATTTGCCCATAAACATGTGATTTGTTTTAAATGTAATAAAAAATGTACAGATATATAATCATGTTTGTGTTATTTTGCTGTAACATTGAAAAAAAAAAAAAAAAAAAAAAAATATATATATATATATATATATATATATATATATATATATATATATATATATATATATATATATATATATATATAAAATATAAGAATAGCTCGGATCGGCACTCTCCATAAAGGTACAATAATGCTCCGGTGCCCTCTGGGACATGCATCCAGAAGTTTACAATTAATCAATCAGCAGCACTCAGAGACTGGGACAGCCATGAAAAAAGTGCTAGGTGCTTTTAATCCATATAAGCAAAAAATGGGTGGTCCCCCACCCATTTTTTGCTTATATGGATTAAAAGCACCTAGCACTTTTTTCATGGCTGTCCCAGTCTCTGAGTGCCGCTGATTGATTCGTTGTAAACTTCTATATATATATATATATGTACACACACATATAGGGCGGGATTTAAATCTTTTCTGCCCCCATCGCACCTGCCGGCAGTATTCAAATGTTACTGCTGATGGGTGCGATATCAGCATTTCAGCTGTGGCGAGCTGAAATGCGTGAAAAGTGACCCGTTTGGACGCCCAAACAGGACTTTTTACGATTGCGCCCATGTCTTTAGTCGGGTTTAGCTGCTTTACGTGGCTAAACCCGTCTCTTATGGGCGTGATCAGCGCGAAAACGGGGGTCATTAGAATATCGCCCTGCGATCTCCCGTCACTTTAGACGGGAGATCGGGGGCAGTAGAAGATTTGAATCCTGCCCATAATATGCACAGTTTATATACTGTAGGTTTGAATAGGAGAACGATATAGAGAATTTTGGGGAAGATGTACTAAGCAGTGATAAGAGTGGAGAAGTTGCCATGCAACCAATCAGCATTGACGTAACATAATTTGCATACTATAAAAGTATACAGAGCTGCTGATTGGTTGCCATGGGCAACTTCTCCACTGGCTCACTTCTCCACTTACAGGGTAATGACAAAAATCAAGTGCTTTTGCCTTCTGAAATATAAAGAACATCTTTCCATTCGCCCCATCTCCACTGCTTATTTTAATATCTAGTACATGTAAGGAAACACATAACTGCGTGTAGATTGTTAAGCCCCATACACGCGGGGCAGATGTGTGCTGAGCGATCTAGCATTGACTGCTCAGCACACAGCGCGATGTGTGCTGAGCGAGGAGGGGGACAGGGGGTCCGCTCATTTCACCCAGCGGTGAAATGAGTGATTACTAGATTTATCATGCATGCCAAATCTAGACTCAGCGATAGCGACGTGCGGGGCAGTCAGATTGCTTAGAATTTAAGCACGGATCTCTCCGAGTGTACCCCCCCTTTAGGCTCCTTGAACACCACAATCAGCTCTCTTATCCAGAGCAACTGTTGCTTCCTACAAGTCATCTGGCTGCAGAAAACTGAAAAACTCTGCAATGATATCTGGACACTTATAAAGTAGATTCCGAATGGGTTCAGTATGGTATGCCGGTCGTCAGTATACAGACAGCAGCATCCCTGACGCCAGTATGCTGGCAGCGGGGTGAGTGCAAAAAGTCCCCTAGCGGGCTCGCAGCGTCCCCACAGGTTCTGTTCCCACTCTATGGGTGTCGTGGACACCCAAGGGTGGGAATAGCCCTGTTGCGCTGACATTGCCAGCTGTCAGGATTCCGGCGTTGGTATCCTGAACACCGGGATCCCGGCAGGCGGGAATATTAAAACGTCTACCTTCCAAACACATCTTTTGCTGTTCATATAGCCTGCTGTCACTGACAGTCCTCCTAGGTAACAAACAAGGTCTTTCCATAATCCACAACAATCTCATATGTGTTCCAAAATAAAGTACTCAATTTGCAAATCGCCATATGCATAGCCAAAATGCCAGATACCGCAAGTTGCTGTCTCAGTTCTTTCAGTGTTCTCTATACTAGTCATCCCCAAACACACGGCAACTATATAGATCATGGGTCTTCATCCTGTGGCCCTCCAGCTGCTGTGAAACTACACATCCCAGCATGCCCTGCCACAGTTTTGCTATTAAGGTATGCTAAAACTGAGGCAGGGCATGCTGGGATGTGTAGTTCCACAGCAGCTGGAGGGTCGCAGGTTGAAGACCCATGATATAGATGCTATAAATCAATCTGAAATGTTTTACTGAAGCAAAAAGAAAAATGTCCCCTGCATGAATGAGAGGTTTGGTGGTGTCTGTGGTGAGAAAGGGTCTGATTCTAGAGATACTGTAGTTAAAGGTGTCAGGAGTGTAAGAGATTGTATATGGGGAGTTGAGGATGACACTCAGGCATCAGACTTAAGGGATAGAGGTGAGTGTAGTGCTAGAAATAAATTGTAAGGGGGAGATGAGTGGGTCTTGGATTTAAGAAACACAATAACTTTGATTCTACAAATATTGAGTTTGAGAAAGTGGAGAGACAACCAGAGAAAATGGCAAAAAGACATAAACACAATAGGACAGAGGGATTGAGGTCAGGAGGGGAGATATAGGGGGTAATTCAGATCTGATCGTAGATGTGCTGAATTTAGCACATCTACGATCACTTACTCTGACATGCGGGTGGGACGCCCAGCACAGGGCTAGTCCGCCCACATGTCAGGCCCTGCTCCCCCCCCCCCCCCCCACGCACGGGTGCGAAAGCATTGCAGGCTCGCGGTGCTTTTGCGCATGGCCAGTAGCTCCCTGCCTGCGCAGCCTACCTGCGCTGGCAGTCGGCTACTCATCGCGGCCCGGGTCGCAGCAGCTGCGTGTGACGTCACGCAGCTGCCGTAGCCTGCCCCCGCAACAGTCCGGACATGCTAGATCAACGGTAAGTCTACCATAACTACTTTTCTCTTACGTCCTAGATGATGCTGGGGACTCCGTAAGGACCATGGGGTATAGACGGGCTCCGCAGGAGACATGGGCACTATAAATAACTTTTAGTATGGGTGTGCACTGGCTCCTCCCTCTATGCCCCTTCTCCAGACCTCAGTTAGATTTTGTGCCCAGAGGAGATAGGGTGCATTACAGAGGAGCTCTCCAGAGTTTCTCTGAAAAAGAATTTTGTTAGGTTTTTTATTTTCAGGGAGCACTGCTGGCAACAGGTTCCCTGCATCGTGGGACTGAGGAGAGAGAAGCAGTCCTGCTTCTGTGAGACTGATAGGCTCTGCTTCTTAGGCTACTGGACACCATTAGCTCCAGAGGGAGTCGGAACGCAGGTCTCACCCCGCCGTTCGTCCCAGAGCCGCGCCGCCGTCCTCCTCGCAGAGCCGGAAGATAGAAGCCGGGTGAGTATAAGAAGAAAAGAAGACTTCAAGGCGGCAGAAGACTTCAGATCTTCACTGAGGTAAGCACACGCTACACACACAGAACGGGCACTGATGGGTGCAGGGCGCAGGGGGGGGGCGCCCTGGGCAGCAATAAACCTCGGGTCTGGCAAAAACGGGTACATTAGGCTGCGGAGGCAGTAAATGAAGAGCCCCCGCCATTTTTTGTATTTCTCTAACATCCTAGTGGATGCTGGGGACTCCGTAAGGACCATGGGAATAGCAGGCTCCGCAGGAGACTGGGCACTCTAAAGAAAGATTTAGTACTATCTGGTGTGCACTGGCTCCTCCCTCTATGCCCCTCCTCCAGACCTCAGTTAGAATCTGTGCCCTGCCGAGCTGGGTGCTCCTAGTGGGCTCTCCTGAGCTTGCTAGAAAAGAAAGTATTTTGTTAGGTTTTTTTATTTTCAGAGAGCTTCTGCTGGCAACAGACTCTCTGCTACGAGGGACTGAGGGGAGAGAAGCAAACCTACTCACGGCAGCTAGGTAGCGCTTCTTAGGCTACTGGACACCATTAGCTCCAGAGGGATCGAACACAGGTACCTAACCTTGATCGTCCGTTCCCGGAGCCGCGCCGCCGTCCCCCTCGCAGAGCCAGAAGAACAGAAGCAGCAGAAGCAAGAAGACATCGAAATCGGCGGCTGAAGACTCCTGTCTTCACTTAAGGTAGCGCACAGCACTGTAGCTGTGCGCCATTGCTCCCACAGCACACCGCACACTCCGGTCACTGTAGGGTGCAGGGCGCAGGGGGGGGCGCCCTGGGCAGCAATTAAGTACCTTTTTGGCAAAAAGAGGCATATATACAGTCTGGGACTGTATATATGCCCGAGCCCCCGCCATTTTTTACACATTAAAGCGGGACAGAAGCCCGCCGCTGAGGGGGCGGGGCCTTCTTCCTCAGCACACCAGCGCCATTTTCTCTTCACAGCTCCGCTGGAAGGACGCTCCCCAGGCTCTCCCCTGCAGTATACAGGTGCATTAAAGGGTAAAAAAGAGAGGGGGGGCACATAAATTTAGGCGCAGTATATATATATTAACAGCAGCTACAGGGTAAACACTAAGGTACAGTGTAATCCCTGGGTTATATAGCGCTGGGGTGTGTGCTGGCATACACTCTCTCTGTCTCCCCAAAAGTCTTTGTGGGGTCCTGTCCTCAGTCAGAGCATTCCCTGTGTGTGTGCGGTGTGTCTGTACGAAACCTGTGTCGACATGTTTGATGAGGAAGGATACGTGGAGGCAGAACAAGTGCAGCTGAGTGTGGTGTCGCCGCCGACGGTGCCGACACCTGATTGGATGGATATGTGGAAGGTGTTAAATGATAATGTAAACTCGTTGCATAACAGATTGGATAAAACTGTAACCGGGGGACAGTCAGGGTCTCGACCCATGCCTGATCCTACAGCGCAGAGGCCGCCAGGGTCTCAAAAGCGCACACTATCCCAGATAGTTGACACAGATGTCGACACGGAATCTAACTCCAGTGTCGATGACGATAAGGCAAAGTTGCAGCCTAAAATGACTAAAGCCATCCGCTACATGATTGTAGCAATGAAGGATGTATTACACATTTCTGAGGAAAATCCTGTCCCTGACAAGAGGATTTATATGTATGGGGAGAAAAAGCATGAAGTGACTTTTCCCCCTTCACATGAATTAAATGAATTATGTGAAAAAGCGTGGGATTCCCCTGACAGGAAGGTGATAGTTTCCAAGAGATTACTTATGGCGTATCCTTTCCCGCCAACGGACAGGTTACGCTGGGAATCCTCCCCTAGGGTAGACAAGGTGTTGACACGCTTGTCCAAGAAGGTGTCCCTGCCGTCTCCGGATACGGCCGCCCTAAAGGATCCTGCGGATAGAAAGCAGGAAGCTATCCTGAAGTCGGTTTATACACATTCTGGCACACTGCTGAGGCCAGCAATTGCTTCGGCCTGGATGTGTAGTGCGGTAGCTGCATGGACGGATTCTCTGTCTGAGGAGTTAGATACCCTGGACAGGGACACTGTTCTACTGACCCTGGCACATATCAAGGACGCGGTCCTATATATGCGGGATGCCCAGAGGGTCATTTGCCTGCTGGGCTCTAGAGTTAACGCAATGTCCATTTCTGCCAGAAGGGTCTTATGGACTCGGCAATGGACAGGGGATACCGACTCTAAAAAACACATGGAGGTTTTACCTTATAAGGGTGAGGAATTGTTTGGGGACGGTCTCTCGGACCTAGTTTCCACAGCTACGGCTGGGAAGTCAAATTTCTTGCCTTATGTCCCTCCACAACCTAAGAAAGCACCGTATTCCCAAAATGCAGTCCTTTCGTTCTCAGAGGAGCAAGAAGGTCAGAGGTGCGTCCTTTCTTGCCAGAGGCAGGGGTAGAGGAAAAAAGCTGCACCATGCAGTTAGTTCCCAGGAACAAAAGTCTTCCCCGGCTTCCACTAAATCCACCGCATGACGCTGGGCTCCACAGGTGGAGCCAGGAGCCGTGGGGGCACGTCTCCGACTTTTCAGCCACCAGTGGGTTCGCTCACAGGTGGATCCTTGGGCTATACATATTGTGTCTCAGGGATGCAGGCTGGAATTCGAGGTGATGCCCCTCACCGTTACCTAAAATCGGCCTTACCAACTTCCCCCATGGAAAGGGAGATAGTGTTGGAGGCAATTCACAAACTTTTTCTCCAGCAGGTGGTGGTAGAGGTCCCCCCCCTTCAAAGGGGAAGGGGCTGCTATTCCACTATGTTTGTGGTACCGAAACCGGACGGTTCGGTCAGACCCATTTTAAATTTAAAATCCCTGAACATTTATCTGAAGAAATTCAAGTTCAAAATGGAATCGCTCAGAGCGGTCATTGCAAGCCTGGAGGAAGGGGATTTTATGGTGTCTCTGGACATCAAGGATGCTTACTTGCACGTCCCCATTTATACGCCTCATCAGGAGCACCTCAGGTTTGTGGTACGGGACTGTCATTACCAATTCCAGACGTTGCCGTTTGGCCTGTCCACGGCACCGAGAGTTTTTACCAAAGTGATGGCGGAAATGATGGTGCTCCTTCGGAAGCAAGGGGTTACAATTATCCCATACTTGGACGATCTCCTCATAAAGGCGAGGTCCAGGGAGCAGTTGCTGATCAGCGTAGCACACTCTCAGGAAGTGTTGCGTCAGCGCGGCTGGATTCTGAACATTCCAAAGTCGCAGCTGATTCCTGCGACGCGTCTGCCCTTCCTGGGCATGATTCTGGACACAGACCAGAAGAAGGTGTTTCTCCCGGAGGAGAAGGCTCAGGAGCTCGTGACTCTGGTCAGAGACCTCCTAAAGCCAAAACAGGTGTCGGTGCATCGCTGCACGCGAGTCCTGGGAAAGATGGTGGCGTCATACGAAGCCATTCCCTTCGGCAGGTTCCATGCAAGGATCTTTCAGTGGGATCTGCTGGACAAGTGGTCCGGATCGCATCTTCAGATGCATCGGATGATCACCCTGTCCCCCAGGGCCAGGGTGTCTCTTCTGTGGTGGCTACAAGGTGCTCACCTCCTCGAGGGCCGCAGATTCGGCATACAGGACTGGGTCCTGGTGACCACGGATGCAAGCCTCCGAGGGTGGGGGGCAGTCACTCAAGGAAGAAACTTCCAAGGGTTGTGGTCAAGTCAGGAGACTTGTCTGCACATCAATATCCTGGAACTAAGGGCCATATACAACGCCCCGAGTCAAGCGGAGCCTCTGCTTCGAAACCAACCAGTGCTGATTCAGTCAGACAACATCACGGCAGTGGCCCATGTAAACCGCCAGGGCGGCACAAGAAGCAGGGTGGCAATGGCAGAAGCCACCAGGATTCTTCGGTGGGCGGAGAATCACGTACTAGCACTGTCAGCAGTGTTCATTCCGGGAGTGGACAACTGGGAAGCAGACTTCCTCAGCAGACACGACCTCTACCCGGGAGAGTGGGGACTTCATCAAGAAGTCTTCACGCAGATTGCAAATCGATGGGAACTGCCACAGGTGGACATGATGGCGTCCCGTCTCAACAAAAAGCTAAAAAGATATTGCGCCAGGTCAAGGGACCCTCAGGCGATAGCTGTGGACGCACTAGTAACACCGTGGGTGTTCCAGTCGGTCTACGTGTTTCCTCCTCTTCCTCTCATACCAAAGGTGCTGAGAATTTTAAGAAAAAGAGGAGTGAGAACAATACTCATTGTTCCGGATTGGCCAAGAAGGACTTGGTACCCGGAATTGCAAGAAATGCTCACAGAGGACCCATGGCCTCTGCCTCTCAGACAGGACCTGTTACAACAAGGGCCCTGTCTGTTCCAAGACATACCGCGGCTGCGTTTGACGGCATGGCGGTTGAACACCGGATCCTAGCAGAAAAGGGCATTCCGGAAGCAGTTATTCCTACGCTGATAAAGGCTAGGAAGGACGTGACAGCAAAACATTATCACCGTATATGGTGAAAATATGTTGCTTGGTGTGAGGCCAGGAAGGCCCCTACAGAGGAATTCCAGCTGGGTCGATTCCTGCACTTCCTACAGTCAGGTGTGACTATGGGCCTAAAATTATGGTCCATAAAGGTCCAGATTTCGGCCCTATCCATTTTCTTTCAAAAAGAACTGGCTTCACTGCCTGAGGTTCAGACGTTTGTTAAGGGTGTGCTGCATATTCAGCCTCCTTTTGTGCCACCAGTGGCACCTTGGGATCTTAACTTGATCTTGGCTTTCATGAAATCCCACTGGTTTGAGCCACTTAAGACGGTGGAGCTAAAGTATCTCACGTGGAAAGTGGTCATGCTGTTGGCCCTAGCCTCAGCTAGGCGTGTGTCAGAATTGGCGGCTTTGTCATGTAAAAGCCCCTATCTGGTTTTCCATATGGACAGGGCAGAATTGCGGACTCGTCCGCAGTTTCTGCCAAAGGTGGTGTCATCTTTTCACACGATTCAGCAGGCTCATTCTGCGGCTGGATTGCCGCATCCAAAATCAGTAAAAGCTGATAAAGCTGATTATTTACCTTAGAACACAAGCTATTTACTAATATCGTGAAGCCGTAATGGCCGCTGTCCCTCGTGCACGTGCTACGCACTTCGTACGCTATTTGCGTACAAAGACCTCGCACGTGGTACGCAAGTTACGTACACACGCTGCACTGTGAGTACAGGATACACACAGCGAGCGTACACACAGATAATAACCTTTTAAACCTTACACAGAGTATGCTTATACTGTAATTCTTAGTGTTGAGATAATACAAGGATATAACTGTTTAACCTTGGTCTGTAAGCTAGCTGTTTGAGCGATTGAGACGCTCCGATTACCCTCAGCAATGTAATAAACACACAATACCTTGCTAAGGTTCCAACACCTTTACTAACAATATGTAGCTAAGTAAAAGGAAAATAAAACAGTTAACAGTTCATACACTACAGGCTAACATAAATATCTAACAGAATAACTAAACAGAAATATACACAACAGCGAACGATCGCAAACACAAATACATAGACTAAGAATGAATGGCTAACATTAAAACGGGTAACAAAGTGGCCACAGAGAAACATACCATACGGGGAACAATCGCTAGCGCAACCGGATCCAGTCCTCCAATTATCAGAGATAAATGTTGATGAGAGAGAGTACTGGCCGGTCTGGGGACGGTGACCCTTATATACACAACATACAGTGTACTACAAAGGGCCCTACAATCTTATTGTTCATTGGACACAGGAATGTCTCTCCGCATTATAACAAAAGGTCATAGGTTAGTTTGAATAGGTGGGCTATGACTATATCAAACTGCTCAGGTGGGAGGGAATCTCAGAATTCCCGCCGCATGGATAATGAACCGCAAATATAGTAAATGTCCAGAAACTACTAATAGACATAACTATACGCAGGAGCGATTAATCTTTACCTAACCAGCACCGGATTGTTTCTAATAAAATGTTCTTTAGTTAGGTACCAAACACCACTGCTCAAACCCTGTCTGACCCTTCGTATCATGCAAAGAGGAATTCCTCTGTCCAGGGACCAGTTACAATAAACAAACTTACAGTTATTATTAAGGGGAACATTATCTATAAATCATACTATTTGGATCTACTATGTAACATTTGAGTCGCCCGCTAGACGCACACAAACTCTACCGTAAATGCACATACCACGCGCGATTGCGCACGGCCGTAGAAGCTACATTACGCAGCTGCGAGTATCCGCACGCACGGGAGAGAATGTGCACGTGCAGCGGGCAAGCGCATGGGGTGAATATATGGCAACGTGTAGCGTGATATTTTTCGACTTTGACAGTCCACCCTTTGGCAGTCATCAATAACTGCCACTTCCTAAAACAGTTCAAAAAAGAAAAATATATGTCATCATGTAAATACCATTTTATGATTGGGTAAAGGAAGGTGAGGAGAAGGTGGGAAAAAGGTATGACCTAGTGAAATAGTAGAAGCATGTGTGTATGAATCCATGTTTGAGGGGTCATGTAGCATCGTGCCGTACGTGTTTTAAATCAAGCTTCGAGGTATTGCGAAGTATACATTTGAATTCCTTCTTATCCCGTGTCAGGGATCTGTGGATGGGCTGTCAAACTCTACCGAGCTCTTTTCGGCTTTTGGTTGCAACAAATGGGGAGCACATTTAGTTGATGATACATGAAGGGGGGGAGAACATGTGAATGCTGATATATGTGTCTATATTCCCTATCGACTATGTGTGTCGTTACCTGGAAGTTGTAGAGATGAAGATAAGAAACAATCGTTATAAATGCAGTCGTAAACTATGTGAGTTTAAATAAACAATTGCTGATTGAGGTCTTGTCTGATGTCTTGTCTTGATGTACATGTTGTCTAATGTCTCTCGGTGCTTTTGCTATAAATATCGAGCAAAAGTTGTTCCATTGTCCATAAAGTTACAGTCTCTAAAGTATTGGGCTATCGTAAAAGTTAAAGTCACTAGGGAAATTGGGGCTTGTAGCATAGTTCATCAATGGTCTGTATAAAAGAGGTTGTCAAATTCTTCTTCCAAGCGGATGTCTTTGTACCTTGGAGGAAAACAAAGGAGAAACGGGTGAAAGAAACGGACCGTGGAATCACATTTTCATCACAACATTGTCTCTATCGTTGGGTCATAAATCAAATTAGTTGTTGTTATTACAGTGTCTTCGCTCCTCAGACTCATCACTCTAGTACTACCTTTACACTTCGTTAAAGTCCGAACGCATCTAAATATCAGGCCAACCAATATGACGACACCCAGAATACACAAGAGAAATTTCCCTACATCCATAATAATACCTTGGGCCCATTCTCCTAAACCAGAGAACCAATTTCGTGGGTTCAGCCATGACACCCAACTGGTCAGCTCATTACCCACAGCAGCGAGTGTGAGATTGTGTTTCCTTCGAAACTCCCACTTTAATTGTAAAATGTCAAACATCTTTTGGTCTATGACCTCGGCTGGGTCCTCCGTGCTGTTTGTAATGTACGTACAGCACTTTATTCCATATTGAGTTGCTAGGGTAACACAATACCCGCCTGTCACAGCTGTGAGGTAATTGAGAATCATCCTATGCTGAACCAGTTCTGTTTTGTAGGCTTGTAACTCTTTCCCAGTATACCTGAATGTGTCGTCATACATTTCGGTGATATTGTCTAATAAATTTGCAAGCGCAGATATATATTTATAATTTATCACTCCTCGGGCGGTACGAGTGATATCTAACGCGAGTAGGAATTGAATCCCAGTGGATTCATGGATCAGATCAGAGGCCGAGTGCTCTGTCCTCTCTATCAGGTGCCTTTTAACGATGTGCTCGTAATGAGTGTGAGTATAAGGAGCTTGGGCACTGCGATGAATATCTTTCATTTTGTTATGGGTTACAGTCATTACTTTAGGCAGTACTTTTCCAATATAACACAATCCCTCTGAGTTTGGGGCAAGCCACTTATACGCCTTTCTCCCGCATATGAAATATGCATCATCGGGGAGAACATATGGGACAGAGTATGACATTACCAGAAATCTCCTAACCCTAACTCTCCCATCTGTCTAGTACACGTATCAGGTTGTACGATATGTGCACAGTACCCTGGTGATACTTTTCCAACTCGCATGGTCCTACTTCCTAGAGTGTACCTATACCGGAAATATTTTCCATGGTCGGCTATCTGGCGTATAAGTTCTGTGTCTATGGGCATTCTGTCGGCTCTGTATGAAAAGGTCATGGTTTGATTACTCCATGACACTTCCCAATTTCCCGGTTTTCGGGGATTGGAAACATTAAAGCACACTAAGGACCTATCCACATGATATTGGTGGAGCTTCAAACTATGAGGACTAGAGATATTAAACCTCTTGTCCACCGGCCTCCCACCACTTAACTCAAGTACCTCTCCTACAGTTAAAGGGAATGGTACTAGTCCTGACTTGCTATGACCTTGAGGTACTTGAGAGCATACCCAACAGTCTGTCTGATTTAACACTTTACCCACTAAGGAGTGATAGTCACTCAATGGATGCCGGTCCATGTGGACATTAAAACTGGACTGACTTTTCTTGATGCACCCATCCTCAACTATATTGTCACAATGCCTACAGATGCAGTTCTCTTCAGCTAACAATCCTTCACAATTCCTTCTATTGTCAATGCTACCAGATCGTTTTCTGATACTCGCCTTTACTCGGAGATTATGTTGCTCTTGGAAATTTCCGCCTCCATCCTGGTCATCAGAACCCATTCCCGATCCTTTCTCGACCTCCATGGTACTCTCACTGAAACAGACTGCTCTGGTCAACATCATGGTCAACAGGAAAATCCGGATCACAGTCTCTTGGGGCAAGTCCATCTTAGAGGAGTAAATGGAGAAAAATAAGAAGGGGGGAAGGAAATAGGAGGGAGGTGGGAACTGGAGAAAATAACAAATGGGAAAATGAAATCTGGCTCGACAAACGCCTCTGGTCTTATTATTCTCAGTGCTCAGGTGTCGTCTCAATCCTCCCTGAACAGACACTCTAGTGATACAACCTCTACCGTCTGTTCTTTATCATGGGACCTCTCTGGGTCAGCAACCTTTTTACAATGAGACGAATGGACCCAAGTCTCCCTCTCGGCGACCTTCAATGCAGTTGTGCTGGTCAATAAGACTTGATATGGTCCTTCCCATCTGTCAATAAGGCAACCTGAGCGTAGAAAATTCCGTATCATTACATAATCCCCAGGTTCAATGTCATGACAATTACTGTCTGGCAAATCAGGAATCACCAACTTTAGACTATCATTCTGATTCCTCAATTGCTTACTCATCTTAACCAAGTACTTTACGGTTACTTCATTGTTACATTTCAAATCATCCTGGGGGTTAATCATAACATGGGGTTGTCGACCAAACAGAATTTCAAAGGAGACAGATTAAGAGGGGACCTGGGAGTGGTTCTGAATCTTAGAGATGAGCGGGTTCGGTTTCTCTGAAACCGAACCCGCACGAACTTCATGTTTTTTTCACGGGTCCGAGCAGACTCGGATCCTCCCGCCTTGCTCGGTTAACCCGAGCGCGCCCGAACGTCATCATGACGCTGTCGGATTCTCGCGAGACTCGGATTCTATATAAGGAGCCGCGCGTCGCCGCCATTTTCACACGTGCATTGAGATTGATAGGGAGAGGACGTGGCTGGCGTCCTCTCCATTAGAAATTAGATTAGAAGAGAGAGAGAGATTGTGCAGAGTCAGACAGAGTTTACCACAGTGACCAGTGCAGTTGTTGTTAGTTAACTTTTATTTATTTTAATATATATCCGTTCTCTGCTATATCCGTTCTCTGCCTGAAAAAAAACGATACACAGCAGCAGCCAGTCACACAGTGTGACTCAGTCTGTGTGCACTCAGCTCAGCCCAGTGTGCTGCACATCAATGTATAAAAGGCAAAGCTTATAATAATTGTGGGGGAGACTGGGGAGCACTGCAGGTTGTTATAGCAGGAGCCCCCAGGAGTACATAATATTATATTAATTTAAAATTAAACAGTGCACACTTTTGCTGCAGGAGTGCCACTGCCAGTGTGACTAGTGGTGACCAGTGCCTGACCACCAGTATAGTAGTATATTGTTGTATGTATTGTATACTATCTCTTTATCAACCAGTCTATATTAGCAGCAGACACAGTACAGTGCGGTAGTTCACGGCTGTGGCTACCTCTGTGTCGGCAGTCGGAACTCGGCAGGCAGTCCGTCCATCCATAATTGTATTACAATATATACCACCTAACCGTGGTATTTTTTTTTTCTTTCTTTATACCGTCATAGTGTCATACTAGTTGTTACGAGTATACTACTATCTCTTTATCAACCAGTGTACAGTGCGGTAGTTCACGGCTGTGGCTACCTCTGTGTCGGCAGTCGGCAGGCAGTCCGTCCATCCATAATTGTATTATTATTATAATATATACTACCTAACCGTGGTTTTTTTTCCATTCTTTATACCGTCGTCATAGTGTCATACTAGTTGTTACGAGTATACTACTATCTCTTTATCAACCAGTGTACAGTGCGGTAGTTCACGGCTGTGGCTACCTCTGTGTCGGCAGTCGGCAGGCAGTCCGTCCATCCATAATTGTATTATTATTATAATATATACCACCTAACCGTGGTTTTTTTTTCATTCTTTATACCGTCATAGTGTCATACTAGTTGTTACGAGTATACTACTATCTCTTTATCAACCAGTGTACAGTGCGGTAGTTCACGGCTGTGGCTACCTCTGTGTCGGCAGTCGGCAGGCAGTCCGTCCATCCATAATTGTATTATTATTATAATATATACCACCTAACCGTGGTTTTTTTTTCATTCTTTATACCGTCGTCATAGTGTCATACTAGTTGTTACGAGTATACTACTATCTCTTTATCAACCAGTGTACAGTGCGGTAGTTCACGGCTGTGGCTACCTCTGTGTCGGCAGTCGGCAGGCAGTCCGTCCATCCATAATTGTATTATTATTATAATATATACCACCTAACCGTGGTTTTTTTCCCATTCTTTATACCGTCGTCATAGTGTCATACTAGTTGTTACGAGTATACTACTATCTCTTTATCAACCAGTGTACAGTGCGGTAGTTCACGGCTGTGGCTACCTCTGTGTCGGCAGTCGGCAGGCAGTCCGTCCATCCATAATTGTATTATTATTATAATATATACCACCTAACCGTGGTTTTTTTTTCATTCTTTATACCGTCGTCATAGTGTCATACTAGTTGTTACGAGTATACTACTATCTCTTTATCAACCAGTGTACAGTGCGGTAGTTCACGGCTGTGGCTACCTCTGTGTCGGCAGTCGGCAGGCAGTCCGTCCATCCATAATTGTATTATTATTATAATATATACCACCTAACCGTGGTTTTTTTTTCATTCTTTATACCGTCGTCATAGTGTCATACTAGTTGTTACGAGTATACTACTATCTCTTTATCAACCAGTGTACAGTGCGGTAGTTCACGGCTGTGGCTACCTCTGTGTCGGCAGTCGGCAGGCAGTCCGTCCATCCATAATTGTATTATTATTATAATATATACCACCTAACCGTGGTTTTTTTTTCATTCTTTATACCGTCGTCATAGTGTCATACTAGTTGTTACGAGTATACTACTATCTCTTTATCAACCAGTGTACAGTGCGGTAGTTCACGGCTGTGGCTACCTCTGTGTCGGCAGTCGGCAGGCAGTCCGTCCATCCATAATTGTATTATTATTATAATATATACCACCTAACCGTGGTTTTTTTTCCATTCTTTATACCGTCGTCATAGTGTCATACTAGTTGTTACGAGTATACTACTATCTCTTTATCAACCAGTGTACAGTGCGGTAGTTCACGGCTGTGGCTACCTCTGTGTCGGCAGTCGGCAGGCAGTCCGTCCATCCATAATTGTATTATTATTATAATATATACCACCTAACCGTGGTTTTTTTTTCATTCTTTATACCGTCGTCATAGTGTCATACTAGTTGTTACGAGTATACTACTATCTCTTTATCAACCAGTGTACAGTGCGGTAGTTCACGGCTGTGGCTACCTCTGTGTCGGCAGTCGGCAGGCAGTCCGTCCATCCATAATTGTATTATTATTATAATATATACCACCTAACCGTGGTTTTTTTATACCACCTAACCGTGGCAGTCCGTCCATAATTGTATACTAGTAAACTATCCAATCCATCCATCTCCATTGTTTACCTGAGGTGCCTTTTAGTTCTGCCTATAAAATATGGAGAACAAAAAAGTTGAGGTTCCAAAATTAGGGAAAGATCAAGATCCACTTCCACCTCGTGCTGAAGCTGCTGCCACTAGTCATGGCCGAGACGATGAAATGCCAGCAACGTCGTCTGCCAAGGCCGATGCCCAATGTCATAGTACAGAGCATGTCAAATCCAAAACACCAAATATCAGAAAAAAAAGGACTCCAAAACCTAAAATAAAATTGTCGGAGGAGAAGCGTAAACTTGCCAATATGCCATTTACCACACGGAGTGGCAAGGAACGGCTGAGGCCCTGGCCTATGTTCATGGCTAGTGGTTCAGCTTCACATGAGGATGGAAGCACTCAGCCTCTCGCTAGAAAACTGAAAAGACTCAAGCTGGCAAAAGCACCGCAAAGAACTGTGCGTTCTTTGAAATCCCAAATCCACAAGGAGAGTCCAATTGTGTCGTTTGCGATGCCTGACCTTCCCAACACTGGACGTGAAGAGCATGCGCCTTCCACTATTTGCATGCCCCCTGCAAGTGCTGGAAGGAGCACCCGCAGTCCAGTTCCTGATAGTCAGATTGAAGATGTCAGTGTTGAAGTACACCAGGATGAGGAGGATATGGGTGTTGCTGGCGCTGGGGAGGAAATTGACCAGGAGGATTCTGATGGTGAGGTGGTTTGTTTAAGTCAGGCACCCGGGGAGACACCTGTTGTCCGTGGGAGGAATATGGCCGTTGACATGCCAGGTGAAAATACCAAAAAAATCAGCTCTTCGGTGTGGAGGTATTTCACCAGAAATGCGGACAACAGGTGTCAAGCCGTGTGTTCCCTTTGTCAAGCTGTAATAAGTAGGGGTAAGGACGTTAACCACCTCGGAACATCCTCCCTTATACGTCACCTGCAGCGCATTCATAATAAGTCAGTGACAAGTTCAAAAACTTTGGGTGACAGCGGAAGCAGTCCACTGACCAGTAAATCCCTTCCTCTTGTAACCAAGCTCACGCAAACCACCCCACCAACTCCCTCAGTGTCAATTTCCTCCTTCCCCAGGAATGCCAATAGTCCTGCAGGCCATGTCACTGGCAAGTCTGACGAGTCCTCTCCTGCCTGGGATTCCTCCGATGCATCCTTGCGTGTAACGCCTACTGCTGCTGGCGCTGCTGTTGTTGCCGCTGGGAGTCGATGGTCATCCCAGAGGGGAAGTCTTAAGCCCACTTGTACTACTTCCAGTAAGCAATTGACTGTTCAACAGTCCTTTGCGAGGAAGATGAAATATCACAGCAGTCATCCTACTGCAAAGCGGATAACTGAGTCCTTGACAACTATGTTGGTGTTAGACGTGCGTCCGGTATCCGCCGTTAGTTCACAGGGAACTAGACAATTTATTGAGGCAGTGTGCCCCCGTTACCAAATACCATCTAGGTTCCACTTCTCTAGGCAGGCGATACCGAGAATGTACACGGACGTCAGAAAAAGACTCACCAGTGTCCTAAAAAATGCAGTTGTACCCAATGTCCACTTAACCACGGACATGTGGACAAGTGGAGCAGGGCAGGGTCAGGACTATATGACTGTGACAGCCCACTGGGTAGATGTATGGACTCCCGCCGCAAGAACAGCAGCGGCGGCACCAGTAGCAGCATCTCGCAAACGCCAACTCTTTCCTAGGCAGGCTACGCTTTGTATCACCGCTTTCCAGAATACGCACACAGCTGAAAACCTCTTACGGCAACTGAGGAAGATCATCGCGGAATGGCTTACCCCAATTGGACTCTCCTGTGGATTTGTGGCATCGGACAACGCCAGCAATATTGTGTGTGCATTAAATATGGGCAAATTCCAGCACGTCCCATGTTTTGCACATACCTTGAATTTGGTGGTGCAGAATTTTTTAAAAAACGACAGGGGCGTGCAAGAGATGCTGTCGGTGGCCAGAAAAATTGCGGGACACTTTCGGCGTACAGGCACCACGTACAGAAGACTGGAGCACCACCAAAAACTACTGAACCTGCCCTGCCATCATCTGAAGCAAGAAGTGGTAACGAGGTGGAATTCAACCCTCTATATGCTTCAGAGGTTGGAGGAGCAGCAAAAGGCCATTCAAGCCTATACAATTGAGCACGATATAGGAGATGGAATGCACCTGTCTCAAGTGCAGTGGAGAATGATTTCAACGTTGTGCAAGGTTCTGATGCCCTTTGAACTTGCCACACGTGAAGTCAGTTCAGACACTGCCAGCCTGAGTCAGGTCATTCCCCTCATCAGGCTTTTGCAGAAGAAGCTGGAGGCATTGAAGAAGGAGCTAACACGGAGCGATTCCGCTAGGCATGTGGGACTTGTGGATGCAGCCCTTAATTCGCTTAACAAGGATTCACGGGTGGTCAATCTGTTGAAATCAGAGCACTACATTTTGGCCACCGTGCTCGATCCTAGATTTAAAGCCTACCTTGGATCTCTCTTTCCGGCAGACACAGGTCTGCTGGGGTTGAAAGACCTGCTGGTGACAAAATTGTCAAGTCAAGCGGAACGCGACCTGTCAACATCTCCTCCTTCACATTCTCCCGCAACTGGGGGTGCGAGGAAAAGGCTCAGAATTCCGAGCCCACCCGCTGGCGGTGATGCAGGGCAGTCTGGAGCGACTGCTGATGCTGACATCTGGTCCGGACTGAAGGACCTGACAACGATTACGGACATGTCGTCTACTGTCACTGCATATGATTCTCTCAACATTGATAGAATGGTGGAGGATTATATGAGTGACCGCATCCAAGTAGGCACGTCACACAGTCCGTACTTATACTGGCAGGAAAAAGAGGCAATTTGGAGGCCCTTGCACAAACTGGCTTTATTCTACCTAAGTTGCCCTCCCACAAGTGTGTACTCCGAAAGAGTGTTTAGTGCCGCCGCTCACCTTGTCAGCAATCGGCGTACGAGGTTACATCCAGAAAATGTGGAGAAGATGATGTTCATTAAAATGAATTATAATCAATTCCTCCGCGGAGACATTGACCAGCAGCAATTGCCTCCACAAAGTACACAGGGAGCTGAGATGGTGGATTCCAGTGGGGACGAATTGATAATCTGTGAGGAGGGGGATGTACACGGTGATATATCGGAGGGTGAAGATGAGGTGGACATCTTGGCTCTGTAGAGCCAGTTTGTGCAAGGAGAGATTAATTGCTTCTTTTTTGGGGGGGGGTCCAAACCAACCCGTCATATCAGTCACAGTCGTGTGGCAGACCCTGTCACTGAAATGATGGGTTGGTTAAAGTGTGCATGTCCTGTTTTGTTTATACAACATAAGGGTGGGTGGGAGGGCCCAAGGATAATTCCATCTTGCACCTCTTTTTTCTTTTCTTTTTCTTTGCATCATGTGCTGATTGGGGAGGGTTTTTTGGAAGGGACATCCTGCGTGACACTGCAGTGCCACTCCTAGATGGGCCCGGTGTTTGTGTCGGCCACTAGGGTCGCTAATCTTACTCACACAGCTACCTCATTGCGCCTCTTTTTTTCTTTGCGTCATGTGCTGTTTGGGGAGGGTTTTTTGGAAGGGACATCCTGCGTGACACTGCAGTGCCACTCCTAGATGTGCCCGGTGTTTGTGTCGGCCACTAGGGTCGCTAATCTTACTCACACAGTCAGCTACCTCATTGCGCCTCTTTTTTTCTTTGCGTCATGTGCTGTTTGGGGAGGGTTTTTTGGAAGGGCCATCCTGCGTGACACTGCAGTGCCACTCCTAGATGGGCCCGGTGTTTGTGTCGGCCACTAGGGTCGCTAATCTTACTCACACAGCTACCTCATTGCGCCTCTTTTTTTCTTTGCGTCATGTGCTGTTTGGGGAGGGTTTTTTGGAAGGGACATCCTGCGTGACACTGCAGTGCCACTCCTAGATGGGCCCGGTGTTTGTGTCGGCCACTAGGGTCGCTTATCTTTCTCACACAGCTACCTCATTGCGCCTCTTTTTTTCTTTGCGTCATGTGCTGTTTGGGGAGGGTTTTTTGGAAGGGACATCCTGCGTGACACTGCAGTGCCACTCCTAGATGGGCCCGGTGTTTGTGTCGGCCACTAGGGTCGCTTATCTTTCTCACACAGTCAGCTACCTCATTGCGCCTCTTTTTTTCTTTGCGTCATGTGCTGTTTGGGGAGGGTTTTTTGGAAGGGACATCCTGCGTGACACTGCAGTGCCACTCCTAGATGGGCCCGGTGTTTGTGTCGGCCACTAGGGTCGCTTATCTTACTCACACAGCGACCTCGGTGCAAATTTTAGGACTAAAAATAATATTGTGAGGTGTGATGTGTTCAGAATAGGCTGAAAATGAGTGTAAATTATGTTTTTTGAGGTTAATAATACTTTGGGATCAAAATTACCCCCAAATTCTATGATTTAAGCTGTTTTTTAGGGTTTTTTGAAAAAAACACCCGAATCCAAAACACACCCGAATCCGACAAAAATAATTCGGTGAGGTTTTGCCAAAACGCGTTCGAACCCAAAACACGGCCGCGGAACCGAACCCAAAACCAAAACACAAAACCCGAAAAATTTCAGGCGCTCATCTCTAGTTCTGATGCTGTATAATACGATTGGCAAAGCTTCAGGCCATAACAGTCCTGTTTCAGTCATTACCTTGCTCAATTTATTTTTAATAGTGCTGTTTACTCTTTCCACCTTCGCACTCGCCTGGGGGCGGTACGGAGTGTGCAGCTTACTATTAATTCCCATCAACTTACACATTGTTTGAAAGACTTCACCTGTGAAATGGGTACCTGTGGCCGGAGAGACCAACCAGCCACACGTGTAATGGCGGCTGCGGCACTGAAGGTGTTAACCCTTGTGCCTGGCGCCATATTAAGGGACAATGGGCGCTGGGCGTCACTGTTAAACGTACTTACGGCGCTGGGTACGGACTGTTTAAAAGTTTGTTTAATGATGTGTTTTAACATGTCATATGTAGTGCTCTATGCACAATTGCAGGAATGCATGTTTAACTGTATTTTATATTCAAGATGTGGTCATCTGTATATTTAAAGAGGAAAATGCACTTACTATTATAGATGTCTGAATAATCATGTCTTATCCTTTGGGAATGGGACAGGGCCCTTAGCATGCCACTTCCTATCAGAGAGGTGTGAAGGACAATACCTTTTGATGTGTAAGTTCTTTAGAGAGAGATGCTAATCACTGGGTTTATGGGCTTGGAACTTGTTTCATGTACCTGATTTAATTGACATGCGAGCGACCTATGCAGGAAGGAAGACTGTTTGTATTGTAGCCTTCCTGTTGTGGTCTCAGACACTGGGTTTGCCTGGAGATGTGAATGAGACAGAAACATTGTGTTTTGAAGCTATGTGATAAATTTATCAATAGTGAATGTTAATCTGATACCAAACGCCTGTGTCAGAGGAAGGAGGATATTGTTTTATTGCACTTATATCCTTGTAAAATGTGATTTATTGGTATTTTGTAAAATAACCTGATTGGTTGGAGAAGACAGGGAGGGCTTACCTCCCTGTGATACTGTGTGGAAAACTGACATAAAAAGGAGACCTGCGTGCCTCCAGGTTGTAGTTATACCATCTTATTCTGCTGGAACATCTTACTGTATGCTGTTGCCCCTAGCAATAGGGAAGGGTTCTCTTTAGAACTATATTTGAGCAAATAAACATCATTGCCTCAAGAAGATTGCTTCATCTTGTGACCAACAGGGTTAGGCCAAACCTAGCCCCGTCCTCCGGCTGTCCAGGGAAGCACCTAACGTCTCCAAGCTCCGCCTTCCGCCAGCTACCGGTAGAGGCCTAGCAAGTGGCTAGTGGGGATTCGTCAACACCACACAGGTGTGGTAAGGCAGTGCGTCGGCACATACAGAGCAGAACCGTGGTTCCAAACGCCACGGCAGGTTAGGAGTTTGGTGGTGGCAGCGAGAACCCGCCCACAGTGCAGTGGGTGGAGTCAGTAACAGGCGGTTACTGACGGTAAGCGGGAATCCCCTATGTGGTCAGGCCTCGTGCGGCTTGACCTTCCAATCTGTGCGCAGTCAACGGGACGCGAAAGCGGCGAGTGCTTTCGTACGGTACCGTCCTGTCACAGAAATTGGTGGCATAGTGGTGGGATATTCCCAGGCGGCTTTTCATCACCCGATTGGAGAAGCCGAGTTACTCAGGAGAGGAGTAACTGCAGCGCAGGAGAACGCACAAGATGGCGGAATTCAGCGGAATGTCCAAGGATG
Organism: Pseudophryne corroboree; assembly: GCF_028390025.1. Taxonomy (NCBI): domain Eukaryota; kingdom Metazoa; phylum Chordata; class Amphibia; order Anura; family Myobatrachidae; genus Pseudophryne; species Pseudophryne corroboree. The sequence continues at coordinate 392,398,442 of NC_086450.1, forward strand.
ATCTGGAGATCGTATGCCAGGGGAAGGGTGTGGATATCCCTTCCAACGCGTCCAGGAGCGTCATGCAGGCGGCGCTCAGGAGCGTGGAGGAGTCTCATCGGGCGGAGGTGGAAAGCACTGACGGCGTCAGCATCGCAGAGGACGGCCCAACAGTGGACCTTCGTAAGGAACCGGTGAGAACCACAAGCCCCGCCCTCTCTCACAGCAGCAATGTTTCCCAGCAATCCCTAGCAGGGCCAGGATCCCAACGTCCCAGGGGGGGCGACCCGGATACCCTAGCAGATCGGCTAGCGGAATTGGGGGAAAGGGCAACGGAGCAAGAGCGCTTGATCATCATCCAGATGTGGCGTGATGAGCGGGCACCACAGGCCGTGGTACCCCGGGAGCCGTTGTCAGCTGTTGTACACAGGTCAGGACGTATACAGTTTGCCAAGTTTGCAGACAGTGATGGGGACATTGATGGACATTTGCAAGTTTTTGAAAGGACTTGTAAACTACACGATCTACCCAAGTCAGAGTGGGTGAGACACCTTGTGCCCACTCTGCATGGAGAGGCCTTGGAGGCCTATCGAGGAGTGGCGACGGAGGACTGTGGGAACTACGACGAAGTCGCGAAGGCCCTCCTCCAGCGATTCTTCATCACTCCAGAGTCTTACAGGAAGAAGTTCAGAGACTTGCCCAAGAATCCTAGCAGCACCCATGAGCAGTTCGCCACCCAGCTGCGGCAGTACGTGGTGAAGTGGGTGAAGGATTCAGAAGCCACTACATGGGACGCACTGATCGACCTGATCTGCAGGGAGCAGTTCTACCGCCGGTGCGCCCAAGAAGTGAAGGAGTGGGTGCTAGATCGGGAGCCACCCAGCTTAAAGATGGCTGCCCAATTAGCCGACAAGTATGTGGCAATTCGGCCACAGGGGCAGAAGCGCCCAGCCAGCAGCCAGCTCCAAAAGACTGTACCACCAAGGGGACCCCCCTCTTCAGCTCATCACCCCCAAAGACAAGCATCTTCCAACCCGGGTGCTCTTGGCCAGCAACCGCACCGCAGCGTCCCTGCAACTGATCAGAGATCATCGGTGCCACGACTGGAGAAGAAGTGCTACGGCTGTGGGAAAATCGGACATCTGAGGATGAACTGTCCTGCATCCCAAGCACCCCAGACTCGTGCCCCAAATCCGAGTGCTGGAGCCCGGATCGCTTGTTTGACGAGAGGAGATGAGCCTACAGAGACTGTTCCCCCTCCAGTCAGTCCGATGGAGTGTGGCGAGAGACAGGTGCACTCTGCGGAGAGAGTCACCTGCATGGCCAAACAGCCCCTACACAACATGTGGAGGCACCTGCAGCCGGTCCACGTGGGACCCCTGCAGGGGGAAGGCCTAAGAGACTCTGGGGCCTCAATCACTGTGGTGAGCCCCCACCTTATAGATCCTGCTGCAGTATTGCAGGGTCGCACTGCCACGATCACCCTGGCAGAAGGAACAGAAAAAGCGGTTCCCATGGCAAGAGTCTACCTGGACTGGGGAGCTGGACCCGAGTTGCGAGAAGTTGCCGTCATGGATGGTCTCCCAACTGATGTGGTCCTAGGAAATGATCTGGGTGGTGGGATCGTCACTATGTTTGTTGGCGCCATTCCCCGGAGTCAAGTTCCAAAACCACCATTGACATCAGCTACTCCAGCACCGCCCAGCCCAGAGGAAAAGACTACAGCTGCTAGACAACTGCCAGCACAGCCAACCACAGCATCAACCAGCCCAGAGGAAAAGATTACAGCGGCTAGATCAGCACATCTACCCCGCATGCCTTTTGCCTCTGGTATGCCTACGTCCCCTAGCAACGCAGAGGATGTCGGTTCCAGCTCGTTTGATCCTGTGGGGGTGCCCAATGATGCTCCTGACCCAAGTGGTTTGCCAACTCCGGCGGTGAGTATGAGAAACCACACTGACTTTTCCATGACTGACCCCTACCAGACTGACCCTAGTAGTCCCCACCTAGATCCCCCTGTAGAGTGTCCCAATTTAGGAGAGATTGAGGGCCACAGGCAGGAGTTTAGGGAGGCTCAACTCTCTGACCCATCCCCAAAAGGCATGAGGCGCCACTCTGGCAGCGGCCTTGACAGGGTTGGGGCAGGAAGTTTGACCTGGCGGGAAGGGTTATGGTACAGGGTAGCCAGGAAAGTGGGAGGGGATAGACCAGATAGGGAATGTGTCCAACTGGTCCCCTCAGGGAACTTTCCTGCGCAACCGGTGTCGGTTGCCAGCGAAACCCCTTTGGACAGTAACCCGGAGACAGACCGTACCCTGAAGTGCCTGACACAGAGCTTACCCTGGTCTGGAATGTCGGATGACGCCCAGACCAACTGTAAGGCTGGTGCCATGCGTTGGCAGCCGGGGCACTCCCGCGGTTGTGTTGTCTCTGGGCCTCTGCCCATAGGAGAACCCTTGCAGCAAGTTGCTGTGGACATAGCAGGTCCCCTGCCTGTGCGCAGTAGATCGGGGAAGACACGCAGCCTCACTGTAGTGGTTGCCACACAGGATCCAGAGGCTGGTGGTCTGGCCGCCATCACTGCGGCACAGGTAGCGGACGAGGAGGAAAGAGTAGGCCTAGGTGACAGGGTAGGTTTCCCGAGTCATAGGTCGACAGAAGAGGATTGGAGGGCAGGTCTGACAGTTAGGGCAGACAGTTGCCAGATAGGTATGACGGAGGTGCAGTGCCTGGGGCACCATGTGGGAGGAGACAGGGGTAGGCCCAACCCAGAGGGGGTGGAGGCAACCAGAGGCTGTCCCCGACCCACATCACCCAGACCGGTACTGACCTTAGAACCTGTAAGGCCCTACGGACATGTTGTCATTGACTTTAGTCCTGTAGTGAACCCCTTGACAGAGATGGCTAGGAAGGGCATTCCCAAGTCAGTGGACTTTGCACCCGCTTGCGAGTTGGCATTCCAGTCATTGAAGGAGGCTCGGGTACCCGCTCCAGTGCTGATGGCGCACATTCTTGACCAGGACTGTGTGTTACGAACTATTGCGCCACTGCACGGACTGGGAGCTGTACCGAGCCAGAAAGAGCCATATGGGCAGGAGCATCCTGTGGCCTGTTTGAGCAGAAAACTGCTATTGTGGGAGGTGGGGTATGCCACAGTTGGGACACCGTGGGTGGCACTTGTTTGTAACCGGCCCCCCACCGTGGTGACTTACCACCTACCTGTTAGGTGGCTGCAACCTACCTTGGGGGAATTGGACAGACTTTTGTGGTGGAGCCTTGAACTTGGACTTCAGGTGGACTATTTGAAGATTGTGCACCCACGAAGAGAGGCCCACTGCACTATGGATGAACTGTCTAGGCCAGAGCCTACACATCTCAGGTAGCGTCCCCTTCACCCCAACGGACTGCGGGACCAGGACCCAAATCGTTGGGACATGGGTCCCTGGTTGACCCGCTTGAATGGGGGGGGAGGAGTGTGGCCGGAGAGACCAACCAGCCACACGTGTAATGGCGGCTGCGGCACTGAAGGTGTTAACCCTTGTGCCTGGCGCCATATTAAGGGACAATGGGCGCTGGGCGTCACTGTTAAACGTACTTACGGCGCTGGGTACGGACTGTTTAAAAGTTTGTTTAATGATGTGTTTTAACATGTCATATGTAGTGCTCTATGCACAATTGCAGGAATGCATGTTTAACTGTATTTTATATTCAAGATGTGGTCATCTGTATATTTAAAGAGGAAAATGCACTTACTATTATAGATGTCTGAATAATCATGTCTTATCCTTTGGGAATGGGACAGGGCCCTTAGCATGCCACTTCCTATCAGAGAGGTGTGAAGGACAATACCTTTTGATGTGTAAGTTCTTTAGAGAGAGATGCTAATCACTGGGTTTATGGGCTTGGAACTTGTTTCATGTACCTGATTTAATTGACATGCGAGCGACCTATGCAGGAAGGAAGACTGTTTGTATTGTAGCCTTCCTGTTGTGGTCTCAGACACTGGGTTTGCCTGGAGATGTGAATGAGACAGAAACATTGTGTTTTGAAGCTATGTGATAAATTTATCAATAGTGAATGTTAATCTGATACCAAACGCCTGTGTCAGAGGAAGGAGGATATTGTTTTATTGCACTTATATCCTTGTAAAATGTGATTTATTGGTATTTTGTAAAATAACCTGATTGGTTGGAGAAGACAGGGAGGGCTTACCTCCCTGTGATACTGTGTGGAAAACTGACATAAAAAGGAGACCTGCGTGCCTCCAGGTTGTAGTTATACCATCTTATTCTGCTGGAACATCTTACTGTATGCTGTTGCCCCTAGCAATAGGGAAGGGTTCTCTTTAGAACTATATTTGAGCAAATAAACATCATTGCCTCAAGAAGATTGCTTCATCTTGTGACCAACAGGGTTAGGCCAAACCTAGCCCCGTCCTCCGGCTGTCCAGGGAAGCACCTAACGTCTCCAAGCTCCGCCTTCCGCCAGCTACCGGTAGAGGCCTAGCAAGTGGCTAGTGGGGATTCGTCAACACCACACAGGTGTGGTAAGGCAGTGCGTCGGCACATACAGAGCAGAACCGTGGTTCCAAACGCCACGGCAGGTTAGGAGTTTGGTGGTGGCAGCGAGAACCCGCCCACAGTGCAGTGGGTGGAGTCAGTAACAGGCGGTTACTGACGGTAAGCGGGAATCCCCTATGTGGTCAGGCCTCGTGCGGCTTGACCTTCCAATCTGTGCGCAGTCAACGGGACGCGAAAGCGGCGAGTGCTTTCGTACGGTACCGTCCTGTCACAGAAATTGGTGGCATAGTGGTGGGATATTCCCAGGCGGCTTTTCATCACCCGATTGGAGAAGCCGAGTTACTCAGGAGAGGAGTAACTGCAGCGCAGGAGAACGCACAAGATGGCGGAATTCAGCGGAATGTCCAAGGATGATCTGGAGATCGTATGCCAGGGGAAGGGTGTGGATATCCCTTCCAACGCGTCCAGGAGCGTCATGCAGGCGGCGCTCAGGAGCGTGGAGGAGTCTCATCGGGCGGAGGTGGAAAGCACTGACGGCGTCAGCATCGCAGAGGACGGCCCAACAGTGGACCTTCGTAAGGAACCGGTGAGAACCACAAGCCCCGCCCTCTCTCACAGCAGCAATGTTTCCCAGCAATCCCTAGCAGGGCCAGGATCCCAACGTCCCAGGGGGGGCGACCCGGATACCCTAGCAGATCGGCTAGCGGAATTGGGGGAAAGGGCAACGGAGCAAGAGCGCTTGATCATCATCCAGATGTGGCGTGATGAGCGGGCACCACAGGCCGTGGTACCCCGGGAGCCGTTGTCAGCTGTTGTACACAGGTCAGGACGTATACAGTTTGCCAAGTTTGCAGACAGTGATGGGGACATTGATGGACATTTGCAAGTTTTTGAAAGGACTTGTAAACTACACGATCTACCCAAGTCAGAGTGGGTGAGACACCTTGTGCCCACTCTGCATGGAGAGGCCTTGGAGGCCTATCGAGGAGTGGCGACGGAGGACTGTGGGAACTACGACGAAGTCGCGAAGGCCCTCCTCCAGCGATTCTTCATCACTCCAGAGTCTTACAGGAAGAAGTTCAGAGACTTGCCCAAGAATCCTAGCAGCACCCATGAGCAGTTCGCCACCCAGCTGCGGCAGTACGTGGTGAAGTGGGTGAAGGATTCAGAAGCCACTACATGGGACGCACTGATCGACCTGATCTGCAGGGAGCAGTTCTACCGCCGGTGCGCCCAAGAAGTGAAGGAGTGGGTGCTAGATCGGGAGCCACCCAGCTTAAAGATGGCTGCCCAATTAGCCGACAAGTATGTGGCAATTCGGCCACAGGGGCAGAAGCGCCCAGCCAGCAGCCAGCTCCAAAAGACTGTACCACCAAGGGGACCCCCCTCTTCAGCTCATCACCCCCAAAGACAAGCATCTTCCAACCCGGGTGCTCTTGGCCAGCAACCGCACCGCAGCGTCCCTGCAACTGATCAGAGATCATCGGTGCCACGACTGGAGAAGAAGTGCTACGGCTGTGGGAAAATCGGACATCTGAGGATGAACTGTCCTGCATCCCAAGCACCCCAGACTCGTGCCCCAAATCCGAGTGCTGGAGCCCGGATCGCTTGTTTGACGAGAGGAGATGAGCCTACAGAGACTGTTCCCCCTCCAGTCAGTCCGATGGAGTGTGGCGAGAGACAGGTGCACTCTGCGGAGAGAGTCACCTGCATGGCCAAACAGCCCCTACACAACATGTGGAGGCACCTGCAGCCGGTCCACGTGGGACCCCTGCAGGGGGAAGGCCTAAGAGACTCTGGGGCCTCAATCACTGTGGTGAGCCCCCACCTTATAGATCCTGCTGCAGTATTGCAGGGTCGCACTGCCACGATCACCCTGGCAGAAGGAACAGAAAAAGCGGTTCCCATGGCAAGAGTCTACCTGGACTGGGGAGCTGGACCCGAGTTGCGAGAAGTTGCCGTCATGGATGGTCTCCCAACTGATGTGGTCCTAGGAAATGATCTGGGTGGTGGGATCGTCACTATGTTTGTTGGCGCCATTCCCCGGAGTCAAGTTCCAAAACCACCATTGACATCAGCTACTCCAGCACCGCCCAGCCCAGAGGAAAAGACTACAGCTGCTAGACAACTGCCAGCACAGCCAACCACAGCATCAACCAGCCCAGAGGAAAAGATTACAGCGGCTAGATCAGCACATCTACCCCGCATGCCTTTTGCCTCTGGTATGCCTACGTCCCCTAGCAACGCAGAGGATGTCGGTTCCAGCTCGTTTGATCCTGTGGGGGTGCCCAATGATGCTCCTGACCCAAGTGGTTTGCCAACTCCGGCGGTGAGTATGAGAAACCACACTGACTTTTCCATGACTGACCCCTACCAGACTGACCCTAGTAGTCCCCACCTAGATCCCCCTGTAGAGTGTCCCAATTTAGGAGAGATTGAGGGCCACAGGCAGGAGTTTAGGGAGGCTCAACTCTCTGACCCATCCCCAAAAGGCATGAGGCGCCACTCTGGCAGCGGCCTTGACAGGGTTGGGGCAGGAAGTTTGACCTGGCGGGAAGGGTTATGGTACAGGGTAGCCAGGAAAGTGGGAGGGGATAGACCAGATAGGGAATGTGTCCAACTGGTCCCCTCAGGGAACTTTCCTGCGCAACCGGTGTCGGTTGCCAGCGAAACCCCTTTGGACAGTAACCCGGAGACAGACCGTACCCTGAAGTGCCTGACACAGAGCTTACCCTGGTCTGGAATGTCGGATGACGCCCAGACCAACTGTAAGGCTGGTGCCATGCGTTGGCAGCCGGGGCACTCCCGCGGTTGTGTTGTCTCTGGGCCTCTGCCCATAGGAGAACCCTTGCAGCAAGTTGCTGTGGACATAGCAGGTCCCCTGCCTGTGCGCAGTAGATCGGGGAAGACACGCAGCCTCACTGTAGTGGTTGCCACACAGGATCCAGAGGCTGGTGGTCTGGCCGCCATCACTGCGGCACAGGTAGCGGACGAGGAGGAAAGAGTAGGCCTAGGTGACAGGGTAGGTTTCCCGAGTCATAGGTCGACAGAAGAGGATTGGAGGGCAGGTCTGACAGTTAGGGCAGACAGTTGCCAGATAGGTATGACGGAGGTGCAGTGCCTGGGGCACCATGTGGGAGGAGACAGGGGTAGGCCCAACCCAGAGGGGGTGGAGGCAACCAGAGGCTGTCCCCGACCCACATCACCCAGACCGGTACTGACCTTAGAACCTGTAAGGCCCTACGGACATGTTGTCATTGACTTTAGTCCTGTAGTGAACCCCTTGACAGAGATGGCTAGGAAGGGCATTCCCAAGTCAGTGGACTTTGCACCCGCTTGCGAGTTGGCATTCCAGTCATTGAAGGAGGCTCGGGTACCCGCTCCAGTGCTGATGGCGCACATTCTTGACCAGGACTGTGTGTTACGAACTATTGCGCCACTGCACGGACTGGGAGCTGTACCGAGCCAGAAAGAGCCATATGGGCAGGAGCATCCTGTGGCCTGTTTGAGCAGAAAACTGCTATTGTGGGAGGTGGGGTATGCCACAGTTGGGACACCGTGGGTGGCACTTGTTTGTAACCGGCCCCCCACCGTGGTGACTTACCACCTACCTGTTAGGTGGCTGCAACCTACCTTGGGGGAATTGGACAGACTTTTGTGGTGGAGCCTTGAACTTGGACTTCAGGTGGACTATTTGAAGATTGTGCACCCACGAAGAGAGGCCCACTGCACTATGGATGAACTGTCTAGGCCAGAGCCTACACATCTCAGGTAGCGTCCCCTTCACCCCAACGGACTGCGGGACCAGGACCCAAATCGTTGGGACATGGGTCCCTGGTTGACCCGCTTGAATGGGGGGGGAGGAGTGTGGCCGGAGAGACCAACCAGCCACACGTGTAATGGCGGCTGCGGCACTGAAGGTGTTAACCCTTGTGCCTGGCGCCATATTAAGGGACAATGGGCGCTGGGCGTCACTGTTAAACGTACTTACGGCGCTGGGTACGGACTGTTTAAAAGTTTGTTTAATGATGTGTTTTAACATGTCATATGTAGTGCTCTATGCACAATTGCAGGAATGCATGTTTAACTGTATTTTATATTCAAGATGTGGTCATCTGTATATTTAAAGAGGAAAATGCACTTACTATTATAGATGTCTGAATAATCATGTCTTATCCTTTGGGAATGGGACAGGGCCCTTAGCATGCCACTTCCTATCAGAGAGGTGTGAAGGACAATACCTTTTGATGTGTAAGTTCTTTAGAGAGAGATGCTAATCACTGGGTTTATGGGCTTGGAACTTGTTTCATGTACCTGATTTAATTGACATGCGAGCGACCTATGCAGGAAGGAAGACTGTTTGTATTGTAGCCTTCCTGTTGTGGTCTCAGACACTGGGTTTGCCTGGAGATGTGAATGAGACAGAAACATTGTGTTTTGAAGCTATGTGATAAATTTATCAATAGTGAATGTTAATCTGATACCAAACGCCTGTGTCAGAGGAAGGAGGATATTGTTTTATTGCACTTATATCCTTGTAAAATGTGATTTATTGGTATTTTGTAAAATAACCTGATTGGTTGGAGAAGACAGGGAGGGCTTACCTCCCTGTGATACTGTGTGGAAAACTGACATAAAAAGGAGACCTGCGTGCCTCCAGGTTGTAGTTATACCATCTTATTCTGCTGGAACATCTTACTGTATGCTGTTGCCCCTAGCAATAGGGAAGGGTTCTCTTTAGAACTATATTTGAGCAAATAAACATCATTGCCTCAAGAAGATTGCTTCATCTTGTGACCAACAGGGTTAGGCCAAACCTAGCCCCGTCCTCCGGCTGTCCAGGGAAGCACCTAACGTCTCCAAGCTCCGCCTTCCGCCAGCTACCGGTAGAGGCCTAGCAAGTGGCTAGTGGGGATTCGTCAACACCACACAGGTGTGGTAAGGCAGTGCGTCGGCACATACAGAGCAGAACCGTGGTTCCAAACGCCACGGCAGGTTAGGAGTTTGGTGGTGGCAGCGAGAACCCGCCCACAGTGCAGTGGGTGGAGTCAGTAACAGGCGGTTACTGACGGTAAGCGGGAATCCCCTATGTGGTCAGGCCTCGTGCGGCTTGACCTTCCAATCTGTGCGCAGTCAACGGGACGCGAAAGCGGCGAGTGCTTTCGTACGGTACCGTCCTGTCACAGTACCCCTATCGCTTTCAATTATTCTAGGGATACCGTACCTACACACAAATTCCTGCACAATTTTCTTTGCAGAAAACACAGCGGTATTTGTGGCCGCGGGAAATGCTTCAACCCAATTTGAGAACACATCAATACAGACCAATACATACTTTAAATTTCTACAAGGTGGCAATTGTATGAAATCAATTTGTATTACCTGAAAAGGGCCATCTGTCGTAGGGATATGGGATGGCTCTGTTGGTATTGCCTTTCCGATATTCTTCCTCAAGCAGGTGAGATATGTCATCGCTCTTTTACCCGCATGGGAAGAAAATCCTGGGGCGCACCAATAAGCTCTTACCAACTTACACATTCCTTCTTTGCCTAGATGAGTCAGCCCATGTGCCGCTTCCGCTAGACTTGGAAGGTATGCTCTGGGTGCCACTGGCTTACCCTGTCCATCTGTCCAGAGTCCTGAGGACTCCTGGCCATATCCTTTTGACCTCCAAACTGCCTTTTCCTGTGGGGAACACAAGTTTTGCATTTCACACAATTTCTGTGTGTTTACAGTATTAAATACCATCAGTTGTGTACTGTCTGTTTGTATGGGATAACTTGCTGCTGATTTAGCAGCTTCGTCTGCTCGGCTGTTACCAAGTGATACCGGGTCTTGGCTATATGTGTGAGCTTTACACTTGATAACAGCCACTCTGTCGGGTTCCTGTATCGCTGTTAGAAGCCTTTTGATGTGGGCTGCATGCGCTACGGGTGTGACAGCTGCCGTCATGTAATTCCTGAGGCGCCATAGGGCCCCGAAATCATGGACTACTCCGAAGGCGTACCTAGAATCTGTGTAAATATTGGCTGACTTGCCCTTAGCCAATTCGCATGCTCTGGTTAGGGCAACCAGTTCAGCAACTTGTGCTGAGTGTGGTGGGCCTAAGGGTTCTGCTTCTATGGTACCTTGGTCATCTACGACTGCGTATCCAGTACACAAGTCTCCCGAGTCCGTCTGTCTGTGACAACTACCGTCAGTGTAGAAAGTAAAATCTACATCTTCCAGTGGGTTGTCACTGATGTCAGGCCTTGCCGTGAAATTTTGGGTCAAATATTCCATACAATCATGCGTGTCATCCCCTGTATTAAATCCTCCTTCATCATCACTCTCATCCTCCACCCTTTGTGCCTGTCCAGGCACACCTGGGAGATACGTTGCAGGATTTAATGCGCTGCATCTCCTTATGGTGATGTTTACGGGGGCCATCAATGCCAATTCCCATCTTGTAAACCGCGCTGATGAGACGTGTCTGGTTTGGGCCGAATTCAGTAAGGCTGATACTGCATGTGGTGTATGAATTGTGAGGTTGTGTCCTAGTACTACATCTTCGCTTTTACTTACTAGCAATGCTATCGCTGCAACACTTCGCAAGCATGATCGCGCTACCGTATCTAGCTGAGCGCTATAGTAGGCTACCGGCCTGCTGGCATCACCATGCTTCTGGGTTAAGACACCTGCTGCGCACCCAGCACTCTCTGTTCCGTACAGCTCAAAGGGTTTCCCATAGTCTGGCATACCTAATGCCGGTGCCTGCGTTAGGCACTGTTTAAGTCTCTCAAATGCCATCTCGGATTCATCTGTGTGCGAAATCCGATCAGGTTTGCTTGATGAGACCATCTCCTGCAAAGGTAGGGCCAGTATGGAAAAACCTGGGATCCAGTTACGGCAATACCCACACATTCCTAAAAACGTTCTAATCTGTTGCTGGGTTTGTGGCAGGGTCATGTCACGAATTGCTTGAATTCTATCAGCGGTAAGGTGTCTCAGTCCTTGTGTTAGACAGTGTCCCAAATACTTCACACGGGTCTGGCATAATTGTAACTTGTCCTTGGAAACCTTGTGTCCTGTGTCTGAAAGATGAAACAGGAGTTGTTTCGTATCTCTCAGGGACGCTTCCAGTGAATCTGAACTCAGCAGTAAATCATCCACATACTGTATCAATATTGATCCACTCTCTGGTTGGAAAGACTGTAAACAATCATGCAGGGCCTGTGAGAAAATACTTGGACTATCTATGAAACCTTGTGGTAAGCGAGTCCAAGTGTACTGAACTCCTCTATATGTGAATGCGAATAAGTATTGACTGTCAGGGTGCAGAGGTACCGAGAAGAAGGCGGAGCAGAGGTCAATCACAGTGAAAAATTTGGCAGTGGGAGGGATTTGCATAAGGATGACAGCTGGATTTGGCACTACGGGGAATTGACTCTCAACTATTTTGTTGATCCCCCTAAGATCCTGCACTAATCTGTAACCCCTCCCCCCACTCTTTTTAACAGGGAAGATGGGACTATTGGCAGTGCTGGACGTCCTTACCAGAATGCCCTGTTGTAGCAAGCGCTCTATTACAGGGTAAACTCCTAACTCCACCTCTGGCTTCAGAGGATATTGTGGGATTTTTGGAGCTATCCTACCATCTTTTACTTGCACAACTACTGGGGCTACGTTTGCCATTAATCCAGTGTCTTGTCCGTCCTTGGTCCAAAGTGACTCCGGTATTTGGGAAGTCATTTCTTCTACTTTGGACGGACACCTATTTACAATAACAGAGTGTGACATTAATCTTGTTGGGGAGTCTAGCATATCCTGCGCTTCCTGAGCGTGGTTTTCGGGTATATCCAAGAACACACCTTTAGGAGTACAGTATATGACGCATCCCATTTTGCACAGTAAATCTCTCCCTAAGAGATTAGTCGGAGCCGATGCAGCCAGCAGAAAAGAATGCTTGGTATGCAAAGGCCCTATCGTAATCTCTGCTGGTTTGCTTAAAGGATATTATCGCACTACTCCTGTTACTCCCATGGCTGGAATTGTTTTACCAGTGGTTCTCATGCCCACGGTCGAATTTATCACTGACTTGGCCGCCCCCGTATCTACCAGGAAATTTAGAGATTTACCAGCTACATCAATTGTAACCTCGGGTTCACTTCCAAGGCTCGCAATTAATTTCACTGGCTGCAGATTACAGGTGTGGCCCCACCCCTATGGTGCGTGGTGACCTCCCTGCATTGCGCTGGCAGCTATTACCTGTGAAGGGGGTAAATGGGAACTATCAGAGACTTGCCAGTCTCTTCTTGGGGGATACCTCCTTGTTTCCCCTGCGTGTGACTCATAACTCCGTCTCTGCGGTCCTTGATCCCAATCTCGTATGTCATGTCGTTGTCTAGGGTTTTTATATGCATTCTGTGGGTTACTGGTGCAGTTACGTGCAAAATTACCTTCCCTGTTACAATTGTAACATTTTACCATATACGGCTTACCACCAGGGGTCTAAGATTTAGACTGAGGCGGCCTTGTTGTAAGGGCTTGGATACTTATAGCCATCAGTTTATCACCCTGTGACTCCCTGCGTCTTGTGATGTTCCTGTCGTGCCCAACAGCAGTCTCTCTTAAGGCGGCCACCAACATACCTCTCCAGTTAGAGTGAGTGGTTTGTACCCTATTCCTTAATACCTCCTTTAAACCGTCCATCAAGACGGACACCGCTACCTCTCTATGGTGTATATTTGCCTCAATGTCCACGATCCCAGTATATTTAGCCATTTCCTCCAGTGCCCGGTGGAAATAGTCAGAGGCAGTTTCTCCTTCCATTTGTTTGATGGAGAAAATTTTGTTCCATTTTACCACAGCTGGGAAGTATATTCCCAGCTGTAGATTGATCCTGGTTACATTATCTTGATTATACTCATCCGTAAGGGGTACCTCTTCATCTAATTTACAGTCAGCTATAAATTTCACAGGGTCAATACTAGAGGGCAGGCATGCCCTCAGTAGTGTCCGCCAATCTTTGTTGTTAGGTTCCGTGGAGTTATCCAGGTCCTTAATGAACCTCTGACATGCGGCTAAATCTTTTCTGGGATCAGGAAATTCAGACAAAATTGTTCTTAATTCTGCTCGGGACCAGGGACAGTGCATTGCAATATTCCTGATGGGTGTGACCCCATTTGTGTCGGTCTTTCCATTGGGGACCGCTATCACTCTAACAGGATTAAGATTAATTACTTCACTCTGGGTTGATTCTACAGTGTGTGGTGCAACAGTTTCAGCATATTGTGCAGTGCCGTACTTACCTCTAGATACAACCTCACCTGTCCCTGAACTATGGGCCTTTGATACCCCTCTTACTGGTTGGGCGGTTCCCACTAGAGTATCGTTTATGGTGGCCGCTAGAGAGAGAGCTGAAATCGTAGTGGGCTCATCTTCCTGGTCGTATTCCTGGGGGAAGTTTAAAATGGGATACAACTTGCATGGGTTAGCGTTAGTATCAACATTTGCATTAACTTTCATTTTATTCTTATCACTACTACATTGGTTAAGTGCACACTTATCGTACACCCGCATGTCATTCTCTGCAGCCACTTTTTCCCCTACTATATACGGTGGTGGTGCCGTTGCTATCAGACTCCTACCAGGATTTGAATTTGCTTTCTGAGCTAATTCCTGTTGTATTTCACTTTCCTGTTGCCATACCTGTAAACAATCATAATGTCTAATCCTCTGCTTTGCAGATTTTATTAGACCTATCCTTTTTCTTAGATTCTGCAATACCTCATGGTTCAAACTGCCTACCCGGGGAAACTGCTCCCCATCATCCTCTGTCATTCGTTCCCATTCTTTGCAAAATACCTGTGTGTGTGATCCGTATTTTTCACACATTATATACCGTGCTGACCCTTTGGGCCAACAAATACCAACGTGAACCCTTGTTGGACGTCCCTTCTTTGAACAATTGGCCCCCCTTGTTTGCAGATATTGCTGTCTCAGCGAATTCTTACAAAACAAACCAAGTTGCCCGCGGTAAGGCGACGGTGAAAGTTCAACTAGTGCCTTCACTCACTTTACGCCCCAATTGGCCAATACGAGTTCCAGCAATGTGCCCACCACTGGACGTACCCAATTCGCGGGATCTTTTTGTAACCTCTATTTACTGGGGCATGTGGGAGTATGCTACCCTCCCCAGTAAATATTGGTTGTTGGAGATTTCCTGAGTGAACAGCGAAACTCCCTTAAAATAACAAAAACCTACACAAATCACGTTAGAATGTACAAATAGCGTTTATGATCCCACAGTAAATTTTTTAATGGGTATCAAGGTAACAAACTACTGCACACAATTACGTGCGGTCCAGTCGCACTGCGCATAAGTAACTTAATATTTATACGCTGTATGACCAACGGAATCAGTTGTTTAGGCTGTGAAACCTTCAGCCGGAGCTCAACTTGTCTATATGGGTACTACGCAAAAAACCCCGGGCTGCGCTTAAACCTTCGCAGTCCTTTTGTCTGCGGATACTACTTGCTCCTTTTACCTTGTATAATGTTAACGCGGGCAAGCCAGTCCCACGCCACCAAGTGTCCACTCACCTGATGTGGTCTTCGACGGGATCCCGATTTCTGGGTTCACAAAATAATACCTTTATTTCCACACTCACTCCTACTCACTCATATACACACTGATCTTTCTGTACAGAAATTCCTTTCATACAGGCAGTAGTCCAATCCCTGAGTATTGCAATAGAAAAAGGTTCTCTTTTAACTAAGCTTTTTGGAAAACTGAACAAACCTGTGCTATTATCAGGTGGCTATACTATACCGCCCCCACTAAAACAATGTTATCGTGTGATTTGAGTCTCGGTGGGCGTATCCGTACGCTCCGTCGCGTAAACACGCTACGTGCGTATGCTTTGTGTTGCGTACGTAATCTCGCACGCTGCCCGAGACACGTATGCACAAAGTCCAGATAGGCCCACAGCAACGCAACTAACACGCTTCTATAAATGTAAACGATGTTCAACTGTAATCGCTTACCGTACACCACACAGTATTTGCTATGCTGTGTGCGTGTCCTTTACAATTATTCCCTTAAAAATTATCCTTTATAATCTCAACTAAATAGCACCAGATTTCCTCAGCACGTCTCTAATAATCGATTCTAATGGCAACAAGAGAGTAAGCCGCAACAATGCAGATGTGTGCGTGCGTGCGTGTGTGCGTACGCAAAACAGAAATAAACAGTTATAAAAGATAATAGCATATTGTTCTTACCTTCCGGTTCCGGATTCCACCAGCACTCCTACAGCGTAGCGAAACAGACGCTTATCTAGCCAGCACTACTGTATCCCTCACCACTAATACGGATACGAAGGGATACTACTTTCCCGCCCTTTGCTGATAGATAAAGTCTGTGTTCGCTAGTGCGGATATGTGGAGGACGGACGAGGCCCCAATTGATAAAGCTGATTATTTACCTTAGAACACAAGCTATTTACTAATATCGTGAAGCCGTAATGGCCGCTGTCCCTCGTGCACGTGCTACGCACTTCGTACGCTATTTGCGTACAAAGACCTCGCACGTGGTACGCAAGTTACGTACACACGCTGCGCTGTGAGTACAGGATACACACAGCGAGCGTACACACAGATAATAACCTTTTAAACCTTACACAGAGTATGCTTATACTGTAATTCTTAGTGTTGAGATAATACAAGGATATAACTGTTTAACCTTGGTCTGTAAGCTAGCTGTTTGAGCGATTGAGACGCTCCGATTACCCTCAGCAATGTAATAAACACACAATACCTTGCTAAGGTTCCAACACCTTTACTAACAATATGTAGCTAAGTAAAAGGAAAATAAAACAGTTAACAGTTCATACACTACAGGCTAACATAAATATCTAACAGAATAACTAAACAGAAATATACACAACAGCGAACAATCGCAAACACAAATACATAGACTAAGAATGAATGGCTAACATTAAAACGGGTAACAAAGTGGCCACAGAGAAACATACCATACGGGGAACAATCGCTAGCGCAACCGGATCCAGTCCTCCAATTATCAGAGATAAATGTTGATGAGAGAGAGTACTGGCCGGTCTGGGGACGGTGACCCTTATATACACAACATACAGTGTACTACAAAGGGCCCTACAATCTTATTGTTCATTGGACACAGGAATGTCTCTCCGCATTATAACAAAAGGTCATAGGTTAGTTTGAACAGGTGGACTGTGACTATATCAAACTGCTCAGGTGGGAGGGAATCTCAGAATTCCCGCCGCATGGATAATGAACCGCAAATATAGTAAATGTCCAGAAACTACTAATAGACATAACTATACGCAGGAGCGATTAATCTTTACCTAACCAGCACCGGATTGTTTCTAATAAAATGTTCTTTAGTTAGGTACCAAACACCACTGCTCAAACCCTGTCTGACCCTTCGTATCATGCAAAGAGGAATTCCTCTGTCCAGGGACCAGTTACAATAAACAAACTTACAGTTATTATTAAGGGGAACATTATCTATAAATCATACTATTTGGATCTACTATGTAACATTTGAGTCGCCCGCTAGACGCACACAAACTCTACCGTAAATGCACATACCACGCGCCAATGCGCACGGCCGTAGAAGCTACATTACGCAGCTGCGAGTATCCGCACGCACGGGAGAGAATGTGCACGTGCAGCGGGCAAGTGCATGGGGTGAATATATGGCAACGTGTAGCGTGATATTTTTCGACTTTGACAAAGCCCATTCCGCAATGAAGGTGGGCTCTTCTTGGGCGGCTGCCCGAGGGGTCTCGGCATTACAGCTTTGCCGAGCTGCTACTTGGTCGGGTTCAAACACATTTGCAAAGTTCTACAAGTTTGATACCCTGGCTGAGGAGGACTTGGTGTTTGCCCATTCGGTGCTGCAGAGTCATCCGCACTCTCCCGCCAGTTTGGGAGCTTTGGTATAATCCCCATGGTCCTTACGGAGTCCCCAGCATCCACTAGGACGTTAGAGAAAATAAGAATTTACTTACCGGTAATTCTATTTCTCGTAGTCCGTAGTGGATGCTGGGCGCCCGTCCCAAGTGCGGACTTTCTGCAATACGTGTATATAGTTATTGCTTAATAAAGGGTTATGTTATGTTGGCATCCATTGGTTGATGCTCTGTTAGTTATTCATACTGTTAACTGGGTAAGTTTATCACAAGTTATACGGTGTGATTGGTGTGGCTGGTATGAGTCTTACCCGGGATTCCAAAATCCTTTCCTTGTAATGTCAGCTCTTCCGGGCACAGTTTCCTTAACTGAGGTCTGGAGGAGGGGCATAGAGGGAGGAGCCAGTGCACACCAGATAGTACTAAATCTTTCTTTAGAGTGCCCAGTCTCCTGCGGAGCCCGCTATTCCCCATGGTCCTTACGGAGTCCCCAGCATCCACTACGGACTACGAGAAATAGAATTACCGGTAAGTAAATTCTTATTATTGAAGCGGGACCGAAGCCCGCCGCTGGAGGGGGCGGAGCTTGATCCCTCAGCGCTAACAGCGCCATTTTCTCTACAGAACGCTGCAGAGAAGCTGGCTCCCCGGACTCTCCCCTGCTGAACTCGGTGACAGAGGGCTGAAAAGAGGAGGGGAGCATGTTTAAGGCGCAGTGAGTGTATAACTTTGATTATATATATAAAAAGCGCTATCTGGGTTATTCCAGTGTCAGTTTGGCGCTGGGTGTGTGCTGGCATACTCTCTCTCTGTCTCCCCAAAGGGCCTTGTTGGGGAATTGTCCCCTTATAGATATATCCCTGTGTGTGTGGGGGTGTCGGTACGTGCGTGTCGGCATGTCTGAAGCGGAAGGCTCGTCCATGTAGGAGGTGGAGCAGATGTGTGGTGTGTCTCCGTCGGCAACGCCGACTCATGATTGGATGGACATGTGGCATATGTTAAATGCGAGTGTGGCCTCATTACATAAAAGACTGGACAAAGCAGAGTCCAGGGAGAAACCAGGAGTCAATCCACGGATCCTTGGGCGATGAAAATTGTTTCCCAAGGCTACAAGTTGGAATTCGAAGAGGTGCCTCCTCGCCGATTTTTCAAGTCGGCCTTACCAGCTTCACCCCCAGAGAGGGAAGTAGTGTTAGCTGCAATTCAAAAGCTGTGTCAACAGCAAGTGGTTGTCAAGGTTCCCCTGGTCCAACAGGGAAAAGGGTATTATTCAACCCTGTTTGTGGTCCCGAAGCCGGATGGTTCGGTCAGATCCATTTTAAATCTAAAATCCCTAAACCTGTACTTGAAAAAGTTCAAATTCAAGATGGAATCGCTCCGACCTGTAATATCCAGCCTGGAAGGGGGGGATTTTATGGTGTCACTAGACATAAAGGATGCATACCTTCATGTCCCCATATATCCCTCTCATCAGGAGTACCTGAGATTCGCTGTACAGGACTGTCATTACCAGTTTCAGACGTTGCCGTTTGGGCTTTCCACGGCCCCGAGGATTTTCACCAAGGTGATGGCGGAAATTATGGTGCTCCTGCGCAAACAAGGAGTCACAATTATCCCATACTTGGACGATCTCCTGATAAAGGCGAGATCGAGAGATCAATTGCTGAAGAGCGTGTCGCTCTCCCTGAGAGTGCTCAAACAGCACGGTTGGATTCTCAATCTGCCAAAGTCACAATTGGTTCCAACGACTCGACTATCATTTCTAGGCATGATTCTGGACACGGAACAAAAGAAGGTTTTTCTCCGATCGGAAAAAGCCCAGGACCTCCAGAACATGGTCAGAGACCTGCTAAAACCAAAAAGAGTGTCAGTTCATCAATGCACTCGAGTTCTGGGGAAATTGGTGGCAGCCTACGAGGCCATCCCCTTCGGCAGGTTTTATGCGAGGACTTTTCAGTGGGACCTTCTGGACAAGTGGTCCGGGTCCCATCTACAAATACATCGGAAAATAACACTGTCCCCCAGGGCCAGGGTGTCTCTCCTATGGTGGCTGCAGAGTGCTCACCTTCTAGAGGGTCGCAGGTTCGGCATTCAGGACTGGGTTCTGGTGACCACGGACGCGAGCCTCCGAGGATGGGGAGCAGTCACACAAGGAAGACATTTTCAGGGACTTTGGTCAAGCCAGGAGGCTTGTCTACACATCAACATACTGGAATTGAGGGCCATATACAACGGCCTACGACAAGTGGAGAATCTTCTTCGCAACCTACCGGTACTGATTCAATCAGACAACGTCACAGCCGTGGCTCATGTAAACCGCCAAGGCGGGACAAGGAGCAGAGTTGCGATGGCGGAAGCCACCAGGATTCTTCGCTGGGCGGAAAATCACGTAAGCGCTCTGTCAGCTGTCTTCATTCCGGGAGTGGACAACTGGGAAGCAGACTTCCTCAGCAGACACGATCTCCATCCAGAAGAGTGGGGACTTCATCAAGAAGTTTTTGCAAAGATAACAAGTCTCTGGGGAATTCCTCAAATAGACATGATGGCATCACACCTCAACAAGAAGCTTCGGAGGTATTGTGCCAGGTCCCGGGTACCTCAGGCAGTAGCAGTAGACGCCCTGGTGACACCATGGGTCTTTCAGTCGGTCTATGTGTTTCCTCCTCTTCCTCTCATCACAAAAATTTTGAGGATCATAAGACGAAAAAGAGTACAGACAATACTCATTGTTCCAGATTGGCCTCGAAGGGCCTGGTACTCAGATTTTCAGGAAATGCTCACAGAAGATCCGTGGCCTCTTCCTCTCAGGGAGGACCTGTTGCAGCAGGGGCCCTGCGTGTTCCAAGACTTACCGCGGTTACGTTTGGCGGCATGGCGGTTGAACACCGAATCCTAGCTAGGAAAGGTATTCCGGAGGAAGTCCTCCCTACTCTGATAAAGGCTAGAAAGGAGGTGACGGCGAAGCATTATCACTGTATCTGGAGGAAGTATGTATCTTGGTGTGAAGCCAAGAATGCTCCTACGGAAGATTTACATCTGGGCCGGTTTCTCCACTTTCTACAGACAGGAGTGTATATGGGCCTGAAGTTAGGCTCCATTAAGGTACAGATTTCGGCCCTATCTATATTCTTTCAGAGGGAATTGGCTTCTCTCCCAGAAGTCCAGACTTTTGTGAAGGGAGTGCTGCACCCAGTGGCGCCGTGGGACCTTAACGTGGTGTTAAGTTTCCTGAAATCTCACTGGTTTGAGCCTCTTCAAACGGTTGAATTAAAATTTCTCACGTGGAAGGTGGTCATGTTATTGGCCTTGGCATCGGCAAGGCGGGTGTCCAAATTGGCGGCCTTGTCCCACAAGAGCCCCTATTTGATTTTCCATGTGGATAGAGCTGAGTTGAGGACTCGTCCTCAATTTTTACCTAAGGTGGTTTCTTCATTTCATATGAACCAACCTATTGTGGTGCCTGTGGCTACGGGGTACGGGGAGGACTCCAAGTCCCTGGATGTGCTCAGGGCCTTAAAGATTTATGTAGCCAGGACGGCTAGGGTTAGGAAAACAGAGGCTCTGTTTGTCCTGTATGCAGCCAACAAGGTTGGCGCTCCTGCTTCTAAGCAGACTATTGCTCGCTGGATCTGTAACACGATTCAGCAGGCTCATTCTATGGCAGGATTGCCGTTACCTAATTCAGTAAAGGCCCATTCCACTAGGAAGGTGGGCTCTTCTTGGGCAGCTGCCCGAGGCGTCTTGGCATTACAGCTTTGACGAGCAGCTACTTGGTCGGGTTCAAACACTTTTGCAAAATTCTACAAGTTTGATACCCTGGCTGATGAGGACCTCGCATTTGCTCAGTCGGTGCTGCAGAGTCATCCGCACTCTCCCGCCCGATTGGGAGCTTTGGTATAAACCCCATGGTCCTTACGGAGTCCCCAGCATCCTCTAGGACATAAGAGAAAATAAGATTTTAAACCTACCGGTAAATCTTTTTCTCCTAGTCCGTAGAGGATGCTGGGCGCCCGTCCCAGTGCGGTCTAAATCTGCAAGACTTGTATATAGTTGTTGCTTACATAAGGGTTATGTTACAGTTGGAATCGGTCTTTGACTGATACTGTTTGTTGTTCATACAGTTAACTGGTTGCATATATTCCAGGTTATATGGTATGATTGGTGTGGGCTGGTATGAATCTTGCCCTTAGATTAACAAAATCCTTTCCTCGTACTGTCCATCTCCTCTGGGCACAGTTCTCTAACTGAGGTCTGGAGGAGGGGCATAGAGGGAGGAGCCAGTGCACACCCATACTAAAAGTTCTTTATAGTGCCCATGTCTCCTGCGGAGCCTGTCTATACCCCATGGTCCTTACGGAGTCCCCAGCATCCTCTATGGACTAGGAGAAAAAGATTTACCGGTAGGTTTAAAATCTTATTATTTATCTAGCATCCATAAGGGATATTGGGGAATTAGTACAATGAGTATAGACGGGCCCAAAGGAGCCAGTGCACTTTAAATTTCTTCAACTGGGTGTGCTGGCTCCTCCCCTCTATGCCCCCTCCCACAGGCAGCTTAGAAAAAAGTGCCCTCAGAAGAGGATGCACAGTTTGGAGCTCCAGATAGTTTTCTTCAGTTTCTTTTAAAACATTATTATTTTCAGTATGCTGTTTGGGCAACAGCATACCTGCACCGTGGGACAGGGCCGTAACTACATGTGTGCGAAGTGTGCCTTGCACACAGCGCACTTCAGCTGAGGGCGCATCATGCGCTGTCTGCTGTAGGCAGCGGCAGAGATGCATTTTTAAATGTTATTCATTATGTATCAAGCCCGCCCTCCTGCCCGTCACCAAGTACGCCTCCTGCTACCCATAAACACTCCTGCCGGCTCACACTGCCAGGACTCCACTACCTTTAATTGCCGGGTGCCCGCATGTCACTTGCGTGGCGGCCCGGCTCCCATCACGCAGCTCAGATAGAGTTCCGCCTCCCAGACAGAGCTCCAGCCAGTGGGGGTGGGTGGGCCAATGACTGGCCGATGTAAGGCAGCGATAGGAGGTGTGTGAGTGTGCTGTGCGGGACCCGGGAATTCTCAGGACAGAGGAAGACCAAACAGGCTTCAGCAGTGCAGGTAACCCCCGCGATCACCCCCCCCCTTCAGAGCAGCAGCGGCACCGTCAGTATCACACCCCCACCAAGCACACACAGAACAGCTGCACTTTCATCATCCCCATAACGATTCCCCTCCCTGCCACAGATATACAGTTTAGGTACAAATATAGCTGCTTATGATAATTCTGTCTGCCGTGGTGTGGGACATGGGGCTCTGTCTGCCGTGATGTGGGACATGGGGCTCTGTCTGCCGTGATGTGGGACATGGGGCTCTGCCGTGATTTGGGACATAGGGCTCTGTCTGCCGTGATATGGGACATGGGGCTCTGTCTGCCGTGATTTGGGACATGGGGCTCTGTCTGCCGTGATGTGGGACATGGGGCTCTGTCTGCCGTGATTTGGGACATGGGGCTCTGTCTGCTGTGATGTGTGACATGGGGCTCTGTCTGCCGTAATGTGGGGCATGGGGCTCTGTCTGCCGTAATGTGGGGCATGGGGCTCTGTCTGCCGTAATGTGGGGCATGGGGCTCTGTCTGCCGTAATGTGGGGCATGGGGCTCTGTCTGCCGTAATGTGGGGCATGGGGCTCTGTCTGCCGTAATGTGGGACATGGGGCTCTGTCTGCCGTGATGTGGGACATGGGGCTCTGTCTGCCGTGATGTGGGACATGGGGCTCTGTCTGCCGTAATGTGGGACATGGGGCTCTGTCTGCCGTGATTTGGGACATGGGGCTCTGTCTGCCGTGATTTGGGACATGGGGCTCTGTCTGCCGTGATATGGGACATGGAGCTCTGTCCGCCATAATATGTGACATGGGGCTCTGTCTGCCGTGATGTGGGACATGGGGCTCTGTCTGCCGTAATGTGGGGCATGGGGCTCTGTCTGCCGTGATGTGTGACATGGGGCTCTGTCTGACGTAATGTGGGACATGGGGCTCTGTCTGCCATGATTTGGAACATGGGGCTCTGTCTGCCGTGATGTGGAACATGGGGCTCTGTCTGCCGTGATGTGGGACATGGGGCTCTGTCTGCCATGATGTGGGACCTGTTTAAGTTAGCCTGGAAAAATCCAGATCAAAAAGACTAAGTGTCAAGACGGTTTTTGCACACTTTCCCATTTGCTCCTGAAGGACGGAAACTCTGGGAAGAACCTCCGGCTGTTGACGTATCAGTATCTCGCCTATCTAAAAAGGTGGTACTGCCAGCACCGAGCTCCTTTACCATAAAGGACCCTGGGGATTTAAAAAAAAATAGAGACTACACTGAAGTCTATCTGCACAGCAGCAGGTATATCGCAAAGACCGTTCATAGCAGGATGCTGGATTACTCATGCCATTCATACGCGGGCTACTCAAATTCAGGAGGGCCTCTCAGGGGATATGGCCCTGGTCACTACAGTGACTCGCCTAAAACACATTCATGACACTGCACGTGTCCTCTGTGACTCTCTCAAGGAGATAGGCAATATTAATGTTAGGACCACTGCTATGGCAATGTCGGCGCAAAGAGCTTTGTGGTTGCATCAGTGGATAGCGGAGTCCAAGTGCAGTGTAGAGTCTCTCCCTTTTTCTGGGGATTGGCTCTTCGGGTTGGAATTGGATACGTGGATTTTTAAAGTTACTGCGGGGAAATCCACGTTTCTCCCCTCTGTGGCCCCACCAGCTAAACGTTCCTACCCGGGGCCATCTACACAGTCCTTTCGGTCTAACAGATTTAGATCTAGGGCCAGAGGTGCCTCCAATGCAGCTAGAGGCACCAAAGGTAAGACAAGAAAACCATCAATCGCAGGTTCTCAGGAGAGCACCAGTTCAGCTTCCACTAAGGCCCCAGCATGACGGTGCCCACCCACCCCGAGGGGATCTCGAGGTGGGAGCTCGGCTGCGTCACTTCAGCCACATCTGGGAAAGCTCCTGCTAGGATACCTGGGTAAAGGACCTCATTTCCCAAGGCTAAAAGCTGGACTTCGATGGCACTCCTCCCCAATGATTTTTCAAATCAAGCTTACCAGCTTTAGAGGATACGCGTGTTACGCTGCAACAGGCCATCCTAAAATTAGCCCAGTCCCAAGTCATTGTTCCAGTGCCGCAGCAACAACAGGGAAAGGGGCTACTACTCCAACCTGTTCGTGGTACCGAAACCGGACGGTTCGGTAAGGCCCATTTTGAATCTAAAATCCTTGAACCCTTATCTAAAGGTTTTCAAGTTCAAGATGGAATCCTTGTGAGCAGTGATTGCCGGCCTGGAAGAACGGGAGTTCATGGTCTCCCTGGATATAAAGGATGCCTATCTCCATATCCCGATTTGGCCAGCTCACCAGGCTTACCTGAGGTTTGCCCTGCTGATAGATCACTACCAGTTCCAGGTGCTACCCATCGGCCTGTCCACAGCTCCGAGGGTGTTCACGAAGGTGATGGCGGAGATAATGTTCCAACTTCGGGTCCAGGGGTCCTCCCAGAGGACAAAGTGAGAACACTTCAGGAGATGGTCCGAATGGCTCTCCGGCCTACTCGAATATCCATCCATCTTTGCATAAGATTGTTGGGGAAAATGGTAGCCTCATACAAGGCGATCCAGTATGGAAGGTTCCATGCCAGAACATTTCAATTGGAACTCCTGAGCAAGTGGTCCGGTTCACATCTGCAGATGCACCGGATAATACGGCTGTCACCTCAGGCCAGCATTTCCCTCCTGTGGTGGCTGCAGTTCCCAATCCTACTGGAAGGTTGAAGTTTCGGGATTCAGGATTGGATCCTCCTCACGATGGATGCGAGTCTGAGAGGATGGGGAGCTGTCACCCAGGGGGCTCAGTTCCAGGGCAGGTGGTTAGCCCACGAAGCCCTACTTCCGATCAACATTCTGGAACTTCGGGCGATCTACAATGCTCTGCTTCAGGCATCTACTCTACTCAGGGATCACACGATCCAAGTTCAGTCGGACAACGCCACGGCAGTGGTATACATCAATTGGCAAGGAGGGACAAAAAGCAGGGCCCGCATGCGAGAGGTGTCAAAAATACTCCTTTGGGCAGAAAGAAATGCAAGAGCAATGTCCGCAATCTTCATTCCGGGAGTAGACAACTGGGAATCGGACTTCCTAAGTCATCACGATCTCCACCCGGGTGAGTGGGTGTTCCACCTTCAGGTGTTTCAGCAGATCATCTACCGGTGGGGCTGCCCACAAATAGACTTGATGGCTTCTCGACTCAACAAGAAGCTTTGTTGGTATTGCTCATGAACCAAGGACCCTCAGGCGAGAGCAGTAGATGCACTGACGTCGCCTTGGCCTTACCGATTGGTCTACCTGTTTCCTCCGATTCCATTGCTCCCAAGGGTGCTAAAGCGAATCAGGAATCAAGGAGTCCAGGCAATTCTGATTGTCCCAGATTGGCCCCGGAGGGCATGGTACGCGGATCTTCTGGACATGTCCGTCGAAGATCCTTGGCCTCTGTTACTGAGAAGAGATCTTCTTCAACAAGGACCATTCATCCTGTGACGTCAAAACATTATCATCATATCTGGAAAAGATATGTCTCTTGGGACGTTTCCTCCATTTCCTGCAGGCTGGTGTGGATAAGGGCTTACGTATGGGTTCCATTAAGGTCCAGATCTCCGCTCTCTCAATTTTCTTCCAGAAGAAATTGGCAGTGTTGCCAGAAGTTCAGATCTTCTTGCAAGGGGTACTTCGCATTCAACCTACTTTTGTGCCGCCCACGGCACCCTGGGACTTGAATGTAGTGTTGGAATTTCTACAGTGCTCCTGGTTTGAACCTCTGATGACGGTAGAAGACAAGTACCTCACGTGAAAGATGATGATGTTACTGGCCCTTGCTTCTGCTCGACATGTCTCAGAATTTGGGGCCTTATCGTAAAAAAGTCCTTACTTGGTCTTTTACGAAGACAGAGTGAAGCTCAGGACTAGGCAGCAGTTCCTGCCGAAGGTCGTCTCTGCGTTCCACTTAAATCAACCTATTGTGGTTCCGTCAAGTTCTGGCACTTCTGCTCCTCCGGAGGCATTGGATGCTGTGCGAGCCTTGAAGATCTATGTCAAGAGAACATCTTGAATGACGGATTCCTTGTTTGTGCTCTATGATGCGCAGAAAAAGGGTTGCTCTGCTTCTAAGCAGCCCATTGCTCGTTGGCTTAGGCTTACTATCCAACAGGCCTATGTGTCGGCATCCTTACCTGTTCCACGGTCTCTGAAGGCCCACTCTTCGAGATCAGTGGGGTCTTCCAGGGCGGCTGCCTGTAGAGTCTCGGCCATGCAACTATGCCCAGCTGCTACCTAGTCGGGGAATAACACCTTTGTGAAGTTCTACAGGTTTGATACCCTGGCCAAAGAGGATATCCAGTTTGGGCAGGCGGTGCTGCAGAAGTCTCCGCACATTTCCGCCCGTTCTGGAAGCTTTGGGATGTCCCCATCGCACTAATTCCCCGATATCCCTTATGGATGCTAGAAAAAAATAGGATTTTAATTACCTACCAGTAAATCCTTTTCTCGTAGTCCGTAAGGGATATTGGGCGCCCGCCTCAGTACGTTGACTTTTCTGCAGGTATTCTCTTATATGGTTACCTCTTCAGCTGTTGCTGTTTTGTTGCCAGCTGTAGCTGGTCATTTTATGTCATTGGTGTGCTGGTGTGTGAATCTTACCACTCACTGTTGTTATGTTCCTTCTCTCAAGTATGTCCATTCTCATTCGGGCACTATTTTACCTAGAACTGCCTGTGGGAGGGGGCATAGAGGGGAGGAGCCAGCACATCCAGTTGAAGAAATGTAAATTGCACTGGCTCCTTTGGACCCTATCTATACCCCATCGTACTAATTCCTCAATATCCCTTATAAGGATTTACCGGTAGGTAATTAAAATCCTATTTTTGGAACCATACAGTCACTGCTGACACTTGAACTCTCAAGGAAGCCACCCGTAGACCTTTGTCCATTCCTGCCTGAAAGAATGCTAGTACTCTGGAAACTCTAAGAGACCTAGGGTCAAATTTCCGGTCATTGCCCCATTGAATATAGGCTTGCCATATTCGGTGATAAATGCGAGCTTAGGATGGTTTCCTTGCTCTGAGCATTGTTTGAATTACCTTTTGTGAGAATCCTCTTGCTTTCAGGATGGAAGTCTCAAGAGCCACGCCATCAAAGACAGTCGATTCAGGTGCTTGTAATAGCAAGGACCCTGAGACAGTAGATCTGGACATTGAGGAAGTAGGAATGGAGCATCCATCGACAGCCTCTGCAGAATGTCTTCCGGGCCAAGCCGGAGCTATTAGTGTCAGGGCGCCCTTTCCTTGTTTTACCTTTCGCATCACCCTGGGCAACAAGGTGATCCGTGGAAACACATAGGCCAGACGGAAGTCCCATCTTACTGATGGGGCATCCACAAAGGTCACTTTGGGATCCTTTGTTCTTGACCCGTATGCGGGAACTTTGTTGTTCTGATGGGATGCCATTAAATCTATCTCTGGTAACCCCCACTTATCTACCAGAGTCTGGAAGACCTCGGGGTGTAAAGCCCATTCGTTTGCATGAATGGCGTGTCTACTGAGAAAATCTGCTTCCCAGTTTAGAACTCCTGGAATGAACACTGCGGACAAGGCTGGATGATGAACTTCTGTCCACCTTAAGGTGCGGCTTACCTGCTTCATTGCTTTTTGGCTGCAAGTTCCTCCCTGATGATTGAGGTACGCTACTGCTGTTGCATTGTTCGAGCGAATTTGAACTGGATTCCCCTGAAGGATGTCCTTTGCCTGAATGAGTGCCATATATATGGCCCGAAGATCCAATATATTTATTGGCAGGTAACTTTATTCCTTGGTCCACTGCCCTTGGAAGCAACTTCTTCCTGAGACTACTTCCCAGCTCTGAAGACTGGCTTCCGTTGTCAGAACTTCCCAATCTGATATCTAAAAGGGTTTCCCTTTGTCCAGATGGGGATATCTGTAGCCACCAGGCTAATGACCTCCTTACTTCCAGAGGAAGGACCATAGTCCGCGTTTTTATTGTCTGATGTAACCCATTCCATTTGTAAAGGATCAGACGTTGTAGAGGCCTCAAGTGAAACTGAGCATACTCCACCATGTTGAATGTCGACACCATAGATCCCATCACACACATTGCTGCATGAATGGAAACCCTCTGACTGTGTAGCAGCTCCTGGATCCTCGACTGAATTTTGGATATTTTGTTCAGAGGTAAAATTACTCTATGAAGACCCGAATCCAACACAGACCCCAAATGAGTTATCCGTTGCGATGGAACCAGGGACGACTTTGCCCAATTTATGAGCCAACTGTGTCTCTGTAAACAAGCTAATGTCTGTTGCAGATGACACTGATGCAATTCCTGAGATTGTGCCAGGATTAATAAATCGTCGAGGTATGGAAAAATCCTTATCCCCCTGACAGTGTTGCTGGAGGATAGCAAACCTGAGATAGCACTAATTGCACTGTTTAATATGTGCAATATGAGATTTTTGCTCTCTTGATGCCAATGAGAGATCATCCTCCAATGCATCAGCCCAGGCTGCCACTGCTATTACCATCCAGGCTGAAGCCATGGCTGGTCTTGCGACTGCCCCAGACAGGGAGAAAATGTTTTTTTGTTTTTTTTTTAACATCTATTTTCCTATCAGTGAGCTCATTTAATAATGTTGAAGGCAGAGGTAATGTAGATTTTCGCACCAATCGAATGACATGTGTATCTACTTTGGGAGCCACCTCCCTTTTTAAACAGTCCCCAGCTGGAAGAGGATAATGGGAATTCCATTTCCTTGGAATTCTAGACTTCTTACTGGGTGTTTCCCAAGCCTCTTGCATAATTTCTGTCAGCTGTTCTGACCCAGGAAATTTAGTCCTGACTGTTTTGGGACATTTAAACACAGGTGTCTTAGATTTTAACAAACGCTCTGCTGCTTCCTCTAAGGATAGAATGACTTTCATAGCACCAGTTAGCTCAGGTATGTCCACTGAGCTGAGACCTTCATCCTCGTCTCGGTATGCAGACCCGGAGTGTGATGAGTCCATCCTCCAACGAGTCCCCATCTGAAACATGTGTAGACTGTGAAGATCTTGTTTCAAATCTATGTGATTTACTTTCCACCAGCCTTTTAGCCTGTTTTTGTTGAAAGACTGCAGTTTCCTGGAGGGCACTTTTGACTGATCCTGTTGCCTTTAGCTACTGCATCTCATCTTGTGACCTGTGGCAGGCCGGCGAGCCGTTTGACCGGGGATACAGCTGAAGCGGGACCTGGCTAAAGAGGCCCGCTCCCCGTGTAACTAGGAGCTGCGGTGGCCGTGAGTATCCAGCAATTCATACTACGGCCGGGAAGGAGCTTGTAAAAGGGGTCGTAGCATACCGCTGTGTTCATCTTCTCACACAGCGCTCTCCCCCTCTCCCCCGCTCTGGACATACAATTAATGTGGTACCACAGAGACTGTGAAAATCTATACTAAAGGGACCAGTGTGTCCAAATATTACACAGCTGATACAAAACTGGTCACAAGCGGACCTATGGATTGTTACTCAGGGAAACCCTAATGGACGGTTATTTGGTAATAAAGACATGGGATTGAAGCATTTGCACATTTTATGAATTTTATCTTTGTGCTCTATGTGGAGTGTATTTAAATAAATTGATTATAAACCTATTTGATTGTATATCCTTGTTTCAGGCGCTCCTTTATAAGTTCCTTTATATTTCTGGTAATTAGTGGGTGGAACAGTACCACCAGTAGGAGCTGCAGGAACTTGGTATCAATTAAAACAGTTAATGCTAATAGATTTTTTGGTGGTTATATAAGCGCTGTGTGTTTATGTATTAATATTGAGTTTCCTGGACAGGATGTAATAAACCCCAGGGGGAATGTTGAATGTAAGTGTTAACAGGGTATGTGATGTGTATGTGATTTACTTTCCACCGGCCTTTCAGCCTGTTTTTGTTGAAAAAAGAATATGTATACCTGCGCTGGCTGTGTAGATCAATAATTTAAAATATATTAACAATAAATTAAATAAAAATAAAAATAATAGGATGGTTTGTTCTATGTAAAAAAGTAACAATTTATTAACATATCACATGTAACACATCTAAAAAGAAGGAATTCCTGTTGCCACAAGGTGGCGATAAAACTTAAATATATCTTATCTGGATAAAGTTTCATAAATTTCACATTCTCCTGTGTTAGAATTTGTCCATTCCTATAGGCTAGGACAGCCTCCCTTTGTGCATTCACTGTAATGGGTAAATAGTTACCAGATCCCCACGTTGGTAAGCATTAGCGTTGGAGCAAGTCCATTTGTAGCTGTAGGGGTGCTGATTAGACCGGTTTAATAATTTGGTCCAGTGATGGGAGAGAAGTCCAAAAATGTGCCGAAGGATGACAAGGCTTTGCAGGCCGGTTGGAGAGTGAAGTCCAGATAGGTAGGTAGGCTCAACGCGTTTCACTGGTACAATCCAGCTTTCTCAGGAGCATAAGATCCATAAGCATGGGGTACTCTATTTATACCCTTTCTAATGAACTAATGAGCACCATCTGTTTAGGTAATTACTAATACATAAGAACAAAACCATCCATAATAACAACATGAAAAGCTAACATTCCAAAACACAATCTTAATATCTGTTTATAAATTGTATTTAGTTTAAAAACGAGTATTCTAACCCTGTTTAAATAAAAGAAAAGTATAAGATAGTGCCGGTCATGTGACGTGCCTCGTCACATGATCGGCAGAAAGAGCAGTCCCATTGGTCCAAAATGTGTATTAGTGGTCACATGATCTTTGACATATGATCATGTTCTTAAAACCCCTTCTTCCGAGGTGTATTTTTACTTCTAAGTGGACCTCGGCAATCCGCCATCCCATAGGCTGGCCTATACCACCTGACGGAACGCCCTCGTGACGGGGCGCCCACGTGATGCACGTCATCACCCGACTCATCACGTGAGCGTATTCTACATGTTATGAGTTCCCCTTCACAACGGAGACCCGGAAGTCTAAAAGGTCTCCTGATAGAATACTAAACCCGCCCCGGGCTTCCTCCATATCTATCTCTGTACTCCATGGTTGTCATGGAAACCCGTTCGGCGTAGCTGACTTTTCCAACCTCTTATAGGATTTCAACATATTCAAATTATACTTTGTTATTAGAGACGTGTTTTTGTACATATAAGAGACAGTGTTGCATGAAAAAATAAAATAAATAAACATTAAGAGCTCATCAAGTGACAAGTTCCCTTTACTTTAGATAGATGTGGACACATATTTAATTCTCCCATAAATACCAATGGACCCACATAGAATTACATATTTTTACTGTTATTGTAATGGGAAAGGACACAATGTATGAAAAGGTTCAGATACCAAGTCTTTGATCATATAATTATCCATAGATAACATTCCAAAGAGTGGAAAAGTGAAAAATAATAATGGTTAATTCTCAATTATTTTTGTTTTTATTTTTATTGTCTTTATTTTGATTTATGCACGTAGGAATCTGTATATCTGCACATATCCTCTAAAAGAGATGTCCATGGTTTTCAATTGGTAGATCCCTAAATGACAGAATTTAATTCTATAGCTTCGTTTAGTCCATCTGGATGTAACGAATTATATTTGAGCATCCAGAAGACTTCCCTACGGCATAGTTGGTGGAATCTATCACCCCCTCTATCTGTCGGTGTAATATGTTCAAGACACGTGATGGAAAGACAGGCAGGATTGCTTTCATGTTTCTCTGAATAATGTCGTGAGACGCTGTGTGCCTCCAATTTACGTAGTATGTTTCGGCGATGCTCCATAAAACGTGTATGTATCGCTCTCATGGTCCTGCGTACGTAATTCAGGCCACATCCACAAGTTAACACATATATCACGAATTTTGAATCACAATTCATGAAAGATTTGAGGGTATATTTCTCAGAAGAACCAGGTATAGAGATATGTGTAGTTTTACGTTCCATATGGTGACACATGGTGCATCTATTTTTTCCACATCTATGGAATCCTACTGGTTTAGTGGTTAACCAATCTGAACCTTCACCTCTTCCTTTCATTAATGCAGGTTTGAAATGACTGGGTGCCAGGATGGTCTTAAGGGCCCTATTTTTCTTGTATATAATCTGTGGTTTATTAGGTAACAGACTTCCTAAGACATTATCTTGTTTTAGTATCCTGTAGTTCTTACTAACAATAGTTTTAATTTCGTTGGCGCATCTATTATATTTGCATATAAACGCCACTTCTCTTTCTTTTATATCTTTTTGGACATTTTTATTTTTAGACGGAAGAAGTAAATCTTGTCTGTCCATATATAAGACCTCCCTGAGAGCCTTATCGAGAATATATTGTGGATAATCCCTATTCTTAAGGGAGTCTATAAGTTGGTTGGCCTGAGTACTAAAAGTATCTATGTTTGAACAGTTGCGTCTGAGCCTCATTAATTGCCCTTTAGGGATATTGTTCTTCCAGGGGGCGAAGTGGGCACTTTTGTAGTGTAAGTATGAGTTGGTATTAACTGGTTTAATAAAATTTGATGTGATAATTGTTTTATCTTTTATCTCAAGGGTCACATCCAGGAAGTTAACACGGTCCCTATCATATGTGGAAGTGAAATTAAGATTGTGCACATTGGACTGTAAGTGAGCAACAAAAGCAGTAGCTGGGACTTTGATGACGCCCGTGTGTGGGGCGCGGACTGGGAGGCGAACCTGGTTTTCTATGGGCGGTACATAGATGATCTATTTATTATTTGGGATGGGGATTTTCTCTCAGCTACTGCTTTTGTTGCTCACTTACAGTCCAATGTGCACAATCTTAATTTCACTTCCACATATGATAGGGACCGTGTTAACTTCCTGGATGTGACCCTTGAGATAAAAGATAAAACAATTATCACATCAAATTTTATTAAACCAGTTAATACCAACTCATACTTACACTACAAAAGTGCCCACTACGCCCCCTGGAAGAACAATATCCCTAAAGGGCAATTAATGAGGCTCAGACGCAACTGTTCAAACATAGATACTTTTAGAACTCAGGCCAACCAACTTATAGACTCCCTTAAGAATAGGGATTATCCACAATATATTCTCGATAAGGCTCTCAGGGAGGTCTTAGATATGGACAGACAAGATTTACTTCTTCCGTCTAAAAATAAAAATGTCCAAAAAGATATAAAAGAAAGAGAAGTGGCGTTTATATGCAAATATAATAGATGCGCCAACGAAATTAAAACTATTGTTAGTAAGAACTACAGGATACTAAAACAAGATAATGTCTTAGGAAGTCTGTTACCTAATAAACCACAGATTATATACAAGAAAAATAGGGCCCTTAAGACCATCCTGGCACCCAGTCATTTCAAACCTGCATTAATGAAAGGAAGAGGTGAAGGTTCAGATTGGTTAACCACTAAACCAGTAGGATTCCATAGATGTGGAAAAAATAGATGCACCATGTGTCACCATATGGAACGTAAAACTACACATATCTCTATACCTGGTTCTTCTGAGAAATATACCCTCAAATCTTTCATGAATTGTGATTCAAAATTCGTGATATATGTGTTAACTTGTGGATGTGGCCTGAATTACGTAGGCAGGACCACGAGAGCGATACATACACGTTTTATGGAGCATCTCCGAAACATACTACGTAAATTGGAGGCACACAGCGTCTCACGACATTATTCAGAGAAACATGAAAGCAATCCTGCCTGTCTTTCCATCACGTGTCTTGAACATATTACACCGACAGATAGAGGGGGTGATAGATTCCACCAACTATGCCGTAGGGAAGTCTTCTGGATGCTCAAATATAATTCGTTACATCCAGATGGACTAAACGAAGCTATAGAATTAAATTCTGTCATTTAGGGATCTACCAATTGAAAACCATGGACATCTCTTTTAGAGGATATGTGCAGATATACAGATTCCTACATGCATAAATCAAAATAAAGACAATAAAAATAAAAACAAAAATAATTGAGAATTAACCATTATTATTTTTCACTTTTCCACTCTTTGGAATGTTATCTATGGATAATTATATGATTAAAGACTTGGTATCTGAACCTTTTCATACATTGTGTCCTTTCCCATTACAATAACAGTAAAAATATGTAATTCTATGTGGGTCCATTGGTATTTATGGGAGAATGAAATATGTGTCCACATCTATCTAAAGTAAAGGGAACTTGTCACTTGATGAGCTCTTAATGTTTATTTATTTTATTTTTTCATGCAACACTGTCTCTTATATGTACAAAAACACGTCTCTAATAACAAAGTATAATTTGAATATGTTGAAATCCTATAAGAGGTTGGAAAAGTCAGCTACGCCGAACGGGTTTCCATGACAACCATGGAGTACAGAGATAGATATGGAGGAAGCCCGGGGCGGGTTTAGTATTCTATCAGGAGACCTTTTAGACTTCCGGGTCTCCGTTGTGAAGGGGAACTCATAACATGTAGAATACGCTCACGTGACGAGTCGGGTGATGACGCGCGTCACGTGGGCGCCCCGTCACGAGGGCGTTCCGTCAGGTGGTATAGGCCAGCCTATGGGACGGCGGATTGCCGAGGTCCACTTAGAAGTAAAAATACACCTCAGAAGAAGGGGTTTTAAGAACATGATCATATGTCAAAGATCATGTGACCACTGATACACATTTTGGACCAATGGGACTGCTCTTTCTGCCGATCATGTGACGAGGCGCGTCACATGACCGGCACTATCTTATACTTTTCTTTTATTTAAACAGGGTTAGAATACTCGTTTTTAAAACTAAATACAATTTATAAACAGATATTAAGATTGTGTTTTGGAATGTTAGCTTTTCATGTTGTTATTATGGATGGTTTTGTTCTTATGTATTAGTAATTACCTAAATAGATGGTGCTCATTAGTTCATTAGAAAGGGTATAAATAGAGTACCCCATGCTTATGGATCTTATGCTCCTGAGGAAGCTGGATTGTACCAGTGAAACGCGTTGAGCCTACCTACCTATCTGGACTTCACTCTCCAACCGGCCTGCAAAGCCTTGTCATCCTTCGGCACATTTTTGGACTTCTCTCCCATCACTGGACCAAATTATTAAACCGGTCTAATCAGCACCCCTACAGCTACAAATGGACTTGCTCCAACGCTAATGCTTACCAACGTGGGGATCTGGTAACTATTTACCCATTACAGTGAATGCACAAAGGGAGGCTGTCCTAGCCTATAGGAATGGACAAATTCTAACACAGGAGAATGTGAAATTTATGAAACTTTATCCAGATAAGATATATTTAAGTTTTATCGCCACCTTGTGGCAACAGGAATTCCTTCTTTTTAGATGTGTTACATGTGATATGTTAATAAATTGTTACTTTTTTACATAGAACAAACCATCCTATTATTATTTTTATTTAATTTATTGTTAATATATTTTAAATTATTGATCTACACAGCCAGCGCAGGTATACATATTCTTTTTTCTATTGTCTAGTTCTTTGAGGAATTGACCTTGCTCTTACCTGCTGCTGTTGGTCGCGCACCTGCTTATTTATTATTTGTTTTTGTTGAAAGACTGCAGATTCCTGGACTGTATGTGATAAACCCCAGGGGGAATGTTGCATGTAAGGGTTAATAGGGTAACCTATCCCGGGTGTAGGAGCTGGCATTATCCACTCAGCTATACTGGATAATGTCTGTGCAAAAGTAGCCCATGGGGGTTCAACTTGAACCTGTGCCTGCCTTGGATTATTCAGGAGGCTTTGGTGAAAGCTAAAAGTTTGCACATAATCCATTTTGAACCAGAACCTGAGAGGTTAACCCAGCTTTGCAAGACAAATATGAAATGAGTGTTGGTGCTGCTGTGGAGAGTGTATCCTCTTCACCCTTGCCTCGAAGACATGATAAACAAATCACACACCTGTACAGTGTTACTACACAATTTGTGACTGAAATCACTTTAGAACTTGTTAAAGTGACATACAATCCAATCCCTCCCTGCTTTACACCAGCATTGAGGATCAGAATACACAAACAGTAAAGTCAGCAATCATACTAGCAATCAGCCACAAGTTATACATTAGTATAATAAGCAAGATGAGCCCATATTCAACTACAGATACATTTCAAGTATGTAGGAGAAACATATTACTGCATTACCTTATATAGGACTTTAAACGTATTCAACAGCACTGCGAAATAAACAGCAGCAATAGTTTACAGACTCATATGCATCAGTCACTTATCAAACTACTCGTACTTAATGGTAGGTAGAGACTTAGGGGGTCATTCTGACCTGATCGCGCACTGCAGTTTATCGCAGCGATCAGGTCGGAACTGCGCATGCGCCAGTGCTGCAGTGCATGGCTGACAGCCGACGGCTGTCATTGCCTAGCGATCGCATCTGTCTGATTGACAGGCAGAGGTGGTCACTGGGCAGGAGGGGGCGGCACGGTGGCATTTGGCCGCCGTTTTGTGGGCACGGTCTGGCCAACGCAGATGTAGCTGGACCATAGCGGCTGCATAACATCACACGCAGCCATTGCAAGCTGGGCAGCGACGAGTAGCTCCAGGCCAGCGCGCAAAAGTTGCACTGGCTGGGAGCTACTCCTGAAGTACAAAAGCATCGCCGCTGTGCAATGCTTTTGTACTTCAGCGACGGGGCAGGGACCGACATGCGGGGCGGCCCAGCCCTGTTCCTGATCGTAGCTGTGCTAAATTTAGCACAGCTACGATCAACTCGGAATGACCCCCTTAGTGCTGTATCACCTGGCTCAGGAGAGTGGGATACAGAGAGACTTCACCCCGCTTCCAGGATCAACCAATACGTTAGTAAACGCTGAGTGGATCTAGACGCTAATGGTATACACAAACGCCCAGTGAACCTACAGTGAACACAGACGCCCAAGTGAACACAGACGCACCAGTCACACAGCCGCCTAAGCTGCGACTGGGTCCTTTTAGATACACAGCATCTCAGACGGAAGCAAGAAATCAGTTCATGGCGGGAAACTGGTCATGAACCGGGGGGGGGAGGTGACCGGGGGGGGGAGGCGACCAGGGGGGCGTCTTACTCCCCACCGCTGACATCAACTCCAGGGATCGTGGCCTCACACTAATCCCTGGAGCTTATGATCGCTGGTGCACCCGAGGTAGCAGCCGCGTCAGCTCCCGGAAACAGTGCGGCTGTGTCTTGTGTCTCCCCGCTAATCGGAACCGACGCCTTACCTTCTCCCTGTGCTCCGGCCACAGCATGGTAACGTCCGCTGGACTTGCTAGTACATCTGACACAGACGCCCGCCGAAACAGCACTGTACACGTGGGTAAGTGTTGTTGCGACCCGGTGGAGAGTTGTTGGAGCGTCTCTTTCTAAGGTGCATGTAAGACACTTTTTAGAAAATTCGTTCAAAAATTAATGAAATAACAAGCTCGTGGTCTGGCTCCTGCGGCAACAACAAAAAACTGAATTGCCTGAGCCAGGAGGAGGGGATATAGGGGACTGGCCTGTCGCATTCTGGGAGGCCGAAAGCTTTGATCATTGGTGCCAATCCGCTGACGCTACCTCATATCCCAAGGTTTATCCTGTGGATAACCTGTGGACCCTGCAGGAGAAATTGCTTTATATGGAGTTTGAATTACTGTCCTTTGTGGCACCTTTTACCGTTTATCACGGTATGGCAATCAGCAGCTTGTACAGAGATACACACTAAGGGGGTATTCAATTAATGCTGTTTTTTTCAACTAGTCGAAAAAACTGCACTTTCCGCCCGTATGTTGGGGGTCATTCCGACCCGTACGCACACAGCGGTTCTTTGATGTGGTGTGAACGGATCAGAACTGCGCATGTGCGGCGTGCGCATTGCGCACGCATTCGCTGGGCAGCAGCGCACACAGCGAAAAAATAAGACGCAGCGCCAATCGCAAGATTGACAGCGGAGAGGCATTCCGGGGCGGATACTCACCGTTGGATGCCATTTCCGAGGAGTTGTCGTCCGAACGCAGGCATGTCCAGGCAAACAGAGTGAGGATGTCTGACGTTAAAGCAGGGAGGAAGCACTTCCGGTTTCATGGAGTGAGGAGCTCCGTGTCTGAGCTCCGTCTCCCGCCCCCTGCACTCACCGATTACAAGGCTCATGCGCCTCCCACCGGCTGCGGTGCCCTCCACATTGCCTCCGGCTCCACCTGTGCTCCTGATGGATCGCTCCCTGGCCCCGCAAACGCCGCCCGCACTGTCTCCCCAGCAGCCGCCGCAGCCTCCACGCCAGAAGAAAAGGCGCGCTGCGGAGACCATGACGCCGGACACCGCTGCAGAGAGCGCTCTCCCCCTACACAAGAAGCCCGCAGCAGAGGGGTATTCTGCAGGAGGTCATGTTAGTCTGGGCTCTGATGCCCCAGTTACATACAAAGATGTGGTAGACGCCATTACAGCCACTATGTCCCCATTATTATATAAAGCAGTGGCTGATATCACTGGCCAGCTGCAACAGCTAAATCACAGGGTCTCTGATAATGAGCAGCATATTGCTGTAGTCTCCCATGATGTTGATGACCTGCAGCATTCAGTTAAACGCCTTACCAATGAAAACTACAAGCTTTGGAACAAGATCGACGATTTGGAAAATCGTTTGTCTCGTAATAACATTAGACTGGTTGGTCTGCCTGAATCTAGCAAGGGGACAGCCCTGTCCCATTTTGTCCGCAACACACTTCCCTCGCTCTTAGGCATAGAGGCGGTTTGCCAAGACATGCTTATCGAGAGGGTTCATAGGGTGGGCCCAACACCGTCCCCTAACAGGCCGAGTCCACGTGTTACCCTGTTCCGCTGCCTGAACTATTTACATAAAATGGAAATTTGGTCAGCTTCCCGCAAGGCGAAGTCTCTATCCTGGGAAGGTCACAAACTTCACATATTTCAAGACTACTCCGCTGAGCTGTCTAGGGCCAGAAAGTTATTTTCCCCTGTTTGCTCCCGTCTCGTGGCTGAGGGGCACAAATTTGGTCTTTTGTACCCTGCCAGATTGCGTATATACGATGGTACATCTTTTAAGGATTTCTCCAACCCCTCTGATGCTATGGCGTTTCTCCAAGAACTTGCTCATGCTAAAGATTCTTATATCTCCGATGCTGCAGAATGATTTATATGGACAGCTCTGCGTCCTTTCCTGGCTATTTTATATGCTAGTGCTATCACATGCTTGCAGAATATGTCCGCTGAATGTTACAGTTAATTATTTACATTTTGCATTGGTCTGGGCATCTTAATGGTGCCTCTTCTATATTCATTGCCGCATTTATAATGTTTTGAGATGTCCTATAGCCAAGTTTGTAATCATATTTTTCTTCTTTTTATGTTTACTTCATGTTAACAATGTGGAGGTCACCGGGCCTCAGTTACTCTAGATAAGTGCCCGGGAAATGGGAACGGTGCTATCGCTCTCCCCCCGGATGTTTATTACTGGTATTTTCTTGATGTTTTTGTAGGTCTAGGAAGTCCATCAGCACTCCGCCGTGGGTGCCCGCTAACTCTTCCATTGGTCTCCCTACCCCCTTCCTTTCCCTTTCCTGGTGTCCTTACCTCCTTTCCCCTTCCCCCTCTGCGCACTGTCCCATGCTCTCCTGATGTAACTGATGTTGGTACAACGTGCTGGCTCTATGTTATAGCGGCCTAGTTGCACTTTCCACTCGTTCCTTGAATAATGCCTGATCTATGCTGTGCCACTTGGAATGTTGGAGGCATCAACTCCCCGGCTAAGAGGAGAAAACTCTTATTGTATTTACAGAAAAGCTGTGTAGATGTGGCATTTCTTCAAGAGACGCACCTGACTGCTGCAGAAACTGCTAAGCTGGGTACGTTTGGGTGGTCTGTTTTGGCTTCATCTTCTTACAATTCCAGAGCCCGCGGGGTAGCTATCTTAATACGATGCTCCCTCTCCTTCGAAGTTACACACACTACTTCCGATCCCAATGGAAGATGTGTTATAACTTCCGCCACTATACTGGGTAAACAACTCACGTTAGCTAATATATATGCCCCCACTCCCTATTCTAGGTCCTACTTTCAGCGACTGTTGACTCTCCTGACTCCCTTCATGGGTGATAATTTAATTATTGGCGGAGACTTTAATCTGATCTCCTCCACACTGCTAGATAAATCAATGGCATGCGGAACCCCTCCCACCCTTCCTAAGGTAGGCGTACCATTCTTCTCTAAAACACTGCAGGTTGTGGATTTGTGGCGAGCTATACACCCCACCTGTCTCTCAGCGGCTCATGGCACCCTCTCCCACATAGACTATCTCTTTGCCTTTCATGCTCTGTTCCCCCTCATCACCGATTGTACCATAGCCCCATTTCTCTCTCTGACCATGCGCTGGTATCCACCACTATTCACTTCCCTGACGAGCAGGGCTCCTCGAAACTATGGAAATTTCCCTTCAGACTCTGCCGCTCCTCCACATTTAAATCCATGTTGGAGGCTGCGTGGGATGATTTTTGCGCAACCAACTCTGAGCACATTCAGGCTGACCCTTCTCTATTCTGGATGTCGGCAAAGGCTGTACTCCGGGGGGGCAATCATCTCGTTCACCGCAGCCTCTAACAAGCGGTATTCGGCCCACTACCTCTCGCTACAGGATGCTTTATCCGTGGCTTTCCAATCTTACAAACTAGCTCCG
The DNA here is from genome assembly GCF_028390025.1 of Pseudophryne corroboree. NCBI lineage: Eukaryota > Metazoa > Chordata > Amphibia > Anura > Myobatrachidae > Pseudophryne > Pseudophryne corroboree. The sequence continues at coordinate 392,439,647 of NC_086450.1, forward strand.
TCTACTTCCACAAAACAAGCCTACCTTCTGTCAAAAACCCACTTTGAGGAATATTTGACTGAAATGGGTGACAAATACCTCTTTTTTCGATCCATCACAAGTTTCACAGATTTGGAAATAAAACGGGATGCCTGCTCTCCAATCTACTGCGAGGTACTTACTCCCCGGCTACTGTTCATCCCCTCCGCACTCCTCAGGGTCCATTGACTACCACCAATAAGCAAATTGCACACATCATGCAAAATTTCTACAAGCTGCTTTACTCTCCAGCCTCTCCTGACATCTCCATTCCCTCTTCTGTTCGGACTCACACTCACCTGTCTTCCCCTTCCTCTCCTCCCTCTACACCAGAGGTTCTCAAACTCGGTAATCGGGGGCCCACACAGTGCATGTTTTGCAGGTCTCCTCACAGAATCGCAAGTGAAATAATTAGCTCCACCTGTGGACCTTTTAAAATGTGTCAGTGAGTAATTAATACACCTGCGCAGCTGCTGGGTTACCTGCAAAACATGCACTGTGTGGGCTCCGAGGACCGAGTTTGAGAACCTCTGCTCTACACCTTCTCCTACCCCTGGTCCTCATACTCTCCCTCCCTTCTGGAACCACCTCCCCTTCCCCACTCTCGAGACCGATATGATCTCGTCACTCCAAACCCCTATCACCTTATTAGAGGTTTAAAAAGCGATTATACAATTGAAATCCAACAAGGCACCAGGCCCTGATGGTTATAGTGGAGACTTCTACAAATTGCTGCTTCCCCGCATCGGTTCTATCCTTGTTGATGTATTTAACTCAATGCTGCCATCAAATTCCCCTCCTCCGCATTTTAACTCAGCCGTTATTAAAGTCCTCCCTAAACCAGGCAGGGATCTCTCCCTCCTGGGCTCTTATCGCCCGATATCACTGCTAAATCTCGACTACAAACTATTGGCCAAGATTCTAGCGGAGCGTCTTAAGGTCCTACTTCCCCACATTGTCCACTCGGACCAAACTGGATTCATAACAGGCAGACACTCAGTGGTCAATATGAGGAAGGTGATAGCGGCCCTTTACGCTTGCAAAACCCCTACTTCCCCTACTGGGAATGCTATAATCTCACTAGATGCAGAAAAGGCCTTTGACCTCGTCGAGTGGCCACACCTGTATGCCACCTTGTGTCGATTTATTTTCCCAGACTCCTTCATTGACGCCATTCAGGCCCTTTACTCGTCTCCTGCATCCTATGTTTCCTGCAATGGCTTTCTCTCTGATGCCTTCCCCATAGGGAGGGGCACAAGGCAGGGCTGCCCTCTCTCTCCTCTTCACCATAGCCCTTGAGCCTCTAGCCCTGGCCCTCAGGCAGTCTAAGATTTATAATGGCATTCATATTGGTGACATTGAGCTTAAGGTTGCTCTCTTCGCGGATGACATGTGTCTGTTTGTTTCTAATCCGCTCTCCTCTATACCTGAGATTATGCATCTAATCTCGGATTTTGGGGCGACGGCGGGCTACAGGATCAATGTCACTAAATCTGAAATGCTACCAATCAACATTCCCCCCCTGTTCTTTCCTCTCTCACACTTGCTTCTCCTTTTAAGATTACCCTGTCACATTTTAAATAATAAGAATTTACTCACCGGTAATTCTATTTCTCGTAGTCCGTAGTGGATGCTGGGAACTCCGTAAGGACCATGGGGAATAGACGGGCTCCGCAGGAGACTGGGCACTCTAAAAGAAAGATTAGGTACTATCTGGTGTGCACTGGCTCCTCCCTCTATGCCCCTCCTCCAGACCCCAGTTAGGGAAACTGCGCCCGGAAGAGCTGACACAACAAGGAAAGGATTTGGAATCCAGGGTAAGACTCATACCAGCCACACCAATCACACCGTATAACTCGTGATAACCATACCCAGTTAACAGTATGAACAACAACTGAGCCTCAGTAACAGATGGCTCATAACAATAACCCTTTAGTTAGGCAATAACTATATACAAGTATTGCAGACAATCCGCACGTGGGATGGGCGCCCAGCATCCACTACGGACTACGAGAAATAGAATTACCGGTGAGTAAATTCTTATTTTCTCTGACGTCCTAGTGGATGCTGGGAACTCCGTAAGGACCATGGGGATTATACCAAAGCTCCCAAACGGGCGGGAAAGTGCGGATGACTCTGCAGCACCGAATGAGCAAACTCAAGGTCCTCCTCAGCCAGGGTATCAAACTTGTAGAATTTTGCAAACGTGTTTGATCCCGACCAAGTAGCAGCTCGGCAAAGTTGTAAAGCCGAGACCCCTCGGGCAGCCGCCCAAGAAGAGCCCCCTTCCTCGTGGAATGGGCCTTTACTGATTTAGGATGCGGCAGTCCAGCCGCAGAATGTGCAAGTTGAATCGTGGAGCAGATCCAGCGAGCAATAGTCTGTTAGAAGCAGGAGCACCCAGCTTGTTGGGTGCATGCAGGATAAACAGCGAGTCAGTTTTTCTGACTCTAGCCGTCCTGGAAACATAGATTTTCAGGGCCCGGACTACGACCAGCAACTTGGAGGCCTCCAAGTCCCGAGTAGCCGCAGGCACCACAATAGGTTGGTTCAAATGAAACGCTGATACCACCTTAGGGAGGAATTGGGGACGCGTCCTCAATTCTGCTCTGTCCATATGGAAGATCAGACAGGGGCTTTTACAGGACAAAGCCGCCAATTCTGACATCCACCTAGCCAAAGCCAAGGCCAAAAGCATGACCACTTTCCACATGAGATATTTTAATTCCACGGTCTGAAGTGGCTCAAACCAATGTGATTTTAGGAAATCCAACACAACGTTGAGATCCCAAGGTGCCACTGGGGGCACAAAAGGGGGCTGAATATGCAGCACTCCCTTAACAAACGTCTGAACTTCAGGCAGTGAAGCCAGTTCTTTTTGAAAGAAAATAGACAGGGCCGAAATCTGGACTTTAATGGAACGCAATTTTAGGCCCATAGTCACTCCTGACTGTAGGAAGTGCAGAAAACGACCCAGCTGAATTCTTCTGTGGGGGCCTTCATAGCCTCACACCAAGCAACATATTTTCGCCATATGCGGTGATAATGCTTTGCTGTCACATCTTTCCTAGCTTTTATCAGCGTAGGAATGACTTCAACCGGAATGCCCTTTTCCATCAGGATCCGGCGTTCAACCGCCATGCCGTCAAACGCAGCCGCGGTAAGTCTTGGAACAGACATGGCCCCTGCTGTAGCAGGTCCTGTCTGAGGCAGAGGCCAAGGGTCCTCTGAGATCATTTCTTGCAGTTCCGGGTACCAAGTCCTTCTTGGCCAATCCGGAACGATGAGTATAGTTCTCACTCCTCTCTTTCTTATTATCCTCAGCACCTTTGGTATGAGAGGAAGAGGAGGGAACACATAAACCAACTGGTACACCCACGGTGTCACGAGAGCGTCCACAGCTATCGCCTGAGGGTCCCTTGACCTGGCGCAATATCTTTTTAGCTTTTTGTTTAGGCGGGACGCCATTATGTCCACCTGTGGCCTTTCCCAACGGTTTGCAATCAGTTGGAAGACTTCTGGATGAAGTCCCCACTCTCCCGGGTGGAGGTCGTGCCTGCTGAGGAAGTCTGCTTCCCAGTTGTCCACTCCCGGAATGAACACTGCTGACAGTGCTATCACGTGATTTTCCGCCCATTGGAGAATCCTTGTGGCTTCTGCCATCGCCATCCTGCTTCTAGTGCCGCCCTGTCGATTTACATGGGCGACCGCCGTGATGTTGTCTGACTGAATCAGCACCGGCTGGTTTTGAAACAGAGGTCTTGTGTAGGGAAGCCTCCTGACTCGACCATTGTCCCTGGAAGTTTCTTCCCTGAGTGACTGCCCCCCAACCTCGGAGGCCTGCATCCGTGGTCACCAGGACCCAGTCCTGTATGCCGAATCTGCGGCCCTCTAGAAGATGAGCACTCTGCAGCCACCACAGCAGAGACACCCTGGCCCTCGGGGACAGGGTGATCAGCCGATTCATCTGAAGATGCGATCCGGATCACTTGTCTAAGAGATCCCACTGAAAGATCCTTGCATGGAACCTGCCGAATGGAATTGCCTCGTAAGAAGCTACCATCTTTCCCAGGACTCGCGTGCAGTGATGCACCGACACCTGTTTTGGTTTCAGGAGGTCTCTGACCAGAGATGACAACTCCTTGGCCTTCTCCTCCGGGAGAAACACCTTCTTCTGTTCTGTGTCCAGAACCATACCCAGGAACAGCAGACGCGTAGTAGGAACCAGCTGCGACTTTGGAATATTCAGAATCCAGCCGTGCTGTTGAAGCACTTCCTGAGATAGTGCTACTCCGACCAACAACTGCTCCCTGGACCTCGCCTTTATAAGGAGATCGTCCAAGTATGGGATAATTATAACTCCCTTCTTTCGAAGGAATATCATCATTTCGGCCATTACCTGGGGAAATACCCTCGGTGCCGTGGACAGACCAAACGGCAACGTCTGGAATTGGTAATGGCAGTCTTGTACCACAAAACGGAGGTACACCTGGTGAGGAGGGTAAATGGGGACATGTAGGTACGCATCCTTGATGTCCAGTGATACCATGTAATCCCCTTCTTCCAGGCTTGCAATAACCGCCCTGAGCGATTCCATTTTGAACTTGAACCTTCTTATAGAAGTGTTCAAGGATTTTAAATTTAGAATGGGTCTCACCGAACCGTCTGGTTTCGGTACCACAAACATTGTGGAATAGTAACCCCGTCCCTGTTGAAGGAGGGGAACTTTTATTATCACCTGCTGGAGGAACAGCTTGTGAATTGCCGCCAGCACTACCTCCCTGTCTGGAGGAGTAGCTGGCAAGGCTGATTTGAGGTAACGGCGAGGGGGAGACGTCTCGAATTCCAGCTTGTATCCCTGAGATACCACTTGTAGAACCCAGGGATCCACCCGTGAGCGAACCCACCGGTCGCTGAAGTTCCGGAGACGGGTCCCCACCGCACCTGGCTCCACCAGTGGAGCCCCAGCGTCATGCGGTGGATTTAGTGGAAGCAGGGGAGGATTTCTGTTCTTGGGAACTGGCTGTATGGTGCAGCTTTTTCCCTCTACCCCTGCCTCTGGGCAGAAAGGACGCGCCTTTAACCCGCTTGCCTTTCTGGGGCCGAAAGGACTGTACCTGATAATACGGTGCTTTCTTTGGCTGTGAGGGAACCTGGGGTAAAAATGTCGACTTCCCAGCTGTCGCTGTGGAAACGAGGTCCGAGAGACCATCCCCAAACAATTCCTCACCCTTGTAAGGCAAAACCTCCATGTGCCTTTTAGAATCCGCATCACCTGTCCACTGCCGAGTCCATAATACTCTCCTGGCAGAAATGGACATTGCATTTATTCTAGATGCCAGCCGGCAAATATCCCTCTGTGCATCTCTCATGTATAAGACTACGTCTTTAATGTGCTCTATGGTTAGCAATATAGTGTCCCTGTCAAGGGAATCAATATTATCAGACAGGGAATCAGACCACGCTGCTGCAGCACTGCACATCCATGCTGAAGCAATAGCAGGTCTTAGTATAGTACCTGAGTGTGTATACACAGCTTTCTATCCGCAGGCTCCTTTAAGGCGGCCGTATCCTGAGACGGTAGTGCCACCTTTTTTGACAAGAGTGTGAGCGCTTTATCCACCCTCGGGGATGTCTCCCAACGTACCCTGTCCTCTGGCGGGAAAGGGTACGCCATTAGTAACTTTTTAGAAATCACTAATTTTTTATCAGGGGATGCCCACGCTTCTTCACACACTTCATTTAACTCATCTGAAGGGGGAAAAACCACTGGTTGCTTTTTCTCCCCAAACATAATACCCTTTTTAGTGGTACCTGGGTTAATGTCAGAAATGTGCAACACATTTTTCATTGCCGTAATCATGCAACGGATAGCCTTAGTGGAATGTACATTTGTCTCGTCGTCGTCGACACTGGAGTCAGACTCCGTGTCGACATCTGTGTCTGCCATCTGAGGTAGCGGGCGTTTTTGAGCCCCTGATCGCCTTTGAGACGCCTGGGCAGGCACAGGCTGAGAAGCCGGCTGTCCCACAGCTGTTATTTGTCATCAAACCTTTTATGTAAGGAGTTGACACTGTCGGTTAATACCTTCCACATATCCATCCACACTGGTGTGTCGACCCCGCAGGGGGTGACATCACATTTATCGGCACCTGCTCCGCCTCCACATAAGCCTCCTCGTCAAACATGTCGACACAGCCGTACCGACACACCGCACACACACAGGGAATGCTCTGACTGAGGACAGGACCCCACAAAGTCCTTTGGGGAGACAGAGAGAGAGAGTATGCCAGTACACACCACAGCGCTATATAATTAGGGATTTACACTATTACAGAAAGTGATTTTTCCCTATAGCTGCTTAACATGTATAGTTTGCGCCTAAATTTAGTGCCCCCCCTCTCTTTTTAACCCTTTGAGCCTGGAAACTGCAGGGGAGAGCCTGGGGAGCTGTCTTCCAGCGGAACTGTGAAGAGAAAATGGCGCCAGTGTGCTGAGGGAGATAGCCCTGCCCCCTTCTCGGCGGGCTTATCCCGCTCTTTTATTAATATTATGGCAGGGGATTTTTACACATATATAGTTTATTAGACTATATTATGTGTTTTTTTTTGCCATGTTAAGGTACTCTAATTGCAGCCCAGGGCGCCCCGCCCCCCCCCCCCAGCACCCATCAGTGACCGGAGTATGTGGTGTGCATGGGGAGCAATGGCGCACAGCTGCAGTGCTGTGCGCTACCTTAATGAAGACCGGAGTCTTCAGCCGCTGATTTTCTCCTGGGAATCTTCCGTCTTCTGGCTCTGCAAGGGGGACGGCGGCGCGGCTCCGGGACCGGACGACCGAGGCTGGGCCTGTGTTCGATCCCTCTGGAGCTAATGGTGTCCAGTAGCCTAGAAGCCCAAGCTAGCTGCAAGCAGGTAGGTTCGCTTCTCTCCCCTAAGTCCCTCGTAGCAGTGAGTCTGTTGCCAGCAGATCTCACTGAAAATAAAAAACCTAATAAATACTTTCTTTACTAGGAGCTCAGGAGAGCCCCTAGTGTGCAACCAGCTCGAGCCAGGCACAGATTCTAACTGGGGTCTGGAGGAGGGGCATAGAGGGAGGAGCCAGTGCACACCAGATAGTACCTAATCTTTCTTTTATAGTGCCCAGTCTCCTGCGGAGCCCGTCTATTCCCCATGGTCCTTACGGAGTTCCCAGCATCCACTAGGACGTCAGAGAAATTTAGGTGTCAACATTCCCTGCAATTTAGCTAAGATCTATGATCTCAAGTTCTCCCCAGTGATTAAAGACACGATTACCAGATTCGAGGGATGGACCAACTTACCCCTATCATTACTGGGCAGAGTTGCTGTCCTTAAGTCTGTAATCTTCCCGAAAATATTCTACATTATCCAATCCCTCCCGATACTCCTGCGTGATTCGGACGGGCATAGATTACGAAAGGCTACGACTCTTTTTTTTATGGCAGGGGAAGAAACCAAAAATTGCTTTCCCTAAGCTTGTGATGGATCGATCAGTTGGCGGAGCTGGCGTTCCCGATCTTCTTTCTTACTCCTTAGTGGTGTTTATCCGTTACGGTGCAGACTGGCTGTTCAGTAAAAGCACATACACCGACCTGGCCCTGGATTCTTCCATTTTCCACCCCTACTCCCCTTGCTCACTGCTACATTCAAAACAATCCTCTATCCCCCCCCTCATTCTGGCGCACCCTCTCTTTAGAGATACCTACCTTAGCTGGGTGAAGTTGCATAAAAAAACTACCCTGTGCCCACACATCTTCCCCATGCGTTACTTTGTGGGGGAACCCCTCTTTCATTCCTTCCCTTCACAATGCTCTCTTCCTCCAATGGCGGGAGAGGGGGCTGTGCTCTGCCACTCAGGTATTTGACCCTGGGGGACATATAACTCAGTTTATCACGCTGAGAGACAGGTACTCCCTCCCCTCCTCACATTTCTTCATGTTTCTCCAAACTAGACACTATGTTTCTTCTTTGAAACTTGAGTCCTATGTTCCTATCCCCACTTCTCCTTTGGCAAAAGCTCTCCAATATTGTGAATCTCACCCCTACAAACTTAAACATATTTACACTCTCAGTCAATTTACCCGCCACGCCTCACCTACAAAAACTGATTGCTTCTTGGAAAGCAGATATTCCTGATATACCCCCATATGACTCTCTCCTCCAACATTTTCACTCTACCATGACTACCTTAGGTTCGGCGTATCTACAGGAGGTCCACCTCAAGTCCCTTCACAAAGCCTACCTGCCTCCCAGTATCCAAACGTACATTGACCAGTCTGTGTCTGACAGATGTCCAAAATGTAGTGGTGCGAGAGCTGACTTTTATCACTGTCTCTGCAATTGTACCAAGATCAGGCGCTTTGGGAACAAAATATTTGGGTTTATCAACAGTCATTTCTCGCTCTCCTTGAGACCAGACCCCCTAGCGTGCCTTTGTATAAACTTTCCAGTGTGGATTGATATTAAGGGTCTAAAAATCACTGATTCCCATGCTTACTATGCTCTTTACGGTCGCAAAAAAGGTGATTTTGAAACACTGGACTGTTAGGTCTGCCCCTATTGGAAGTCTTAAAAGTTATGTAACAAAGTCTCTACCTAGACCGTAGGACCATGTCACTTCCTGGACTCTCGAGCTATTTCAAGAAATGGGACCCTTATATATCCACACTAGACCCTGCGGACTCACTCTAAGTTTGCTCAGACCTTTGAAAATACCTCCTGGAGAATGGTCAGATAACCTTCTCGGAGCATGGACCCTCATCATTCACACCCCTGTCCTATTTCTCTCTTCCCTTTTTCTCTTCCTCCCTACTTTGACTTTCCCACCTATGCGCCTGTCTTGAAGATCTGTAATATCTTACTACATTGTGTCCAATGTTTTGCTTTCTTTTATGTTCCTTTCTCCTCTTTCTTTTCTCTAACTTGGTAGCTCTATGACCAGCTTTTTCTCGACAGTTTTATTGTTCAAGTATTGCCTTCAATATGTTTTGTCTGTGAACATGCTGTTACCATCGTCAAGACGTCCGTTAGTGTACCCCCCCCCCCCCCCCCCCCCCATTCCTCCCTTTTGCCCGTCCTCGTTGAATTTTGTTTCTTTCTTTTTGGTGACAGTTATTATTGCTAATTATTGTCCTAAGTCTGTTTATGTTCTTTACCATTGAGTATTCAATCATATCTGTTTGACCTTTATTGGCTGTCAGAATTTCTGTACTGTCTGTTCATTAACCTTTATTGAAAAAACTATAATAAAACAGATTTTGAAAAAAAAAAAAAAAGCAGGGAGGAAGGTTGCTGGATCCGTCGCACAGGGTAAGTATAACCTGCCTTACTCTTCAGCAGCACAAAACTTTTTTTAGCTTAGCAGGGCTGCACAAGCGAACGCAACCCTGCTAAGCTAAAATACACTACCCCATAGGCGTGGATTAGTTGATCGCACCAGCAGCAAAAAGTTGCTGGCTGCGATCAACTCGGAATGACCACCATAGGTCGAATTCACATTCAACCTATTCAAAGCACGTTCTGATTTTTCGACTTGACAAGAAATCCGGTCGAAAACCACGTGGATCAGCGAATTAGCCACCGATCCACGTGTTTTGTCGAATTTGCAGTTTTTCACCCATGCCGATTCGACGCAAAAAAAAAGAAGAAAAAGGCATGGCGAAAACGGAGCAAAAAACTGTTAAATACTCCCGCTATTGAATAGCAAACGGTCGAACTACTGCCGATTTTCTGACTGTCGGAAAACTCATCACTAATTGAATATTCCCCTAACAGTGCAAAGATATGCTCTACCACTTTAGTCAGACATAAATACACACCGCCTAACAATTTCTTGATGGTCTGCCGTACCGCCCCGCACCACCCTACATTCACTACTGATTTTGCTGCAAACCATATCTGTTACCAATCAGTAATTGTTACATAAGAGGTTATTGTAACTTATACCATTTATGTTACACAACAATCTGAGGAGAGGGATAATAAGATTTTACTTACCGATAAATCTATTTCTCGTAGTCCGTAGTGGATGCTGGGGACTCCGTCAGGACCATGGGGAATAGCGGCTCCGCAGGAGACAGGGCACAAAAGCAAGCTTTTAGGATCACATGGTGTGTACTGGCTCCTCCCCCTATGACCCCCCTCCCAGCCTCAGTTAGGTACTGTGCCCGGACGAGCGTACACAATAAGGAAGGATCTTGAATCCCGGGTAAGACCCAAACCAGCCACACCAATCACACCGTACAACTTGTGATCTGAACCCAGTTAACAGTATGATAACAATGAAGTAGCCTCTAAAAAAGATGGCTCACAACAATAATAACCCGATTTTTGTAACAATAACTATGTACAAGTAATGCAGACAATCCGCACTTGGGATGGGCGCCCAGCATCCACTACGGACTACGAGAAATAGATTTATCGGTAAGTAAAATCTTATTTTCTCTAACGTCCTAGTGGATGCTGGGGACTCCGTCAGGACCATGGGGATTATACCAAAGCTCCCAAACGGGCGGGAGAGTGCGGGTGACTCTGCAGCACCGAATGAGAGAACTCCAGGTCCTCCTCAGCCAGGGTATCAAATTTGTAGAATTTTACAAACGTGTTCCCCCCTGACCACGTAGCTGCTCGGCAAAATTTTAAAGCCGAGACCCCCTCGGGCATCCGCCCAAGATGAGCCCACCTTCCTTGTGGAATGGGCATTGACAGATTTTGGCTGTGGCAGGCCTGCCACAGACTGTGCAAGCTGAATTGTACTACAAATCCAACGAGCAATAGTCTGCTTAGAAGCAGGAGCACCCATCTTTTGGGGTGCATACAATATAAACAGCAAGTCAGACTATCTGACTCCAGCCGTCCTGGAAATATATATATATATATATATATATATATATATATATATATATATATATATATATATTTTTAGGGCCCCGACAACGTCTAGCAACTTGGAGTCCTCCAAGTCCCTAGTAGCCGCAGGCACCACAATATGTTGTTTCAGGCGAAACGCTGACACCACCTTAGGAAGAAACTGGGGACGAGTCCGCAGTTCTGCCCTGTCCGAATGGAAAAACAAATATGAGCTTTTTTTAAGACAAAGCCCCCAATTCTGACAATCGCCTGGCCGAGGCCAGGGCCACAACATGGTCCCTTTCCATGTGAGATATTTCAAATCCACAGATTTGATCGGTTCAAACCAATATGATTTGAGGAATCCCAACACTACGTTGAGATCCCACGGTGCCACTGGAGGCACACAAGGGGCTGTATATGCAATACTCCCTTGACAAACGTCTGGACTTCAGGAATTGAAGCCAATTTTTTTCTGGAAGAAAATCTACAGGGCCGAAACTTGAACCTTAATGGACCCCAATTTGAGGCTCATAGACACTCCTGTTTTCAGGAAGTGCAGAAATCGACCTAGTTGAAATTTTTTTCGTGGGGCCTTCCTGGCCTCACCCACGCAACATATTTTCACCACATGTGGTGATAACGTTGTGCGGTCACCTCCTTCCTGGCTTTGACCAGGGTAGGTATGACCTCTTCCGGAATGCCTTTTCCCTTAGGATCCGGCGTTCAACCGCCATGCCGTCAAACGCAGTCGCGGTAAGTCTTGGAACAGACAAGATCCCTGCTGGAGCAGGTCCTTTCTTAGAGGCAGATGCCACGGTTCCTCTTGGAACAGACATGGTTCTTGCTGAAAGCAAATCCCATCTTAGCTCCCGAGGCCATTAGTCCTCTGTGAGCATCTCTTGAAGTTCCGGGTACCAAGTCCCTCTTGGCCAATCCGGAGCCACGAGTATAGTTCTTACTCCTCTACGTCTTATAATTCTCAATACCTTGGTTATGAGAAGCAGAAGAGGGAACACATACACCGACTGTTACACCCACGGTGTTACCAGGACGTCCACAGCTATCGCCTGAAGGTCTCGTGACCTGGCGCAATACCTGTCCCGTTTTTTGTTCGGGCGGGACGCCATCATTTCCACCTTTGGTCTTTCCCAACGGTTCACAATCATGCGGAAAACTTCCCGATGAAGTTCCCACTCTCCCGGGTGGAGGTCGTGCCTGCTGAGGAAGTCTGCTTCCCAGTCGTCCACTCCCGGAATGAACACTGCTGACAGTGCTATCACATGATTTTCCGTCTAGCGAAAAATCCTTGCAGTTTTGACCACTGCCCTCCTGCTTCTTATGCCGCCCTATCTGTTTACGTGGGCGACTGCCGTGATGTTATCCCACTGGATCAATACCGGCTGACCTTGAAGCAGAGGCCTTGCTAAGCTTATAGCATTACAAATTTGCTCTTAGCTCCAGTATATTTATGTGGAGAGAATTCTCCAGACTTGATCACACTCCCTGGAAATTTTTTCCCTGTGTGACTGCTCCCCAGCCTCTCAGGCTGGCCTCCGTGGTTACCAGCATCCAATCCTGAATGCCGAATCTGCGGCCCTCTAGAAGATGAGCACTCTGTAATCACCACAGGAGAGACACCCTTGTCCTTGGATATAGGGTTATCCGCTGATGCATCTGAAGATGCGATCCGGACCATTTGTCCAGCAGATCCCACTGAAGAGTTCTTGCGTGAAATCTGCCGAATGGAAGCGCTTCGTAATAAGCCACCATTTTTTACCAGGACTCTTGTGCAATGATGCACTGACACTTTTCCTGGTTTTAGGAGGATCCCGATTAGCTCGGATAACTCCCTGGCTTTCTCCTCTGGGAGAAACACCCTTTTCCTGGACTGTGTCCAGAATCATCCTTAGGACCAGCAGACGTGTCGTCGGAACAACTGCGGTTTTGGAATATTTAGAATCCACCCGTGCTGTCGTAGAACTACTTGAGATAGTGCTACTCCGACCTCCAACTGTTCTCTGGACCTTGTTCTTATCAGGAGGTCGTCCATTTTCTTTGAAGACGAATCCTCATTTCGGTCATTACCTTGGTAAAGACCTGGGGTGCCTTGGACACTCCAACGGCATCGTCTGAAACTGATAGTGACAGTTCTGTACCACGAACCTGAGGTACCCTTGGTGAGAAAAGCAAATTTTGGGACATGGAGGTAAGCATCCCTGATGTCCCGGGACACCATATAGTCCCCTTGTTCCCAGTTCGCTATCACTGCTCTGAGTGACTCCATCTGGATTTGAACCCTTGTAAGTGTTCAAATTTTTCAGATTTAGAATCGGTCTCACCTAGCCTTCTGGCTTCAGTACCACCCTATAGTGTGGAACAATACCCCTTTCCTTGTTGTAGGAGGGGTAATTTTATTATCACCTGCTGGGAATACAGCTTGTGAATTGTTTTCAATACTGCCTCCCTGTCGGAGGGGGACATTGGTACAGCAGACTACAGGAACCTGCGAGGGGGGAAACGCCTCGACATTCCAATCTGTGCCCCTTTGATACTACTTGTAGGATCCATGGGTCCTGTACGGTCCCAGCGTCATGCTGAGAACTTAGTAGAAGCGGTGGAGGGCTTCTGTTACTGGGAATGGGCTGCCTGCTGCAGTCTTCTTCCCTTTCCTCTATCCCTGGGCAGATATCTTATAGGGACGAAAAGACTGAGGCTGAAAAGACGGTGTCTTTTTCTGCAGAGATGTGACTTAGGGTAAAAAACGGTGGATCTTCCAGCAGTTGCCGTGGCCACCAGGTCCCATGGACCGACCCCAAATAACTCCTCCCCTTTTATACGGCAATACATCTTTGTGCCGTTTGGAATCTGCATCCCCTGACCACTGTCGTGTCCATAAACATCTTCTTGCAGATATGGACATCGCATTTACTCTTGATGCCAGAGTGCAAATATCCCTCTGCGCATCTCGTATATATAGAAATGCATCCTTTAAATGCTCTATAGTCAATAAAATACTGTCCCTGTCAAGGGTATCAATATTTTTAGTCAGGGAATTCCGACCAAGCCACCTCAGCTCTGCACATCCAGGCTGAGGCGATCGCTGGTCACAGTATAACACCAGCATGTGTGTGTATACTTTTTAGGATATTTTTCTGATAAGCATGTGAGCGCCTTATCCACCCTGAGGGGTGTTTCCCAATGCGCCTTAACTTCTGGCGGGAAAGGGTATACCGCCAATAATTTTCTATCGGGGGAAACCCACGCATCATCACACACTTCATTTAATTTATCTGATTCAGGAAAAACTACAGGTAGTTTTTTCACCTCACACATAATACCCTTCTTTGTGGTACTTGGAGTATCAGAAATATGTAACACCTCCTTCATTGCCCTTAACGTGTGGCCCTAAAGGAAAATACGTTTGTTTCTTCACCGTCGACACTGAAATCAGTGTCCGTGTCTGGGTCTATGTCGACCGACTGAGGTAAATGGGCGTTTTTACAAGCCCCTGACGGTGTCTGAGACGCCTGGACCGGTACTAATTTGTTCGCCGGCCGTCTCATGTCGTCAACCCACTTGCAGCGTGTTGACATTATCACGTAATTCCATAAGTAAGCCATCCATTCCGGTGTCGACTCCCTAGAGAGTGACATCACCATTACAGGCAATTTGCTCCGCCTCCTCACCAACATTTTCCTCATACATGTCGACACACACGTACCGACATACAGCACACACATAGGGAATGCTCTGATAGAGGACAGGACCCACTAGCCCTTTGGGGAGACAGAGGGAGAGTTTGCCAGCACACACCAAAATGCTATAATTATACAGGGACAACCCTTATATAAGTGTTCCTCCCATATAGCATTTAATATATATGTATATCGCCAAATCAGTGCCCCCCCTCTCTGTTTTAACCCTGTTTCTGTAGTGCAGTGCAGGGGAGAGCCTGGGAGCCTTCCCTTCAGCCTTTCTGTGAGGGAAAATGGCGCTGTGTGCTGAGGAGAATAGGCCCCGCCCCCTTTTCGGCGGGCTTCTTCTCCGGAGATTGTGAAGTCTGGCAGGGGTTAAATACATCCATATAGCCTCAAGGGCTATATGTGATGTATTTTTCGCCATACAGGTATTCTACATTGCTGCCAGGGCGCCCCCCCCCCCGCGCCCTGCACCCTCCGTGATCGCTGTGGGAAGTGTGCTGACAGACAATGGCGCACAGCTGCAGTGCTGTGCGCTACCTGAGGAAGACTGAAAAGTCTTCTGCCGCCTGGTTCCGGACCTCTTCAATCTTCAGCATCTGCAAGGGGGTCGGCGGCGCGGCTCCGGGACGAACCCCAGGGCGAGACCTGTGTTCCGACTCCCTCTGAAGCTAATGGTGTCCAGTAGCCTAAGAATCCAATCCATCCTGCACGCAGGTGAGTTGAAATTCTCTCCCCTAAGTCCCTCGATGCAGTGAGCCTGTTGCCAGCAGGACTCACTGAAAATAAAGAACCTAAAAACTTTTTCTAAGCAACTCTTTAAGAGAGCCACCTAGATTGCACCCTTCTCGGACGGGCACAAAAACCTAACTGAGGCTTGGAGGGGGGTCATAGGGGGAGGAGCCAGTACACACCATGTGATCCTAAAAGCTTGCTTTTGTGCCCTGTCTCCTGCGGAGCCGCTATTCCCCATGGTCCTGACGGAGTCCCCAGCATCCACTAGGACGTTAGAGAAAAATTTATTTGCATAATAATGAGGCCATTCAAAATAAAATCCTAATGCGGTGGTCCATATTATATGTAAATTCATTTTGATTGGGTGCAGTGAAATTACTTGCTTTCTTTTCTTCTATCATAATTCTACCAAATCCATTCATAATGCATCGTCAATGGCTACATCTGTGTCAGTATCTAGGCCAGAGCATGTGCTTGATTGGAATACTCACCATATCTCCCCTTTGTGACACCCCTGTGTCTCTGCCCCTCCCCTTTAGACTGTAAGCTCTCATGAGCAGGGCCCTCTCCCCGCATGTGCTTTTTCCGTCCCTCACTCACAACATCATCTCCTCCCCCTGTCTGCAATGGCACCTAACCCTTGGATTCTACCGCTCTGCTGCTTTGAGTATTATGACCGCTGATGCAGCAATGTTTATAAACCTTATCCATGTCCTTCAGTTCTGTACTGGAAGTCACTATTCTGGTAGTGTTCATACTGTTTCTGTTTATTGCAAGGTGGCACCATATCATAAAGGATAATAATAATTATACTTGAGAAGCAGGAGGTGATAAACCTTTTATTCTCTTTATCAGGTTGATAAAGATGGTATTCCACTGCATTTTCCCACCAACTGAGAAGTATGCAGACTTGCCAAGCTCCCAGATTTTGGCAACCGTGGTTTCTGTCACGGGTTTTTCCAAGACCACTTTTTCCCATGCTTATGTATTAAAACCAGTCATTAAATGGGGACATTGATCTTTTTATTAATGAAATATTAAAATAAGAACAAAGTAAGTGCAACATGCCTGGGTACCAGAGCAAGTCCTGGTGATTTTCCCTAAAATTAACTATTTTCTGTGCTTTAATTGAATTTCAAAACCCTGCGCCATAAGTTTTTTTTTTTTTTTTTTAACTTCCCACCACCAATTGACTCCCCTCTTAGGTGGCAAAAAAAACCTTAATTGACCGCGTATGCTAAAATAAACAAATGATAATATAAATAATAGGATTTTAATACCTACCGGTAAATCCTTTTCTCTTAGTCCGTAGAGGATGCTGGGGACTCCGTAAGGACCATGGGGGTATAGACGGGATCCGCAGGAGACATGGGCACACTATAAGACTTTGAATGGGTGTGTACTGGCTCCTCCCTCTATGCCCCTCCTCCAGACCTTAGTTAGAAAACTGTGCCCAGGGAGACGGACATTTCGAGGAAAGAATTTATTGTTTAAACACGGTCAGTGTCATACCAGCTCACACCACGAACATACCACAGAACGTGGCATTCAATAGAATACCAGCCAACGGCATGAAAAATACACAGCCACATGCTGAGAGAATATACAACACAACCAGTGTGTCAATACAACCAATTATAAAACACCGCCTGCCATGGCAAGCACCACGTCAGCAACAGCCCGACAGAAAGAAACACCACAAGAGTGTAACCATAACCAATAACTGCAGACACAGTACGCACTGGAACAGGCACCCAGCATCCTCTACGGACTAAGAGAAAAGGATTTACTGGTAGGTATTAAAATCCTATTTTCTCATACGTCCTAGAGGATGCTGGGGACTCCGTAAGGACCATGGGGTTTATACCAAAGCTCCAGACCGGGCGGGAGAGTGCAGACGACTCTGCAGCACCGATTGAGCAAACATGAGGTCCCCAGCAGCCAGGGTATCAAATTCGTAGAGCTTAGCAAAAGAGTTTGAACCCGACCAAGTAGCCGCTCGGCAAAGTTGAACTGCGGAGACTCATCGGGCAACCGCCCAAGAAGAGCCCATCTTCCTAGCAGAATGGGTCTCCACCAACAACGGTAACAGCAATCCAGCCGTAGAATGAGCACGCCGAATCGTATCACAGATCCAGCGTATAACAGACTGCATAGACGCAGGTGCCCCAATCATGCTGGGAGAATACCGGACAAACAGAGCCTCTGTTTCCCCAACCTGAGCCAAAGTGGCGACAAAAATAGTCAAAGCCCCGACAACATCGAGAGCCTTTGAATCAGCCAATGCTTAAGTAACCACAGGCATCACAATAGGCTGGTTTCTGCGAAACACAGAACCACCTTCTTTGCAGAACTATTATCAGAGTTCTCAATTCCGCTCTATCCACATGGAAGATCCAACAGGGGCTCTTGTGAGACAAAGCCGCTTCTTCCGACACCCGCCTTGCGGATGCCAAAGCCAATAGCATGACCACTCTTCAAGAGAGAAATTTTAACACAACCTTTCATAAAGGTTCCAAACAGTGTGACACAAGAAAATGCAACACCACGTCAAGGTCCCACGGTGCCAATGGGGGCACAAACGGAGGTTGGATGTGCAGTACTGCTTTCACGAAAGTCCGAACTTCCAGAAAGGTGGCCAATTCTTTTTTTTTTTTTTTTTAAGAAAATTTATAAGTCCAAAACTGAACTGAAATGGAGCATAACTTTAGGCCTGCATCCACAACTGCTTGCAAGGAATAGAGAAGAACGACACAGCTGAAAATCTTCCGTAGGAGCCTTCTTGGATTCACACCAAGACACATCTTTACGCCAACTACGGTGGTAAGGCTTTGCCGTTACTTCTTTTCTAGCCTGAAGAAGTGTGGAAACAACGTCACTGGGAATACCCTTCTGGGCTAGGATATGGCATTCAACCGCCACGCCGTCAAACGCAGCCACGGTAAGTCTTGATACACGCCCGGATCTTTGTAACCGTTCCTCACGTAGAGGAAGCGGCCAGGAATCTTCTATGAGTAATCATGAAAACCTGGAAACCAAGCCCTCCTTGGCTAGACCGGAACAATGAGGATCTCCTGAACCTTTGTTCTTCTTACGGTTATCACCTTCAGAAAAAGTGAAAACGGAGGGGACACATAGACAGACTGAAAACACCCAAGGTGTCACGAGGGCGTCCACTGCCATAGCTTGAGTGTCCCTTGACCTGGAACAATATCCCTGAGGCCTCTCGTTGAGGCGAGACGCCAACATGTCCAATTGAGGTAATCCTCAAAGACTTGTCACTTCTGTGAAAACTTCTCGATGACGACTGTATTTCTCCCGGAAGGAGATCGCGTCTGCAGAGGAAATCTAATTCTCCGTTGTTTACCTCCAAAGCGAAGACCGCTAATATAGCGTTTACCAGTCTTTCCACCCAGCGGCAAACTTTGCATCTTCTGCCATTGCCGCTTTGCTCCTTGTTCCGCACTAGCGGCTTACTTACGCCACTGCTGTCAAGTCGTCTGACAGAACTAACACGGGCAGACCACGAATAATATGTTCGTCGAAAATAGCTCTTAATTCAAGAAAGCATATTACAGACAAGCTTCCCAGCTTGACCTTTTCCTCCGGAAATATGTCCCTTGCAAGGACTAATCCCCAGCCTCGGAGATCTGCATATGCATGGACACCAGGATCTAATCTTGGATCCCGAACCTTCGTCCCTCTAGAAGGTGAGAACCGAGCAGACACCAGAGGAGCGATGTCCTGGCCATTAGGATCATATTCCGGTGCATGTGCAGGTGAGACCCGGACCACATTTCCAACTGGTCCCTTGAAACCACTCTGGCATTTGACCTGCTCACCGAAAAGGCCTCTTAGGCTGCACCCATCTGCTTCATAACGGAACATAGTGATGGATAGTCACTGCAAATCTGATCCGACTCCGGATCCTCAGACCTCTTTCCACAGGAAAAACACAGAACCTCAACCGTTCAGTATCTAATCTGATACCCATCCCCGACATCTGCGTCGTTGGTAACAACAGCCATTCCCTGTGTTGAAGAACAGTCAGAGAGAAACAACGCTTTGCACCACTTGTTTCTTGACCTCGCCTTAATCAGGAGAGCGTCTCAGTACAGAATAACAATAGCTCTTATTATTGAAAGAAAACCATCATACTGCCATCACTCCGGTGAAATGGCAAATACAATCCTGGATATCCAGCCAGGTAATCTGAATGCGGAAAAAATCGCATTTAAACCTCTTAGTTTTTTTTTTTTTTTAAACAGGGGACAGCAGGACAATGCCCTGAACCTGACGCACCTCTGGTATGGCGTCGCATACTACCTCCCCTTCCAGAGGGGAAACGGCAATATCTATTAGAAAATCAGTGAGGGGAAACATCAGTAACTTCAGAATGTCCCCCTTTGGATTCTATAATTAACTCACAGGTCCTGGTCTATTCCCGGACTAACTGAAAGGTAGTAGACGAGTCCCCACCGGAGTGGGGTCCAGTCAGACTCAGCGCCATGTGGTGGATGTGGTAGAAACAGAAAACGACATCCGCTTCTGCGAACCTAACAAGGCTGCAGAACACATACCTTTTCACCTTCCACTGCCTGCACAGAAAAGGAAAAAAGAACGGTATCGAACCAGTTAAAGCGACTGCATCCCACAAAAGAATGCGTCACCAACCGTTGTGAGGGAATCTAACTCACGAAGTTAGATTTACCAGCAGTATCCGCCGAGATTGACTGAACTGAGGCATCCCCAAACAGCGGTACACCGTCCCAGGGAAAAACTCCAGTATCTCTCGGAGTCAGCCTCAGCATTCCCCCGGCCACACCTCCTGTATACGCAAGGCAGCCTGCCGCAATGTTATAGAGAAGAACCAACATAAGAAACATCCCCTATCTCTTTAGGATAATTCTGTCGGATGTCTTTCCGAATATAAACACTCCCCCATGTGCATGTAATGCAAATAAGCCCAAAGCATAGAAATAAAATATCACTTAGCTTCCTGCATACGATCCTTTGCGACAGGGCCCCGTGTCGACCAGGAGTTGACTTTCACAGTATTCTATCCGCCGCGGGAAAAGAATAAACATTCGGACTCCTTGAGAGGATCTGATACCAACTCGTCACGGCCGACCTAGAGCTTTATCAACAGAGCGACCAGCACATAAGAAGGAATACTGTTACTTCAGCATTCATTATAAATCATAAGATGAATATACATATTGTAATACACATATACACACATATCCTACATACTTATATATATATATATATATATATATATATATATATATATATATATATAAATATATATAAATTATATAACATACATATAAGCGGATTGTCTGGAACCGTCGGATCCCTAGTGACATTAATGTGTTCTGAATGTGTATGACCATGTACTGAATGCCCCAGGTGTGGATCTACCAGGAAACATTATAGTCGACAGAAAACCTAGTATTCGTCGACAGCAGGGAGTAGTATCCAGGCAAAATAACATTCTTGCGACCCCGAGGGGTCCGAGAGAATTATACATATATCATTTTAATATCACTCCTCCACAAATATTACCATGTCTGTGCTCGAGCTACAGGCTCATGGAACTGAACCATACATATACATATAAATATATATACAGGTATAAGTTAGTTACAGCATGTCAATTTACACCCGGTAATAACAGTTGGCGCCAACAGGGTCACCCACATACTACTGTGTCTCCCATACAGTGTTTATTTTTAACAAGCATACCACTACCGACCTGTTGACTCAGCATCTACTGTATCAAGTACAAAACAGGCGTCGGCGATGCCAACAGTGAACCCCATAGGTGTTTGTGACAGAACACTCACGCATGTAGACACAAGTGAACTATAGAGGTTATATCTGACAGGGAGCACACAGAGACTATACACAACAATGATTACATGCCCATTTCTAAAAGCAAATAGTGTTCTATATCCCTCAACATAACACTAAAAGTATGTGCCTCCCCTTGTTTGTGCTGTACACATATTTTGGCGGGGACAGTGAGAAAATGGCGCTGAGCACTGTGTGAGGGCTAAGCCCCGCCCCTCATCGGCGCGCTTCAGCCCCGTTATATGATCCTTCTATAAGCAGGCAGGGGGCCGTATATAGTGTATATACACTATACACCTCCTAAAACAATATACAAATTGCTGTCCAGGGCGCCCCCCCCCCCCCGCACCCAAGTAAAACCGTTGGTGTGCGGGAGCACTGGCGCGCAGCGCGACCGCTGCTATGGACTGGCGGGGGTATCGTATGCGGTGCCCGGGGCCCGACTCTGCTCTTTTGCCAGTCACATCGAGACCTCAGTAACTGCTGTCCAGGGTTCTCTCCCCCAGCGCCCTGCACCCTGAGAGTGCCGGGCGCAGTCTTCTGCCGTCTGACGCCTTCTGTTCTTCTCATACTCACCCGGCTTCTATCTTCTGGCTTCTGTGAGGGGGGTGACGGCGCGGCTTTGGGAACAAGCAGCTAGGCGAACCAAGTGATCGAACCCTCTGGAGCTAATGGTGTCCAGTAGCCTAAGAAGCAGAGCCCTTGAACTAAGAAGAAGTAGGTCTGACTTCTCTCCCCTCAATCCCATGATGCAGGGAGACTGTAACCAGCAGGTCTCCCTGAAAATAAAAAACCTAACAAAGTCTTTAGAGAAACTCTGTAGAGCTCCCCTAGTGTGTGTCCAGTCACTCCTGGGCACAAATCTAACTAAGGTCTGGAGGAGGGGCATAGAGGGAGGAGCCAGTTCACACCCATTCAAAGTCTTATAGTGTGCCCATGTCTCCTGCGGATCCCGTCTATACCCCCATGGTCCTTACGGAGTCCCCAGCATCCTCTAGGACGTATGAGAAAAGGTATATTCACCTTTATAACATATGAGGACAAAACCATTCTACACACGTTTTGTGATTTCATATTTTATTAAATATATTTTATATATGCATTTCTTACAAATATATTTTTCTATACATGAATATTTCATTAGCTTATATAGGCCTGGGAATATTTGTATCCTCTTTGGAATGTAACAATCACAACTCTACTTTTTTTTATTTTGATTTTTTCATCAACTGGATAGTTTTGAGCATTTTTTTGTGTAGCAAAAGTTAGTTAAAAAGTGTAACAGTCAGCAACTCAGCTGCTGCCAGTTACATATTTTTAATCAGAAAGAGACCATCCAAGTCTGTATTAATATCTTCCGGTGATCTTGCGAGAACACTAGATGGGGAGAACAGAAAACTATGCAATAACTTTACAAAACAAGATACAGCTTTGGTATATACTGGTCTATTCATGAAGCAGTGAAAAGTGTGGAGAAGTGAACCAGCGGAGAAGTTGCCCATGGCAACCAATCAGCATTGAAGGAACATTAATAATTTGCATACTACACAATTGTACGGAGCAGCTGATTGGTTGCCAACTTCTCCACTGTGTCACTTCTCCACACTTTTCACTGCTTCATGAATAGACCCCATAATCTCTTACATAATGAAGTATAAAACACAATGGGGGTAATTCCAAGTTGATCGCAGCACGAATTTTTTTAGCAGTTGGGCAAAACCATGTGCACTGCAGGGGGGGCAGATATAACATGTGCAGAGATAGATAGATTTGGGTGTGGTGAGTTCAATCTGCAATATAAATTGCAGTGTAAAAGTAAAGCAGCCAGTATTTACCCTGCACAGAAACAAAATAATCCACCCAAATCTAACTCTCTCTGCAAATGTTATATCTGCCCCCCCCCGCCCCCCAGCCCGCAGTGCAAATGGTTTTGACCAACTGCTAAAAAATATCCTGCTGCGATCAACTTGGAATTACCCCCAATGTGCATTAAGTTTTACTATAGTCCCTGATAGAAATTTTTTATATATATATATATATATATATTCTGCTTATATATATTCTATTACTGTATATTACTTAAGGCTTCTAAAATGTAACATCTTAGATATTTACAATCACACAGTGTTAGGTATATAAAACAAACAATTTACTAAGAAAGCCGCAATAAGTTGCTAACAGCGTACAATAAAATTGCTACTTCTTATGGTGTTAATGAGATGTACTAAGCCTTGAAAAGTGATACATTTCATGGTGACAAAGTACCAGCTAATCAGCTCCTAACTGTAATGTCACAGGCTGTGTTTGAAAAATGACAGTTAGGAGCTGGTTGGTTGGTACTTTACCACCGTGAAATTGATCACTCTCCAAGGCTTAGTACATATGGCCCAATGTGTCTGATTTACTTTCAATGCACAGAAAAACAAAAGGAAGAGCCAATGAGTAATTTATATAGTTCCCAACTAGAAGTTGCTGTTTGGATTTCTATATACCCTTGCTGAATGAACAAGCTGCCTCTGTATTCTTACATAATAAAGCTCCCAATGGCTCCCATCCTTGTTATACATAGGCTGGCAGACAGAAATGGTCCCCATATAAAATAACAGCTTTATAGTACCCCCACACACACAAGCCTGGTCAGTGTATTATTTATTTTAACCAAATCATGTTTAAAACTCATTTGAGAATGGAAAATCCATTTGGCTGCTAACCCCGGAAACCATACTGTATATTCACTTTTGGGGGGAGTCTAGCATGATAAGCAAATTTATACACAAGATTATATTGTACATACACTTATTACGGAGTGATTATCACCTTCAACAACATCTTCACACAGTTTGTAATAATAAGTGTTTAGGGTTTCAGATTATATTTCATAACTTGTCAGTTTTATAAAAAGGTACAATTCATTTAATGTATTTCTGACCATGTTTGTGCAGTATTTTCTTATAATAACGCATACTGGAGGCATTCAATAGGTATCATGGGCATAACTAAGGCAACAAAGGAATGTCAGCAAACAAAATATTATTTAAAAAAAAAAAATTCATAATATATATATATGTATATATATATATATATATATATATATATATATATATATATATATATATATATATATATATATATATTAGTTCTGCCTACCAAACATCTGCACTTAAATGTAGCAAGAAAAAGAAGGTTGGTTTTCCATACACATACATAAACAAAGACATACAGCAAGCTAATACTGATGCAACAATAATACATATAGTTATCCTTAACCTATTGCTAATATAATGAACATACCTTCCAGCATTAAAGCTGCTTCCTATTTTGCAACTGTTGCATGATTACTTCTAGAATATCCAACTGCTGGAACTATCCTAATAGTGCAATCAGTTCTCTGAAGCAATACCGCATAATTGAAAAGGCTGTATCAGGAATTAAATGACAGCACAGTATTTTAGCACAGAAATAAAGTGCTTTGGCTGCATAGAATACTAAAGGGTAAGGTGACCTGTGACAACTCCAAGCATCCCTTGAAAGAGGATTTAATAAAGCATTTTTCACTCATTGCGCAGGTCCTGGCTTCTGGCTGTTGACGGTGGATGAGACAACCATCAAACTGGGGAATACTGAGAGCAAGCCGCTGCAAATACTGTACATCCGCTCTATAAAGCAACAGAGCCGCATTAAAGGGAAACATAAGCAAATGGTATACACACAGTGGAAGCTCCAGTTCACCCAAATGCATTGATGGGAATGCATACTAGGAGATCACTAGAAACCTGTGACATCTCTATGGCTGTTGCTATGGTGGAGGGCTTTGACAAAACCTGAAGAAGGACCACCACAGTACAAATTAGAATAAAGACTTGGGTATATAGGAGATGTATAGTGGTCTATGGGGTAGATGTAGTAAGCCTGGAGAAGGCATAAAAAAAGTGATAAAGAGGTGATAAGTGCAAGGTGATAACGCACCAGCCAATCAACTCCAATATGTAAATTGACAGTTATGAGCTGATTGGCTGGTGCATTATCACCTTGCACTGATCACCTCTTTATGCCTTCTCCAGGCTTACTACATCTGCCCCCGAGTTCCTTGGTGCCTTTTTGAAATACACAAACACCACTGGTAATATAACTTGCCCAAAGTGAGCGATGGCCAAAAACTGGTATTTTCCTGGTCCCACCACCCACCAGGGGGCAGCACAATACAATTGTGCAAACGGCATTATGCAATAGGATCACTAGCAATGGAGAGTTACCCTGTGGCTGATCAAGCTGGAGAGAAGACACCAGTGGTGACAGACTAACCTAAGAGTACTCATGAGGAAAGATCAGGGGGAAATCACTTTTGCTCAGTTGGGCCGCAGCTAGCCTGTTTGAGGACCACAAGTGATGACCAGGCAAACAGTTACTACCACTGTCACAGATGCTTCGTGTTCAGAATCCATAAAGCAAAAGAAGAAATACTATACAGTAAGGCATTAGACGTAGTAGTGCACGCATGTAAGTAGTGAGTCTTCCATCATTACGATATCAATAAGCGCATGGTAAGCACAAATGCATCTTCCATGTGTCCATATTTCCAGTATAAGGAATACATATGTCCGGTACAAGAGGGTCTATCTTTACTATGTAAGAAGCAGTTTCTCTGATACGGATTGAGTTCAGAAAACCACAGTAATATGGCTCTAAATCTAAACTAGTTTGTCCAATATAAAGACATCTGTAACATGCACAAATCTATGGAAACATTTCCCCACCATACAAAATAGTTAAGATAGAAAACTACAGTATAATGAGCCATTAAAGGCTTCACATGGCTCCTTTCTGCAAACAGTCTATAGACAGGAAAAACGTCTGTTTCTCATCTCTGAAACATTTGCAGATAGATTTGTGATCGTTCTATTATGTTTTTTATATAAAAGGGGCAGATGTACTAAGCCAATGGTTCTCAAACTCGGTCCTCAGGACCCCACACGGTTCACGTTTTCCATGTCACCCAGCAGGTGCACTGTGAATCACCAACTGTCACATTTTAAAAATCAACAGGTGACCTGCGAAACATGAACTGTGTGGGGTCCTGAGGACCGAGTTTGAGAACCTGTGTACTAAGCCTTAGAGATAAAGTGCCAACCAATCAGCTCGTCATTTTTCTAACACACCCTGTAACATGACAGTTACAAGCTGATTGGCTGGTACTTTATCTATCTCCACTTTATCTCTCTCCAAGGCTCAGTACTTCTCCCCCAAAACATATGGAGTTCCAGTTTTGAGAGTGTTGTTTTATATTGGATTTTGCCTAAGACTTGTCCTTTTGTTTCATTATGGTTTCCCTCCAGACAATAAGAGGAGCAGCATTATCTAACATACTTATGTCTGTAATATCAAAAGCAGCATAATAAACCAACTTATGTAAATGACTTTTGGTCACATTTATAACACTGTAACAAAGGCAGACATGCAAACGTCCTAGTGCTCCCGTCAACTA
Source organism: Pseudophryne corroboree (assembly GCF_028390025.1). Lineage (NCBI taxonomy): Eukaryota > Metazoa > Chordata > Amphibia > Anura > Myobatrachidae > Pseudophryne > Pseudophryne corroboree. Next base: position 392,466,307 of record NC_086450.1, read on the forward strand.
CACAGTGGAGTTTGGTAGGATATTAATGATACTTAGAAACCAATGACATCATGAAGACAAGGTTGGTTCCACTTCATGGCTCAGTGATGTCAATGGTTCTTAGTAAATTAATAGGAGTCATTAACATTAGTATCAGTTCAGCTCTTCCAGTGTGTGAGCGATGGAGGCACTTAGAAATCAAGTCTACATTATATGCAGTTTTTCCCATAACAAAAATGGTTATTCCAAAGCCAATTGACTTTAGCAATCCAGAAGAAGTGTCCAAGGCCACACAGTCTGCTCTATTTGCATCTCACTGAAATCAATACTAGCGGGAGAAAAAGTGTCGTTCCTCTGGAGACAGAGGTGGAGTGGACAGGCTGGAGGAACCCACAAACAGACAATTCAGCTTTGGCTTCAGATCATTCCAGACTTGGTTCATCTAGAATACAAAGAAAACACACCAAATCACCCAATTTACAGTCCATATGTATAGTGGAAATATTTTAGGAAAGATTTATTAAATCTTAACTAGAATCTGATGGATCCCCCTTTGTGCTGTAGCTCATTCATCAATTAGCCTTTCCTACCTCCAGTGATCACAGCCACCCAACAGATCATGTTCTCAGGATTTCCTTACTCATACACAGGTGGCCAATAACCTCAAAACATGAGCTGTTGAGGGTGCGCAAGGACTGGGGGTAAGAAACACAGGTTTATTTACAACAAGAAAAAATTCAGCTCTGTACAAACCAAATGCATTTCTAAAAAATGTATAATGTGCATGCCACCTCTCCTGCCAGCTGATTACTTCATCCCAATCCCGCCTCCAAAATTTTGCCCGTGCTGCTCCCTACCTCAGAAACTCTCTCCCTATCAGCCTCTCCACCGCTCTTCAAACGGACTCTCAAGACCCACTTCTTCATCAATGTCATCCAGCTCTCATCCTAAACCACAGCCCCTTGCTCCTTCCTCACTGTCTATGCCATCTGCATCTCCCCTGTTTGTCTGCCCCTCAAATGTAAGCTCTTACAAGTAGGGCCATCCTCCATTATGTGCTTCTCCTACCCTTACTTTTACTATCAGCTACTCCATATTCCCTACAACAGCATCTAACTCTTGGTTGCTGCCACCCTGCTGTTTATTTGAGTGGTGTCATCGTTGATGCAGGAATGTTTACATACCATGTACTTATTTTTTAACAAAAGGAAAGTTCATTATTATGATACTAACCTCTTTGTGTCCCTGGATCTGTGAATTCACAAATGCCCCAAGAATGTGGGAGGTGAGGGGTAGGTAGATATGTATAAGTTGTGTTTCTTGGTGCAAACAAAACAAGGAGAAGTAATTCCTCAGCTCCATGACGATGATCGCATTTTCTTGCTAAAAGAAAAACAGAAGTTTCTGGAAAAGTCCCCTCATTTCAGAAGCAGAAGTGAAAAAGAAAAAAAAGAAAAAGTGATTTGCTAAAGCAATTTTTGTAAGTAAAGTGGCAAAAATGATTGTGAAGGCATCTGGAAAATCAAAAAAGGTTAATCTGCAATAAGGTCAATAAATGGGATGTTCAGAAAGATTCGAAAATTCAGAAAAGAATGTAAGAAATGTTAGACTTAAACCAGGCCAAAGTATAAGGTCTTTATTGTAGAGGCTAAGATAAATATGTGAACTTTATAGTGAAAGTTTGTATTGCCTCATTTGTTTCTCTTTCTGAACTTGCCTCAACAATGCGAGACTCCAGCTGCTCCACCGACTCTGTCTCCTTATTCTGTACGGTGGCACTCATCATTTGCTTCTTCATAAGACTGTACTTGTGTAAGGCTTTCTGGTGCTTGTGCAGTACCCCTTTCTCATGACGCTCACAAAGGTCCTGTACGGGGCACAAGCATCGCATCATTAATGTAACAAGCAGCATCAATTGAGCATGCATGACTCGTGGGTGTATAAGGGTTAATGGAAAAATGGTTTAGATCCTACAAAAGTATCTCTCATACCCCCTACCTAGTTCTGCCACTAGATTCCTAAGCTGACACACTGGAGAAGTCTTCAGGAAATTCTTGACTTTTATCAAAATATAACCTCAACCTAATTTAGGGGGACATGTACTAAGCAGTGATAAAAGTGGAGAAGTGAGCCAGTGGAGAAGTTGCCCATGGCAACAAATCAGCTGCTCTGTATACGTTTATAGTATGCATATTATAAAGGTTACTTCAATGCTGATTGGTTGCCATGGGCAACTTCTCCACTGGCTCACTTCTCCACTCTTATCACTGCTTAGTACATCTCCCCTTAATCAGTTATTGTAAACTCCACAATGATCTGCCTTAAGGACCTAATTCAAGGTTGATTGCAAAAGCAAAATCTTCCTCTAATGGGAAAAACCATGTGCACTGCAGGTGGGGCAGATATACAGATGGAGCCTCCGTTATCTGTCCTTATTCTGTGACTAGGCACACCCGCCTGGGCGCACCTAGTCACTGTGAGCGTTTCCGTCTGGACGGGGACGCGCCCTATTTACTTGCATGGAGATCGTGCGCGCGGACGGAGACTGACAGACGCTCTGAATGGGAGCGTCTCTGTGCACTCCCAGCGTGACTAGGTGGATGGATCGCCTAGTCACGCCGGGAGTGTACACCTGCGACTAGGCAGGCAAAGATAACGGAGGCACCATCTGCAGCATGTGCAGAGAGAGTTAGATTTGGGTGGGGTGTGTTCAAACTGAAATCTAAATTGCAGTGTAAAAATAAAGCAGCCAGTATTTACCCTGCACAGAAACAATATAACCCACACAAATCTAACTCTCTCTGCACATGTTATATCTGCCCCACCTGCACTGCACATGGTTTTGCCCATTAAAGGAAGATTTTTCTGCAATCAATCAACCTTGAATTAGGACCTAAATGGAGCACTTTAAAAAAACCAAGCCTCACTAACACATGAATATATTTAAGAATACAAAGATAACACATTTTAGAATTGAATTAAATATGATGAAAAAAGTCACAATAATTATCGTTTAAAAAATATATATAATAAAATTATACAATAGAATTTCGTAAACAGGAATAAAAACCAAAAACTAAAATAAAAAAAATCATATGCTTTTCATGTAACTGCTGCCTATTGTTTTGTTGCTCATTCTCCTGATTTCATAATCCATATCTCTTATGTATTTATTTGTAAAGTGCTGCTTTGATGTACTTTCAGCACAGAAGATAACAGACCTGGGGGTATATTTACTAAGGTCCCGATTTTGACCGATTTGGTGTTTTTTCTTCAAAGTGTCATCTCGGGAATTTACTAAACTAAAATCTCGGCAGTGATGAGGGCAGTCGTATTTTTTGGAAGTCAAAGAAAAAAAATACGAATGAATACACCATTGGTCAAATACCCCTGTTATTTGATACAACTCGGTAATTTACTAAAAATTCTAATTCACAAACACTGCCGGTAATAGCCAAACACTGCCATGAAAAAATACAAATCGTAAAAGAAAAGCAGTTTTAAAATAGACCTGTTTTTTTTTACCATGTTCTGATAGGCATGCACGGATCCGTGAGATCCGTGCATGTTTATCAGTGGGAAGGGGTGTTAAAGGGTTAAAAATCAGGAAAAAAAAATTGCGTGGGGTCCCCCCTCCTAAGCATAACCAGCCTCGGGCTCTTTGAGCCGGTCCTGGTTGTAAAAATATGGGGGAAAGAAATGACTGGGGATCCCTCATATTTGAACAACCAGCACCGGGCTCTGCGCCTGGTCCTGGTGCCAAAAATACAGTGGGACAAAAAGCGTAGGGGTCCCCCGTATTTTTAACACCAGCACCGGGCTCCACTAGTCAGAGAGATAATGCTACAGCCGGAGGACACTTTTATATAGGTCCCTGCGGCCCTGGCATTAAATCACTAATTAGTCACCCCTGGCCGGGGTACCCTGGAGGAGTGGGGACCCCTTAAATCAAGGGGTCCCCCCCTCCAGCCACCCAAGGGCCAGGGGTGAAGCCAGAGGCTGTCCCCCCCATCCAAGGACGGCGGATTGGGGGCTGATAGCCAAGTGTAAAAATAAGATTTTAAACCTACCGGTAAATCTTTTTCTCCTAGTCCGTAGAGGATGCTGGTTACTCCGTAAGGACCATGGGGATAGACTGGCTCCGCAGGAGACATGGGCACTAAGAAAGAACTTTAGGTATGGGTGTGCACTGGCTCCTCCCTCTATGCCCCTTCTCCAGACCTCAGTTAGAAAAACTGTGCTTAGAGGAGACGGACAGTACGAGGAAAGGATTTGTTAATCCAAGAGCAAGATTCATACCAGCCCACACCATTCACACCGTATAACTAGGGTATGTACGAACCAGTTAACAGCATGAAACAACACAGCATCAGACCGAGACTGATGAAAACTGTAACATAACCCTTATGTAAGCAAAAACTATATACAAGTCTTGCAGAAGTAGTCCGCACTTGGGACGGGCGCCCAGCATCCTCTACGGACTAGGAGAAAAAGATTTACCGGTAGGTTTAAAATCTTATTTTCTCTTACGTCCTAGAGGATGCTGGGGACTCCGTAAGGACCATGGGGATTATACCAAAGCTCCCAAACAGGCGGGAGAATGCGGATGACTCTGCAGCACCGACTGAGCAAACAGGAGATCCTCCTCAGCCAGGGTATCAAACTTGTAGAACTTTGCAAAGGTGTTTGAACCCGACCAAGTAGCAGCTCGGCACAATTGCAACGCCGAGACCCCTCGGGCAGCCGCCCAAGAAGAGCCCACCTTCCTAGTGGAATGGGCCTTAACCGATCTTGGTAACGGCAATCCAGCCATTGAACGAGCCTGCTGAATCGTGTTACAGATCCAGCGAGCAATAGTCTGCTTTGAAGCAGGAGCGCCAACCTTGTTGGCAGCATACAGGACAAACAGCGCCTCTGTTTTCCTGACCCTAGCCGTTCTGGCTTCGTAAATTTTCAAAACCCTGACCACATCAAGGTACTCTGAATCCTCCAAGTCTCACGTAGCCACAGGCACCACAATAGGTTGGTTCATATGAAAAGAGGAAACTACCTTAGGCAAGAATTGAGGACGGGTCCGCAATTCCGCTCTATCCATATGGAAAACCAGATAGGGGCTTTTATGAGACAAAGCCGCCAATTCCGACACTCGCCTAGCCGAAGCCAAGGCTAACAACATGACCACTTTCCAAGTGAGATATTTTAATTCCACTGTTTGAAGTGGTTCAAACCAGTGCGACTTAAGGAAACGCAACACCACGTTAAGGTCCCAAGGCGCCACCGGAGGTACAAAAGGAGGCTGAATATGCAGCACTCCCTTCACAAAAGTCTGTACTTCTGGGAGAGAAGCTAGATCTGTCTGAAAGAAAATGGATAGGGCCGAAATCTGAACCTTAATGGAGTCTAATTTTAGGCCCAAATTCACTCCAGTTTGTAGGAAGTGAAGAAAACGGCCCAGATTGAATTCCTCCTGGCCTCACACCAAGAAACATACTTTCGCCATATACGGTGATAATGTTTAGCGGTCACGTCCTTCCTAGCCTTTATCAGAGTAGGAATTACCTCATCCGGAATGCCCTTTTCCGCTAGGATCCGGCGTTCAACCGCCATGCCGTCAAACGCAGCCGCGTTAAGTCTTGGAACAGACAGGGCCCCTGTTGTAGCAGGTCCTGTCTTAAAAGAAGAGGCCACGGATCTTCCGTGAGCATTTCCTGCAGATCCGGATACCAGGCCCTTCGTGGCCAATCTGGAACAATGAGAATTGTCTGTACTCCTCTTTTTCTTATTATTCTCAACACCTTGGGGATGAGAGGAAGAGGAGGAAACACATAGACCGACTGGAACACCCAAGGTGTCACTAGGGCTTCCACTGCCACCGCCTGAGGGTCTCTTGACCTGGCGCAATATTTCTGTAGTTTTTTGTTTAGGCTGGACGCCATCATGTCTATCTGGGGCAGGCCCCACTGACTTGCAATCTGTGCGAAGACTTCCTGATGAAGTCCCCACTCTCCTGGATGTAGATCGTGTCTGCTGAGGAAGTCTGCTTCCCAGTTGTCCACTCCCGAAATTGAACACTGCTGACAGTGCGCCTACATGATTTTCCGCCCAGCGAAGAATCCTGGTGGCTTCCGCCATAGCCACTCTGTTCCTTGTGCCGCCTTGGCGGTTTACATGAGCTACTGCGGTGATGTTGTCTGACTGGATCAGAACCGGTAGGTCGCGAAGCAAAGTCTCCGCTTGACAAAGGGCGTTGTATATGGCCCTTAGTTCCAGGACGTTGATGTGGAGACAAGTCTCTTGACTTGACCAAAGACATTGGAAATGTCTACCCTGTGTGACTGCTCCGCAACCTCGGAGGCTCGCGTCCGTGGTCACCAGAACCCAGTCCTGAATGCCGAATCTGCGACCCTCCAGAAGGTGAGCACTCTGCAGCCACCAGAGGAGAGATACCCTGGCCATGGGGGACAGGGTGATCAACTGATGAGTCTGTAGATGTGACCCGGACCACTTGTCCAGTAGGTCCCATTGGAAGGTCCTCGCATGGAACCTGCCGAAAGGAATGGCCTCGTAAGATGCCACCATCTTTCCCAGGACTCGAGTGCAGTGATGCACCGACACCTGTTTTGGCTTCAATAGGTCCCTGACCAGAGTCATGAGTTCCTGGGCCTTTGCTATCGGAAGATAAACCCTTTTCTGGTCCGTATCCAGAATCATGCCTAAGAAGGTCAAACGGGTCGTAGGAACTAATTGTGACTTCGGGATATTGAGAATCCAGCCGTGTTGCTGTAACACCTCCAGTGAAAGGGACACGCTGTTCAACAACTGCTCTCGTGATCTCGCTTTTATTAGGAGATTGTCCAAGTATGGGATAATTGTGACCCCCTGCTTGCGCAGGAGCACCATCATTTCCGCCATTACCTTGGTGAAAATCCGCGGGGCCGTGGAAAGCCCAAACGGCAACGTCTGAAATTGGTAATGACAATCCGTACCGCAAATCTCAGGTACGCCTGATGAGGTGGATATATGTGAACATGAAGGTATGCATCCTTTATGTCCAGGGACACCATGAAATCCCCCCCTTCTAGGCTGGCGATGACCGCTCTGAGCGATTCCATCTTGAACTTGAACCTTTTCAAGTATAGGTTCAAGGATTTTAAATTTAAAATGGGTCTGACCGAACCGTCCGGTTTCGGGACTACAAATAGGGTTGAGTAATACCCCCTCCCTTGTTGAAGCAGGGGAACTTTGATCACCACCTGTTGAAGACACAATTTTTGAATTGCATTTAAGACTATCTCCCTTTCTGGGGGAGAAGCTGGTAAGGGTGATTTGAAAAACCGGCGAGGAGGCACCTCTTCGAATTCCAGCTTGTAACCCTGGTAAATAATCTCTATTGCCCAGGGATCCACCAGTGAGTGAACCCAAATGTGGCTGAAAAGTCGAAGACGTGCCCCCACTGGGGCGGACTCCCTCAGCGGAGCCCCAGCGTCATGCGGTGGATTTTGTAGAGGCCGGGGAGGACTTCTGCTCCTGGGAACTAGCTGTGCATGGCAGCTTTTTCCTTCTGCCCTTACCTCTGGCAAGAAAGGACGATCCTCGTGCTCTCGTTTTTATGTGACCGAAAGGACTGCATTTGATAATGTGGCGCTTTCTTAGGCTGTGAGGGAAAATAAGGCAAAAAATTTGATTTACCTGCCGTAGCAGTGGAGACCAGGTCCGAGAGACCTTCCCCAAACAATTCCTCACCCCTGTAAGGTAAAACCTCCATATGCCTCTTTGAGTCGGCATCACCTGTCCATTGCCGGGTCCATAGGACTCGTCTAGCAGAAATCGACATAGCGTTGACTCTAGAACCCAGTAGGCCAATGTCTCTTTGAGAATCCCTCATATAAGGCAGCATCTTTAATATGACCCAGGGTTAATAAAATGGTATCCTTATCCAGGGTATCCAATTCCGCAGATAAGGTATCTGTCCACGCTGCTACAGCGCTACAAACCCAAGCCGACGCTATCGCCGGTCTGAGTAAGGTACCAGAGTGTGTGTAAATGGACTTTAATGTAGCCTCCTGCTTGCGATCAGCAGGATCCCTGAGGGTAGCCGTATCTTGGGATGGCAGTGCTACCTTTTTGGATAAGCGTGTCAACGCTTTGTCTACCCTCGGGGAGGATTCCCACCGTATCCTGTCCTTAGTCGGGAAAGGATACGCCATAAGAATCCTTTTGGGAATCTGCAGTTTCTTGTCTGGAGATTCCCAAGCCTTTTCAAATAACTCGTTCAGCTCATGAGAAGGGGTAAAGGTTACCTCAGGTTTCTTTTCCTTATACATGTGTACCCTCGTGTCAGGGACAGGGGGTTCCTCTGTGATATGCAAAACATCCTTTATTGCAATAATCATATATTGAATACTTTTAGCCAATTTTGGCTGTAACTTTGCATCATCGTAGTCGACACTGGAGTCAGAATCCGTGTCGGTATTAGTGTCTACTATTTGGGATAGTGGGCGCTTTTGAGACCCCGAGGGTCCCTGCGACATAGGGGCAGGCAGGGCCTGACTCTCTGCATAATTCCTGGACTCAGCTTTGTCCAACCTTTTGTGCAATAAATTTACATTAGCACTTAAAACATTCCACATATCCACCCAGTCAGGTGTCGGCGTTGCCGACGGAGACACCACTTTCATTTGCTCCACCTCCTCACTAGGAAAGCCTTCTACCTCAGACATGCCGACTCACGCGTACCGACACACCACACACTCAGGGAAACCTCTTATCTGAAGACAGTTCCCCCACAAAAGGCCCTTTGGAGAGACACAGAGAGAGAGTATGCCAGCACACACCCAGCGCTAATGACCCAGGAAAAAACACACTATATGTTTACCCAGGTAGCGCTGTAATTATCTATTTGCGCAAAATTATGTGCCCCCCCCCCCACACACTTCTTTAAAACCCTCTTTCACCGTGTAAGCAGGGGAGAGTCCGGGGAGCTTCCTCTCAGCGGTGTGCTGTGGAGAAAATGGCGCTGGTAAGTGCTGAGGAACAAGCTCCGCCCCCTCAGCGGTGGGCTTCGGTCCCGCTTAAAAATTCAAAATATGGCGGGGGATCTCTCTTATATACAGTGCCCAGCCTGTATATAAGTTTATTGCCACCTTTGGAGGTCCATATTGCTGCCCAGGGCGACCCCCCTGCACCCTTACAGTGACTGCCGTTTGTGCTGTGTGGGAGCAATGGCGCACAGCACTACCGCTGTGCGTTACCTCAGTGTAGATCTGAAATCTTCTGCCGCCTTTGAAGTCTTCTTTCTTCACATACTCACCCGGCTTCTGTCTACCGGCTCTGCAAGGAGGACGGCGGCGCAGCTCTGGGACGAACTGCGGGGTGAGACCTGCGTTCCGTTCCCTCTGGAGCTAATGGTGTCCAGTAGCCTAAGAAACAGAGCCTAACATTAAAGTAGGTCTGTTTCTCTCCCCTCAGTCCCTCGCTGCAGGGAGTCTGTTGCCAGCAGGCTCCCAGAAAATAAAAAACCTAACAAATACTTTCTTTTCAGGAAAACTCAGGAGAGGTCCCTGTAATGCACCCAGTCTCCACTGGGCACAGTAATAAACTGAGGTCTGGAGGAGGGGCATAGAGGGAGGAGCCAGTGCACAACCATACCTAAAGTTCTTTCTTAGTGCCCATGTCTCCTGCGGAGCCCGTCTATCCCCATGGTCCTTACGGAGTCCCCAGCATCCTCTAGGACGCAAGAGAAAATAAGAATATTGTTTTTTGTAGCAGTACTACAAGTCCCAGCAAGCCTCCCCCCGCAAGCTGGTACTTGGAGAACCACATGTACCAGCATGCGGTGGAAAAACGAGCCCGCTGGTACCTGTAGTACTACTACAAAAAAAATACCCAACAAAAAACAGAACACACACACCGTGACAGTAAAACTTTATTACATACATGCACACATACTTACCTATGTTCACACGAGGCTCGGTCCACTTCTCCATGTAGAATCCACGGGGTACCTGTGAATAAAATTATACTCACACAATCCAGTGTAGCTTCTGTCCTCTTTGTAATCCACGTACTTGGCAAAAAAATAAACCGGAAAACCCGAACCACGCACTGAAGGGGTCCCATGTTTACACATGGGACCCCTTTCCCCGACTGGCGGGACCCCCCGTGACTCCTGTCAAAGAGGGTCCCTTCAGCCAATCAGGGAGCGCCACGTCGTGGCACTCTCCTGATTGGCTGTGCGCTCCTGAGCTGTCAGTCAGGCTGCGCACTGAAGATACAATGTAGCGCATAGTCGCTACATTGTATCCAATGGTGGAAACTTTGTGGTCAGCGGTTGAGGTTACTCGCGGTCTGCTGTGGGACAGACTGCGATTGATCCAGTAAGAGGGGGAGTACCCAGGAATACCACGGCTAGAGGAGGAACAGTACTGAGATCCCGGGAGGTATCTGTTTAACACCTCACAAGTGCTATAGGGTAACCTTTGTTGGGGACCCCACACATTCTGGTACGCACATTTGCCCCACTAAAAGGAAAAAGGAGAAACTCTGTTCTGATTCAAAGGGAAGGATTCGAACATCTGAACATTGAACGTTCTTCACAGAACATACAATTATCCTGTAACACCCCAGGGTGCGCATATCTGCATTCTGTACATTGTTTAAAAGTTTCCTTGGAAGTGGGGGTGACCACTTCAGCGGAGTTTGCAGCACTGCTGTGTTGGAGCGCTGGTTCGAAAACGTTTTTCTAAATGTATGTAATAAAGTTTTACTGTCACGGTGTGTGTTCTGTTTTTTGTTGGGTATTTTTTTTGTAGTAGTACTACTACAGGTACCAGCGGGCCCGTTTTTCCACCGCATGCTGGTACTTGTGGTTCTCCAAGTACCAGCTTGCGGGGGAGGCTTGCTGGGACTTGTAGTATTGCTACAAAAAACAATATTCTTATTTTTACACTTGGCTATCAGCCCCCCATCCGCCGCCCTTGGATGGGGGGGGGACAGCCTCAGGCTTCACCCCTGGCCCTTGGGTGGCTGGAGGGGGGGGGGCGCCTTGATTTAAGGGGTCCCCACTCCTCCAGGGTACCCCGGCCAGGGGTGACTAGTTAGTGATTTAATGCTAGGGCCGCAGGGACCTATATAAAAGTGTTCTCCGGCTGTGGCATTATCTCTCTGACTAGTGGAGCCCGGTGCTGGTGTTAAAAATACGGGGGACCCCTACGCTTTTTGTCCCCCGTATTTTTGGCACCAGGACCAGGCGCAGAGCCCGGTGCTGGTTGTTCAAATATGGGGGATCCCCAGTCATTTCCCCCCCCATATTTTTACAACCAGGACCGGCTCAAAGAGCCCGAGGCTGGTTATGCTGAGGAGGGGGGACCCCATGCAATTTTTTTTTCTGATTTTTAACTCTTTAAACACTGTTTTTAAGGTACACAATGAAGCCCTGCACGGATCTCACAGATCCGGCCGGGATTCACTGTGTTAAGTTCGGCAGTGTTTTACTAATCACTCACGTAAAACACTGGCCGAAATTACGAATGACATAGACATCGGAAAAAACGAAAATGCAGAATACGACAGCATAGTAAATGAGGCGTACACAATTCAAAAAGTTGCAAATTCACACATTCGATGTCATTCGTGTTTGAACTTTAACCTCATTCAGAAAAATACGAATTTTAGTAAATAAACCCCCCTGGGAGAGCCATCCATCACTGTCTTCTGAAGGCACAACAACTGGACTAGCCATAAACCATAGATGACGTTACATGATACAACCATTCCTCTATGTTGCGGATCCAGTGCTGATAGTATCCATTAACCCCTGGTTTACTTAAACAGGGCGACTTTACAAGTACTCCAATCTTGATGAGAGTAATCATGACCACATTTAAGCAGTTTACCTTTTGTTAATTCCAAATCGTTCCATAATCACGACAATAAACTCTGACAATATGAAACAAAACAATAAATAATATGATGTTGCCTACTTTATATGACTGAAGGAGGTCCAAGAAAAGATTTAACTTTTCTACAACATCAATTTCTTCAAGTCTACCCTATAAATTATCAGGAACAAAATAAAAACAAAGAAGAAATTAGCATATATACACAGTATACTGTATATATACCACCAAACACATATCAGTATGACTCCTAGAAGAACATCAGTTATACTAATGACACGACAACTAGATTCTGCTTCTGAAGATGGAGGCTAAAACAGTCATTATTATTAAAAAGACAAATGTACACAGAATATTGCATCTTTGTTCGTCTGAAACTCATTTACATTTTAGACTACATAACCTAAACAAGCTGCACTTTCTCGTATTGTTTATTAGCATAGCCAGAACAAAGAACCAGTTTCTAGGCTTGGAAGACCTGCACCCAAAAGGTAAATTTTTTTATTGGGTATTGTTTTCTAGGTCCTGCAGGTTCCCTAAAAGCTTCCAATGGGCAAGAGCTACGCTGTGCTTATATTTCCTACATGCAGCTGTGTTTTCAGTGACGTGCTCTTCTATAACGGCTGTTTGACCAAAAGGCCGATACATATAGCTTAGTGTGTACCCAGCATAAGTTTCAGATGGAGATCTTCCTCAATATTTTGATTTATCACCCAGGAACACTGGTTCATAATACTGATGCAAGGACTAACAACATTGGTCTTAAGCTGCATACACACGGTGCGATTTTCCGTGCGTTATGGACTATGTAGTCCATATCACACGGAAACATTGTGCATTTTGCACCGTGTGTATAAGTTTGCGACGCCAATGCGCGGTCCCGCGGGATCAGCATCTCAAGAAAATATAGTGTGTGCAGGCGGGGAAGATACTTACTATATGCCTCCGGGTACAATATAGTCAGTATCGGCCAAAAGCCTGGATCGCACCGTGTGTATGCAGCTTTAAAAACCGCTAAAGAGCAAAATGTTTAACCAGTCAGTAATAGTACAAAAGGATTTTCATTCCATTGTCCCCTCTTTCACAGAATATAAATTCCAGGGACTTGAAGCACTAAGTGACAAATTGTCAGACAACTTTTCTTATACTGAAAGATCACAGGGCAAGTAATGCATTTTAGTTTTTTTTCTTTTTTCTAACATTTAAAACCCCATTTAATATTGCACAGCACTGTGCATGACATGTCGCCAAATGTACAAAAAAAATAAGATTTTACTCACCGGTAAATCTATTTCTCGTAGTCCGTAGTGGATGCTGGGACTCCGTAAGGACCATGGGGATTAGCGGTTCCGCAGAAGACTGGGCACAACTAAAGAAAGCTTTAGGACTACCTGGTGTGCACTGGCTCCTCCCACTAAGACCCTCCTCCAGACCTCAGTTAGGATACTGTGCCCGGAAGAGCTGACACAATAAGGAAGGATTTTGAATCCCGGGTAAGACTCATACCAGCCACACCAATCACACCGTATAACTCGTGATACTATACCCAGTTAACAGTATGATAACAACTGAGCCTCTCAACAGATGGCTCAACAATAATCCTTTAGTTAGGCAATAACTATATACAAGTATTGCAGACAATCCGCACTTGGGATGGGCGCCCAGCATCCACTACGGACTACGAGAAATAGATTTACCGGTGAGTAAAATCTTATTTTCTCCAACGTCCTAAGTGGATGCTGGGACTCCGTAAGGACCATGGGGATTATACCAAAGCTCCCAAACGGGCGGGAGAGTGCGGATGACTCTGCGGCACCGAATGAGCAAACTCTAGGTCCTCCTCAGCCAGGGTATCAAACTTGTAGACTCTTGCAAGAGTGTTTTAACCCGACCAAGTAACAGCTCGGCAAATTTGTAAAGCCGAGACCCCTCGGGCAGCCGCCCAAGAAGAGCCCACTTTCCTTGTGGAATGGGCTTTCACAGATTTAGGGTGCGGCATTCCAGCCGCAGAATGTGCAAGTTGAATCGTGCTACAGATCCAGCGAGCAATAGTCTGCTTAGAAGCAGGAGCACCCAGCTTGTTGGGTGCATACAGGATAAATAGCGAGTCAGTTTTCCTGACTCCAGCCGTCCTGGAAACATATACTTTTCAGGGCCCTGACTACGTCCAGAAAACTTGGAATCCTCCAAGTCCCAAGTAGCCGCAGGCACCACAATAGGTTGGTTCACATGAAAAACTGATACCACCTTAGGAAGGAATTGGGAACGAGTCCTCAATTCCGCCTTATCCATATAGAATACAGATAAGGGCATTTGTATGACAAAGCCGCCAATTCTGATACACGCCTGGCCGACGCCACGGCCCACAGCATGACCACTTTCCACGTGAGGTATTGTAGCTCCACGGATTTAAGTGGCTCAACTCAATGCGACTTCAAGAAATCCAACACTACGTTGAGATCCCACGGTGCCACTGGAGGCACAAACGGGGGTTGACTATGCAGCACTCCCTTAACAAAAGTCTGAACTTCAGGCAGTGAAGTCAGTTCCATTTTGGAAGAAAATCGATAGACCCGAAATCTGGACCTTAATGGAACCCAATTTTAGGCCCATAGTCACCTCTGACTTGTAGGAAGTGCAGAAAACGACCTAGCTGAAATTCCTCCTTTGGGGCCTTACTGGCCTCACAGCACGCAACATATTTCCGCCATATGCGGTGATAATGGTTTGCGTTCACTTCTTTCCTAGCTTTAAATAGCGTAGGGATAACTTCCTCCGGAATGCCCTTTTCCTTCAGGATCCGGCGTTCAACCGCCATGCCGTCAAACGCAGCCGCGGTACGTCTTGGAACAGACAGGCCCCCTGCTGCAGCAGGTCCTGTCTGAGCGGCAGAGGCCATGGGTCCTCTGAGATAATTTCTTGGAGTTCTGGGTACCAAGCTCTTCTTGGCCACCCGGAACAATGAGTATAGTTCTTACTCCTCTCCTCCTTATTATTCTCATTACCCTGGGTATGAGAGGCAGAGAAGGGAACACATACACCGACTGGTACACCCACGGTGTTACCAGAGCATCCACAGCTATCGCCTGAGGGTCCCTTGACCTGGCGCAATATCTTTGTAGCTTTTTGTTGAGGCGGGACGCCATCATGTCCACCTGTGGCCTTTCCCCACGGTGTACAATCATTTGGAAGACTTCTGGATGAAATCCCCACTCTCTCGGGTGGAGGTCGTGTCTGCTGAGAAAGTCTGCTTCTCAGTTGTCCACTCCGGGAATGAACACTGCTGACAGTGCTAACACATGATTTTCCGCCCATCGGAGAATCCTTGTGGCTTCTGCCATCGCCATCCTGCTTCTTGTGCCGCCCTGTCGGTTTACATGAGCAACCGTCGTGATGTTGTCTGACTGGATCAGCACCGGCCGTTGTTGAAGCAGGGGTCTAGCCTGACTTAGGGCATTGTAAATGGCCCAAAGTTCCAGAACATTTATGTGTAGGGAAGTCTCCTGACTTTTCCATAGGCCTTGGAAGTTTCTTCCCTGTGTGACTGCCCCCCAGCCTTGAAGGCTGGCATCCGTGGTCACCAGGACCCAGTCCTGTATGCCGAATCTGCGGCCCCCTAGAAGATGTGCAGTCACCACCACAGCGACACCCTGGCCCTTGGAGACAGGGTTATCCGCCGATGCATCTGAGAATGCGACCCGGACCACTTGTCCAACAGATCCCACTGGAAGATCCTTGCATGGGACTTGGCGAATGGAAATTCTTCGTAAGAAGCTACCACCTTTCCCAAGGCTCGCGTGCATAGATGCACCGATACCTGTATTTGTATTAGGAGGTCTCCGTCTAGAGACGCCAACTCCTTGGACTTCACCTCCGGGAGAAACCCTTTTTATCCTGTTCTGTGTCCAGAACCATACCCAGGAACAGTAGACGCGTCGTAGGAACGAGCTGTGACTTTGGAATATTCAGAATCCAGCCGTGCTGTTGTAGCACTTCCCGAGATAGTGCTACTCCGACGAACAACTGCTCCCTGGACCTCGCCTTTATAAGGAGATCGTCCAAGTACGGGATAAGTACTTCGGCCATTACCTTGGTAAATACCCTCGGTGCCGGGGACAGACCAACGGCAACGTCTGGAATTGGTAATGACAATCCTGTACCACAATTTTGAGGTACACCTGGTGACGAGGGTAAATAGGGACATGCAAGTAAGTATCCTTGATGTCCAGTGATACCCTGAAATTTTCCAGGCTTGCAATAATCGCCCTGAGCGATTCCATTTTGAACTTGAACCTTCGTATATAAGGGTTCAAGGATTTCAATTTTAGAATGGGTCTCACCGAACCATCTGGTTTCGGTACCACAACATTTTGGAATAGTAACCCCGGCCTTGTTGAAAGAGGGGTACCTTGATTTCACCTGCTGGAAGTACAGCTTGTGAATTGCCGCCAGTACTACCTTTCTCCGAGGGCAGCAGGCAAGGCTGATGTGAGGCAACGGCGAGGGGGAGTCGTCTCGAACTCCAGCCTGTATCCCTGTGATACTACTTGCAGAACCTAGGGATCCACCTGTGGGCAAGCCCACTGATCCCTGCAGTTCCCGAGACGCGCCCCCACCGCACCTGTCTCCACCTGTGGAGCCCAAGCGTCATGCGGTGGACTCAGAGGAAGCGAGGGAAGATATTTGATCCTGGAACTGGCTGACTAGTGCAGCTTTTTCCTTCTTCCCTCGTCTCTGTGCAGAAAGGAAGCGCCTTTGACCCGCTTGCTTTTCTGAAGCCGAAAGGACTGTACCTGAAAATACGGTGCTTTCTTTAGGCTTTTGTGAGGAAACCTGAGGTAAAACATTTTCTTCCCAGCTGTTGCTGTGGATACGAGGTCCCAGAGACCATCCCCAAACAATTCCTCACCCTTATAAGGCAGAATCTCCATGTGCCTTTTAAATGCTGCATCACCTGTCCACTGCCGGGTTTCTACTACCCTCCTGGCAGAATGGACATTGCATTAATTCTGGATGCCAGCCGGCAATATCCCTCTGTGCATCCTTTATATATAAGACAACGTCTTTAATATGCTCAATGTTAGCAAATATTATTATCCCTGTCTTAGCGTATTAATATTATCTGACAGGGTGTCAGACCACGCTGCAGCAGCACTATTTATACTGAGGCAATTGCAGGTTTCAGTATATAACCTGAGTGTGTAAATACAGACTTCAGGATCGCCTCCTGCTTTTTATCAGCAGGTTCCTTCAAGGTGGCCGTATCCTAAGACGGCAGTGCCACCTTTTGACAAACGTGTGAGCGCCTTATCCACCCTAAGGGATATCTCCCAACGTGACCTATCCTCTGGCGGGAAAGGGTACGCCATCAGTAACTTTTTAGAAATAACCAGTTTCTTATCGGGGGAAACCACGCTTCTTTACACACTTCATTCATTCATCTGATGGGGGAACAAAACAGTGGCTGTTTTTTCTCCCCAAAAATAAAACCCTTTTTATGTGGTACTTGGGTTTATGTCAGAAAATGCGTAACACATTTTTCATTGCCGAGATCATGTAACGGATGTTCCTAGTGGATTGTGTATATGTCTCAACCTCGTCGACACTGGAGTCAGACTCCGTGTCGACATCTGTGTCTGCCATCTGAGGTAACGGGCGTTGTTTTGAGCCCCTGATGGCCTTTGAGACGCCTGGGCAGACGCGGGCTGAGAAGCCGGCTGTCCCACAGCTGTTACGTCATCCAGCCTTTTATGTAAGGAGTTGACACTGTCGGTTAATACCTTCCACCTATCCATCCACTCTGGTGTCGGCCCCACAGGGGGCGACATCCCATTTATCGGCCTCTGCTCCGCCTCCACGTAACCTTCCTCATCCAACATGTCGACACAGCCGTACCGACACACCGCACACACACAGGGAATGCTCTGACTGAGGACAGGACCCCACAAAGTCCTTTGGGGAGACCGAGAGAGAGTATGCCAGCACACACCAGAGCGCTATATAATGCAGGGATTAACACTATAACTGAGTGATTTTTCCCCAAATAGCTGCTTGTATACATATATTGCGCCTAAATTTAGTGCCCCCCCTCTTTTTAACCCTTTGAGCCTGAAAACTACAGGGGAGAGCCTGTGGAGCTGTCTTCCAGCTGCACTGTGAAGAGAAAATGGCGCCAGTGTGCTGAGGGAGAAGCCCCGCCCCCTTTTCGGCGGACTTTCTCCCGCTTTTTCTGTGATACTGGCAGGGGTAATTTTACATCTATATAGCCTCTGGGACTATATATGATGTATATTTTGCCAGCCAAGGTGTTATTTATTGCCCTCAGGGCCCCCCCCCCCCCCCCCCCCCCAGCGCCCTGCACCCATCAGTGACCGAAGTGTGAGGTGTACATGAGGAGCAATGGCGCACAGCTGCAGTGCTGTGCGCTACCTTGGTGAAGACCGAAGTCTTCTGTCGACGATTTTCCGGACCTTCTTCGTGCTTCTGGCTATGTAAGGGGGACGGCGGCGCGGCTCCGGGAACAAACACCAAGGTCGGGTCCTGCGGTCGATCCCTCTGGAGCTAATGGTGTCCAGTAGCCTAAGAAGCCCAAACTACCACCTGTTAGGTAGGTTCGCTTCTTCTCCCCTTAGTCCCTCGCTGCAGTGAGTCTGTTGCCAGCAGATCTCACTGAAAATAAAAAACCTAAATATACTTTCTTTCTAGGTGCTCAGGAGAGCCCCTAGTGTGCATCCAGCTCAGCCGGGCACAGAAATCTAACTGAGGTCTGGAGGAGGGTCTTAGTGGGAGGAGCCAGTGCACACCAGGTAGTCCTAAAGCTTTCTTTAGTTGTGCCCAGTCTCCTGCGGAGCCGCTAATCCCCATGGTCCTTACGGAGTCCCAGCATCCACTTAGGACGTTAGAGAAATACATAACAAAATGCAATACCATTTATTGTGATATTCTAGAACTGTGCTGTAAAATCAGGAGATCTGCAATAGTGAAGGAATACTGTATAAAGCCTTTATAACATACCTGCTGTGCAGCTTTGTCAGCGAGCAGGGCAAACTCAACAGAGAGCCCCTTAAGTGCCTGTTTCAACGCACCCCATGAGCTGTGAGTGCGTGAAGCCCAAGAGGGAAGTGGAGTAGAGTCGGAACCCAAGGCACTAGACAGGAAGAAGTAATGGTCAATAACATCGTAGTACATACAAGCCCAGTGTATGTTCCTCCAAGCTAAAAGGTGCTTACTCAGGCTCCACAGATCAGAGCCATTTCACACAATCTCTGTCTTTACTTTTGCGGAGGATGGGAACAGAGTATATTGGAACACACTTGCCAGAATAAAATAAATCCTCAATAATTGTAATTACTGATAGAGTATAGCAGTTTATTGGACATTAAGGTTAACTATGTACCAATTGGGTTGCCTTTATAATGCTGGCTGTCAGGATCCTGGCGTTCAGGAAACCGACGCTGCAATTCCGACAGCCGACATATTACAGGCAGTCTGAATGCCGACACCCGCCCGTAATTCCCACTCGGCTGGTGGGCCCGCACCACCAACCGAGTGGGAATAGAACACTACGTTCGCCACCGGGCCCAAAGCATTGCGAGCACAGCGATCCCGCGAGGGGACTCGCTGACGGTGTACCGGCAGTCGAGATGCCGCTGTCGGTATACTGACAGCCGGCATCCCGTCAGCCTATATATCATACCCATACTGTACCAATGGGATAAGGGAGCAAAAAAAAAAAACCCATTACAGGTTGAGTATCCCTTATCCAAAATGCTTGGGACCAGAAGTATTTTGGATATCGGATTTTTCCGTATTTTGGAATAATTGCATACCATAATGAGATATCATGGCAATGGGACCTAAATCTAAGCACAGAATGCATTTATGTTTTATATGCACCTTATACAAACAGCCTGAAGGTAATTTTAGCCAATATTTTTTATAACTTTGTGCATTAAACAAAGTGTGTCTACATTCACACAATTTATTTATGTTTCATATACACCTTATATACACAGTCTGAAGGTCATTTAATACAATATTTTTAATAACTGTGTGTATTAAACAAAGTTTGTGTACATTGAGCCATCAGAAAACAAAAGTTTCACTATCTCACTCTCGCTCAAAAAGGTCCGTATTTCGGAATATTCCGTATTTCGGATATTTGGATATGGGATACTCAACCTGTAATAAGAAAGAAAATCTGGGATTGGTAATTATTGATGCAAAAACATTTAATGAGCATGATGGCTCTACCTTAGTTCCTTGCCGAAGCCTAGAAGATCGGTGGCATTATCGATGGCTCGTGCAGCCATCCTCTCCGCGCGATCCCGCAGCTTGTAAAAGCTGTTGAAGATGTTCCTGATCAACTCTCTGCTGGCTGCAAACTGGACTTGGATATCAGCTGGGAGGAAATCCTGGTAGGACAGCAGCAAAACGACAGGATGTCAGGAAAATTCCATCTCAAAATGTGTGAATCAGGGAAAAGAAATCCATATGTATCAATGCAATCATTACATTTATAAATTCTGTTAATATTATTCTTCTTTATATGGCACCATAAGGGGTCCCCAGTGCCTTACAAAGTACAGAAACAGTATGAACACAACTAGAAGAAAAAATAAGATTTTACTTACCGATAAATCTATTTCTCGTAGTCCGTAGTGGATGCTGGGACTCCGTAAGGACCATGGGGAATAGCGGCTCCGCAGGAGACAGGGCACAAAATAAAAGCTTGAGATATCAGGTGGTGTGCACTGGCTCCTCCCCCTATGACCCTCCTCCAAGCCAGTTAGGATACTGTGCCCGGACGAGCGTACATAATAAGGAAGGATATTGAATCCCGGGTAAGACTCATACCAGCCACACCAATCACACCGTACAACTCGTGATCTGAACCCAGTCAACAGTATGATAAATTTAAAGGAGCCTCTGAAAGGATGGCTCAACAATAATAACCCGAATTTTTTGTAACAATAACTATATACAAGTATTGCAGACAATCCGCACTAGGGATGGGCGCCCAGCATCCACTACGGACTACGAGAAATAGATTTATCGGTAAGTAAAATCTTATTTTCTCTAACGTCCTAAGTGGATGCTGGGACTCCGTAAGGACCATGGGGATTATACCAAAGCTCCCAAACGGGCGGGAGAGTGCGGATGACTCTGCAGCACCGAATGAGAGAACTCCAGGTCCTCCTCAGCCAGGGTATCAAATTTGTAGAATTTAGCAAACGTGTTTGCCCCTGACCAAGTAGCTGCTCGGCAAAGTTGTAAAGCCGAGACCCCTCGGGCAGCCGCCCAAGATGAGCCCACTTTCCTTGTGGAATGGGCTTTTACTGATTTTGGCTGTGGCAATCCTGCCACGGAATGTGCAAGCTGAATTGTACTACAAATCCAACGAGCAATCGTCTGCTTTGAAGCAGGAGCACCCAGCTTGTTGGGTGCATACAGGATAAACAGCGAGTCAGTTTTCCTGACTCCAGCCGTCCTGGAAACATATATTTTCAAGGCCCTGACAACGTCCAGCAACTTAGAGTCCTCTAAGTCCCTAGTAGCCGCAGGTACCACAATAGGTTGGTTCATGTGAAATGCAGAAACCACCTTAGGTAGAAATTGAGGACGAGTCCTCAATTCCGCCCTGTCAGAATGAAAATTTAGGTAAGGGCTTTTACATGATAAAGCCGCCAATTCTGACACACGCCTAGCTGAAGCCAAGGCCAACAGCATCGACACCTTCCACGTGAGATATTTTAAATCTACCGTAGACAATGGTTCAAACCAGTGTGATTTTAGAAATCTCAACACAACATTGAGATCCCAAGGTGCCACTGGAGGCACAAAAGGAGGCTGTATGTGCAGCACCCCTTTCACAAAAGTCTGAACTTCAGGTACTGAAGCCAGTTCTTTCTGGAAGAATATCGACAGGGCCGAAATTTGAACCTTAATGGACCCTAATTTTAGGCCCATAGACAGTCCTGTTTGCAGGAAATGCAAGAAACGACCCAGTTGAAATTCCTGTGTAGGGGCCTTCTTGGCCTCACACCACGCAACATATTTACGCCAAATGCGGTGATAATGTTTTGCGGTTACTTCCTTTCTGGCTTTTACCAGAGTAGGGATGACTTCTTCTGGAATGCCCTTGTCCTTCAGGATCCGGCGTTCAACCGCCATGCCGTCAAACGCAGCCGCGGTAAGTCTTGGAACAGACAAGGCCCCTGCAGTAGCAGGTCCTGTCTTAGAGGTAGAGGCCACGGTTCGTCCGTGAGCATCTCTGGAAGTTCCGGGTACCAAGACCTTCTTGGCCAATCCGGAACCACGAGTATAGTTCTTACTCCTCTCCTTCTTATGATTCTCAATACTTTCGGTATGAGGGGCAGAGGAGGGAATACATACACTGACTGGTACACCCACGGCGTTACCAGAGCGTCCACTGCTATTGCCTGAGGGTCCCTTGACCTGGCGCAATATCTGTCCAGTTTTTTGTTTAGACGTGACGCCATCATGTCCACCTTTGGTCTTTCCCAACGGTTTACAATTTGGTGGAAGACTTCTGGGTGAAGTCCCCACTCTCCCGGGTGAAGGTCGTGTCTGCTGAGGAAGTCTGCTTCCCAGTTGTCCACTCCTGGAATGAACACTGCTGACAGTGCTATCACATGATTTTCCGCCCAGCGAAGAATCCTTGCAGTTTCTGCCATTGCCCTCCTGCTTCTCGTGCCGCCCTGTCTGTTTATGTGGGCGACTGACGTGATGTTGTCCGACTGGATCAACACCGCCTGACCCTGAAGCAGAGGTTTTGCTTGAATTAAGGCATTGTAAATGGCCCTTAGTTCTAGAATGTTTATATGAAGAGATGTTTCCATGCTTGACCACAAGCCCTGGAAATTCCTTCCCTGTGTGACTGCTCCCCAGCCTCTCAGGCTGGCATCCGTGGTTACCAGGATCCAATCCTGAATGCCAAATCTGCGGCCCTCTAGTAGATGAGCCCTCTGAAGCCACCACAGGAGAGACACCCTTGTCCTTGGCGACAGGGTTATCCGTTGATGCATCTGAAGATGCGATCCGGACCATTTTCCCAGTAGATCCCACTGAAAAGTTCTTGCATGGAATCTTCCGAATGGAATCGCTTCGTAAGAAGCCACCATTTTTCCCAGGACCCTTGTGCACTGATGCACTGAGACCTGTCCTGGTTTTAGGAGGTTCCTGACTAGCTCGGATAACTCCCTGGCCTTCTCCTCCGGGAGAAACACCTTCTTCTGGACTGTGTCCAGAATCATTCCTAAGAACAGTAGACGTGTCGTTGGAATCAGCTGCAATTTTGGAATATTTAGAATCCATCCGTGCTGACTTAGCACTACCTGAGATAGTGCCACTCCGACTTCTAACTGTTCCTTGGTTCTTGCCCTTATCAGGAGATCGTCCAAGTAAGGGATAATTAAGATGCCTTTTCTTTGTAGAAGAATCATCATTTCGGCCATTACCTTGGTAAAGACCCGAGGCGCCGTGGACAATCCAAACGGCAGCGTCTGAAACTGATAATGACAGTTTTGTACTACAAACCTGAGGTACCCTTGGTGAGAAGGATATATTGGGACGTGGAGATAAGCATCCTTGATGTCCAGCGACACCATATAGTCCCCCTCTTCCAGGTTCGCTATCACCGCTCTGAGTGACTCCATCTTGAATTTGAACCTTTTTATGTAAGTGTTCAAAGATTTTAGATTTAATATTGGTCTCACCGAGCCGTCCGGCTTCGGTACCACAAATAGTGTGGAATAATACCCCTTCCCCTGTTGTAAGAGGGGTACCTTGATTATCACCTGCTGGGAGTACAGCTTGTGAATGGCTTCCAGAACTGCCTCCCTGTCGGAGGGAGACTTTGGTAAAGCAGACTTCAGGAACCGATGAGGAGGAAACGCCTCGAATTCCAGTTTGTACCCCTGTGATACTACCTGTAGAATCCAGGGATCCACTTGCGAGTGAGCCCACTGCGCGTTGAAATACTTGAGACGGGCCCCCACCGTGTCTGAGTCTGCTTGTAAAGCCCCAGCGTCATGCTGAAGACTTGGCAGAAGCAGGGGAGGGCTTCTGCTCCTGGGAAGCGGCTGCATGGTGCTGCCTTTTTCCTCTTCCTCTGCCCTTGGGCAGAAAAGAGTGACCTTTTGCTCGCTTGTACTTATGGGAACGAAAGGACTGAGTTTGAAAAGACTGTGTCTTTTTCTGTTGATGTGAAGTAACCTGGGGTAAAAAGGTGGATTTTCCAGCCGTTGCCGTGGCCACCAGGTCTGTTAGACCAGCCCCAAATAACTCCTCCCCCTTATACGGCAATACTTCCATGTGCCGTTTGGAATCTGCGTCCCCTGACCACTGTCTGGTCCATAATGCTCTTCTGGCAGAGATGGACATTGCGCTTACTCTTGATGCCAGGGTACAAATATCCCTCTGCGCATCACGCATATATAGCAATGCATCCTTTAAATGTTCTATAGTTAACAGAATATTGTCCCTATCCAGGGTATCAATATTCTCAGTCAGGGAATCCGCCCATGCGACTCCAGCACTGCACATCCAGGCTGATGCGATTGCTGGTCGCAGTATAACACCAGTATGTGTGTATATACTTTTCAGGATATTTTCCAGCCTCCTATCAGCTGGTTCTTTGAGGGTGGCCGTATCAGGGGACGGTAACGCTACTTGTTTAGATAAACGTGTGAGCGCCTTACCTACCCTAGGGGGTGTTTCCCACCGTGCCCTAACCTCTGACGGGAAAGGGTATAGTGCTAATAACTTATTAGAAATTAGCTGTTTTTTATCGGGGGAAACCCACGCTTTATCACACACACCTCATTTATTTCCTCAGACTCAGGAAAAACTATTGGCAGTTTTTTCACACCCCACATAATACCCGCCTTTGAGGTATTTGTAGTGTCAGAAAGGTTCAATGCCTCTTTCATTGCCGTGATCATGTAACGTGTGGCCCTACTGGACATTACGTTTGTCTCGTCACCGTCGACACTAGATTCAGTATCTGTATCTGGATCCGTGTCGACCCACTGAGGTAGCGGCCGTTTTAGGGCCCCTGAGGGTGTCTGAGACGCCTGAACAGGCACTAATTGATTTGCCGGCTTTCTCATGTCGTCAACAGTTTTTTGTAAATTGCTGACATTATCACTTAATTGCTTAAACACAATCATCCAGTCAGGTGTCGACTCCCTAGGGGGTGACATCACTAACACAGGCAACTGCTCCGCCTCCACCTCATTTTCCTCCTCATACATGTCGACACACGCGTACCGACACACAGCACACACACCGGGAATGCTCTGATAGAGGACAGGACCCCACTTAGCCCTTTGGAGAGACAGAGGGAGAGTCTGCCAGCACACACCCAGCGCTATATATATATATATAGGGATAACCTTATATAAGTGTTAATCCCTTATAGCTGCTGTTAATCTAGTTATTTGCTGCCAAAATGCCCCCCCTTCTCTTTTTTACCCTGAATCAGATGCAGTACTGCAGGGGAGAATCAGGGAGCCGTCCTTCCAGCGGAGCTGTGAGGGAATAATGGCGCCAGTGTGCTGAGGAGATAGGCCCCGCCCCTTCACGACGTCCTTAACTCCCGCTTTTTTGTGTAAAATGGCAGGGGAAAAAATACATCCATATAGCCCTGGAGCTATATGTGATGTATTCCTTTTGCCAGCTAAGGTATATGTGTGTTATATTGCGTCTCAGGGCGCTCCCCCCCAGCGCCCTGCACCCTCAGTGACCGGAGTGTGAAGTGTGCTGAGAGCAATGGCGCACAGCTGCGGTGCTGTGCGCTACCTTAGTCTTGAAGACAGGATGTCTTCTGCCGCCGCTTTCACCGGACCTTCGTCTCTTCTGGCTCTGTAAGGGGGACGGCGGCGCGGCTCCGGTGACCCATCCAGGCTGAACCTGTGATCGTCCCTCTGGAGCTAACGTCCAGTAGCCTAAGAAGCCCAATCCACTCTGCACTCAGGTGAGTTCGCTTCTTCTCCCCTTAGTCCCACGATGCAGTGAGCCTGTTGCCAGCAGGACTCACTGAAAATAAAAAAACCTAACTAAACTTTTATTCTAAGCAGCTCTGGAGAGCTACCTAGTTTGCACCCTTCTCGGCCGGGCACAAAAATCTAACTGGCTTGGAGGAGGGTCATAGGGGGAGGAGCCAGTGCACACCACCTGATATCTCAAGCTTTTATTTTGTGCCCTGTCTCCTGCGGAGCCGCTATTCCCCATGGTCCTTACGGAGTCCCAGCATCCACTTAGGACGTTAGAGAAAAACAAAAGGCTGACAGTACGTAACATTGCAGGATATGAACAAGGTGCATAAACATTGCTGCATCATAACACCCAAACATGAAGAGGGGTGGCCAAACCCGAAGGTTTGGTGCTGTTTTTGGAAGTGGGGAGGAGATGACTGTATAAGGGTGGGTATGCATCAGGCCGATATCGCCACAATTTGCTGTATCAGAACGATAAATCATGCATATCGTCTGATGTGTATGTTCAATTTCGGGCTCCTGCGGGTCACATGCAACATCTTCCGGTCGGCTGGACTACACTGCATGAAGCACTGTGCATATTAAAACAAGTACGGAACGTCATATTGTTCTGTTGTTCATTAAATCATCTGAGGCGTACGGCCAGGGGATGGTCCGAGATGAAGGGAAATCGGCCGGATTGGCCGTCGTTCTGATGTGTACCCACCCTAAGTGAGGGAAGGAAGAGCACATGAGAGCTTACAATCTATTATCTGCAAGACTCATACAGAGGTGCCCAGTAGTCATTGTAGTGTATGGAATGGAAGACTAGTCAGCTATAGGCTGTAGATGGAGCACCCGTTTCTCTAGCAGGGCTTCCTACTGAAGACCCTGTACAACAAACATGAAACATGTCATTCATTTGCAGAGAAAATTCTATACTTTGCATGAAATCGGAATCTCATGTCAGAGATAAAAGGGAAGACTACAATTATCTAAATGTATCGCTATCCTATACATAATAATACATACCTTGGCTTGTGCTGCAAGATTAGACGTTATGTATTCATCTCCTACCCCACGGATAGAGTCACGCATTTTATTCTGTATATCCTAAAGTAAAAAGGCACAAAAACATTTTCATGATAGCCATTTAGATATATTTGCCTTCACTAAATGTCAGCGTCACACAGATGTTACAGAACATTGCACTTTCAGGGGGAGATGTAGCTATAGAGAACATGTGGATGTATTGCCCATAACAACCAATCAGATTCTAAATACTGTATTTTGTAGTACATTCTGTAAAGTTGCTATGGGCAACATCTACACTTGTCGTCTGTAGAATGTTTGATAAGGATCAGTATGATATCTCGGCTGTCGGGAACCCGCGGTCAGGAGATCCCGGGATCGGTCGCCACAGGGTTAGATTCTCCCTCGGATGGTGGATTCCAGCCGGCGGTCAGGATTCCAACAGCCAGTAAATTGCCTCCATTATCCACTCAGTGAGAAAGTAACAGCATTCCAGTGCCTTTGTGCAGTGAAACCTCGGAATGGGATGCGCGATTTCCACTGTGCACAAGCGGTTATACCTCTGCCTTCAGAATCACAGGCTATAATGTTCTCCGAGGTCCTCATATCTCCAATAAGGCATAAATAATTTTCATAAACCTGCCCCGGTAATCACATGACAATTTTGTGGATTTTACATACAATGGCTCCTCAATCCCACATCCCACTGTCATGTTACCGACTGAAATACAGAAATCACAATTACCCACTACTGTAATATAGGTGATGATCCTAGAAGGCCAAATACCTTTCCCAATAAGACAGAAGACATTATCAGAAATTTTGGTGAAGGTTTTATTGTGGGTTTTTTTTTTACCACCTTGGTTTAAGAAAAAAAAAATCTCACGTATTTTTTACATTTATTAACTAGATTCCAAACTACGGGCCAGATTTATTAGGTCTTGAAGAGTGATAATTATTTTCTGCTTTTTAATCTTGCTATTTTCATCCATGAATAACGTACAGGCACTACAGGAATACATCATTGTAGGAGGGACGAAATTTTTTCCAAACGCTACAGCAAATCATTCTTTAGAACCACCATTATTATTATTTGCCAGTCTCCTGCTAGTCCACACTCACCTGGCCGTTATACGACAGGAACATATTCACAAGCACGTCATCCCAGAAAGAAGGGTGCCTAGACACCAGATTGATAAACCTCTTCAGCGCCCGTCTGCGAGATTCTATAAACTCGCGGTCAGCTGGAGAAATATAAAAAGAGAAATACAGCACGCGTTTGGTTTATTTCAGACAATGAAGCAGCACAATGGCACTGATCTAGAAAGTATACAAAGTACATTTTTCATTTACCAGCTCCCTCCATTTAATTAGCAGAACAGTAGACGTCCCAGAACAGAGACCCCAATTTTTCAGAAGTTCTCCTTCCACAGCTGCATCCTCCAGGGACTCCTGTTTGTTTATTGCATTCATGCCGTTTTATCTACCTTGGTTTGTAGACCGAGTGATCCGGCAAGAGACCATCTTATTCATTGTTTGTACTTTTTATTATTTTAGTTATTAACATACAGTGTTACACTATTTGGTGTTCTTCTCCTGCTTTAGGGGTCTATTCATGAAGCAGTGAAAAGTGTGGAGAAGTGAGTCTGTGGAGAAGTTGTCCTTGGCAACCAATCAGCTGCTCCGTACAATTGTATAGTATGCAGATTATAAATGTTACGTCAATGCTTATTGGTTGCCACGGGCAACTTCTCCACTGGCTCACTTCTCCATACGTTTCACTGCTTCATGAATAGACTAGTCATACTCCATTGAGGAACTGGTGGCGGAGTGATGAAACGTGGGTTTGGACAGAATAGGAGCACTGAATGCGGGTTTGTCTTCTTTATGTAGTAGACCACATTATCTGGTACGAGTCTCCCCATATGAGAAAACGTTAGTTGATATTAGAGTTACGCTATGGGAATCTTTTTTTCCGGTATTTTGAGCATTTTCATAGAACTTACCCATTGTATTGTATTCTCTGCTTTCATCGCTATTACCCAAAAAGGACAGCCATTATATATTTATCTGCATATGTCTAGCGCCCGGATACACAGTGGTGACATTTCTGTGGTTTGTGATATTGTCAGAAGCGTGGGGGACACTTTTATACCTACGTGTCTATGGGCAGCTTGATTGGCACCCTTATCTATATTATCTCTATTCTGTTCTGTCCTCAATGTGTTACATGACCACAGTCATGTTAGTTCTGACAAAAGTAGATTCGCTTCTAAAACATTCTCTCTTGATATATATTTACACTGTATGATTAAACCCTGCAACAGCACGCCACAAGGAAAGCGTTAATCCGTACTTCAGATAATTAGGATTGCGTGATCCTCAGAAAAAGGACTCGTCAGAATTTGACTTCCTCCCTTGAAGTGCTGATAAATAAACCGTTATCTCTTTCGAGGCCATTTTTCTCTTTCTGTAATTTCGTACTGTACAGCTATCTGCTCACCCATCAGCCCTGATCAAAGAGGGAGAAGCAGTGGCTGTGACAGTCCCATCACTGCTCGGTCTCATAATACCGTCTTTATATCCTTCCTAACAAATCTATTCTGTTTCATGAAGGACAAAAATAACTAACACACATCTCAAAGGGTTTCATCTCACTGACAGCAACACGGATCTGCACAGCTCTGACGCCATGTGACTACCGGCGCTGCTCTGAGGGAAAAAAAAGGGGGGGGGGGGGTTGGGGTATGATTTTTGATATTGCCAAATTCTATTTTCTTTTTTTTTCCCCCAGGAAAGGTTTTTTTTATTAAGAAAACCAGGATATTATAACAGTCGTCATGCATTGCAAGGTCTCTTACAGACATAGATACTTTGTAAACTTTTGTTCCACTAGAAAAGGGAATGATTGTATAAATGTGCAGTGCTTAGCGTGTTTAGTTTTGTGCAAGTACGCCTATTGTTTGCCTTGTAAATACAGGTTCACCTTCAGCATGGGGAAGCATTGCACATCCAATTGCAGAAGATGGGAAGGTGCATGTCGGGACAAATTTGCTATAAAGTGTTTCCTACCAATTCATTTGGACTAACGTCAACGTAACTAGCTACAACTGTTAATTATAATAAGAATTTACTTACCGATAATTCTATTTCTCGGAGTCCGTAGTGGATGCTGGGGTTCCTGAAAGGACCATGGGGAATAGCGGCTCCGCAGGAGACAGGGCACAAAAAGTAAAGCTTTTACAGGTCAGGTGGTGTGCACTGGCTCCTCCCCCTATGACCCTCCTCCAGACTCCAGTTAGGTACTGTGCCCGGACGAGCGTACACAATAAGGGAGGATTTTGAATCCCGGGTAAGACTCATACCAGCCACACCAATCACACCGTACAACTTGTGATCTAAACCCAGTTAACAGTATGATAACAGAGGAGCCTCTGAAAGATGGCTCCCTAAACAAAATAACCCGAAATAGTTAACAATAACTATGTACAAGTCTTGCAGATAATCCGCACTTGGGATGGGCGCCCAGCATCCACTACGGACTCCGAGAAATAGAATTATCGGTAAGTAAATTCTTATTTTCTCTATCGTCCTAAGTGGATGCTGGGGTTCCTGAAAGGACCATGGGGATTATACCAAAGCTCCCAAACGGGCGGGAAAGTGCGGATGACTCTGCAGCACCGAATGAGAGAACTCCAGGTCCTCTTTTGCCAGGGTATCAAATTTGTAAAATTTTACAAACGTGTTCTCCCCTGACCACGTAGCTGCTCGGCAGAGTTGTAATGCCGAGACCCCTCGGGCAGCCGCCCAGGATGAGCCCACCTTCCTTGTGGAATGGGCCTTAACAGAATTAGGCTGTGGTAGGCCTGCCACAGAATGTGCAAGTTGAATCGTGTTACAAATCCAACGAGCAATCGACTGCTTAGAAGCAGGTGCACCCAACTTGTTGGGTGCATACAGTATAAACAGCGAGTCAGATTTTCTGACTCCAGCCGTCCTTGAAATGTATATCTTTAAAGCTCTGACAACGTCCAACAACTTGGAGTCTTCCAAGTCGTTTGTAGCCGCAGGCACTACAATAGGCTGGTTCAGGTGAAACGCTGACACCACCTTCGGGAGAAAATGCGGACGCGTCCGCAGCTCTGCCCTATCTGAATGGAAACTTAAATAAGGACTTTTATAAGATAAAGCCGCCAGTTCTGATACTCTCCTGGCCGAAGCCAGGGCCAGTAACATAGTCACTTTCCATGTGAGATATTTCAAATCCACCTTCTTAAGTGGTTCAAACCAATGGGATTTGAGGAAATCTAAAACTACATTTAGATCCCACGGTGCCACCGGAGGCACCACAGGAGGCTGTATATGCAGTACTCCTTTGACAAAAGTCTGGACCTCAGGAACTGAGGCCAATTCTTTTTGGAAGAATATAGACAGGGCCGAAATTTGAACCTTAATAGATCCCAATTTGAGACCCATAGACAATCCTGATTGCAGGAAATGTAGGAAACGACCCAGTTGAAATTCCTTCGTCGGAGCATTCCGACCCTCGCACCATGCCACATATTTCCGCCAAATGCGGTGATAATGCTTTGCGGTGACTTCTTTCCTTGCCTTAATCAAGGTAGGAATGACTTCTTCAGGAATGCCTTTTTCTTTTAGAATCTGGCGTTCAACCGCCATGCCGTCAAACGCAGCCGCGGTAAGTCTTGAAAAAGACAAGGACCCTGCTGAGGCAGGTCCCTTCTCAGAGGTAGAGGCCACGGATCGTCCGTGACCATCTCTTGAAGTTCCGGGTACCAAGTCCTTCTTGGCCAATCCGGAGCCACTAGTATCGTTCTTACTCCTCTTTGCCGTATAATCCTCAATACCTTTGGTATGAGAGGCAGAGGAGGAAACACATATACCGACTGGTACACCCAAGGTGTTACCAGCGCATCCACAGCTATTGCCTGCGGATCTCTTGACCTGGCGCAATACCTGTCCAGTTTTTTGTTGAGGCGAGACGCCATCATGTCCACCATTGGTTTTTCCCAACGGTTTATTATCATGAGGAAAACTTCTGAATGAAGTCCCCACTCTCCCGGGTGAAGATCGTGTCTGCTGAGGAAGTCTGCTTCCCAGTTGTCCACGTCCGGGATGAATACTGCTGACAATGCTATCACGTGATTCTCCGCCCAGCGAAGGATCCTGGCAGCTTCTGCCATTGCACTCCTGCTTCTTGTGCCGCCCTGTCTGTTTACATGGGCGACTGCCGTGATGTTGTCCGACTGGATCAACACCGGTCTTCCTTGAAGCAGAGGTTCCGCCTGGTTTAGAGCATTGTAGATTGCTCTTAGTTCCAGAATGTTTATGTGAAGAGACTTTTCCAGGCTCGTCCACACTCCCTGGAAGTTTCTTCCCTGTGTGACTGCTCCCCAGCCTCTCAGGCTGGCGTCCGTGGTCACCAGGATCCAATCCTGTATGCCGAATCTGCGGCCCTCCAGTAGATGAGCCTCCTGCAACCACCACAGAAGAGATACCCTTGTCCTTGGAGACAGGGTTATCCGCTGATGCATCTGAAGATGCGATCCGGACCATTCGTCCAGCAAATCTCCCTGAAAATGTTTTGCGTGAGATCTGCCGAATGGAATCGCTTCGTAAGAAGCCACCATTTTTCCCAGGCCTCCTGTGCATAAATGCACTGATACTTGGCCTGGTTTTAGGAGGTTTCTGACTAGGTCGGATAACTCCCTGGCTTTCCCCTCCAGGAGAAATACCATTTTCTGGACTATGCCCAGAATCATTCCTGGGAACAGCAGACGTATCATCGGAAAACACAGCTGCGATTTTTGGAATATTTAGAATCCACTCGTGCTATCGTAGAACTACTTTAGATAGTTCTTTTCCGACCTCCAACTGTTCTCTGGAACTTGCCCCTTTCAGGATATCGTCCAAGTAAGGGATAATTAAGATGCCCTTTTCTTTGAAGAGAGTCATCTTTTCGGCCATTACCTTGGTAAAGGCCCGGGGTGCCGTGGATAATTCAACGGCAACTTTTGAAACTGATATTGACAGTTCTGTATCACGAACCCGATGTACCCTTGTTGAGAAGGGCAAATTTGGACATGGAGGTAATCCTTGATGTCCAGGGACACCATATAGTCCCCTTCTTTCCGGTTCGCTATCACTGCTCTGAGTGACTCCATCTTGATTTGAACCTTTATGTAAGTGTTCAAAGATTTCAGATTTAGACTATGTCTCACCAAGCCGTCTGGCTTCAGTACCACCATATAGTGTGGAAGACTAATACCCTTTTCCTTGTTGTAGGAGGGGTACTTTGATTATCACCTGCTGGAAATACAGCTTGTGAATTTTTCCCAATACTGCCTCCCTGTTGGAGGGAGCCGTTGGTAACGCAGACTTCAGGAACCTGCGAGGAAAAGATGTCTCGACTCTCCAATCTGTACCCCTGGGATAATACTAGTACGATCCAGGGGTCAACTTGCGAGTGATCCCACTGCGCGTTGAGACTCTTGAGACTACACCCCCACCTAACCTGAGTCCGCTTACACGGCCCCAGCGTCATGCTGGGGACTTGGCAGACGCGGTGGAAGGCTTCCTTTCCTGGGAAGGAGCTGTCTGCTGCAGTCTACTTCCCTTTCCTCTATGTCTGGGCAGATATGACTGGCCTTTTGCCCGCTTGCCCTCATGGGAACGGAAGGATTGAGGCTGAAAAGACGGTGTCTGTTTCTGCTGAGATGTAACTTGGGGTAAAAAGGTTGGATTTCCAGCTGTTGCCGAGACCCCCAGGTCCGTTGGACCGACCCCAAATAACTCTTTCCCTTTATACGGCCATACTTCCATGTGTCGTATGGGATATGTATCACCTGACCACTGTCGTGTCCATGACATCTTCTGGGAGATATGGATCACGCACTTATTTTGATGCCAGAGTGCACATATCCCTCTGTGCATCTCGCATACATAAATATATAATGCATCCTATTAAATGCTCTATATCAATCAAATATTTTCAGTCAGGGAAACCGACCAAGCCAACCCAGCACTGCATCTCCAGGCTGATGGCGATCGCTGGTCGCAGTATAACCACCTTATGTGTGTATATACTTTTTAGGATATTTTTCCAGCTGCCTATCAGCTGGCTCCTTGAGGGCGGCCGTATCTGGCGACGGTAACGCCACTTGATAAGCGTGTGAGCGCCTTATTCATTCCCAACGCGCCCTAACTTCTGGCGGGAAAGGGTATAACGCCAATATTTGCTATCGGGGTAAACCCACGCATCATCACACACTTTATTTTATTTTATCTGATTCAGGAAAAACTACAGGTAGTTTTTTCACTCCCACATAATACCCTTTTTTGTGGTACTTGTAGTATCAGAAATATGTAACACCTCCTTCATTGCCCTTAACGTGTGGCCCTAATAAGGAATACGTTTGTTTATTCACCGTCGACACTGGATTCAGTGTCGGTGTCTGTGTCTGTGTCGACCGACTGAGGTAAATGGGCGTTATTAAAAACCCCTGACGGTGTTTCTGAGACGCCTGGACCGGTACTAATTGTTTGTCGGCCGTCTCATGTCGTCAACCGACCTTGCAGCGTGTTGACATTCTCACGTAATTCCCTAAATAAGCCATCCATACCGGTGTCGACTCCCTAGAGAGTGACATCACCATCATAGGCAATTGCTCCGTCTCCTCCAACATCGTCCTCATACATGTCGACACACACGTACCGACACACAGCACACACACCGGGAATGCTCTGACAGAGGACAGGACCCCACTAGCCCTTTGGAGAGACAGAGGGAGAGTTTGCCAGCACACACCAAAAAAACGCTATAATTACATAGGGACAACCTTATATAAGTGTTTCTCCCTTATAGCATCTTTAATATATTTATGTCGCCAATTTAGTGCCCCCCCTCTCTGTTTAAACCCTGTTTCTGTAGTGCAGTGCAGGGGAGAGCCTGGGAGCCTTCTCTCCAGCCTTTCTGTGAGAGAAAATG
This sequence comes from Pseudophryne corroboree, assembly GCF_028390025.1. Lineage (NCBI taxonomy): Eukaryota > Metazoa > Chordata > Amphibia > Anura > Myobatrachidae > Pseudophryne > Pseudophryne corroboree. The sequence continues at coordinate 392,501,223 of NC_086450.1, forward strand.
GCGCTGTGTGCTGAGGAGATAGGCCCCGCCCCTTTTTCGGCGGGCTCGTCTCCCGCTATTTATTGTATTTAGGCAGGGGTTAAATATCTCCATATAGCCTCTGGGGGCTATATGTGAGGTATTTTTAGCCTTATATAGGTTTACATTTGCCTCCCAGGGCGCCCCCCCCCAGCGCCCTGCACCCTCAGTGACTGCCGTGTGAAGTGTGCTGAGAGGAAAATGGCGCACAGCTGCAGTGCTGTGCGCTACCTTTAGAAGACTGCAGGAGTCTTCAGCCGCCGATTCTGGACCTCTTCTTGCTTCAGCATCTGCGAGGGGGCCGGCGGCGAGGCTCCGGTGACCATCCAGGCTGTACCTGTGATCGTCCCTCTGGAGCTTCATGTCCAGTAGCCAAGAAGCCAATCCATCCTGCACGCAGGTGAGTTCACTTCTTCTCCCCTCTGTCCCTCGTTGCAGTGATCCTGTTGCCAGCAGGAATCACTGTAAAATAAAAAAACCTAAGCTAAACTTCTCTAAGCAGCTCTTTATGAGAGCCACCTAGAATTGCACCCTTCTCGGCCGGGCACAAAAATCTAACTGGAGTCTGGAGGAGGGTCATAGGGGGAGGAGCCAGTGCACACCACCTGACCTGTAAAAGCTTTACTTTTTGTGCCCTGTCTCCTGCGGAGCCGCTATTCCCCATGGTCCTTTCAGGAACCCCAGCATCCACTTAGGACGATAGAGAAAAAGAAAATACAGTCCCATCCATGGCTTAGATAAGTCATGAGTGTGAGGGCACATATACAGTCTTACTTACATGGGTCACTCTTGTATCATATCGTATTAATGGGATCAGTACGAGATCCCGGCGGTCAGAAGACCGATGCCAGGAGCCCGACAGCCGGGAACCCAGCAGCGAGCGCAGCGTGTCCCCTCGCAGACTCGCCGCGCTTCGGGCCCAGTGATGACCTTCAGTCGCCACAGGGTTCTACTCCCCTCCTGGTGGTGGCATGGATCACCACCAAAGAGGGGTAACCAACCGGCGGTCAGGATTCAGACCGCCGGTATTTCAGCTGGTGTCGGAATTCCGGCGTCGGTAACCTGACCGCCGGGATCCTGACAGGCGGGCAATTGACTGCCCCCTGTATTAATAACAGGGCCATAACTAGGGCTGTGCGACGTGCCTTCACCCAGTGTGCATGGTTGAGGAGTGCTGGGTTAGGAATCAGGATACATAGTCTATGGGGTTCAGCACTGGTTTATGGATGCCACAGAGTGGATGATCTGCAGTCTAGAATAGCATGTGAAGCAGTAGTTAAAGGCTTTTAACTAGAAATTGTATTGGGGAAGGGAAAATGGGAAACCTACTGCACTAGTTTTAGGTCTTCAATCACAAAAGAAACCTCATATAACAATACCTCAAGTCAAACTCTGGGGGTGCTGCCACAAATTCTATCGTTGCCAATATGCTAGAATATGTTCAAGAAGAAGAAAAATAATTGGTCTTGTAGTGGCGCACTAATAGTCAAAATACTTATACGCATTTAAAATATAACTTTTATGTTCATCTTAAAAGGCCTGTAACTGAGATATTAAAACATCATAGACAAATGACAAGACAAATTACATGCAATGGTAAAACCACACACTGTACTTTCATGTGTTAGCAATGTATTGGGGAAATAATCCTCCTCTGGGTACTATGACCTCCAATAATTTTGTAATGTATTCTCTCAGGATGTAAAATGAGTACAATAAAGAGAATTATTCATGTGTCTGCATGTTTTCTTATAATTGTACTTGGCCTAATCTCAGCATGCGGGAATGGTTGTTCTATGGGGTATATTCAATTGAAATCGAAAGCTGCCGTCTGTTGAAAATACAGCAGTTTTCGACTTTTTTTTTTTTCTTAGGTCAGGAGGGGTTCCGACCTATTAAATATAACCCCAAATTATTCGAAAAGTCGGGGAATTCGACTTGTCGAAAAAGCACGTGGATCGGCAGAATAGCTGGCAATCCGCGTGCTTCTGTCGAAAACGGGGCCAAAACCGACAGGTTTTGGCCCCCTTTTCGACCACCTCAATTCCACTTTAAAAAACAGTCGAATTGAGATGCGGGAGTAGAGATGGGAGAGAGGAGGAGACGGGGGAGAGCGGCGCTATAGCAACGGCTCCAGCAAGTGTAGCTGGAAGATGTGTCACAGCCGCCGCTCACTGCAGCGTCCACCCACCCGGGTGGACGCTGCCGTGAGTGGCGCCTGTGACACATCCTCCGGCTACACTTGCTGGAGCCGCTGCTGCAGCACTGCTCTCCCCCGTCTCAGCTCCCGCATCTCAATTCGACTTTTTAAAGTCGAATTGAGATGGCATTGAATAGTCCTGGTCGGATCCACTCCGACAAGTGAATGTTGGAATGGATCCGAGTTCAATTGAATATACCCCAGAGCCAAAATTCCTAATCCCAGTATTCCTGGATTCAAAAAAAGCCACTGATGGTATTGTTGTACCCAATGGGTGCTTTAGTTCTACCTCAGCAATTGAGAGCTGCTGGCTAGTGTTCCCGTCTTTAATCTCATTATTGAATTTTTAGGCACATATAGGAAATGAACTGTCCTTATTTTCTGCTGTTGGTCATATTGGCCCTATTTTTTAGCTGGTTATTCTACCACAGCTGTTGTATTTCAGATCCTATGCTATAGTAAGCTGCTGCTGCCAATCTTTGTTGCTCTGTTATTATTACAGCAGTCACATTTTTTCATAAAGTTACCGGTGTTGGCAATTTTAGTTGATAATTATTAATATATTGAATTTAGTGACTTTTTTTGAATCCAGGAATACCGGGATTAGGAATTTTGGATCTAATATATAGAACAACCATTCCCGCATGCTGAGGTTAGGCCAAGTACAATTATAAGAAAACATACAGAGACCTGAATAATCCTCTTTATTGTACTCATTTTACATCCTGAGAGAAAACATTACAAAATTATTGGAGGTCATAGTACCCAGAGGAGGATTATTTCCCCAATACATTGCTAACACATGAAAGTACAGTGGAGACAATTCAGAGTTGATCACAGCAGCAAATTTGTTAGCAGTTGGGCAAAACCATGGTGGTCATTCAGAGTTGTTCGCTCGTTGCCGATTTTCGCTATGCTGCGATTTGTTGCTAACTGCACATGCGCATGGTACGCAGAGCGCATGCGCTAAGTTATTTAACACAAAACGTAGTAGATTTACTGGTGTTTGAACGACGCTTTTCAGTCGCACTGCTGATCGGTGAATGATTGACAGGAAACGGGCGTTTCTGGGTGGTAACTGAGCGTTTTCCGGGAGTGTGCTAAAAAACGCAGGCGTGTCAGGGAAAAACGCGGGAGTGTCTGGAGAAACGGGGGAGTGGCTGGCCGAACGCAGGGCGTGTTTGTGACATCAAACCAGGAACTAAACGGACCGAGCTGATCGCAATCTGTGAGTAGGTCTGGAGCTGCTCAGAAACTGCAAAGAATTATTTAGTAGCAGTTCTGCTAATCTTTCGTTCGCTATTCTGCTAAACTAAGATACACTCCCAGAGGGCGGCGGCCTAGCGTGTGCAATGCTGCTAAAAGCAGCTAGCGAGCGAACAACTCGGAATGAGGGCCCATGTGCACTGCAGGGGGGGGGGCAGATATAACATGTGCAGACAGGGTTAGATTTGGGTGGGTTATTTTTTTTCTGTGCAGGGTAAATACTGGCTACTTTATTTTTACATTGCAATTTAGATTTCAGTTTGACACACCCCACCCAAATCTAACTCTCTCTGCACATGTTATATCTGCCCCAGCTGCAGTTCACATTGGGTGTCATTCCGAGTTGATCGCTCACTAGCAGTTTTTAGCAGCCGTGCAAACGCATTGTCGCCGCCCACCGGGGAGTGTATTCTCGATTTGCAGAAGTGCGAACGCTTGTGCAGCAGAGCGCCTGCAAAAATATTTTGCGCAAAACAAGACCAGCCATGGACTTACTCTTCGTGTGCGTTGATTCTAACGTTGGAGGGACGGTTTTTGACGTCACACACCCGCCCAGCCACGCCTGCGTTTTCCCTGGCACGCCTGCGTTTTTCCAAACACTCCCTGAAAAACGGTCAGTTGACACCCAGAAATGTCCCCCTTCCTGCCAATCTTCTTGCGGCCAGCAGTGCGACTGAAAACGTTAATACTAGAACCTGTGCAAAACCGCAAAGCTCTTTGTACCCGTACGTCACACGTGCGCATACGCATGCGCAGATTAGCCATTTTTTTACACTGATCGCTACGCAGCGAACGGCAGCTAGCGATCAAGTCGGAATGACCCCCATGGTTTTGCCCAACTGCTAACAAATCTGCTGCTGTGATCAACTCTGAATTAGGCCCAGTGTGTGGTTTTAACATTACATGTAATTTTTTGTCTTGTCATTCGTCTATGGTGTTTTAATATCTCACAGTTACAGGCCTTTTAAGATGATGAAAATAAAAGTTATATTTTAAATGCGTATAAGTATTTTGACTGTTAGTGCGCCACTACAAGACCAATTCATTTTCTTCTTCTTGAGCATATTTTAATTAGAAATGCAAGGGTGGAAGGCTGAGCACAGCATACAGACATGGGGGACGGAAGAGGCCCAGTGTAACATGTACAGATAAGAAAAAGGGAGAGAAGTATAATGGCAATTTAATTCAAACTAAAAAATAAACAGACAAAAATCTATGTGAATTATCATTTCAAACACTATAGAATCATCAATTTGCCATACTGGCTCACAGTTACGAACAATGATGCAAAAGGAACAAACTTAAAAATGTGCTGTAAGGCATTGCAACTAATAAAGTTGTGTGATTTTCTAATAAAGACAGAAGATGAAAGCAAATATCTTATTGGCTGGCACAAAATATAGGAGGACCCTATTCAGTAAATTGCAGATTCTGCCAGCGCACGGCAAGGCCGCCCAGCATGCTAATTAGCGGCCAGCGATGTGATCACAAAACAATTGCATCGCTGAGTCCAGAATTAATGATGACCCCCTCCTGCATATGCAGGCAGTCTACCGCCATCTTCTTCATCGGAGTGGCTGTGTGTGAGGTCACAAAGCCACCCAGAAAACAGTACAGCCCCGCCCGTTAGTCTGGTCACTCCCCCGAAATTCTGCCAAACCTCCCCCTCTCCCGATGGCCGCCATTGTCAATCACACTATGAATGCTTACACATGCACACTTTGCAGAAAATCGAGCTTCACTTTTGCTTCCTTTGCGATTTACGAATCAGACTGCATAAGTGTTGCAGAACATAAATAGCACATAAAAAAAAAAAAAAAAAGGAAATAAATATATAACAAACAGGTAAAAGTGTGAGTATGGGCATAAACCATAGAGACCTCATTAAACACAAACACTGCATGGTGCCTGGGAAAAGCTTAACAACAGTTTCCTACCTCCAAGCATTCTCTTTGGCGGTAGTGCTGGGACCATACGGTAGGGATACTTCTGCAACAACATCTCTTGGAACATGACAAAATCATTGTATCTTCTGTACACAGAAGACTTAAAGAACTGCAGAGTGACAAAGGAAAATAATTAAAACAAAATGGACAACTCAATTTCTAAAACAAATATTCAGATTATCCCTGTAAATCTTAGGGTAGGTAAAAAGCCGTAATAATCGGGCTGATCAGCCAATTCTCAGCGAGTCAGTATGATCACTGCACGGTGTATACACAGCATCTGGGAATGACTGTTGTCCCAATGTGACAATGTCGTGCAAATACAATGTGAACATGATCAGTGCGACTAATGTCACCTCTATCATTAAGTTAATTTATCGTCCATACAGGAGCAATGATTGTGTATTGGGGGTTGTCTGGATCGTTTCAGCTGTCAGATAAAAATAATTGTTCCTCTTACCTTACAGCAGAATAGTTCCTAAGTGGGTTCCAATATTAAAGGAAGAATTTAGGGTCAAGTTATGACAGTGATACCCAACATGGCCATGCATATGAACCAGATGGGTACTCAGGGAATTTGAGGCAGGTGTTGACAGGTAAAAGTAACATTCCGTAACAATACCAATCAACTGCCACGTAATTAAAATGTTTCATTACACAATTCTTGGGTGCTCAGTGCAAATTTTAAAGGTTTATATTTACATACAAATAAGAAACTCCAATTCAGGAGACTTAATTTATGGGAAATGCCCCAGGGTGCATCCTACAGCCCCAAAACCCTTTCATTATAGATGAGCCCCAAAAAGGGATCATTCCAAGTGTAAGATTCTGACCCAGCAAACAAAAACAACACAGATTTCCTCACATTTAAAAATGAATATTAAAAACAAAACGAAAAAAAAACAACTTTTAGTAAATGTATGTTTAGCCCTGGAAATCCAACATCAATTAAGGTCCATTTTAATCGATCTGAAATCGATTTAAATCTAACAGAATGGACCTTTAATAAATATACCCCATATAGTCAAAAATGATCTATCCAACACATTCATTAATTGATTAACCGACATGGCAAATGGGACATACAAACTCCACACAGATAGGGCCCTGGCCCGTCGAGGTAGCAATGCTAAACACTGTGCCACCAACTATTTACATATTGAGGCTCATTCAGGCGTGGTCACAAAGCAGCTTTTGAACGCACATCGGTCGTTGTTATCTTACTGCGCATGCGTCTGAGCCGCAGTGTGCACGCGCAACGAGTGAGTTGCGATTGCTGTCGCACAGAGGAATTGTGACAGGAAGACAGCATTTGGGGGTGGTAATAGGGAGGGGTCGGGTAAATGCAGGCGTCACAACCGCTCACACATGTTTTCTGGGCGTGCATAAATTAGCAGTTGCGCTGTTACTTGCTACTGGAGAACACTCTGCGTCCCTGGAAAGCAATTCAGCCTGAGCGTCTGCAGAAGCTCAAGTTAGCTGCTGCCCATATTAGCATATGTGTATGGCAAATGATAGCAACGGCAGCTGCAAGAACAACCACATCTGAAGGAGCCTCATTGTCCCTAACCAAACATTAGTAAGGGCTAACCTAACCTAGTGACCGGAAATACGCTCTGCCGCACATCGCAGGAGGTTCTGAAGGATCCTCGCAGCTAACGGAATCTGCCCTATAGTACTGTCAGTGTTTCACAAATTAATATTATAATAATAATAATCAGACACTTATTTGATTAATTTCTGTAATGATTTCACAAATTTCTTAGTTTCTGAAACTAGTTCTAAATCAAAACATTACCCAAAAACTAAAATAAAATAGTCCTTTGATGTGGGCTGTTTAAATGCCCTCAGAAAAAATCACTGCTAATAATCACTTATCCTGAGCAGAATAGTTTTTTTTACCAGAAGCTGGAAGTATACCAACACACTAAGGGGGACATGTACTAAGCAGTGATAAAAGTGGAGAAGTGAGCCAGTGGAGAAGTTGCCCACGGCAACCAATCAGCTGCTCTGGTATACTTTTATAGTATGCAAATTATAAATGTTACGTCAATGCTGATTGGTTGCCATGGGCAACTTCTCCACTGGCTCACTTCTCCACTTTTATCAATGCTTAGTACATGTCCCCCTAAATAACAAGCCATCCACAGATACAACTCGCTGGATTGCACTTAACTATATTAAAACACAAATATAACAGCTTCCAGTTATCTAATACAAAGCCCAGGGTGTCATCTCACCTGGCTGGAAACCTCATACTCCACATGTTTGAGGAACAAGCCTTTCTTCTCTGGGATGAGTTCTACCTGCACTGTATCATGACCCAATAATTCCTGTAAGGTGTATGCCAGCATCAAAGGACTCTCCTGGGTGACCTCCATCATTCTGCATTCAGAGCTGCTCAACAATCCTGCAAGGAGACGTCATGTCAGCACAGCTGTAAGATCATCACTGAGCATATATCCGTAATGCAGCCAGCCAGGGGCACTTCACCGGCTGAGAGCTTGGAGTAGATTTTTAACAGCAATATTAACCAAGCACAAAATATATACTGTACATACACAGAGATCAAAGTTTCTGTCTGCTCTCCAAACACAGTGGTTTAAACAAATTGAGTAGTGTCATTTATACAATTACCTGCTTTAAACCATTATAAGTCATCATTACTGTAATTATAAAATGACCATTATAACAGCAGAGATAAGGCTGCAACATATGATGGGATTCAAAATTCCACATTGAAGAGAACTGTAAGTGAAGAGGGTATTAAATGTTGTTGAAGTCGAAAATATTATACCCACATGCATCACGTGCAAACACCACACAGAGTGGCCTCCGTGCATGCGCATGCATGCACGTTACATATATTGGCTCACAAAGCCCTGCGTATTAACGCGTGGTATGAGTAAATACGGTAGCATACGCATTCGCATGGAATAGCCACAAAGACATATCTGATATTTAATTCACATAGTGCATAAGTTACACATAGCCCACACACGCCACACCAGCAAGTGCTTCAGAGGTATAACAACAGAGGGATTCAACTTTACAGGATATGAGGGGACAGAATTAGGTTAGGAGGTGGTGTTTGGTTCCAGCTGTACAGTATTTCAAGGGCAATATTCCGATGGCAGTTTGCAGAATGTAGCACGCTCCTGCACATAGATATGCGCAAGAGTACAATATTAATATTACACTGTATTTACTGTACTTTTGATATTCGGCGGGAACCCAGTGGAGGACATCTTTAAGTGCACCTGGACCAGGCATCGCCCACCTATTCAAACCGACCTATGACCCCTCATGTACTGTAAATAACCAGCCCTTTGACCTATGGATGAAGAGATTACAGTTTCCTTTGTTTCATGCTTTGGACTACTGTATAAAAGCCAAGCCTCCTGGCCAGTCTCATTCTCTGAAGGTCATCTTTCCAGATTGACCGAGGACCGGATCCTGGTGGCGCAGGCGAACAAACGTATGTATCCATTGGTTGTAGCTTTTCTCTTGTGTTCTTGTATTTCTGTTGTACCCCCTTTTAAGTAAATATTTGTTGCTGCGTTGGACCACAACATTACATACACAATTGGTGTCGCATTCCTTTCCTGTTAGGGGTTATAAAGTGTATCCCGCAGCACGTGTAGCTACTTTGTGCTTACAGCGTGACGGCGTGCTTACGCAACGTGTACGCATTTCATAGGGGTTTCACACACACGCTTAGCAGTCGCAGTGGCCTGAACATTTGTGTATTTAAGGTTTTGCTTTTTCTTCCTGTTTGTTAATCGAACTTAACAATGTAACTGACACCGTCCAGTTAATTTATTGAAGTTTTTATGTTCTCACTGTCGGACAGAAGCTGTTTGGGCTGAGTTGTGAGACCCCTTCAGCTCTACAATTTGGGAAGCTGGTGGTCCACTTTAAGTCACTAGGACTGAACACAACATATATTTGCAAATCCATGTAACTAAGACCTCTGGATTTCTATAATATTTATATGTAAAGCTGCTGTCTCTTGAGTCACATTTCTTCAAGACCACCTGAGTGCATCTACTGGATATACACACATATACATACACACACAGTCTTTTGACAGCGGGGGTTATTAAATCCCAATGTATTTCTTACATTTATAGTAGAATTCACTGTCTGCCACTGATAATAACCTGGTTAGCTGAGTTATTAGTTTACTTTAATAAGTAATCTAATGAATGTTCCTTACTGGAAATAAGTCAGCGTGTAAAAGAATTGTAAATGAATTTTATGTTATTGCACCTTTCTCCCCCATTACAGTTGTAGTAAAGACAGAAAAGTAGATAGGCCTATTTGTAAACAAAGAATTGATGATAAGTTTATGGAGAATTGCTGGAAACTTCAACGCAAAATAATTTCTAATAGATTTCATTAACTTTGTGCCAAAACAAGATACGCTTGTTAATACTAATTAACAGAGGTTGTCATTAAGTTATAACAGGCAGGAAGATTTTATACTTGTGCATTCCCATAAATCACCTATATTCGGCAAAGCATCTGCAAAGATGTGGCTTAAATAGTGGAATCGGGGGTTCTATTGTATTATCCTTTATTTATATAAAGCTACAAAAGGGCTCTGCAGCGCCTTATAAAGTACATAAGCAGAACGAACAAAACAAGAAAAAAAAAGTCTTACATTAAAGAACACTGCAGGACATGGATATGGTTTATAAACATTGCTGCATCAGCGGTCATGATACTCAAATAAGTACTCAAATAAGTAGCAGGGTGGCAGAACCCAAGGCTTAGGTGCAATTGCAGGCAGTGGGGAGGACATGATGGTATTCGGTGAGTGAAGGAAAAGCACATGAGGGAAGAGGGCCCTGCTCATGAGCGCTTACAGTTTAAAGGGGAGGGGCAGAGAAAGGAGCACTGGGTTAGGCTGAGAGCTGGAAGGCTTTGATAAAGAAGCTGTTCTTGAGAGAACCCTTTGAAGTTTGTAGAGAGGTAGACAGTGATAGGGAGAGGGGGAGAGTTCCAGAGGTAAGGAATAGCACAGGCAAAATCTTGGAGGTAGGAGTGGAAGGCAGTAATCAGTTGGAAGGATAGGCAGCACTTATTTGTGGAGCAAAGTGGGTGGATAGGAATGTGAAGAGAGATATGGTCACATATGTAAAAAGGAGAGGATTGGGTGAGGGCTTTGCGAGTGCGAGAAGCTTGAATTTGGGTTCTGAAGGGAAAAGGGAGCCAGCGTAGGGCTTGTAGTGGAGAGGAGGCACATTTGCAGAGGAAGATGAGCCAGGCAGCAGCATGGAGGACACTCTGGAGTAGAGAAAGGTCAGATAAGAGGAGGTCACAGGAGTCCAATCTGACGATGACAGGTGAGTGTATGAGGATCTTATTTTCCTCCAGGGTGAGAAAGGGTTTGATACTGGAGATGTATCGGACATGCAAACGGCAGGACTGCAAAAGGTACTGAATGTGTGGTTTGAAGGAGAGGGAGGAGTCAAGAATAATTCCAAGAAAGCGTACTTGTGGGCTAAGGAAGATAGTGGTGCTGGCAACAGATAATGACACTGTGGGAGCGGAGGTTATTTGGAAGGGTGGAAAGAGAATATGCTCAGTATTAGACATGTTAAGTTTAAGAAAGTGCTGGGACATCCAGGAGGAAATAGCAGAGAGACCGCTGGAGATACAGTATGAGTGAGGAGAGGTAGATCTGAGCATAGAGATAATATTATATATCTGTACAAATAGGAAAATTTACTTTTATTCAAGGGAGTAGTAGACCCCAAAAGGCACACTCCTATTGTGCTTTCTGTTTAGCACTGGCTTTCCAAGCAATAACCTCAGACATAGTTTCATTATAACCCGTTTTCCCAACCTCAACACTTTGGAATTCTGGTAGGATAATATAATTTAGAACATCTACACGAGATACAGCGTTGTCTCTACTTCCTCTGCAAGTTCCTGGTTTTCCGGTTCAGCCGACCCTTGACCCCCAACTGCATGGTGTCATTTTCAGCTCATCCTTTCTACACTTATACTGTGATTTACTGATCTAGCCAGCTGGGACAGGACGTGGACATGGAAGTTGGAAAGGCTGATGGATAAAAAGCAGCCAGCTCTGGAAACTTAGTGCAGTAAATTTACAGTGTATCCGGAAAGTATTCACAGCGATTCACTTTTTCCACATTTTGGTATCTTACAGCCTTATTCCAAAATGGAATAAATTAATTTTTTCCCCTCAAAATTCTACACGCAATACCCCATAATGACAACGTGAAAAAAAAGAGGTTTTTTTTTTAGATTTTTGCAAATTTATTAAAAATAAAAAACTAAGACATCACTTGTACATAAGTATTCACAGCTTTTGCTCAATACTTTGTTGATGCACTTTTGGCAGCAATTACAGCCTCAAGTCTTTTTGAATGTGATGCCACAAGCTTGGCACACCTAGCTTTGGGCATTTTCGACCATTCCTCTTTGCAGCACCTCTCAAGCTCCATGAGGTTGGATGGGAAGTGTCGGTGCACAGCCATTTTCAGATCTCTCCAGAGATGTTCAATCGGATTCAAGTCTGGGCTCTGGCTGGGCCACTCAAGGACATTCACAAAGTTGTCCTGAAGCCACTGTAGGGATGGTATTGGCCAGGTGATGAGCCTGGTTTCTTCCAAACATGACGCCTGGCATTTATGCCAAAGAGTTCAAGCTTTGTCTCATTAGACCAGAGAATTTTGTTTCTCATGGTCTGAGAGTCCTTCAGGGGCATTTTGGCAAACTCCAGGCGGCCGGCCATGTGCTTTTTACTAAGGAGTGGCTTCTTTTTGGCCACTCTACCATACAGGCCTGATTGGTGGATTGCTGCAGAGATGGTTGTCCTTCTGGAAGGTTCTCCTCTCTCCACAGAGGAATGCTGTAGCTCTGACAAGGTGACCATCGGGTTCTTCGTCACCTCCATGACTAGGGCCCTTCTCCCCCGATTGCTCAGTTTAGACAGCCAGCCAGCTCTAGGAAGAGTCCTGGTGGTTCCGAACTTCTTCCATTTACAGATTATGGAGGCCACTGTGCTCATTGGAACCCTCAAAAGCAGCAGATATTTTTCTGTACCCTTCCCCAGATTTGTGCCTCAAGGCAATCCTGTCTTAGAGGTCTACAGACAATTCCTTAGACTTCATGCTTGGTTTGTGCTCAAACATGCACTGTAAAGTGTAGGACCTTATATAGACTGGCGTGTGTCTTTCCAAATCATGTCCAATCAACTGAATTTACCACAGGTGGACTCCAATTAAGCTGTAGGAACATATCAAGGATGATCAGTGGAAACAGAATGCACCTGAACTCAATTATGAGCTTCATGCCAAAGGCTGTGAATACTTATGTACAGGTGATCTCTTTTTTTTTTTTTTTTCAAAAGCATTTTATTGGACATCTGCACTTTACACATAACCAAAGACAGTCAACATAAAAGATTGATCAGACATATCAAACAACAGTAAATCAATAAGGTATTAGAAAAATTCAATAGTATCAAAGAACACTATCCCAAAGGAGGTTACATTATAGGTCAAATAGGAATGCAGGGGAAGTAGTATGTATGCAAGTTTTTTTATTTTTAATAAATTTGCACAAAAAAAAAAAATTCACATTGTCATTGTGGGGTATTGTGTGTAGAATTCTGAGGTAAAAAAAAAATAAGATTTTAAACCTACCGGTAAATCTTTTTCTCGTAGTCCGTAGAGGATGCTGGGGACTCCGTAAGGACCACGGGGATAGACGGGCTCCGCAGGAGACATGGGCACTTTAAGAAAGTCTTTAGACCTGGGTGTGCACTGGCTCCTCCCTCTATGCCCCTCCTCCAGACCTCAGTTAGAGAAACTGTGCCCAGAGGAGACGGACAGTACGAGGAAAGGATTTTGTTAATCCAAGGGCAAGATTCATACCAGCCACACCAATCACACCGTATAACTTGTGATAAACTACCCAGTTAACAGTATGAAACTACATAGCATCAGTTCAGGACCGATGCAACTATAACATAACCCTTATTGAAGCAATAACTATATACAAGTATTGCAGAAGAAGTCCGTACTTGGAACGGGCGCCCAGCATCCTCTACGGACTACGAGAAAAAGAATTACCGGTAGGTTTAAAAAAAAAAATTTTCTAACGTCCTAGAGGATGCTGGGGACTCCGTAAGGACCATGGGGATTATACCAAAGCTCCCAAACGGGCGGGAGAGTGCGGATGACTCTGCAGCACCAAATGAGCAAACATGAGGCCCTGCTCAGCCAGGGTATCAAACTTATAGAATTTTGCAAAGGTGTTTGAACCCGACCAAGTAGCAGCTCGGCACAACTGTAATGCCGAGACCCCTCGGGCAGCCGCCCAAAAAGAGCCCACCTTCCTAGTGGTATGGGTCCTAACCGATTTAGGCAACGGCAATCCAGCCGTAGAATGAGCCTGCTGAATGGTGTTACCAATCCAGCGGGCAATAGTCTGCTTTGAAGCAGGAGCGCCAAGCTTGTTGGCAGCATACAGGTCAAACAGTGATTCTGTTTTTCTGACTCTAGCCGTTCTGGCTACGTAAATTTTCAAAGCCCTGACCACATCCAGGGACTTGGAGTCCTCCAAGTCACGCGTAGCCACAGGCACCACAATAGGCTGGTTCATATGAAAGGATTATACCACCTTAGGCAGGAATTGAGGACGTGTCCGCAACTCCGCTCTATCGACATGGAAAACCAGATAGGGGCTTTTATGAGACAAAGCCGCCAATTCCGACACTTGCCTAGCCGAAGCCAAGGCTAATAACATGACCACCTTCCAAGTGAGATATTTTAACTCTACCGTTTTAGGTGGTTCAAACCAGTGTGACTTAAGGAAACTTAACACCACGTTAAGGTCCCAGGGCTCCACCAGAGGTACAAAAGGAGGCTGAAAATGCAGCACTCCCTTCACAAAAGACTGAACTTCTGGGAGAGAATCCAATTCTTTTTGAAAGAAAATGGATAGGGCCGAAATCTGAACCTTAATGGAGCCTAAGTTTTAGGCCCAAATTCACTCCAGTTTGTAGGAAGTGAAGGAAACAGCCCAGATGGAATTCTTCCGTAGGAGCATTCCTGGCCTCACACCAAGAAACATATTTTCGCCATATACGGTGATAATGTTTAGATGTCACGTCCTTCCTAGCCTTTATCAGCTTAGGAATGACCTCATCCGGAATGCCTTTTTCCGCTAGGATCCGGCGTTCAACCGCCATGCCGTCAAACGCAGCAGCGGTAAGTCTTGGAACAGACATGGGCCCAGTTGCAACAGGTCCTGCCTTAGAGGAAGAGGCCACGGATCTTCTGTAAGCATTTCCTGCAGATCCGGATACCAGATCCTTCGTGGCCAATCTGGAACAATGAGGATTGTTCTCACTCCTCCTTTTTCTTATTATTCTCAACCTTTGGGTATGAGAGGAAGAGGAGGAAATACATAGACTGACTGGAACACCCACGGTGTCCCTAGGGCGTCTACCGCTACTGCCTGAGGGTCTCTTGACCAGGTGCAATAACTCTGCAGCTTTTTGTTGAGGCGGGACGCCATCATGTCTATCTGTGGCAGTCCCCACCGAACTGCAATCTGTGCGAAGACTTCCTGATGAAGTCTCCACTCTCCAGGACTAATGTCTGGTGAGGAAGTCTGCTTCCCAGTTGTTCACTTCCGGAATGAACACTGTTGACAGTGCTCTTACATGATTCTCCGCCCAGCGAAGAATTCTGGTGGCTTCCGCCATCGCCACTCTGCTCCTTGTGCCGCCTTGGCGGTTTACATGAGCTACTGCGGTGACGTTGTCTGACTGGATCAGAACTGGTTGGTCGCGAAGAAAGGTCTCCGCTTGACAAAGGGCGTTTTATATGGCCCTTAGTTCCAATATGTTGATGTGAAGACAAGTCTCTTGACTTGACCAAAAGATCTTGGAAATTTCTTCCCTGTGTGACCGCTCCCCAGCCTCGGAGGCTCGCGTCCGTGGTCACCAGGATCCAGTCCTGAATGCCGAATCTGCGGCCCTCTAGAAGGTGAGCACTCTGCAGCCACCACAGGAGAGATACCCTGGCCCTGGGGGATAGGGTGATCAACTGATGAATCTGTAGATGTGACCCGGACCACTTGTCCAGTAGGTCCCATTTGAAGTCCTCGCATGGAACCTGCCTAAGGGAATGTTTTTCCCAGGACTCAAATGCAGTGATGCACTGACACCTGTCTTGGTTTCAATAGGTCTCTGACTAGAGTCATGAGTTCCTGGGACTTCTCTATCTGAAGGTAAACCCATTTCTGGTCTGTATCAGAATCATACCCAAGAAGGGCGGACGAGTTATAGGAACCAACTGGGACCTCGGGAAATTGAGAATCCAGCCGTGTTGCTGTGACACCTTCAGCGAAAGTGACACGCTGTTGAACTACTGCTCTTTTGATCTCGCCCTTATTAGGAGATCGTCCAAGTATGGGATAATTGTGACTCCTTGCTTGCGTAGGAGAACCATTATTTCCGCCAATTACCCTGAAATTGGTAATGACAATCCTGTACCGCAATTGTCAGGTACGCCTGATGGGTTGGATAAATGGGAACATGAAGGTATGCAGCCTTTATGTCTAGATACACCATCAAATCCCCCCCGTTCCAGGCTGGCGATGATCGCTCTGGGCGATTCCACTTTAAATTTGAACCTTTTCCCATATAGGTTCAGAGATTTTAATTTTAAAATAGGTCTGACCGAACCGTACGGTTTCGGGACTACAGCCAAGGTTGAGTCATATCGCCTTCCTTGTTGCAGGAGGGGAACCTTGAGCACCACTTGTTGGAGATACAATGTGTGAATTGTATTTAATATTATCTCCCTTTCTGGGGGAGAAGCCGGTAGGTCCGATAAGGAAAAACCAGCGAGGAGGCACCTTTCGAATTCCAGCTTGTAACCCTGAGAAACTATTTTTATTGCCCCGGGATCCACCTGTGAGTGAACTCAGATGTGGCTGAAGAGTCGAAGACGTGCTCCCACTGGGACGGACTCCCTTAGCGGAGCTCCAGCGTCATGCGGTGGATGTAGTAGAGGCCGGGGAGGACTTCTGTTCCTGGGAACTAGCTGTGCCCTGTGCCCTTACCTCTGGTAAGAAAGGACGCTCCTCGTACTTTCTTGTTATTCTGCGACCGAAAGTACTGCATTTGATAATGTCGTGCTTTCTTAGGCTGTGAGGGAATATAAGGCAAAAGATCAGAATTACCAGCTATAGCTGTGGAGACCAGGTCCAAGAGCCCTTCTCCACACAATTCCTCAGCCTTGTAAGGTAAACCTTCCATATGCCTCTTTTAGTCGGCATCAGCTGTCCATTGCATGTTCCACAGGACACGTCTAGCAGAAATCGACATAGCGTTGACTCTAGAACCCAGTAGACCAATGTCTCTTTGGGATGGATGGATGGATATTATATATATATATATATATATATATATATATATATATATATATATATATATATATATATATATATATATATATATATATATATATATATATATATATATATATATATATATATATATATATATATATATAGAGGAAAATAACCAGCGGCACTCAGGGTCTTGTTGCGGAGTAGATTGTATTTAAAACTTCAATACAAGACCATCAACGTTTCGGGGATTTAAACCCCTTTGTCAAGATGTGAGAACACATCTTGACAAAGGGGTTTAAATCCCCGAAACGTTGATGGTCTTGTATTGATGTTTTAAATACAATCTACTCCGCAACAAGACCCTGAGTGCCGCTGGTTATTTTCCTCTATCATTTGATCCCACACGGAAGGCACCGGGGCAATCTTCTCCCTTGATCAGTGGAGTGCCGGTCTGTACAGATTAGATTATATCTATATATATATATATATATATATATATATATATATATATATATATATATATATATATATATACATACACACACACATACTCACTTCTTCCAAAAGAGAAAAAAAGAAATAGACCAGCACTCACGTTTGGTAGATGAAGGAAAAAAAGGGTTTTATTCCTGACAAGCCATCTGGATATAACCCGCTACTACAGTCCGCCCGACAGCCGTTTCAACGCACAATGGTTTTCATCAGGGGCAGCTGTCACCCTGTCCAGAGTCTCTTTAAATAACAGAGAGGGCGCCGGAAAGTTTCAAACAGGAAGACCGTCACCTGGAGGCAGCGCCTCATAGTAGCTGCCCGATTGGCTCCTTTGCGTACATGTGAATTGTGTTGCTACAATAAACAAACCCGGCTCTCTCCTTAGCAACCCGCTCCGGCAGCGCGACATCCGTGTAGCGCAGGCAGATCTGTATTTCCGTGCAGCGGCAAACAGGTAAAGTTGCTGCTCTCTGTGTCCCCAGCCAGAGGCACACCTGTAGAGTAGTCACCCCACAGTGCGCCGACAGCATGGAGATTCGACAGCCCAAAATTATACAAACCGTGAAACAAAACATAACACAAATGAACAAACTGTACTAACTTGCACAGCAATAGTATCAAACACTCAGGGAATGCTAGTATCTAAATACAGCATAACACCGTTACACTGATGAGATATAACCATGGTTAAAGTCACCATAAGTAATGCACCACCGAAACTATACTTGGCAAGAGTGAAAAGTAAATGAGAGCGCCGTGTGATGTTAAGAACCAAAGGGATAAAATAATCCTCACCTGTAGGACAAAACTTGTCCCTTGGTACAATACCCGGTATTCCCATGCCGTCTCCAAGCATGGTACTGACTGGGCCCAACACTGCTTAATTGCCAAGATCAGACGGGATCGGATGGTTTCCAGTGTGGTATGATTGTATCAAACAGATGTGTCCATATATGTATATCCCGATGTATCAGTATCACCCCTCATCTCTCACCTACATCACGTCATAATCCTATAGACTTATAATAATATTCAAGAAAAGATACCAATGTTGATGCTAACGAATGAGAGACAAATCAGGGGAACCTCAAAAGAGGGACACACCGAGTCCCTTGATACAACACCCAGTATTCCCACACTGTCTCCAAGTGTGGTACTAGCTGGGCCCATCACTGCTTAATTACCAAGATCAGACGGGATCGGATGGGTTCCAGTGTGGTGTGGTAGTATCAATCTCCACGGTGTTCATCAACTCAAAATCATATGTGATATTGAGGGCTAAGGCAAACTTAGACCAAAGTCTGTAATCACAGTAAACTATAAGGCATGTCTAATATTCAAACTCCAGGTACCAAGGAAGGCACCGTAAGTCAGAAACACATGTTTCTCGAAAAGACCATCACTGTAGTCTAAAACAATCAGGCATCGGCAGGTGACAAGTGGTGAAACATATCATATTTAACAAGACATGACACACGGCGGTGTCTCAGAAAAGTAAACCAAAATGCTAGACTCTATACACTGTTGTACAGGGTCAAAGGAAGCACCCTAAGCGGAATTCTTTATTGAGCCCATTTGGGGCCAATGTTTGTAATCTATCAATCCATTGATGTTCTCTTTGTAGTAAGATTTTGTTGCGGTCACCACCCCTTTGTAGTGGTGGGATTTGGTCCAAAATGCAACACTTAAGTTGATTGATAGTGTGTTTCGCCTCCCTGAAATGTCTTGCCACAGGTAAATTTGAGAAGTCACTTGCAGTCCCACCCTGGGTAATGCTCTTATTGATTGTCGAACGGTGCTGGCTTAAACGCTCCTTTAGCATCCTACTGGTCTTTCCAACATAAAGCAAATTACATGGACATTTTAGCACATAGACTACAAATTTACTGTTGCAGTCAAGTCTTTGTTTAATAGTATATGCCTTGTTGTCCTGAGGGTTAACAAACCGATTGCCAAGTAGCAAGAATGGACAGTTTGGGCAGCCCGTGCATTTATAAACCCCTGTTTTGATAGTCAACCAGTGAGAAGGTATGTTCTTTTTTTCTCTTAGAGAAATCTGTTACAACAAGCATATCTTTCAGATTGGGTCCTCGTCTATAGGCGAATCGAGGTGGTTGCGGGATAGCTTTTGCCAGAATTGGATCTGTGCCAATAAGGTGCCAATGTTCATGAATCTTGTTGCGAATGAATCTAGAAGCAGTGGTATACATGCTGACAAAATTGAACCTGTCATTGTCTTTGTTAAGGGAAGCGTCTTTACCATATAGGAGTTCCTCTCTCCTTATTTGGCCAATTTTTGTGAGTGCCAAATCAATCTCTTCCTTTGAATATCCACGATCGAGGAAGCGTTGACTCAGATTGTAGAGCAGATGGTATTGCAGAAGGGTCAGAGGTGATCCGTATCACCCTTAAGAGCTGTGAGAACGGTAATCCTCTTTTGAGGGGTGCCGGGTGGAAACTCGTTGAGAGCAAGAGCGTGTTCCTATCAGAGTCTTTACAATGAATCTTAGTGGTCAGTTTGTTGTTGGACAAAAGAACGGACACGTCCAAAAATAAGAATTTACTCACCGGTAAATCTATTTCTCGTAGTCCGTAGTGGATGCTGGGGACTCCGTAAGGACCATGGGGAATAGACGGCTCCGCAGGAGACTGGGCACATCTAAAGAAAGCTTTAGGACTATCTGGTGTGCACTGGCTCCTCCCCCTATGACCCGCCTCCAAGCCTCAGTTAGGACACTGTGCCCGGAAGAGCTGACACAATAAGGAAGGATTTTGAATCCCGGGTAAGACTCATACCAGCCACACCAATCACACCATATAACTCGTGATAGGAACCCCGGTTAACAGTATGATAACAATGGAACCTCTGAATAGATGGTTCGCAGTAACAACCCGATTTGTGTAACAATAACTATTTACAAGTATTGCAGACAATCCGCACTAGGGATGGGCGCCCAGCATCCACTACGGACTACGAGAAATAGATTTACCGGTGAGTAAAATCTTATTTTCTCTGACGTCCTAGTGGATGCTGGGGACTCCGTAAGGACCATGGGAATTATACCAAAGCTCCCAAACGGGCGGGAGAGTGCGGATGACTCTGCAGCACCGAATGAGAGAACTCAAGGTCCTTCTCAGCCAGGGTATCAAATTTGTAGAATTTTGCAACGTGTTTGCCCCTGACCAAGTAGCAGCTCGGCCAAGTTGTAAAGCCGAGACCCCTCGGGCAGCCGCCCAAGATGAGCCCCCTTCCATGTGGAATGGGCTTTTACAGATTTAGGCTGCGGTAGTCCCACCGCAGAATGCGCAAGCTGAATAGTGCTACAAATCCAGCGTGCTATAGTCTGCTTAGAAGCAGGAGCACCCAGCATGTTGGGTGCATCTAGGATAAACAGCGAGTCAGTTTTCCTGACTACAGCCGTCCTGGAAATATAATTTTTCAGGGCCCTGACTACGTCCAGTAACTTGGAATCCTCCAAGTCCCTAGTAGCCGCAGGCACCACAATAGGTTGGTACAAGTGAAAACCTGATACCACCTTCGGGAGAAAGTGAGGACGAGTCCTCAACTCTGCCCTATCCATATGGAAAGTCAGGTAAGGGCTTTTTTATGACAAAGCCGCCAATTCTGACACATGCCTGGCCGAAGCCAGAGCCAACACATGACCACTTTTCATGTGAGATATTTCAAATCCACGGTTTTAAGTGGCTCAAACCAATGTGATTCCAGGAACTTCAAAACCACATTGAGATCCCAAGGTGCCACTGGGGCACAAAAAAGGGGCTGAATATGCAGCACTCCCTTACAACGTCTGCACTTCAGGCTGACATCCTTCCTGGCTTTGATCAGGATTTGAATGACTTCCTCCGGAATGCCTTTTTCACTCAGGATCCGGTGTTCAACCGCCATGCCGTCAATGCAGCCGCGGTAAGTCTTTGAACAAACAGGGACCCTGCTGCAGCAGATCCTGTCTGAGTGGCAGAGGCCATGGGTCCTCTGAGATCAACTCCTGAAGTTCCAGGTACCAAGCCCTTCTTGGCCAATCCGGAACAATGAGTATAGTTCTTACTCCTCTTTTCCTTATTATCCTCAGTACCTTGGGTATGAGAGGGAGAGGAGGGAACACATAAACCGACTGGTACGCCCGCGGTGTCACTAGAGCGTCCACAGCGATCGCCTGAGGTTCCCTTGACCTGGCGCAATATCTTTTATTGAGGCGGGACGCCATCATGTCCACCTGTGGTCTTTCCCAACGGTTTACCAGCATTTGGAAGACTTCTGGATGAAGTCCCTATTCTCCCGGGTGGAGTCTGCTGCGGAAGTCTGCTTCCCAGTTGTCCACTCCCGGAATGAACACTGCTGCCAGTGCTACCACATGATTTTCCGCCCAACGGGGAATCCTTGTGGCTTCTGCCATCGCCCTCCTGCTTCTTGTACCGCCCTGCCTGTTTACATCGGCGAGCGCCGTGATGTTGTCTGATTTGATCAGTACGGCTGGTTTTGAAGCAGGGGCCTTGTTTGGCTTACGGCCTTGTAAAGGGCTCTTAGCTCCAGAAAATTTATGTGAAGTGAAATCTCCTGTTTGGACCACAGTCCTTGGAATTTTACTCCCTGTGTGACTGCACCCCAGCCCCGAAGGCTGGCATCCGTGTTTACCAGGACCCAGTCCTGTATTCCGAATCTGCGGCCCTCTAGTAGATGAGCCCTCTGCAGCCACCACCGCAGCGACACCCTGGTTCTTGCCGACCGGGTTATCCGCTGCTGTATCTGGAGATGGGACCCGGACCATTTGTCCAACAGGTCCCACTGGAAAATCCTTGCGTGGAACTTTCCGAATGGAATTTCTTCGTACGAAGCTACCATTTTTCCCAGGACTCGTGTGCATTGATGTACCGACACCTGTCCCGGTCTTAGGAGGTTTCTGACTAGAGATGACAACTCCTCGGCTTTTTCCATTGGAAGAAACACCTTTTTTCTGGTCTGTTTCCAGAATCATTCCCAGGAACAGAAGACGTGTCGTCGGGACCAGCTGTGACTTTGGAATTGAGAATCCAGTCCTGCTGTTGCAGCACTTCCCGAGAAAGTGCTACCCCCTTACCAACTGTTCCTTGGACCTCGCCTTTATCCGGAGATCGTCCAAGTACGGGATAATTAAAACTCCCTTCTTGCGAAGGAGTATCATCATTTCGGTCATTACCCATGGTAAAGACCCTCGGTGCCGTGGATAATCCAAACGGCAGCGTCTGGAACTGATAGTGACAGTCCGGTACCACAATCTTGAGGTACTCCTGGTGAGGAGGGTAAATGGGGACATGCAGGTAAGTATCCTTGATGTCCAGAGAGACCCTGTAATCCCCCTCGTCCAGGATCGCAATAATCGCCCTGAGCGATTCCATCTTGAACTTGAATCTTTTGTTATATGTGTTCAAGGATTTTAAATTTAAGATGGGTCTCACCGAACCGTCCGGTTTCGGTACCACAAACATTGTGGAAAGGTAACCCTTTTCCTGTTGAAGGAGGGGTACCTTGATAATCACTTGCTGTGAATACAGTTTTTTGGATAGCCACCAACACTGCCTCCCTGGCAGAGGGAGTTGCCGGTAAGGCAGATTTTAGGAAACGGCGGGGGGGAGATGTCTCGAATTCCAGCCTGTACCTCTGAGATACTGTTTGAAGAACCCTGGGATCCACCTGTGAGAGAGCCCACTGTGCGCTGAAAATTTCTGAGACGGGCCCCCACCATACCCGGGTCCGCCTGAGCAGCCCCAGCGTCATGCTGTGGACTTACCGGACACAGGGGAGGACTTCTGCTCCCGGGAACTAGCTGTGTGCTGCAGCTTTTTCCCTCTACCTTTTCCTCTTGGCAGAAAAGATGAGCACAGTACAGTCCCTTCGGCCCTCTACTTTTCTGGGGCCGAAGGGACTGTACCTGATAATACAGTGCTTACTTTTGCTGTGGGGTAGCTTGTGGCAAAAGTTTTGATTTCCCAGCCGTAGCTGTGGAAACGAGGTCTGAAAGACCATCCCCCTTCTAGGGCAAACTTCCATGTGCCGTTTTGAATCGGCATCGCCCGACCATTGCCGAGTCCATAACCCCCGTCTGGCGGCAATGGTTTTACATAGCGCTTATTAGTGATGCCAGTCGGCAAATATCCCTCTGTGCATCACGCATGTATAAGACAGCGTCTTTTATATGCTCTATTTTCGGCAAAATATTGTCCCTATCTATAGTATAAATATTATCCGACAGGGAATCTGACCACGCAGCTGCCGCACTGCACATCCATGCCGAGGCAATAGCAGGTCTCAATATAATGCCCGTGTGTGTGTATATAGCTTTAAGGGTAGTTTTCTGCTTTCTATCAGCAGGTCCTTCAGGGCGGCCGTATCCGTGACGGTAGTGCCACCTTTTTTAATAAGCGTGTAACCGCTTTATCTACCCTAGGGGTTATTTCCCAACGTGACCTATCCTCTGGCGGAAAAGGGTACGCTGCTTAGAAATTATCAATTTCTTATCGGGGGAAGTCCACGCTTCCTCACACACCTCATATCAATTCCTCAGATGCAGGAAAACTACTGGTAGTTTTCGGTCACCAAACATAATACCCTTTTTTGTGGTATCTGGGGTATTATCAGAAATGTGTAATACATTTTTAATTGCCTCAATCATGTAACGGGTGACCCTATTGGAAGGTACACTAGTCTCATCGTCGTCGACACTGGAGTCTGTATCCGTGTCAACATCTGTGTCTGCCATCTGAGGTAGCGGGCGTTTTAGAGCCCCTGATGACATGTGAGACGCTTGGACAGGCACAAGCTGAGCAGCCGGCTGTCCTATGTCGTCAAACCTTTTATGTAAGGAGTTGACACTGTCACGTAATTCCTTCCATAAGTCCATCCACACCGGTGTCGACCCCGCAGGGGGTGACATCCCATTCACAGGCATTTGCTCCGCCTCCACATCATTATCCTCATCATACATGTCGACACAGCAGTACCGACACACAGCACACACACAGGGAATGCTCTGACAGAGGACAGGACCCCACAAAGCCCTTTGGGGAGACAGAGGGAGAGTATGCCAGCACACACCAGAGCGCTATATATCACAGGGATATCACCTATAGAGAGTGTTTTCCCTTATAGCTGCATAATATATATATACTGCGCCTAATTTGTGCCCCCCCTCTCTTTTTAACCCTTTTCTGTAGTGCAGGACTGCAGGGGAGAGTCAGGGAGCGATCCCTTCAGCAGAGCTGTGAGGGAAAATGGCGCCCGTGTGCTGAGGGAGATGGCTCCGCCCCTTTTTCGGCGGGCTTTCTCCCGCTATTGTAAAAGTTCTGGCAGGGGTTAATAAACACCTATATAGCCCCTGGGGCTATATATGGTGTCAGTTCGCCAGCCAAGGTGTTAATATTGCTGCTCAGGGCGCCCCCCCCCCAGCGCCCTGCACCCATCAGTGACCGCAGTGTGTGGTGTGCATGAGGAGCAATGGCGCACAGCTGCAGTGCTGTGCGCTACCTTGGAGAAGACAGAAGTCTTCAGCCGCCGATTTTCCGGACCACCTTCTTGCTTCTGGCTCTGTAAGGGGGACGGCGGCGCGGCTCCGGACGACGAGGTCGGGTCCTGTGTTCGATCCCTCTGGAGCTAATGGTGTCCAGTAGCCTAAGAAGCCCAAGCTACCACCACTTAGGTAGGTTCGCTTCTTCTCCCCTTAGTCCCTCGGTGCAGTGAGCCTGTTGCCAGCAGGTCTCACTGAAAATAAAAAACCTAACATATACTTTCTTCCTAGGAGCTCAGGAGAGCCCCTAGTGTGCATCCAGCTCAGCCGGGCACAGAAATCTAACTGAGGCTTGGAGGAGGGTCATAGGGGGAGGAGCCAGTGCACACCAGATAGTCCTAAAGCTTACTTTAGATGTGCCCAGTCTCCTGCGGAGCCGTCTATTCCCCATGGTCCTTACGGAGTCCCCAGCATCCACTAGGACGTCAGAGAAAAATTAAATTTCTGTTTTGCTAAACGTGAGGCTGAATCTAATGGTGCCAGGAAGTAAATTCAGATGATCAATGAAGGTCAGGAGTGTTTTCTCTCCCCCATACCAGATGAAAAATACATCATCAATATACCGGACATATGCTGTCAAAAACCGGCCAAACAAGGGGTGACCTGTAATATGTTCCTGTTCATACGCTGACATGGAAATGTTAGCGTATGCTGGGGCCATGTTAGACCCCATAGCTGTACCCTGTTTTTGTAGAAAAAAACAATTTTCAAATAAAAAAGTAATTTTTGTTCAAAATAAGGCTGATCAATAATACCATATACTCTGACGGAGGTCCAAAATACCCATCACTCTCTGTTATTAGCCGTCTACATGATTCAATGCCAAGTGCATGTGGAATGTTCGTATATAGACTCGAGACATCGAGTGTAACCAGTAATGCATCATCAGGGATGTACTTGATACATTCCAGTTTCCTTAAGAAATCTGTTGTGTCCTCAATGTAACTAGCTGCACTTTTAGCAAGAGGCTGTAGATAGAAGTCTACAAGCTGTGAGAGTGGTTGACATAATGATCCACGTGCTGAAATGATCGGGCGCCCAGGGGGCTGTGTCAATGATTTATGGATTTTGGGTAACGTATACAGGATTGGGGTTTTTGGATGAGGCGTAGTTAGAAAGTCAGCAGTAGTTTGATTAATGTACCTGTTATTGACTCCCAAGTTGATTATTGAATCAATTTCCTTTTTGTATGTCCATGTGGGGTCGTAAGGAAGTTTCTGATAGCAAGTTGAGTTTGACAATTGTCCATTAGCCTCTTGTACATAATAGTCATAGTCAAGGAGGACAATGCCTCCTCCCTTATCTGCAGACCTGATGACCAGGCGATTGTCATTCTGTAAAGATTTAATGGCAGCTCTTTCTCCCTTCGTGATGTTAGAATTACTAATCCTTTGCTTCTCTATATAGGGCATCATGTCCCTTTTAAGTACTCTCAAGAAGGTATGGATTGAAGGATTTAGGGTAGGTGGATCAAACTGACTGGGTTTCTTCCAAGGACAGTGAGGAGTAGAGGATGAAGCCGTCGTGGAAGAGTCTGGAAGCTGGGAATTGGAGTAGTAGTCTTTTAAACGGAGTTGTCTTCCTAATTTATAGAGGTCAACCTGCCAATGGAAGCTGTCTTGGCCAACCGTTGGCACAAATGTTAATCCCTTGTTCAGAATAGAGAGTTCTTCATCCGTCAGTTCATGTTTGGATAAATTGAAGACCACCGATGCCTGTGCTTTATTCTCTATTTTTTTCTTCCTTTTTCTCCCACCTCTATGGGTAGGTAAAGCGGGGTTTTTGGAGCCCTCCTGTTGCGTTCGGATCTGGAAAGGTATGTGGCACCTTGTGCAGATGTAGATGGTGCATCAGAGTCGCTCGCTGACATTTGGAATCTGCTTTCAATGTCCGTGAAGGGTGCGATAGGTCTGCGTCCTCCACGTCTCTGTTGCGGTCTGTATTTGCGTGGCTCACTCCGTGACAACCAGGGGTATACCCTATTCTCCTTATAGTCCAGTTTAACCTGTTTATATTTATTTTTCTTAAATCTTAGCAGGTCTCCACGAAATTTGTCAATGTCCTTATTTCATTTGGTGAAAAGGTCAGTCTGGAGATTGTACTGTCCTAAATAGTTCTGAAGCCTCTAGTTCTGAAATGTCTCTTCTAATTTCAGTTAGATGTAATCCAGCCTGTTCAATTACAAGCAGCATTAGATCCTGGGAACATTTATTCAAAATGTTACACCACTTCGTGCAAAAATCATTATTGTGTCTCCCCAGTGTGGGTTGGTTGTGCAGTCTGAACCCTCTGGGGATGAGAGATTCTTTATAGTATTGAGAGAGGGTTAGGCCATGTAAATGTAGTTCAACCTCTCTCTTTTTAAGTCTGAGCACATCATTTACAAATTCCTCTGGACTATCTTTATCAAAAGCCAAGGATTCAGTATTGTCAAAAAGAATCCGTTCAGCATCTGTTTTGTCAAATTGAAGAACAGAAACTAGATCTTTGTTGGCACTGGTAGACATTTATATACACAGTGGTATATTGCGTAATATAAAAGAGTGAAAAAGTGCAAAGTGGCAACCATATATTTCTGTGTGCGACAAAAATAAAAATCACTGCATATTCCAAAAAAAAAAAAAAAAAGGATGATTTAAATAAACAGTAATGTTCAAAAATGTTTGGTGATCAATTGATCTCCACTGCAGAGATCTTAACCACACTGACCGGTGCAAGTCAATAGACGTTGTAAATACAAAATATGACAAAATGACAGCACTCTATGTCCATGACATTAAGTTCTGGTGCAGGGTCCTAGCAATTAATATAAACACTCACTTCTTCCAAAAGAGAAAAAAAGAAATAGACCAGCACTCACGTTTGGTAGATTAAGGAAAAAAATAAGATTTTACTTACCGATAAATCTATTTCTCGTAGTCCGTAGTGGATGCTGGGACTCCGTAAGGACCATGGGGATTAGCGGCTCCGCAGGAGACAGGGCACAAAATAAAAGCTTAAGGATCAGGTGGTGTGCACTGGCTCCTCCCCCTATGACCCTCCTCCAAGCCTCAGTTAGGATACTGTGCCCGGACGAGCGTACATAATAAGGAAGGATATTGAATCCCGGGTAAGACTCATACCAGCCACACCAATCACACCGTACAACTTGTGATCTGAACCCAGTTAACAGTATGATAAACGCAAAGGAGCCTCTGAAAAGATGGCTCACAACAATAATAACCCGAATCTTTGTAACAATAACTATATACAAGTATTGCAGACAATCCGCACTAGGGATGGGCGCCCAGCATCCACTACGGACTACGAGAAATAGATTTATCGGTAAGTAAAATCTTATTTTCTCTGACGTCCTAGTGGATGCTGGGACTCCGTAAGGACCATGGGGATTATACCAAAGCTCCCAAACGGGCGGGAGAGTGCAGATGACTCTGCAGCACCGAATGAGAGAACTCCAGGTCCTCCTCAGCCAGGGTATCAAATTTGTAGAATTTAGCAAACGTGTTTGCCCCTGACCAAGTAGCTGCTCGGCAAAGTTGTAAAGCCGAGACCCCTCGGGCAGCCGCCCAAGATGAGCCCACTTTCCTTGTGGAATGGGCTTTTACTGATTTTGGCTGTGGCAATCCTGCCACAGAATGTGCAAGCTGAATTGTACTACAAATCCAACGAGCAATCGTCTGCTTAGAAGCAGGAGCACCCAGCTTGTTGGGTGCATACAGGATAAACAGCGAGTCAGATTTTCTGACTCCAGCCGTCCTGGAAACATATATTTTCAAGGCCCTGACAACGTCAAGCAACTTAGAGTCCTCTAAGTCCCTGGTAGCCGCAGGTACCACAATAGGTTGGTTCATGTGAAATGCAGAAACCACCTTAGGTAGAAATTGAAGACGAGTCCTCAATTCCGCCCTGTCAGAATGAAAAATTAAGTAAGGGCTTTTATATGATAAAGCCGCCAATTCTGACACACGCCTGGCTGAAGCCAAGGCTAACAGCATCGACACCTTCCATGTGAGATATTTTAAGTCCACAGTGGAAAGTGGTTCAAACCAATGTGACTTTAGAAAACTCAACACCACATTGAGATCCCAAGGTGCCACTGGAGGCACAAAAGGAGGCTGTATGTGCAGCACCCCTTTTACAAATGTCTGAACTTCAGGTACTGAAGCCAGTTCTTTCTGGAAGAAAATCGACAGGGCCGAAATTTGAACCTTAATGGACCCTAATTTTAGGCCCATAGACAGTCCTGTTTGCAGGAAATGAAGGAAACGACCCAGTTGAAATTCCTCTGTAGGGGCCTTCTTGGCCTCACACCACGCAACATATTTACGCCAAATGCGGTGATAATGTTTTGCGGTTACGTCCTTCCTGGCTTTGACCAGAGTAGGGATGACTTCTTCTGGAATGCCTTTTTCCCTCAGGATCCGGCGTTCAACCGCCATGCCGTCAAATGCAGCCGCGGTAAGTCCTGGAACAGACAAGGCCCCTGCAGTAGCAGGTCCTTTCTTAGAGGTAGAGGCCACGGTTCGTCCGTGAGCATCTCTTGAAGTTCCGGGTACCAAGTCCGTCTTGGCCAATCCGGAACCACGAGTATAGTTCTTACTCCTCTCCTTCTTATGATTCTCAGTACTTTTGGTATGAGAGGCAGAGGAGGGAACACATACACTGACTGGTACACCCACGGCGTTACCAGAGCGTCCACTGCTATTGCCTGAGGGTCCCTTGACCTGGCGCAATATCTGTCCAGTTTTTTGTTTAGACGTGACGCCATCATGTCCACCTTTGGTTTTTCCCAACGGTTTACAATCAGGTGGAAGACTTCTGGGTGAAGTCCCCACTCTCCCGGGTGAAGGTCGTGTCTGCTGAGGAAGTCTGCTTCCCAGTTGTCCACTCCCGGAATGAATACTGCTGACAGTGCTATCACATGATTTTCCGCCCAGCGAAGAATCCTTGCAGCTTCTGCCATTGCCCTCCTGCTTCTCGTGCCGCCCTGTCTGTTTACGTGGGCGACTGACGTGATGTTGTCCGATTGGATCAACACCGCCTGACCCTGAAGCAGAGGTTTTGCTTGACTTAGGGCATTGTAAATGGCCCTTAGTTCCAGAATGTTTATATGAAGAGACGTTTCCAAGCTTGACCACAGGCCCTGGAAATTCCTTCCCTGTGTGACTGCTCCCCAGCCTCTCAGGCTGGCATCCGTGGTTACCAGGATCCAATCCTGAATGCCAAATCTGCGGCCCTCTAGTAGATGAGCACTCTGCAGCCACCACAGGAGAGACACCCTTGTCCTTGGCGACAGGGTTATCCGCTGATGCATCTGCAGATGCGATCCGGACCATTTGTCCAGTAGATCCCACTGAAATGTTCTTGCATGGAATCTTCCGAATGGAATCGCTTCGTAAGAAGCCACCATTTTCCCCAGGACCCTCGTGCACTGATGCACTGAGACCTGTCCTGGTTTTAGGAGGTTCCTGACTAGCTCGGATAACTCCCTGGCCTTCTCCTCCGGGAGAAACACCTTCTTCTGGACTGTGTCCAGAATCATTCCTAGGAACAGTAGACGTGTCGTTGGAATCAGCTGCAATTTTGGAATATTTAGAATCCACCCGTGCTGACGTAACACTACCTGAGATAGTGCTACTCCGACTTCTAACTGTTCCCTGGATCTTGCCCTTATCAGGAGATCGTCCAAGTAAGGGATAATTAAAATGCCTTTTCTTCGTAGAAGAATCATCATTTCGGCCATTACCTTGGTAAAGACCCGAGGTGCCGTGGACAATCCAAACGGCAGCGTCTGAAACTGATAATGACAGTTTTGTACTACAAACCTGAGGTACCCTTGGTGAGAAGGGTATATCGGGACGTGGAGATAAGCATCTTTGATGTCCAGAGACACCATATAGTCCCCTTCTTCCAGGTTTGCTATCACTGCTCTGAGTGACTCCATCTTGAATTTGAACCTTTTTATGTAAGTGTTCAAGGATTTCAGATTTAAAATTGGTCTCACCGAGCCGTCCGGCTTCGGTACCACAAACAGCGTGGAATAATACCCCTTTCCTTGTTGCAGGAGGGGTACCTTGATTATCACCTGCTGGGAATACAGCTTGTGAATGGCTTCCAAAACTGCCTCCCTGTCGGAGGGAGACTTTGGTAAAGCAGACTTCAGGAAACGACGAGGGGGAAACGCCTCGAATTCCAGTTTGTACCCCTGCGATACTACCTGTAGAATCCAGGGATCCACTTGCGAGTGAGCCCACTGCGCGTTGAAATTCTTGAGACGGGCCCCCACCATATCTGAGTCTGCTTGTAAAGCCCCAGCGTCATGCTGAAGACTTGGCAGAAGCAGGGGAGGGCTTCTGCTCCTGTGAAGCGGCTGCATGGTGCAGTCTTTTTCCTCTTCCTCTGCCCCGGGGCAGAAAAGAGTGGACTTTTGCTCGCTTGTACTTATGGGAACGAAAGGACTGAGTTTGAAAAGACGGTGTCTTTTTCTGCTGATGTGGAGTGACCTGGGGTAAAAAGGTGGATTTTCCAGCCGTTGCCGTGGCCACCAGGTCCGATAGACCAGCCCCAAATAACTCCTCCCCTTTATACGGCAATACTTCCATGTGCCGTTTGGAATCCGCATCCCCTGACCACTGTCGCGTCCATAACGCTCTTCTGGCAGAGATGGACATAGCACTTACTCTTGATGCCAGGGTGCAAATATCCCTCTGTGCATCACGCATATATAGTAATGCATCCTTTAAATGTTCTATAGTTAACAAAATATTGTCCCTATCCAGGGTATCAATATTCTCGGTCAGGGAATCCGACCATGCGACTCCAGCACTGCACATCCAGGCTGAGGCGATTGCTGGTCGCAGTATAACACCAGTATGTGTGTATATACTTTTTAGGATATTTTCCAGCCTTCTATCAGCTGGTTCTTTTAGGGTAGCCGTATCAGGAGACGGTAACGCTACTTGTTTTGATAAACGTGTGAGCGCCTTATCTACCCTAGGGGGTGTTTCCCAACGCGCCCTAACCTCTGGCGGGAAAGGATATAATGCTAATAATTTTTTAGAAATTAGCTGTTTTTTATCGGGGGAAACCCACGCTTTTTCACACACCTCATTTATTTCCTCTGACTCAGGAAAAAATATTGGTAGTTTTTTCTCACCCCACATAATACCCTTCTTTGTGGTACTTGTAGTGTCAGAAAGGTTCAATGCCTCTTTCATTGCCGTGATCATGTAACGTGTGGCCCTACTGGACATTACGTTTGTCTCGTCACCGTCGACACTAGACTCAGTATCTGTGTCAGGGTCTGTGTCGACCCACTGAGGTAACGGGCGTTTTAGCGCCCCTGACGGTGTCTGAGACGCCTGGACAGGCACTAATTGATTTGCCGGCTGTCTCATGTCGTCAACAGTTTTTTGCAAATTGCTGACATTATCACTTAATTGTTTAAATACAATCATCCAGTCAGGTGTCGACTCCCTAGGGGGTGACATCACCAACACAGGCAACTGCTCCGCCTCCACATAATTTTCCTCCTCATACATGTCGACACACGCGTACCGACACACAGCACACACACCGGGAATGCTCTGATAGAGGACAGGACCCCACTTAGCCCTTTGGAGAGACAGAGGGAGAGTCTGCCAGCACACACCCAGCGCTATATATATTAATTATATATATATATATATATATATATATATATATATATATATATATATATATATATATATATATATATATATATATATATATATATATATAACCTTATATAAGTGTTATTCCCTTATAGCTGCTTATTTGCTGGCAAAAATGCCCCCCCTTCTCTTTTTTACCCTGATTCTGAAGCAGGACTGCAGGGGAGAGTCAGGGAGCCGTCCTTCCAGCGGAGCTGTGAGGGAAAATGGCGCTTGTGTGCTGAGGAGATAGGCTCCGCCCCTTCACGACGTCCTTATCTCCCGCTTTTTTGTGTAAAATGGCAGGGGATTAAAATACATCCATATAGCCCAGGAGCTATATGTGATGTATTCTGTTTTGCCACCTAAGGTATTCTGTTATATTGCGTCTCAGGGCGCTCCCCCCCCAGCGCCCTGCACCCTCAGTGACCGGAGTGTGAAGTGTGCTGAGAGCAATGGCGCACAGCTGCGGTGCTGTGCGCTACCTTAGTCTGAAGACAGGATGTCTTCTGCCGCCGATTTCACCGGACCTCTTCGTCTCTTCTGGCTCTGTAAGGGGGACGGCGGCGCGGCTCCGGTGACCCATCCAGGCTGAACCTGTGATCGTCCCTCTGGAGCTAGTGTCCAGTAGCCTAAGAAACCCGATCCACTCTGCACTCAGGTGAGTCCGTTTCTTCTCCCCTTAGTCCCACGATGCAGTGAGCCTGTTGCCAGCAGGACTCACTGAAAATAAAAAAACCTAACTAAACTTTTATTCTAAGCAGCTCAGGAGAGCCACCTAGATTGCACCCTTCTCGGCCGGGCACAAAAATCTAACTGAGGCTTGGAGGAGGGTCATAGGGGGAGGAGCCAGTGCACACCACCTGATCCTTAAGCTTTTATTTTGTGCCCTGTCTCCTGCGGAGCCGCTAATCCCCATGGTCCTTACGGAGTCCCAGCATCCACTAGGACGTCAGAGAAAAAGGGTTTTATTCCTGACAAGCCATCTGGATATAACCCGCTACTACAGTCCGCCCGACAGCAGTTTCAACGCACAATTGTTTTCATCAGGGGCAGCTGTCACCCTGTCCAGAGTCTCTTTAAATAACAGAGAGGGCGCCGGAAAGTTTCAAACAGGAAGACCGTCACCTGGAGGCAGCGCGTCATAGTAGCTGCCCGATTGGCTCCTTTGCGTACATGTGAATTGTGTTGCTACAATAAACAAACCCGGCTCTCTCATTAGCAACCCGCTCCGGCAGCGCGACATCCGTGTAGCGCAGGCAGATCTGTATTTCCGTGCAGCGGCAAACAGGTAAAGTTGCTGCTGTCTTTACCTGTTTGCCGCTGCACGGAAATACAGATCTGCCTGCGCTACACGGATGTCGCGCTGCCGGAGCGGGTTGCTAAGGAGAGAGCCGGGTTTGTTTATTGTAGCAACACAATTCACATGTACGCAAAGGAGCCAATCAGGCAGCTACTATGAGGCGCTGCCTCCAGGTGACGGTCTTCCTGTTTAAATAACAGAGAGGGCGCCGGAAAGTTTCAAACAGGAAGACCGTCACCTGGAGGCAGCGCCTCATAGTAGCTGCCTGATTGGCTCCTTTGCGTACATGTGAATTGTGTTGCTACAATAAACAAACCCGGCTCTCTCCTTAGCAACCCGCTCCGGCAGCGCGACATCCGTGTAGCGCAGGCAGATCTGTATTTCCGTGCAGCGGCAAACAGGTAAAGACAGCAGCAACTTTACCTGTTTGCCGCTGCACGGAAATACAGATCTGCCTGCGCTACACGGATGTCGCGCTGCCGGAGCGGGTTGCTAATGAGAGAGCCGGGTTTGTTTATTGTAGCAACACAATTCACATGTACGCAAAGGAGCCAATCGGGCAGCTACTATGACGCGCTGCCTCCAGGTGACGGTCTTCCTGTTTGAAACTTTCCGGCGCCCTCTCTGTTATTTAAAGAGACTCTGGACAGGGTGACAGCTGCCCCTGATGAAAACAATTGTGCGTTGAAACGGCTGTCGGGCGGACTGTAGTAGCGGGTTATATCCAGATGGCTTGTCAGGAATAAAACCCTTTTTTTCCTTAATCTACCAAACGTGAGTGCTGGTCTATTTCTTTTTTCTCTTTTGGAAGAAGTGAGTGTTTATATTAATTGCTAGGACCCTGCACCAGAACTTAATGTCATGGACAGAGTGCTGAGATATATATATAAAGATTTTACTTACCGGTAAATCTATTTCTCGTAGTCCGTAGTGGATGCTGGGGACTCCGTAAGGACCATGGGGAATAGACGGGCTCCGCAGGAGACATGGGCACTTTAAGAAAGAATTTAGATTCTGGTGTGCTCTGGCTCCTCCCTCTATGTCCCTCCTCCAGACCTCAGTTAGAGAAACTGTGCCCGGAAGAGCTGACAGTACAAGGAAAGGATTTTGGTAATCCAGGGCAAGATTCATACCAGCCACACCAATCACACCGTATAACTTGAGATAAACATACCCAGTCAACAGTATGAACAACAACAGAGCAACAGGTCCAACCCTGATGCAACCATAACATAACCCTTATTGAAGCAAGGCGCCCAGCATCCACTACGGACTACGAGAAATAGATTTACCGGTAAGTAAAATCTTATTTTCTCTAATGTCCTAGTGGATGCTGGGGACTCCGTAAGGACCATGGGGATTATACCAAAGCTCCCAAACGGGCGGGAGAGTGCGGATGACTCTGCAGCACCGATTGAGCAAACACAAGGTCCTCCTCAGCCAGGGTATCAAACTTGTAGAACTTTGCAAAAGTGTTTGAACCTGACCAAGTAGCCGCTCGGCAAAGCTGTAATGCCGAGACCCCTCGGGCAGCCACCCAAGAAGAGCCCACCTTCCTAGTGGAATGGGCCTTAACCGATTTTGGCAGCGGCAATCCAGCCGCAGAATGAGCCTGCTGAATCGTGTTACAGATCCAGCGAGCAATAGTTTGCTTTGAAGCAGGAGCACCAAGCTTGTTGGAAGCATACAGGATAAACAAAGACTCTGTTTTCCTGACCCTAGCCGTTCTGGCTACATAAACCTTCAAAGCCCTGACCACATCAAGCAACTCGGAATCCTCCAAGTCAGTAGTAGCCACAGGCACCACAATAGGTTGGTTTATATGAAAGGATGAAACCACTTTCTGCAGAAATTGTGGACGGGTCCGCAATTCTGCTCTATCCGCATGGAAAACCAGATAGGGGCTTTTATGTGACAAAGTCGCCAACTCTGACACACGCCTAGCCGAAGCCAAGGCTAATAGCATGACCACCTTCCACGTGAGATATTTCAACTCCACCGTTTTGAGTGGTTCAAACCAGTGGGATTTCAGGAAACTCAACACCACGTTAAGATCCCAAGGTGCCACTGGAGGCACAAAAGGGGGCTGAATATGCAGCACTCCCTTTACAAACGTCTGAACTTCAGGAAGAGAAGCCAGTTCTTTTTGAAAGAAAATGGATAGGGCTGAAATCTGGACCTTAATGGAACCCAATTTCAGGCCCAAAGTCACTCCCGACTGTAGGAAGTGAAGGAAACGGCCCAGCTGGAATTCCTCCGTAGGGGCATTCCTGGCCTCACACCAAGCAACATATTTTCGCCATATACGGTGATAATGTTGAGCTGTCACGTCCTTCCTAGCCTTTATCAGCATAGGAATGACCTCCTCCGGAATGCCTTTCTCCGCTAGGATCCGGCGTCCAACCGCCATGCCGTCAAACGCAGCCGCGGTAAGTCTTGGAACAGACAGGGCCCCTGTTGCAACCTCCTTCGTGGCCAATCTGGAACAATGAGTATCGTTCTCACTCCTCTTTTTCTTATTATTCTCAGCACCTTGGGTATGAGAGGAAGAGGAGGAAATACATAGACCGACTGGAACACCCACGGTGTCACCAAGGCGTCTACAGCTATCGCCTGAGGGTCTCTTGACCTGGCGCAATACCTCTGTAGTTTTTTGTTGAGGCGGGATGCCATCATGTCCACTTGTGGTCCACCTGTGCTAATTATTCTGACTTGAAGACCCCAAGTCAGTAGCTCTGTATTGCAGCTTGAAAACAATTAATTGATGATATTAATTGAATTTAATTATCTATTAAGCGCCTGGTTGCAGTTTGTGTATCATGTCCACCTGTGGCAGTTCCCACCGACATGCAGTCTGTGCTTAGACTTCCTGATAAAGTCCCCACTCTCCCGGGTGGAGGTCGTGTCCCGGGATGAACACTGCTGACAGTGCGCTTACGTGATTTTCCGCCCAGCGAAGAATTCTGGCGGCTTCCGCCATCGCTTCCCTGCTCCTTGTGCCGCCTTGTCGGTTTACATGAGCCACTGCGGTGATGGTGTCTGACTGAATCAGAACCGGTTGGTCGCGAAGCAGGGTCTCCGCTTGACGTAGGGCGTTGTATACGGCCCTTAGTTCCAGGATGTTGATGTGAAGGCAAGTCTCCTGACTTGACCACAGACCTCGGAAATTTCTTCCCTGTGTGACTGCTCCCCACCCTCAGAGGCTTGCATCCGTGGTCACCAGGACCCAGTCCTGAATGCCGAATCTGCGGCCCTCGAGTAGGAGCACTCTGCAGCCACCACAGGAGAGACACCCTGGCCCTGGGGGATAGGGTGATTAACCGATGCATCTGAAGATGTGATCCGGACCACTTGTCCAGTAAGTCCCATTGAAAGGTGCTCGCATGGAACCTGCCGAAGGGAATGGCCTCGTATGATGCCACCATCCTTCCCAGGACTCGAGTGCAGTGATGCACCGACACCTGTTTTGGTTTTAATAGGTTCCTGACCAGTGTCATGAGCTCCTGAGCTCTCTCTATCGGGAGATAAACCCTTTTCTGGTCTGTGTCTAGAATCATGCCTAGGAAAGGCAGACGAGCCGTAGGAACCAACTGCGACTTTGGAATATTTAGAATCCAGCCGTGTTGCCGTTACACTTCCAGAGAAAGTGCTACGCTGATCAGCAACTGCTCTCTTGATCCCGCTTTCATGAGGAGATCGTCCAAGTATGGGATAATTGCGACCCCTTGCTTCCGCAGGAGTACCATCATTTCCGCCATTACCTTGGTAAATATTCTCGGTGCCGTGGAGAGACCAAACGGCAACATCTGAAATTGGTAATGACAATCCTGTACCACAAATCTGAGGTACGCCTGATGAGGTGGATAAATGGGGACATGAAGGTATGCATCCTTTATGTCCAGAGACACCATAAAATCCCCCCCCTTCCAGGCTTGCGACGACCGCTCTCAGCGATTCCATCTTGAACTTGAACCTTTTCAGGTATATGTTCAGGGATTTTAAATTCAATATGGGTCTGAAAGAACCGTCCGGTTTCGGGACTACAACATGGTCGAATAATAACCCCCTCCTTGTTGAAGGAGGGGAACCTTGACCACCACCTGTTGAAGATCCACTTTGTGAATTGCAGTTAACACTATTTCCCTCTCGTGGGGGGAAGCCGGCAGGGTCATCGGTGAGGGGGCATCTCCTCGAAGTACAGCTTGCATCCCTGAAACACAATATCTATTGCCCAGGGATCCAACAGGGAGTAAACCCACTTGTGGCTGAAATTTCAAAGGCGTGCCCCCACCGGGCCTAGCTCCGCCTGTGGAGCCCCAGCGACATGCGGTGGATTTTGTAGAGGCCGGGGAGGACTTCTGTTCCTGGGAACTAGCTGTGTTGTGCAGCTTCTTTCCTCTGCCCCTGCCTCTGGCAAGAAAGGACGCACCTCGGACTTTCTTGTTTCTTTGTGATCGAAAGGACTGCATATGAAATGTCGTGCTTTCCTAGGCTGTGCGGGAATATAAGGCAAAAGATCAGAATTACCAGCCATAGCTGTGGAGACCAGGTCCGAGATCCCTTCTCCACATAATCCTCAGCCTTGTAAGGTAAACCTTCCATATGCCTCTTAAGTCGGCATCACCTGTCCATTGCATGTTCCACAGGACACGTCAAGCAGAAATCGACATAGCGTTGACTCTAGAACCCAGTAGACTAATGTCTCTTTGGGCATGTTTTATATATATATCTAAGACAGCATCTTTTATAATATATATATATATATATATATATATATATATATATATATATATATATATATATATATATATACATATATACATATATATACATATACATATACACACACACACATACTAGGGTCTCAATCTCTGCTGATAAGGTATCTGTCCACGCTGCTACAGCGCTATAAACCCATGCCGACACAATCGCCGGTCTGAGTAGTGTACCAGAATGTGTGTAAATGGACTTCAAAGTACTTTTACTGCATGCTATCTGCAGGATCCCTGCGGATAGCTGTTAAGTCAGCGCTACCTTTTGGGCAAACGTGACACCCTAGGGGAAGATTCCCATCGTATCCTGGCCCTAGTAGGGAAAGGATACGCCCTGAGAATTCTTTGTGGGAAACTGCAGTCTCTTGTCTGGAGATTCCCGCTCTTTTTCTTCATGAGAGGAGGGAAGTTTACCTCAGCTTTCTTCCCCTTAAACATGTGTACCCTCCTGTCAGGGACAGATGAGTCATCAGTGATATGCAAAACATTTTTTATTACAATAATCATATATTGAATACTTTCCTGCCATTTTGGCTGTAACTTTGCATTATCGTAGTCGACACTGGAGTCAGACTCCGTGTCGATATCAGTGTCTATTATTTTGTATAGTGATCATTGAGAGACTCTGAAGGTCTCTGCAACACAGGGACAGACATGTGTAGATTCACTGTCTGTTCTCTAATCTTTTGTGCAATAAATTTACCTTAGCACTTAATTTCACATATCCAATCAGGTGTCGGCGTTGTCGACGGAGACACCATTCACACACACATTTGCTCCATCTCCTCCTTAGGGGAGCCTTTTACCTCAGACATGTCGACACACACGTACCGACCAGTGGTGCAAGTAGAAAAAATGTCTTACGGGTACTGTGTGCGCGCGCCGAAGGCGCGCGCGCAAAAAAAAATGGGTGTGGCCAAATGCCACATGGGGCGTGGCCAATGGAAATGGGGGCGTGATACACATATGGGGGATGGGGCAGATACACGTATGACCCCAATAGTGCCAGATACACGTTGCCCCACAGTGCCAGATATACATTGCCCCACAGTGACAGATTTACATTGCCCCACAGTTCCAGATACACAAATGCCTCCACTGTGCCAGATATACATTGCCCCACAGTGCCAGATACACATTACCCCACAGCGCCAGATACACAAATGTCCCCAGAGTACCAGATACACAAATGTCCCCAGAGTGCCAGATACACAAATGTCCCCAGAGTGCCAGATACACATTGCCCCACAGTGCCAGATACAGAAATGCCCCCAGAGTGCCAATATACATTGCCTCACAGTGTCAGATACACATTGCTCCCACTGTGTCATATATACATTGCCCAACAGTGCCAGATACAGAAATGCCCCCAGTACCAGATATGCCCCCAGTGCCAGATAACCCCCAGTGCCAGGTATATATGCCCCCCTGTGCCAGATATGCCCCCAGTGCCAGGTATACATGCCCCCCCCCCAGTGCCAGATATCCCCAGTGACAGGTATACATGCCCCCCCAGTGCCAGTTATACATGCCCCCCCCCAGTGCCAGTTATCCCCCAGTGCCAGGAATATATGCCCCCCTGTGCCGGATATGCCCCCAGTGCCAGGTATACATACATGCCCCCCCCCCCCCAGTGCCAGATATCCCCAGTGCCAGTTATACATGCCCCCCCAGTGCCAGATATCCCAAGTGCCAGTTATATGCCCCCCCCCCAGTGCCAGATATCCCCCAGTGCCAGTTATACATGCCCCCGCCAGTGCCAGTTATCCCCCAGTGCCAGGTATATATGCCCCCCTGTGCCAGATATGCCCCCAGTGCCAGGTATACATGCCCCCCCCCAGTGCCAGATATCCCCAGTGCCAGTTATACGTGCCCCCCCCCCAGTGCCAGTTATACATGCCCCCCCCCCCCAGTGCCAGTTATCCCCCAGTGCCAGGAATATATGCCCCCCTGTGCCAGATATGCCCCCAGTGCCAGGTATACATACATGCCCCCCCCCCAGTGCCAGATATCCCCAGTGCCAGTTATACATGCCCCCCCAGTGCCAGATATCCCCAGTGCCAGTTATATGCCCCCCCCCCCCCAGTGCCAGATATCCCCCAGTGCCAGTTATACATGCCCCCCCCAGTGCCAGTTATCCCCCAGTGCCAGTTATACATGCCCCCCCCCAGTGCCAGTTATCCCCCAGTGCCAGTTATACATGCCCCCCCCCAGTCCCCTGCTCACCGCTGCCGTCTGTCTGTGTGAGGGAAGGAGAGCGCAGCCTGCGCCTCTCCTTCCCCTCAGTCTCCGGCGGGTGTCTCAGTTTAATTCAGCGCCGATCCGCGAGCTCTGATTGGCTCACGGATCGCGCTGAATTAAACTGTGAGACACCCACCGGAGACTGAGGGGAAGGAGAGGCACAGGCTGCGCTCTCCTTCCCTCACATCAGCGGCGGGTGCGGCGGGGACGGTCACGGCGGGCGGCGGGACGGCGTGGAGCGGCGGCCCGTCGGTGTGGGTACGGCGTACCCACGGCTAAATTCTTACGGGTACGCCGTACCCACCCGTACCCGCCCACTTGCACCACTGGTACCGACACACCACACACTCAGGGAATGCTCATCTGAAGACAATTCCCCCACAAGGCCCTTTGGAGAGACAGAGAGAGAGTATGCCAGCACACACCCCAGCGCTATAAACCCAGGAATAACACAGTAACTTAATGTTAACCCAGTAGCTGCTGTTTATATTGATTTTTGCGCCTAATTATGTGCCCCCCCTCTCTTTTTACCCTCTTCTACCGTGTATCTGCAGGGGAGAGCCTGGGGAGCTTCCTCTCAGCGGAGCTGTGGAGAAAAAATGGCGCAGGTGAGTGCTGAGGAAGAAGCCCCGCCCTCGGCGGCGGGCTACTGTCCCGCTTAAATATACATTTTCTTTGCGGGGGCTCATACATATATACAGTGCCAAACTGTATATATGTGTACTTTTGCCAAAAGAGGTCCATATGCTGCCCAGGGTGCCCCCCCCTGCGCTCTGCACCCTTACAGTGACCGGAGTATGTGAGGTGTGTGGGAGCAATGGCGCACAGCTGCAGTGCTGTGCGTTACCTCAGTGAAGAACGGAGTCTTCTGCCGCCGATTTCGAAGTCTTCTTGCTTCTCATACTCACCCGACTTCTGTCTTCCGGCTCTGCGAGGGGGACGGCGGCGCGGCTCTGGGATCGGACGACGAGGGTGAGATCCTGTGTACGATCCCTCTGGAGCTAATGGTGTCCAGTAGCCTAAGAAGCAGGCCCTAGCTTCAGAGAGTAGGGCTGCTTCTCTTCACTCTGTCCCACGATGCAGGGAGTCTGTTGCCAGCAGAGCTCCCTGAAAATAAAAAACCTAACAAAATACTTTCTCACAGCAAGCTCAGGAGGGCTCACTGAACAGCACCCAGCTCGTCCGGGCACAGTCTCAAACTGAGGTCTGGAGGAGGGACATAGAGGGAGGAGCCAGAGCATGCTATCTGCAGGATCCCTGAGGATAGCGGTTAAGTCAGCGCTATCTTTTGGGTAAACGTGACAAAGCTTTGTCCACCCTAGGGGAAGATTCCCATCGTATCCTGGCCCTAGTAGGGAAAGGATACTCCCTGAGAATTCTTTGTGGGAATCTGCA
Source organism: Pseudophryne corroboree (assembly GCF_028390025.1). Classification (NCBI taxonomy): domain Eukaryota; kingdom Metazoa; phylum Chordata; class Amphibia; order Anura; family Myobatrachidae; genus Pseudophryne; species Pseudophryne corroboree. The sequence continues at coordinate 392,543,494 of NC_086450.1, forward strand.
GTCTCTTGTCTGGAGATTCCCGCTCTTTTTCTTCATGAGAGGAGGGAAATTTACCTCAGCTTTCTTCCCCTTAAACATGTGTACCCTCCTGTCAGGGACAGATGAGTCATCAGTGATATGCAAAACATCTTTTATTACAATAATCATATATTGAATACTTTGCTGCCAGTTTTGGCTGTAACTTTGCATTATCGTAGTCGACACTGGAGTCAGACTCTGTGTCGATATCAGTGTCTATTATTTTGTATAGTAAGCTTTGTGAGACTCTGAAGGTCTCTGCAACACAGGGACAGATATGTGTAGATTCACTGTCTGTTCTCTAATCTTTTGTGCAATAAATTTACCTTAGCACTTAATTTCACATATCCAATCAGGTGTCGGCGTTGTCGACGGAGACACCACTCACACACATTTGCTCCATCTCCTCCTTAGGAGAGCCTTTTACCTCAGACATGTCGACACACACGTTCCGACACACCACATACTCAGGGAATGCTCATCTGAAGATAATTCCCCCACAAGGCCCTTTGGAGAGACAGAGAGAGAGTATGCTAGCACACAACCCAGCGCTATATGACCCAGGAAAAAACACAGCAATTTAATGTTTACCCAGTAGAACTGTTATTATCTGCGCCGAATTATGTGCCCCTCCTCTTCTTTAAAACCCTCTCTTCTACCGTGGTATAAGCAGGGTAGAGTCTGGGGAGCTTCCTCTCAGCGGTGCTGTGGAAAAAAACATGGCGCTGGTGAGTGCTGAGGGAGAAGCCCCGCCCCCTCGACGGCGGGCTTCTGTCCCGCTAAAGTGTAAAATTGGCGGGGGCTCCTGCATATATACAGTGTCCAGCTGTATATATGCTCCTTTTGCCAAATAAGAGGTTTATATTGCTGCCCAGGGCGCCACCCCCTGCGCCCTGCACCCTTACAGTGACTGGAGTATGTGAGGTGTATGGGAGCAATGGCGCACAGCTGCAGTGCTGTCCGTTACCTCAGTGAAGATCATGAAGTCTTCTGCCGCCTTTGAAGTCTTCTTTTCTTCTCATACTCACCCGGCTTCTGTCTTCCGGCTCTGCGAGGGGGACGGCGGCGCGGCTCTGGGACGGACGGCAAGGGTGAGATCCTGCGTACCCATCCCTCTGGAGCTAATGGTGTCCAGTAGCCTAAGAAGCAGGACCTAGCTTCAGAGAGTAGGGCTGCTTCTCTCCCCTCAGTTCCACGATGCAGGGAGTCTGTTGCCAGCAGAGCTCCCTGAAAATAAAAAACCTAACAAAATACTTTCTATCAGCAAACTCAGGAGAGCTCACTGAAAAGCACCCAGCATCAAACTGAGGTCTGGAGGAGGGGCATAGAGGAAGGAGCCAGTGCACACCCAGGTCTAAAGACTTTCTTAAAGTGCCCATGTCTCCTGCGGAGCCCGTCTATCCCCGTGGTCCTTACGGAGTCCCCAGCATCCGCTAGGACGTTAGAGAAATTAATTTATCCCATTTTGGAATAAGGCTGTAACATAACAAAATGTGGAAAAAGTGAAGCACTGTGAATAATTTCCAGATACACTGTGTATGCAACCTTATAACGTCACTTAAATTACCTACAGAGAAACAGAGGCACACAAACAGTGGTTCTCTTAAAGCGAAGACAGGCTTGTAGGAGTGAGGACACATACAGTAAATAAAACATATTCCAGTTTAGCTAGATAAGGATTCCATCCAAGCTTAAATTAGAAGAAAACCATCTTGGCTACATGTATAGCTTAGAACAATAGTTAGTATTTACAAAGTCTGAAAAGGTGACTTATTGCCAGATCAGCATCTCATGCCACGTTACAATGATGTTTCTCAATCACAATTTTGTGCAACAATTCTTCAATACAAATATCTGCTATACAGATGATTAATATGGATCACTGCCACCTCACAAACCCAGCATTAATTGAACGTTTCCAATTACAACAGATTTACCCACCCACTAAAAAACTCACTGAGTGAAACACCCATAAATCAATCAACAAATGTAATAAAACATATTTACAGGTAGATGGGACCTCCTCTGTACATAAAAGACAGGTGTAAATGAAGTTATTTACTGATAGTGGAAGTGTACAGTACCTTCACGCCAAACAATAAGATGAAAGGAAATGTGGCAAAAGTCTATATGGGATATTGCAGTCGCTTAAAAAAACACTTGTCTCCACGTGGTCTATTCATGTAGCAGTGAAAAGTGTGGAGAAGTGAGACAGTCGAGAAGTTGCCCATGGCAACCAATTAATGTTGAGGTAACATTTATAAAGTGCATTTTATAAAATAATACGTAGAAGCTGTTTGGTTGCCATGGGTAACTTCTCCACTCTTTTTACTGCTTTATGAATAGACGCCCATATCTCCCAGCTAACAATATGGCAATTCTTCTATTCACCATTTGTATGCAATTGATTTACGCTTAAGTGTGCGCCGCAGTCACTGACATATCACCGATCGATTCTAAGCAAGGTGCATAAGAGACTGTGGGGTCTATTCATGAAGCAGTGAAAAGTGTGGAGAACTGAGCCAGTGGAGAAGTTGCCCATGGCAACCAATCAGCATTGAAGTAACATTATAATTTGCATACTATACAATTGTACGGAGCAGCTAATTGGTTGCCATAGGCAACTTCTCCTCTTTTCACTGCTTCATGAATAGACCCCAGTATATGAGCAGAGTCACTGGGAAAGGTGGGCACACACTAGGCGTCGACCATATTGCTCAGTGACGTCACACAGCAGCCGAGCCGTGCAGGCAGCTCTTTGACGACAGTCTAAATTGAGCTGTCTGCACAGCCGATAGCGAGGATCATTAACAATCCGCGGGACCGCGCACCCTCGTCTGCATTCACACTTGCCGAGAAAGTGAGCAACGTTGCTTGATGTATTTTGTACAGATGTTTTGCCCCAGTTTCCACACTATAAACAAATTCATGCTTCCCCCTCTGTCACATTTTTTTTTTTTTTAACACAGACAATTTTCTGAACTACAAAAAGCGGGAAACTCAATTATTTTTTGGAGCGATCTGCACCAGATGGAGTACTTCATTTGTTGCTCCATTAGGACGCTAATACTTTGTGCGCCTATTTATTTCTGCTCGCCCCCTTCTGAGGGGGTAGCAGGTGATTTACCGACAGACAATACCGACGGTCATAATCCTGAGAGCCATTGACCGAGTCAAAATACCGACACGGTCACAATACCGTCACTCATTATGCTGACGTATACAAAATACAGACATAGTTAGAATACGGACATTTAAAATGCCGACGTGTTTTTAAGGAATTTTTTTACCCTGAATTAGACTTGTTCATACTTTACCATCCCAATGGACCTGGAGGGGGAATATAATAATGTGCCGAGCACGCGGTACACTTAGATGGTGTCCATGTCAACACTGACACACAAGAAAACTGAAAAACTCATGTCGGTATTTTGACATATCGGCATTTCAAATGTCGGAATTCTGACTAGATCGGCATTTCAAATGTCGGTATTCTGACTAGATCGGCATTTTTAACATATGACGGTATTTTGACCATGTTGGTATCTTGACTGTAGTTATTGTGTCCGTCGGTAAATCATACTGAACCCTTCTGAGGTAGTAGGAGACTAGCAAAGTTACGTAAAGTCTTGTACTCCATACTTTGTAATAAAACAGCAACGTTCATATAATAACAGGATTACTTTCATTCCGGTTGAGCAATCATTTTCATACTCTAGCTTCCCCGGCTGCTCGGATCACAGGGATGTATCTACTGAAAAGCGTTTAACAGGTTCTTTTTCCTCTTGAGTAGTCATTACGAAGTCTCAGCACACTACTCATCTGGGCACAGCCCTTTCCTCAAGCCAAAAACAGAATCTGCTCCTTAGCCATGAAAAGAAAGACGATAAAAGTAGTAGTCGCAGTTACTAATCCCACATATTAGCACAGCTCCTAATGCAGAGTTCCCACCTAGGGTGGAGGGCCCTTTGCAAACTCCTAAATATTTATACGGACTTTAAAGTCTTACTTTAACAAGGCTTCTTTTCATGGAGGCACATCAGAGAACAAATGAGAATCTGTGTTTATAGCCCTCACATGGGGAGATCTACAAATGTGGAAAATAGAAGCCAGCAAGGGAATTACACTTCTAACGCATGCATTTCATATTGTATCCAATTCAGTAAATATCTTTGCATTTGTAAGTGCAGGATGCCCATCTGTGTTAAATAAAAAAAAATGTGTATACAGGTTGAGTATCCCATATCCAAATATTCCGAAATACGGAATATTCCGAAATACAGACTTTTTTGAGTGAGACTGAGATAGTGAAACCTTTGTTTTTTGATGGCTCAATGTACACAGACTTTGTTTAATACACAAAGTTATTAAAAATATTGTATTAAATGACCTTCAGGCTGTGTGCATAAGATGTGTATGAAACATAAATGAATTGTGTGAATGTGCACACACTTTGTTTAATGCACAAAGTTATAAAAAATATTGTCAAATTACTTTCAGGCTGTGTATATAAGGTGTATATGTAACATAAATGTATTCTGTGCTTATATTTAGGTCCCATCACCATGGATATCTCATTTTGGTATGCAATTATTCCAAAATACGGAAAAATCTGATATCCAAAATACTTCTGGTCCCAAGCATTTTGGATAAGGGATACTCAACCTGTATATATATATATATATATATATATATATATATATATATATATATATATATATATATATATACACACACACACACACACTATTACAGCTAAATGGTTTATAAATTATTTTAAATGTCTTGTAGTGCTGTATGCATTATGCATTCCCTACCATCAGATAACACACATAATCATTGAGACTTTAACTATAGATGCATCTGTAAAGGAAGATAAACCTCAGTGAAGATACTGCAGACAGTAATACATCAAAACTACTCTGCCGACGGTCTCCTGGCTATGCCTGCTGGGACACGTAGTTCCACAAAATCCAGAAAAGTTGCCTGGGCTTTATAACAAGCCATTTGATGCAGCAACATGTCCAAAGCACAAATCCACTGACTATATTATTTATTCCAGAACATTTACTCAAGAAATAATAATATTTTAAAAGAAAACTTTTGGGAGCTTTCAAAATGTAAGGGAACTCTGTAATCCGCCCCTCTCCCCAACTATCTGTACTTACACACAGCCAGCAGTGCAGAGGTTAAGTGTGTGATGACGTCACTCCCAGCGGCTCACCTGTGCTGGCTCTCTCTCCCTGCCCGCTCTCCTGTCAGCCAGTCCCGCATTGATTGCAATGCATTGCACTACTTAGGGCCCCGTCATGTGACTGTCTCCCTCCCCCTGCCACGTGACTTCCTTCCCTTGGTAACGGTCCAAGCAGCAGGACTGGCGGAAGCGGCCGTAGGCCAGGAGTTGCCGACGTCACCAGCTTCCCTGCTCATAAGAAGCGTGTTTGGCTGCGCATGCGCAATGGGTAGTCGCCCTCTAGAGGAGCGTGTGATATAGGCGTACAGTATACTCAGACCCTCCAACATGACCCGCCCCACTAGGTACAAAATGCTCTGTTTCTGGACTTCCCTCTTAATTTATGATTTCCATCACCTGTGTTGAACTAGTTAAATGATAAGAAAGCTGTTTCTTCACAGGTGATTGCAATAATAAATTAAGAGGGAAGTCCAGAAACAGAGCATTTTGTACCTAGTGGGGCGGGTCATGTTGGAGGGTATGTATACTATGTTCAAGAATCTGAAGGGAAACTAGACGCTACCTGGCTGTGCCCTGTACAATGCATTGCTTTCACTTTATGCACTCACATGGAACTTCCATTCAAACAGTTCACTGTTTAAATGGGAAGTTCCATGTCCTGACTTCCTTGTGGCAGAAGGGGAACATAACTCACTAATGTGAATTTCCATTTTGGTTGAGAACTCGAGATAAGATGACCTCCTAATACAATTTCTCTTACGTCCTAGATGATGCTGGGGTCCATATTTGTACCATGGGGTATAGACGGGTCCACCAGGATCCATTGGCACTTTAAGAGTTTAATAGTGTGGGCTGGCTCCTCTCTCTATGCCCCTCCTACCAGACTCAGTTTATAAACCGTGCCCGGAGGAGCCGGTCACAGCTAGGGGAGCTCTACAGAGCTTCGTTAGAAAAGTTATTTTAGAGTTTATTTTTTTACAGGGAGGCTGCTGGCAACAGCCTCCCTGCATCGAGGGACTGAGGGGTGGAGCAGTGTGCGCCCTGCGGGGTCTTGAGCCACTGCATCCGCTGACTGGACATTCAGCTCCAGAGGGGATAGATTGCGCCCCGCCACAGGGGAACGCTCACCCCGGCAGCCAGCCGCCACCCCTTCAATGAGCTGAAGTGTTGGTGAGTTAGTCATTGTCCCCCCTTACAAGCGGGGGGTGAAAGGATTTGACCTTATATTCTTAACCCTCGATGTGATGGCCTCTTAGACGTCTGGAGTATGAACTTTTAGCCACAAGGTACATGCACAACACAAGCAGTAAAAATTCACACTGTTTTATTATGAGGTTAACAAAAGTATATAAGGCAATGCATATGGGTGTAACTGACATGTCGTTACACTCCCATTGGCTCGTTAATAGTTACCAGGCAGAACAGAAAAGGCGGATGTCCATATATGGGTTTTCTACAAGTTTCTCAAACATTTAACAAAGTTTTTGTAACACAGTATATTTGGGTAGAAAGAACAAGTTTCATCTGGTATGGAACTGACCTTGGATGCCAGACCCACACAGGCCTGGTATCTGTATGAGAGACAAAGGCACCTAGCACAGGGCAGCACGCATCCATGCAAACACATAAGAGTTCATATAGCATGTTTTAACCCTTCACTAGGGAAATAGAAATATTCACTTTTACACTGTAACCACCACAAGGAAACTGATCATATAAAAAGTAATATGTACCAAGACAGAAGAGGTAACCCTTCAATCCCCTCTTAGAATCATGATTATTATATGACATGATTCTTGAGTGAGGCTCCTTTCTTGTTCCTCCAGTTCTTGAGATATTGGACATAATCGTCGGGTCCCTCACTATCAGAGGAGGTGACAGGACTGGTGGTTATATCATAATACATCAGGGCCTTATCAATGCCTTTGGAGGTAAGTTTCTTTCCACAGGGAATTACACAATAAACTATAATGCCTACAAGAATTAAAGTTACAAGTATGAATATGCTTATTTGCACAATACCCTGGTGGGAAGGTTTTTAGATTTCTCCCTGTGGTGGTGTTAGATGTATAACAGGTATAGTTTCCAGGATATATGGTTATGGTGCTTCCTGGGTTGGGATTTTTTGACAATATGGGATATTCCCTTTTCCACATTTCGCACTGACTGTCATTTGTTTTGGTGTCATTAAAAAGGCTGAAAAAACAATTTTCCTGTTCTAGGGGTATATTAAGGGGCACTGTACCTAGGTGGGGCCTAGATTTGCCACAGACATAACAGTTGCTTTTATTGTGTTTGTTAGCACTATACTTCATCCATTCCAACCAAAAATTAATGTCAGGGAAACCAGTTTCAATAGCTAGGGTGTCTTCAAAGGTAGGGTTAGTAATAGCCACCATATCTTTAGAAGTGGCAATATGGGGCTTTAAAGGTTTGTTTTGGGGAGCAATTTTAGGCTGGTATTTTGGGTTTTTTATACATATCCCATAAATAAAACCTTTGTCTTGCACTATAGTATCCTGTTTGCCACCCCACAGCTTCCCAGGAATTACAATTAGATCCATAATATCTAATGTCATAGTACCATTCGTCAGTAACACAAATATATACTGTCTCAGACATTCCTGATTTCCTCCTGTGTTGTATATAATATTTGTCATCAGCAATTTTGGGGAACATAAAATAGTCAAGGATATATGTGGCTACGTGTGTGTTAGAGGAATTATACCACAAGGTGGGGATCCCATTTGTTTGTGTGATGTCGACTTCACATATTGTGAGGTGAATGAGGGCCAGTAGGGCTATCGAGATAGTCCCCAGGATAGAGATAGGGGACAGGTTCCTCATCTTCTTCTGTTCTTCTTTCTTCGCTAGGTGGGAGGTCAGGGCTGTCTGCCCCGGTTCGTACCTCACTGGAATCACTTGCTTCCCTCTCTAGGTCTGGTCTAGGAACCTTTTTTACTCGGGATGCATGGATCCAGGTAGGACTTTCCTCTGTCAGGACTGCTGTTCGGGTAACTGCTACGACCTCTGTCTCTGGACCATAGGTGAAGTCTCCTGGGCTCTTGTTCCTGGGGAGCACCTTCACCACGACTCTGTCTCTGACTTTAAAGGGGTGTGTAGGTTCCTGTGGATTCAAAGGGTTTTTACAAACAACCTCATGTTCAATTTCATTCAGTTTTGTTATCAGGGACCTGACATACTCTTCTCTGATGAGTTCTAGATCTCCTTCCTGTATTACTAGTGGTTTCTTAGCCCAGGGTGTAGGAAAAGGGTCTACCCATTAGTATTTCAAAGGGTGAGTATCCTAGAGTTTTCTGTGGGGTATTCAAGATGCTGGTGTTTAGCTTTATTAGGGTTGTTCCTGAGGCAAGTGATGCATCTGCTAACATACTGGTCCACAAGTGATTTGGCATTAGTAACATAAAAATCATTGGTTAGTAGGAGGAGTGTTGTGGCTTCACCACGGTGACCAACACCACGGCACTGGGCAACGAGCAAAGGGGCACTGGACTGGGGTATACAGGGTTTCCCCTCTTTGCAGATTAATCCTGATTTAGGATTTTTTCTGCAGAATTGGGTAAGTCCAGTCGGAGAGATCAGTATTAGTCGCAGCAGCTTGAAGTTGAGTGAGCAGATGGACGTTGTCAAGGGAGGGACATGCTCTAGTGAGTGCAATGAGTTCTGCAGCTTGCGCGGACTGATAAGGTATTGGTAGGGTTTCCAACACAGTGTCAGGGAGGGTGACAATGGCATAGCCAGCCTGGTATGTATTGTCATTGGGCCTACTACATGAGCCGTCAACAAAAACTATGTCTGCGCCTGGTATGGGAACGGGAGACATGTCAAGTCTGGGAGAAGTTTCAGCTTCAATGGAAGCAGCACAGTCATGTAGGTCGGGTGGTTCATCCTCGGGACCTTTCAAGCCTAAAAGGGCATTGAGAATGGGTGCAGGGCCAGAAGAACTAGCAGTGTACTTGATGGTAAGGGTAGGGTTACTCAAAAGGAGTACTTCATATCCACTAAGGCGTTGTGCTGACATGTGCTGTGTGTGCAAGCCTTTAAGTATTGCCAGGACATCATGTGTGGTGTGGAGTACTGTGATGTGGCCTAAAGTGAGGGTAGTGGCCATTTCTGCAACCATTGCACAGGCTGCCAAAGCCCTGAGGCAGGCAGGCATACCTTGCACAGACACTGGCATGACTTTGGAAAAAAAAAAAAAAAATGCCACGGGGCGCAACTTCCCTCCATGAAACTGTGTGAGCACCCCCGCCATGGTTTTACAATTGTCCCTTGCATATAGATGGAAAGGTAGTACATAATTGGGGAGGCCAAGTGCCGGACTTTTCATCAACATACATTTTAAACTTTCATATGCAGTTAACATTTCTTGTGACCATTGTACAGCTTTAGGTTTGTCCTTCAGTGTGGCTTGTCTCAAAATGTTATCATAATAAGAGCAATCAGAAATCCACTGTCTGCAGTAATTTACCATACCCAGGAAGGACAGTAGTTCCTTCTGGGTAGTTGGGGTGACCAGGCCCAATACAGACTGTATGCGTTGTGGACTGACTTTCCTCTCTCCCTGAGTGAGCACAAAACCTAAGTAATCAACATGCTTTTTACACCATTGCATTTTTATTTTGGACACCTTGTGTCCACATTCACAAAGCCAGTTTAGTAATGAAACACCATCCACTCGGCAGGCCTCCTCAGTTTTACTACAGAGCAGCAGATCATCTGCATACTGTAGCAGGACTGAACCATGGTGAGGTTGCCAGGGCCTCAATGTGGCCTGGAGACAACAGGTGCGTCAATAATCTGCACCAGGTAAGTTGTTTACCCTCAAAAGAAAAGGCAAAAGTAATTGTGTCTGTGAATCTACAGGTATGCTGAAAAAAGGCATTCTTCAAATCAAATACAGAGAAGAACGCAGCATCTGCAGGGATTGCAGAAATGAGTGAGTTTACATCTGGAACAATTGGTGCAATTGGGACAATTAACTGATTGATCGCTCTGAGATTCTGTACAAATCTTATACTGCCATCAGCTTTGGCAACAGGGTTCACAGGAGTACAGTATGGTGATACAATATGTCTGAGAATACCCTGTTGTAAGAATTGCTGTATCATGGGGCGGAGACCTTCTATCTTTTCTGGTGAGAGGGGATACTGCATAGGTCAGAACACAAAACACTGGTTGTTGCACCGCTGTCCACTAAAAAGGGAATTTTACTTCCATTTATAATAAGTGGCAGCAGAGGTGAATCTTTACTATGACGGGAGAGTTGAATAAAGGCTGGGATACCCTCCTCCGGGCCCCGTCAGTGCGCGGGGTCTTTGGAATCTTCCCTGACTGCGGGGTTGGTTCTGTCTGTCAAAGCGTCTGGAGTTCTGATAGTTATGAGTGAGTGGGGAAGTGAGTAAGCTTTCTGAGTTAAGCAAAGGTAAGCCAGCGTCATCTGTCCAGCAGTCCTTAAACCTTTTCCAAAACGCAGTAACAGACTATGAAGGTTTCTGTTTACAAGCTACAGCGACAGGCAAAAAGCACAGGCTTTAAAGACTTCCTTCATATGTGTATAGCTGCGTCCTTTGCAAGCTTTGCGCAAATAAGATATACAGCCATCGAGGGTAATGGTGGGCTTGGGGCAGTGTTTTACTATTATCTAAACTCTGGGTTATTGGTGCGTTAGGGACAGAGCTAGTGGACGCACCCTCCAGCAGTGGAGTTGGAGGCGATCCCATTTAGTGTGAAAGGGTTACTGCTGCCAAGAGATTTGTGTCTCTGAGCGCAGGATACATTGGAATGCAAAGGGGGGAGGCGAGAGGGATACAGTTTCTCACTGCTTCGCTTCTGTGCTATTGGAAACTGACATTTTTTCTTAAATCTCCATATAGAAAGGGTAATTACTGCCTTCCCGTAGGAATGGGTCCTGTCCTGCTTTCTCTATCCATCCCGCTAAATTATCCACCCATGGGTTAACTAAGTAATACTCTGAGGTAGAGTTGCGGGCGACATACATCTTGCATGTCTCACCAGGGAGGGGCGGGGAATATGCAGGTTTTTTTACTCTGACTAGAGCCCATTGTCAGACAGTAATATAAATCAACAGTACAACTTTAAAGGAAAATATCTAAAATTTACAACTCTACTATACATGCATCAGCTAACCAGTTAATTAGTCATTGACAATATCACAACATTATCTGTACAGTGAGAACATGAAATCTTTTGACGGGTACGATACTTACCATTCGTACAAGATGTCAGAAAAATACAGCGTTTTAGACAGGAAGCAAGAAAAGTGTTTGAGTAAAGATATCTGGCAGACGAAAACTTACCAGCCGTCTGGACCAAATATAAGAACTTATCTCACTACAAACATACAAAAATATATATAGACGATCAAATCGAGGTATAATCTACGTTACGTATAGACCCCAGGTCTATTTTTAAGTATCCCAGATACTGACGTCTTTGGAGAATTGCGCTTGGACCCCGGGTCCTTTCTCAGACGTATCTTTAAGTCCCAGACATTAAAGATTCTATGGTATCCCTGATACCTGTTTTATGCTTTTACATAAAACTTCGTAATATTAAGTCCCGGACTTAAATATTACCTTGTCACGTGTTCCCGGAACACTGACACGGATTCAGCTTCAGTGTATGACCGCAATCCTGTATGGCAAAGACAGACAATAAATTCTCTATCTTACCATTCAGGGACGATCACTGAATTCCGGACATAGCCCCCAGCTGAAAGGATTTGACCTTATATTCTTAACCCTCGATGTGATGGCCTCTTAGACGTCTGGAGTATGAACTTTTAGCCACAAGGTACATGCACAACACAAGCAGTAAAAATTCACACTGTTTTATTATGAGGTTAACAAAAGTATATAAGGCAATGCATATGGGTGTAACTGACATGTCGTTACACTCCCATTGGCTCGTTAATAGTTACCAGGCAGAACAGAAAAGGCGGATGTCCATATATGGGTTTTCTACAAGTTTCTCAAACATTTAACAAAGTTTTTGTAACACAGTATATTTGGGTAGAAAGAACAAGTTTCATCTGGTATGGAACTGACCTTGGATGCCAGACCCACACAGGCCTGGTATCTGTATGAGAGACAAAGGCACCTAGCACAGGGCAGCACGCATCCATGCAAACACATAAGAGTTCATATAGCATGTTTTAACCCTTCACTAGGGAAATAGAAATATTCACTTTTACACTGTAACCACCACAAGGAAACTGATCATATAAAAAGTAATATGTACCAAGACAGAAGAGGTAACCCTTCAGGGGGTCAGTGTGAAGAAGGCGGCTTAAGGGTGGGAGCGCGGTATTAACCGCGCTTCCAGACGGCTCAGCGGTACTGCTGTGAGGGGCGCCCTGAGCCAGCAAGATACCCTACACTAACCATTTCCAGCCTGTCGGGGTCCGTGGATCTCAGCCGGCACAAAATTCCTCAGGCCAGTATAATCTTCAGAGCGGGAAGACAGCGCCATTGAAGGGGCGGAGCTTCTCCTCAGAGCGGACCGAGCAGCGTTCAGCGCCATTTTTCCTGCCTGCACTCACTTCTGGTGGATGTCCAGGTCCCTCCAGTGCAACTCCAGCTATCTGTACGGTACCAGGGGGTTGTAGAAGGAGGGGGAAGCTGTGTTATAGGCTGTGTCACCTATTAAGGGACACAGTCAGAGCGGGTTGGGGTCTCCCTATGCCTCTAACAGCGCTGCATGTGGGTTGGCTCCAATCTCTGTGTTTCTCTGCCATTCTTGGGGGGAAACTCTAGTGAATACCTTGTGTGTTTGTGGAGCGTTTGGTGTGTGTGACAACATGTCTAGGGACACTGTTTCATATGCTGCAGAGGATTTGTCTTCCCAGGAAGACTCCATACCATGTAATCAGGATTGCACTGTTGTAGCGCAAATCTCTGCTAGAGAGCCAGAATGGTTAGTCTCTCTGAGGGGGACTATTTCTCAGATTTCTGACAGGGTTGCTAGGACTGAGCATGCCACTCAGATCCTAAAATCCTCTATGGTTGTGTGGTCTGATACTGCTTCCTCGGGATCCTCTGCGGTACATTCTCAAAAACGTGCACTTGCATTGCTTACGCAGGATGATACGGACACCGACTCTGACACTGCAGACGGTGACGGGGATGTGTCGAGGGGGACAGTATCATTTGCTAAGGGGCTGCAGTTGATGATTGAAGCTGTGAGGGATATTTTACATATTTCTGACACAGCTCCTGAACAGGTGGAGGAGGCCTTCTTTACAGATAATAAGAAGCCCCCCCTTCCCGGCATCCAAAGAACTAAACGTTATCTTTGAAAAAGCCTGGGAAACTCCGGAAAAGAAATTTCAGATCCCTAAGAGGGTCTTGGTTGCTTTTCCCTTCCCAGAGGAAGATAGAAAGCAGTGGGAGTCTCCGCCAATGGTTGACGCCTCTGTCTCCAGGCTGTCAAAACAGGTGGTTTTACCAGTCCCGGGATCTACCGCATTGAAGGACCCGGCAGATCGCAAGGTGGATGCTACACTAAAATCCATTTACACGGCTTCCAGGGCTATATTATAGCCTACTATAGCCTGTGCTTGGATTGCGAAAGCTATTGCCAGGTGGTCAATCACTTTGCAGGAGGAGTCGACTTCGCTGGATATGGTTGACGTTGATGTATTTTTACGCCATATTCAGGATTCTGCAGGGTTCCTGGTGGATTCCATTAAGGACCTGGGTTCCATGGCTGCAGGGATCTCCTCCATGTCCTTCTCGGCTCGCAGGGGTCTCTGGCTGCGCCATTGGTCTGCGGACGCGGAATCCAGGAAGAGCGTGGAGGGCCTACCCTATACTGGTCAGGCTCTCTTTGGGGAGGCGTTGGATGCGTGGATTGCCACGGCTACCGCGGATAAGTCTACTTTTCTCTCCTCGGCTGCCCCGGCTACGAAGAAGCCCTTTACGCCAGCTACATCACAGTCCTTTCGGCCTACAAGGCCTAGAAAAAACAAGCCATCGAACACCTTCAGAGGTGGTTGTGCCAAAGGAAAGAAACCTGCTCCCACAGGTTCCCAAGCCCAGAAGCCCGCTTCTGATACGCTTAAGTCCTCCGCATGACGGTGACAAGCTAGGCCTGGAGGAGGGTCAGGTGGGGGCAAGACTCCGGCAGTTCAGCCACGTCTGGGTGTCGTCTGGCCTGGAACCCTGGGTGCTGGATATAGTGTCCAGGGGGTACAGACTGGAGTTTCAAAATCCCCCACTTCACCGTTTCTTCAAGTCAGGCTTGCCAGCTCTGCTGACAGAACAATTCTTCTGGAGGCCATCAGAAAATTGGTGGTGTAAGAGGTCATTGTTCCAGTTCATTGTTCCAGTTACACCTCAGAAGTGGAACAAGGTTGATTATTCAAACTTTTTTGTGGTACCAAAACTGGATGGTTTGATAAGGACTATTCTAAACTTAAAGTCTTTGAACCCTTATCTCAGGGAGTTCAAATTCAAGATGGAATATCTGAGAGCTGTCATCTCATGACTAATGGAGGGGGAGTTTCTGGTGTCTCTAGACATCAAGGATGCTGACCTCCACATTCCCATTTGGTCGCCGCACCAGGCATATCTCAGGTTTGCACTGTTGGACGATCACTATCAGTTCCAGGTGCTGCCGTTTGGCCTCTCCACAGCACCAAGGATTTTCACCAAGGTGATGGCGGAGATGATGGTTCTCCTCCGCAAACAGGGGGTGAACATACTTCCATATCTGGATTATCTCCTGATCAAGGCGTCGTCCAGGGAGAGGTTGTTGCGATCCATCGCGCTCACGACATAGATGCTCTGGAAGCACGGCTGGATCCTGAACCTTCCAAAGTCTCATCTGGAGCCGACAAGGAGGCTGTCTTTCCTGGGAATGATCCTCGACACGGAAGTGCAGAGGGTATTTCTCCCGGTGGAGAAAGCATTGGTGATTCAAACAATGGTCCGGGATGTCTTAAGACCTACCCGGGTGTCGGTTCATCAGTGCATCCGCCTTCTGGGAAAGATGGTTGCCGCCTACGAGGCTCTGCAGTTCGGCAGGTTTCATGCTCGTCCTTTTCAGCTGGACCTCTTGGACCACTGGTCGGGCTCTCATCTACACATGCACAAGAGGATTCGCCTGTCTCCGAAAGCCAGGATTTCACTCCTCTGGTGGCTACAACTTCCGCACCTTCTGGAAGGCCGAAGGTTCGGAGTTCAGGACTGGATCCTTTTAACCACAGATGCAAGTCTAAAAGGTTGGGGAGCAGTCGCTCAGGGGGAAACCTTCCAAGGAAGGTAGTCGAATCAAGAATCCCTTCTCCCAATAAACATCCTGGAGCTAAGGGACATGTACAACGCCCTTCTGCAAGCAGCACACCTTCTACAGGATCGGGCTGTTCAGGTGCAGTCGGACAACGTGACCACAGTGGCCTACATAAACCGACAAGGCAGAACGAAGAGCAGGGCTGCAATGTCAGAGGTGTCAAGAATCCTCCTCTGGGCAGAAAGGCACACTGTAGCGACGTCAGCAATCTTCATTCCGGGAGTATACAACTGAGAAGCAGACTTCCTCAGCAGACACGATCTCCATCCAGGAGAGTGAGGCCTCCATCCAAAGGCGTTTGAGGAGGAAACCGGTTGGTGGGGGGTTCCTCACATAGACATGATGGCCTCCCGCCTCAACAAGAAGCTGGGGAGGTACTGTTCCAGGTCGAGAGACCCTCAGGCAGGGGTGGTGGATGCACTGGTAACACCGTGGGTGTTCACGTCAGTGTATGTGTTCCCTCCACTTCCTCTGATTCAAAAGTTCTTCAACTGGTAAGAAGAACAAAGGTTCTGGCAATCCTCATTGCTCCGGACTGGCCAAGGAGGGCTTGGTACACGGATCTACTGGATCTTCTGCTGGAGGATCCAAGGCCGTTACCTCTTCGGGAGGATCTGCTACTGCAGGAGCCGTTCACTTATCAAGACTTACCATGGCTACGTTTGATGGCATGGCGGTTGAACGCCAGATCTTAGCTCGGAAGGGTATCCCGAGTGAGGTAATTCCTACCCTGATACAGGCTAGGAAGGGGATAACGTCTAAACATTACCATCGCATTTGGAAAAAATATGTTTCTTGGTGTGAGTCCAAGAAGTTTACTGCGGTGGAGTTTCAACTTGGACGTTTTCTTTTTTCCTGCAAGCAGGAGTGGATATGGGACTGAGATTGGGCTCCATCAAGGTCCAGATCTCTGCTTTGTCCATCTTCTTCCAAAAACAATTGGCTGTCCTCCCTGAGGTTCAGACCTTTTTGAAAGGGGTTCTGCACATCCAGCCTCCCTTTGTGGTGCCAACGGCGCCCTGGGATCTTGATGTGGTGTTGCAGTTTCTGCAGTCTGCTTGGTTCGAGCCTCTACAGGAGGCTGATCTCAAGTTTCTCACGTGGAAGGCGGTCACTTTGTTGGCCTTGGCTTCGGCACGATGCGTGTCGGAATTGGGGGCTTTATCTTGTAAAAGCCCCTATCTGATCTTCCATGAAGACAGGGCGGAACTTAGGACTCGTCCACAGTTCCTACCTAAGGTTGTATCGGCTTTCCATATCAACCAACCTATTGTGGTGCCAGTGGCTACTGACTCCTCAATTGCTTCAAAGGCCTTGGATGTAGTAAGGACTTTGAAGATTTATGTGAAGAGGACAGCTCGTCATAGGAAAAGTGACTCTCTGTTTGTCCTCTATGATCCCGAGAAAATTGGGTGTCCTGCTTCTAAGCAGTCGATTTCACGCTGGCTCAGGTTCACTATCCAGCATGCTTATTCCACGGCAGGATTGCAGTATCCAAAATCTGTAAAGGCCCACTCTACTCGTAAGGTGGGCTATTCCTGGGCGGCTGCCCGGGGTGTCTCGGCTGTACAACTCTGCCGAGGGGCTACTTGGTCTGGGTCGAACACGTTTGCCAAGTTTTACAAGTTCGATACTTTGGCCTCTGATGACCTCAAGTTTGGTCAAGCAGTGTTGCAGGAGCCTCCGCGCTCTCCCTCCCGTACTGGGAGCTTTGGTACATCCCTAGGGTACAAATATGGACCCCAGCATCCTCTAGGACGTAAGAGAAAATAGGATTTTAATTACCTACCGGTAAATCCTTTTCTCGTAGTCCGTAGAGGATGCTGGGCGCCCGCCCAGTGCTACGTTTTCCTGCATTGGTTTTATAGTTCAGTTCTGCCTGGTTCCTAGGTAAGTTCTGCGTTATTTACTGTTTCAGCTGTTGCTGAGTTGTTCCGGCATGTTAGTCGGATTTGCCTGTTGTGTGAGCTAGTATGAATCTCGCCACTATCTGTGTAATTCCTTCTCTCAAAGTATGTCGTCTCCTCGGGCACAGTTTCTAGACTGAGTCTGAGTCTGGTAGGAGGGGCATAGAGGGAGGAGCCAGCCCACACTATTAAACTCTTAAAGTGCCAATGGCTCCTGGTGGACCCATCTTTACCCCATGGTACAAATATGGACCCCAGCATCCTCTACGGACTACGAGAAAAGGATTTACCGGTAGGTAATTAAAATCCTATTATTGCTGACACTTTCTGGGGGGAAAAATTAACCCTTCTGTTTATGTTCATGTGATTAGGACTATAGATTTCTTAAAATGTATTGTACGTTCCATAGAGGTGACGGTGGTGGCTAAGCAGACGCACGGATGTGGCATGTCTTTTTGGATTGTAATGGAAGTGTCGCCGGCATGGGTTGTAGTTGCAGAAACCTAATCTGTCACATTTGCGGCCATACTTGACATTCTGCATCTAGCATGGGGCTAGTGAAGGTTTCGATGGTACGACCGATGGGTGTGTCTAAAGATGCTCAGAATGGCTGTCTCAGTCCTTGCACATGCAGACACACATTGTATACTAAGGAAAGGCCTGTAGCAGTACATGCATAAAGTCACAGAAGCAATACTGGCAAAAGATGCACACACGGACGCTGTAGCATTAGGATCAGTCTTGTAGGCTCTAGGTATACACTTTAAATTTAATCTCTTGTAGTCGTGAGGAACTACGTGCCTTCACAGTGTTTTCTGTGTGATAATTTAAGTCAGAAAAAGGACTGGCAAGTCTTTGCACCAAGTGGATTCTAGAGTATTCCACATTAGGTCAGGTGTCCTATAAAGCTCTAAATGCAAATCAGAATTTTCTTTATTGGCCAAGTATACAATAATACACAAGGAATTCATCTCCGGTTAACTGCTACAGCAAGATGCATAAAACATACTGACATCTACAATACGAAAAAACAGGATCCGTATGAGATACCGCCATGTGGTATCGGGCGGTCAAACCACAGATGCTGGGATACCGAACCTAGAAAGACCGACAGGGATGAGTTATGGGTGTTCTACCTTCTCCCCACCCCCATAACCCTAATCTTCCCCTTTTGTGCCTAACCACCCCCCGGAGGTGCCTAAACCTAACCTCCTCCTTCCCCCCCCCCCCGGCTCCTCGTAGCCTAAACCTAACCCTCCCACCCCGTAGCCCAACCCTAACCTCCCCTCCCTGCAGCCTAAACCTAACCTCTCCCCTGCGGTTTACCTCTGCAGCGGTGCGGTGTGTCCTTATTAGGGATCCCGGTTGTCGAGATTCGGGATCTTGCTCCCTTTCTGGATGCCGGTGTATGCATTCAGACTGGTGTCGGGATCCTGGCGTCTGTATTCTGACTGCCGGGTTCCCAACAGCCGGATCTTGACTGCTTCCCCAAAAAATACAATAAATAAAATACATAATATATAAGATAGGATTTTACTGCGCATTCCAATATCCCCACCTCTGTATCACTAACTCTGGTGTTTAACAAGCTGACAGCCGTGGGATGGTGGGAACTATTCATAGGTCTAGCCTGCCTGAGGGAAGTAACTGAAACAAATCCTGGCCTGGATGCGAGTGTGTTGGAAACCCAGTTCTGATCACACAAAATAATGGAACCCAGAAATTTAATGGTGTCTACCACAGATACGCCATCAGCTATAAAAAGGGGAGACACCACAATTTGGTGCTTCCAAAAGTCCACCATCATCTCCACTGTTGTAAGTGAATTTATCACCAAATTATTCCCACTGCACCACAAAGATAACTGTTCAACCACTCTTCTACAAGTGGACTCCTCACCATCTTTATTGAGACCAATAACCATAGTATTGTCCGCAAATTTTCAGTCTGGTCCTCAGTGATGCAGTAATTTGTATACAAAATAAGACGCAGAGGGGAGAGGACACATCCTTGGGGAGCCCCAGTAATAATTCTCCATACACTTGATGAAAACTCCCTCATCCTCACCTGCTACTCCTGTCTACCAAGAAATTTACAATCCAGTTACAAGTAGACACAATATCCCCTAAACTAATCTGTTTTGTATACAATAAACCCGGAACAATTGTGCTGAACGTCGAACTGAAGTCCGCAAACGAGACCCTCACATATGTACCAGGCAAATCAAGATGTTGTAAAATATAGTGTAGCCCCATGTTGACTGCATCTTCCATAAACCTATTTACCAGATATGCATTCTGCAATGGATTCAAAAGAGGGCCTGTAAAGTCCTGTAGGTGGGTCAACACCAATCGTTCAAATGTCTTCATGACCATAGAAGTCAAAGCAACTGGTCTGTAAACAATTAAACCCTTTATAGTGGATTTCTTTGGTACTGGAACAATTATCGAGCACTTAAAAAAAGACGGAACCTTATACAATTCCAAAGATCTGTTGAAGATCCTTATGAAAACTGGGGCTAGATGTTCAGCACAGATTTTCAAGGTAGATGGTGACACACCATCCGGACCAGGTGCCTTCCTGGTCTTCAACCCCCTGAACAGCTCCACCAGTCCAACCTTCAACCCAGGTGTAGAACTCATGGACCTACGTGGAGAATTTACAAAAGATTGTACAAAACGGTCCAAACTAGTAAATAAAGCAGGGTCAGACTTTTCAAATCTACAATAAAAAAAACAACATTGTTTGTTGACCAATTTCCGGCTCATACCAGAGTGGGCAGATGGTTTCTTATTTCAATTTGGGATTATTAGCTAATTGATTGGAATTTAGGAAGTGCTGGAGCAGGGACTGGTGTGAATGACCAAATATTCCCTATAAAGCATTGCTTTATATGTGATGATATGTGTGTGCTATACAGAACTCTTAAATTAATATATATTCATTGCTGATGGTGAAGGAGGTCCGTGCAATACTGGCTAATTCCATCCTTGTTTTTTAACCAAATCAGTATTGCTGCTGTTGATGCACATTTTAACCACACTCCCAGAGAGAATTTAACTATATTCGGTCCGCAATCTAACCATATAGATGTGTGTAGGACTATAATAACCTTTTGGAAGAATCTATTACTGGTCCGCACCAGGTTATTGTTCTTAAACCAACGAACACATTTTTTTTTAATATTCTTCCAAGGTATCCTATTATAAGCTAAATAATACGAAAACAGAAGCAGTTCCCATTAACTTTCCTCCAACCCTTTTACGCTCTCTGAAAGCTTTATAATATACATACACATGGCAGGATAGAAGCCTTAAATATCTGGGTGTTCAGGGGGCGTGGCTTGGCAGGGCATGGAGTAGCAACTGCAAGCTGTAGCTCCTCAGCAACATCCTGCTGATATATCCTGCTCCATGCCGCATTCTCGTTGGAAATTGCTCCACAGAGGTGTTCCTGTGTGCTGCATCCTTTGGTGTTTGTGCCGTGTCTGTAGCTACAGAAAAGCCTTGGCATTCCGCCGGAGCTGCGTAGTGTGGCCTACATCCTGGGTGTCACGGATGGCCTCGCTGCCTGACGTTGTGCTGCGCGCTCACTCACCTCCGGCTACGGCTGGCGGGCTGCTGATTTGGGGACTGCCGTCGCTGAACGGCGACGGTGGGAGACTTCTACATCGCTGGGATTGACTGCCTGCTTACTGTGGCCAAACCTACCTGCTGCCACCTCTCCTACCTGTCTATATGTTAAGTCACAGAGCTGAATACGGAGTGGCTTCTGGGAGATGCTTCTAAACTCCGCGTCTCTGCCGCTGCTGCCACCCTATATTGGGGACTGAATCTTTGCATTTTAGACGACCCTGGGAGCAGCTTATTGAGAGAGTGCTTTACCGCCGCGGAGACGCCATCTTTGGACCAGGTCCCTAGGAAACCGCAGTACTGGGCACTTAGTAACCTCGCTCCTATGCTTCCCTAGTGAATGCACACCTTTTTTCACTATTGTTCTCTGCTGAACACTGAGGTTTCTTTTATTAACAACAAACTGAACTGCCATTTCTT
The DNA here is from genome assembly GCF_028390025.1 of Pseudophryne corroboree. Classification (NCBI taxonomy): domain Eukaryota; kingdom Metazoa; phylum Chordata; class Amphibia; order Anura; family Myobatrachidae; genus Pseudophryne; species Pseudophryne corroboree. The sequence continues at coordinate 392,565,000 of NC_086450.1, forward strand.
CTGTGTTTTATACCTCTGATATTGCCTGTTTGAGACTGGACCTTTATATTATTTATAATTGCCATTCAGTGCTTCTTTACATACAACTGCACGGCGAGGCACCCCCTGCAGCCATGTTTAACTCTGGATATCTAATCTCATCTATCCTGAAGGCTATTGCGGAATCCAAGAAAAGGATTCTTAATATTTTTGGAGGACAGACTGATGCGGTGACTGTTTCTCCTGAGGGGTCCGCCTGCCTGCCTGTGTTGCTGCCCTTGGGGCCCTTGGGTGAGCCTGTATCTGTAATGCCTGCTGCTCCGCTGCAGCCGATGTTTAATGCTGTGGGTTCCTCTGCACAATGCATTATAAATACAAGGGGGGGAGTTGCAGATTAATCCCATGCATATTCGCTGTTTTTCACGGTTGGTGATGGCGCTTGGGATGTCGGCGGTCATTGGTGACTGTGTGGACCCCCACTGCAATCTCATTCAAGGCTACGCAGGGTGACTTTTTTGACACTGGAGAACTGTACTGTATCACATTGCTGTCCGCTGAGGTGCTAGGGAGGGGGATGGATTTCCATTGTATAATTTTTGTGGATCTGAGGCCTTTACTCTTCTCTACTTGGATAATGCTATGCAAGATGGATGATGACTCCATTTGTTTGCTGGTTACTGCTCATGAATTGCTGTACTCCTTGGTTCCTGAATGGGCCCATCCCCCAGACTGATTTTGTTTCTTTTCAAGTCTGTGTGTTGATTCACATGTTGCCAGGACCCTTGCTATGTTTCATTTTATCAGTGATTATCTCTAAAATATTGTCCACTCTCATGCTTTTTGTATGTCTTCTTATTATTGGTATAACTTCATTATTACATGGTTCCAAACTATGTTTAATTTGAACATCTTTCATCTAAGAGCTGTTATGCACACCAGTGCCTGCAGGAAAGTACTGGTGTCAGAACTGTTATGCACTCCAGTGTCTGCAGGAATGTACTGGTGTTTGAACTGTTATGCAAAACAGATGGACTCACAGACAAACTGGGGGATATGACATAATGTACACAGAAGGTGATAGGGTAACAAAATACACACAAAGTGAACAGAGAAGCCCAGAGGCTAAGGAACTGGGTATCTCCCTTGTATTAGAACTGCTCAGATGGAAAAGCAAGATGTTGTGTTTTAATACGTAGAGAACCCGAAATGCTGTTGCTAAGGGCAACAGCAAAACCCTAAAGGGTTACCAACGGGTGTGGCAGTAAACTCCTTGGTCAGAGATGGAATGATAGACACAAGGAGAATCTCCACAATCCTAATTCTCACTTGCAGTGCACAGGTTTTAGCTTACTGCCACTAAACTGACCCCTGACACCTAGCACAGTGAGACAGGATTAGACAGGCAAGTCTTAGAATACAGCCGCAAACTTGCTAAGTTCACAGAGTAGTAACAGAACCCCAGCAAGCTAAACGACTGACTCCAGTCTTACTGCTAGGTCTGGATTGGCAGAGTGTAATACCAAATCCCCAGGCCTATTTGCAGTAAGCAACAAACAAATACAAAGCTACACAGTACTGGCTAACTTTCATGAACTGACTAACCAACAAAGATTCAGCAGCATCTGCTTACCCTGAAAAGAGGCCTTATAAAGCAGGTGCTGTCCACGCCCCACTCAGACCTCACAGACTGTGAGCACAAAAACCAGCACCGGATCCCCTGCCGTGCACAGAGCCTATAACCACTGCACAGCAAAAGACCCGAACCGGAGTATCAGCTGCGCTCAGGTTACACCACTAGCACTTGTCTCCCGGTTGCCATGACGACGTGGCAGCACAGGGCAGGAGACCCTAACAGTACCCCCCCTCTGACGAGGGGTCAAAGAACCCCTACCACCGGGTTTATCGGGGAACTGCGAGAAGAAAGAGCGTATCAGTCTGGGGGCATGAAGATCACAACTGCGCACCCACGACCGCTCCTCTGGGCCATACCCCTTCCAGTGCACCAAAAATGACAGCCGACCCCGAACCACCTTGGAGTCAAGAATCCTTTCAACAACAAACTCCCTCTGGCCACGTATCAGAAGAGGGGAAGGTCTTCCACTGGAAGAAGGATTACTAATCGCCCGTTTTAAAAGGGAACAATGAAATGTTTTATTGATACCCAAAGAACGGGGCAGATCTAACTGAAATGCCACCGGATTGATAACCCTGGTGATCTTATAAGGGCCGATGAACCGGGGCCCTAACTTATGAGATGGCTGTCTCAACTTCAAATTCTTGGTAGACAACCAGACGAAGTCTCCTAATTTGAAGCTGCAGGGTCTTTTCCGCTTATCAAAAACCCTTTTGGTCACTAATGACACAGACACAAGGGCTTTCTTCACTTTCCGCCAAATACCTCTAAGGACCGAAACCACAGAGGAACCACCAGGCGTGGAGTCCAGGGGGTCAAAAGAATTGGCCTTAGGATGATGCCCATACACACAAAGGAAGGGAGAGATCCCTGTAGCAGAGTGAGCCGCGTTGTTATAGGCAAACTCCGCCATGGACAGATGAGCAACCCAGTCAGTCTGACACTTGGAGACATAACACCTGAGGAACTGCTCCAAGGACTGGTTCACCCTTTCAGTCTGCCCATTAGACTGCGGATGGTAGCCTGACGACAAGCTGACAGAAATCTGGAGATCGGAACAAAATGCCCTCCAGAATTTGGCCACAAACTGGGATCCGCGGTCAGAGACCACATCAAGTGGCAACCCGTGGAGACGCACAACATGCAGCATAAATAATTCAGACAGGCGTCTGGCTGATGGCAGCCCAACCAGTGGAACGAAGTGCGCCATCTTCGAAAACCTGTCAACGACAACCCAGATGGCTGTCATCCCCGAGGATTTGGGCAAGTCCACCACAAAATCCATTGAAATGTGGGTCCATGGCTTAGATGGGATAGAGAGTGGATGTAATGGGCCAAAAGGAACCCCTCTAGGAGTCTTATTTCGGGCACAGATGTCACATGCCCGAACCCACTGATCCACATCCTTAGCCACCGAGGGCCACCACACCGCCCTAGATAGCAACTCCCGAGTTCTGGCAATACCCGGGTGACCTGCCGACTTCTTGGCATGGAATTCCAGGAACACTCGCTGTCTTAACCTAGGAGGCACAAACAAAAGACCTACCGGAAGGTCTGGAGGAGCCTGCTCCTGTGCTCTAAGGACTAATGATAAGAGGTCCTGGGTAATGCCCACTTTAATACATGATGGGGAAACAATGGGCAACGGCTCCTCGGTGGTCTCCTGGATTGGAGCAAAACTCAGCGAGAGCGCATCAGCCTTGATGTTTTTTGACCCAGGGCGATATGTTATCAAAAAATTAAAGCGAGCAAAAAACAAAGCCCATCGTGCCTGCCTGGCATTGAGACGCTTCGCTGACTCTAAATATGCCAGATTCTTATGGTCAGTGAGAATTGAGACCACAAACTTAGCCCCCTCAAGCCAGTGTCTCCACTCCTCGAGTGCATCCTTAATAGCCAACAATTCCCGGTTACCCACGTCATAATTCATCTCGGCAGGCGAAAATTTACGGGAAAAGTAAGCACAGGGATGAAGGCGATTATCAGACACTCCCATCTGAGAAAGCACTGCCCCAATACCCATCTCAGAGGCATCCACCTCCACCACAAAAGGACGCTCTGGATCTGGGTGTCGCAGCACCTTGGCCGAAACAAATGCCCTTTTGAGACGGGCAAAAGCCGCTTTAGCCTCACAAGACCAGTGAGCAACATCCGCCCCTTTCTTAGTGAGTGCCACCAAGGGCGCCACTATAGACGAAAATCCAGCGATAAATCGTCTATAAAAATTCGCAAAGCCCAGGAAACGCTGAAGCGCCTTCAAACTAGTGGGCTGCACCCAATCCAGGACTGCCTGTACCTTGGAACCCTCCATTTGGAAACCTTCTGGGGAGATAATATATCCTAGAAATGCGATTTGCTGAACTTCAAATTCGCACTTCTCCAGCTTCGCCCCAAGCCGGTGGTCTCTGAGTTTCTGGAGGACTAAGCGTACATGCTTCCGATGTTCCTCCAGGGAATGGGAGAAGATTAGGATGTCATCTAAGTATACAACTAAGAATCTATCCAAATATTCCCTGAGCACATCATTCATGAAATCCTGGAAGACTGCCGGGGCATTACAGAGCCCAAAAGGCATCACCAAATATTCATAATGCCCTGAGTGGGTATTAAAGGCAGTCTTCCATTCATCCCCCTCTCTTATTCGGATTAGATTGTACGCACCGCGTAGGTCAATCTTAGAAAAAATGGTGGCAGTACGAAGCTGGTCAAACAAGACCGAAATGAGAGGCAGTGGGTATGAGTTTTTAATCGTGATACGGTTCAATTCCCTGAAGTCGATGCAGGGTCGCAACGAACCGTCCTTTTTACCCACGAAGAAGAACCCCGACCCAACTGGAGACTGTGAAGGTCTGATAAATCCCTTAGCCAAGTTCTCCTGAATGTACTCTGCCATAGCCTGAGTCTCAGGACGTGACAGGGAGTACAACCTGCTCTTGGGAAGCTTAGCATTTGGCAACAAATCAATGGCACAGTCATAGGGGCGATGGGGAGGTAGTACCTCTGCAACTTTTTTGGAGAACACGTCCGCAAAATCTACATAACACCCTGGCAATCCTGGCAAACTTAGCTGCGAGAGCCTGACTGGAAGGCTCAAGCAACTCCTGAAACAATCAGTACCCCAATTAAGAATCTCCCCAGAGACCCAGTCAAATTGAGGATTGTGGGCCCTTAACCAGGGTAACCCCAACACCAATGGGGCAAAAGTACAGACAGTCACATAAAAGGACAATTTTTCAGAGTGTGTGGCTCCAATAAACAAAGAAATCTGGCTAGTGCAAGAGGTAATTTTACCTTGGGATAATGGTTCCCCGTTTAACCCACAAATCTCAATTTCCGATGCCAAGGGTACTAAGGGAACAGAGTGTTTCAGGGCGAATTGGCGGTCCATAAAAACCCCGTCGGCCCCACTGTCCACAAAGGCCTCAGTCTTGACAGTTTGACCAAGGATCTTCAAGGTCACCGGAATGATAAAAGTCTTCTTGGGAAATTCTGACTTCTGGCCTGACAGGATATTTCCCATCACCCTCAGGCCCTGAAGTTTTCCGGCTTTTCTGGGCATGATACTACCACATGACCTTTATTCCCACAGTACAAACACAACCCCTGCTGTCTCCTCCGCGTCTTCTCACGCGAGGAGAGGCGGGTAGCCCCAATCTGCATAGGCTCCTCAGAAAATTCCTCAGAGTCTGAGGTTCCCTTGGGAAGGAAGGAAATCTCAGTCTCCCTTTCAAGCCTACGCTCTCTCAGCCGTCTATCCACCCGGATGGATAACTGCATGAGCTGATCCAAGCTATCAGGCAAGGGATATTGTACCAGTTGGTCCTTTATCTGGTTAGAAAGACCTCTTCGGTACTGGTGTCTCAGGGCTGGGTCATTCCACTGGGTATCATGGGCCAACCTCCGAAACTCCGTACAGTAAACCTCAACTGGCCTTTGCCCTTGCTTAAGGATCGAAATCTGAGCCTCGGCTGAGGCCGTCTTGTCAGGGTCATCATACAACATGCCCAGTGCCGTAAAAAAAGCATCAACACTTTTAAGCGACGGACAGTCAGGCTGCAACCCATATGCCCAGACCTGTGGGTCTCCTTGTAGCAAGGAAATCACTATGCCCACCCGCTGAATCTCCGACCCAGAAGACTGAGGCCTAAGCCGGAAGTATAGCTTGCAGCTCTCCTTGAAACAAAAGAACTGCGAGCGATCTCCAGAAAAACGATCCGGGAGATTTACTTTCGGCTCCTTAACCCCTGCAGGTGCTGCTGCTGCGGGAGCTCCGCCAGCAGCCTGGGAGGTGTGCATTTTAATGGACAAATCATTAAATTGTCGAGTCAGGACCTGCACCTGATCGACCACCTGTTGCAACGTATTTTGAGGGGTATGCTCCATATTCCCACAAAATTTCAACAGGAGTATTAGGCTGCTGAATATGTTATGCACACCAGTGCCTGCAGGAAAGTACTGGTGTCAGAACTGTTATGCACTCCAGTGTCTGCAGGAATGTACTGGTGTTTGAACTGTTATGCAAAACAGATGGACTCACAGACAAACTGGGGGATATGACATAATGTACACAGAAGGTGATAGGGTAACAAAATACACACAAAGTGAACAGAGAAGCCCAGAGGCTAAGGAACTGGGTATCTCCCTTGTATTAGAACTGCTCAGATGGAAAAGCAAGATGTTGTGTTTTAATACGTAGAGAACCCGAAATGCTGTTGCTAAGGGCAACAGCAAAACCCTAAAGGGTTACCAACGGGTGTGGCAGTAAACTCCTTGGTCAGAGATGGAATGATAGACACAAGGAGAATCTCCACAATCCTAATTCTCACTTGCAGTGCACAGGTTTTAGCTTACTGCCACTAAACTGACCCCTGACACCTAGCACAGTGAGACAGGATTAGACAGGCAAGTCTTAGAATACAGCCGCAAACTTGCTAAGTTCACAGAGTAGTAACAGAACCCCAGCAAGCTAAACGACTGACTCCAGTCTTACTGCTAGGTCTGGATTGGCAGAGTGTAATACCAAATCCCCAGGCCTATTTGCAGTAAGCAACAAACAAATACAAAGCTACACAGTACTGGCTAACTTTCATGAACTGACTAACCAACACAGATTCAGCAGCATCTGCTTACCCTGAAAAGAGGCCTTATAAAGCAGGTGCTGTCCACGCCCCACTCAGACCTCACAGACTGTGAGCACAAAAACCAGCACCGGATCCCCTGCCGTGCACAGAGCCTATAACCACTGCACAGCAAAAGACCCGAACCGGAGTATCAGCTGCGCTCAGGTTACACCACTAGCACTTGTCTCCCGGTTGCCATGACGACGTGGCAGCACAGGGCAGGAGACCCTAACAAGAGCTTATATATCCAGATGCGCATTGGAATATCTATCGGGTATAGCAAACATTATCCCTCATATTTTATGGTTGTTTATCTTACTTCCTTATGTTCATATATGTACGCTTATATGTGGGAGATCTACTAATTTAGATTTTGACTTTTTGGTATTTTATCTTCAGTTGCCCCAGTCATATCTATTTTATTTATCCTCGTTTTGTGAATGGTGGGTGGGGGTTTATAGGTCTTAGACGAGTTAAGTAGTTTAGTAGTGTGTGGGGGGGGGGGGATCTGAGGATCCAGGTATACCTAGGTCGGGGTTAGGTTATACAGGGTGGGGGGTTCTGGGGTGGTTTGTTTTTTTGGGGGGGGGGGTTTTGATTTAGTTAGAGACTGTAGGTTTTTTTGTTTTGTTCAGATATATGGCAGATGTCTCAGGATTTTTTTTTATTTTTCTATATTCCTTCACTCTATGACTATTCTAATCATGGTCTGCAATGTTGTTATCTCTGTACTTTTATATGCCTCAACTATTGGTTATTCTCACTTTATCCTTGTTATGTGAGCTCACATGGCGCCTGTGGGCTCTTATTGCTTATTATTATTATACTGTGGAGTGCTTTGTATATCTTGTTTTTGTTAGACATGTACTGTCATTTTATTTGGTATACATAGTCTGACAGTACTCCTGTCTGCATATTGCATATTGCATACTTTACTGTATCTGCCATTATTGTTTGTTTTACTTCATTAAAAAAATTTTTTGGGGATGTTCTAAAAAACTTACAATAAAGACTACGCAATTTAAAAACAAACAAACTGGGTGTTCAGATTACAGCAAAAGTGACCGATCTCATAGTAGCAAATTACCCGCCTTTTACAAAAGATTTCACACCTGACTTCTGAATGGATGATGGAATATCTTGGTCATGGATGGGGCACATTGCAGCTTTAAAAATGATGGTTCTCCCCAAGCTCCTTTATCTATTCAGAACTATCCCTATTTTCCTACCCACCTGTGACAGGACGGTCCCGTACGAAAGCACTCGCCGCTTTCGCGTCCCGTCTCCTGCGCACAGAATGGAGGGTCAGGTCACACGAGGCCTGACCACATAGGGGATTCCCACTTACCGTCAGTAACCGCCTGTTACTGACTCCACCCACTGCGCTGTGGGCGGGTTTATGCTGCCACCACCAAACTCCTAACCTGCCGTGGCGTTTGGAACCACAGTTCTGCTCTGTATGTGCCGATGCACTGCCTTACCACACCTGTGTGGTGTTGATGAATCCCCACTAGCCACTTGCTAGACCTCTACCGGTAGCTGGTGGAAGGCGGAACTTGGAGACGTTAGGTGCTTCCCTGGACAGCCGGAGGACGGGGCTATGTTTGGCATAACCCTGTAGGTCACAAGATGAAGCAATCTTCTTGAGGCAGATGAGATGTTTATTTGCTCAATAATAGCCTTAAAAAAGACTCTTCCCTATTGCTAGGGGCAACAGCATACAGCAAGATGTTCCAGCAGAATAAAGATGGTACAACTACAATACGGAGGCACGCAGGCCTCCTTTTTATGTCAATGTTCCACACAGTACCACAGGGGGGTAAGCCCTCCCTGTCTTCTCCAACCAATCAGGTTATCACACAAAATATAAATAAATTACATTTTACAAGGATGTCAGTAAGTGCAAAAAAACTATTTCCTTTTTCCTGACACACACAGACAAAGTTTTGTATAATTTAAACTCCAATTCCTACCACCTGGGAGGTTACACTTCACCATTGATACATTTAACACATAGCTTTAAATACGGTTTGTATTGGATTTACCAAACAAATATTCTTCCTTCCTGCATCTACCATTCAGGATTCGTATATCAATTAAATCAGCTACATGAAACAAACAGGTTCCAAGCCCATAGACTTTATCTATGGGATAAGGAGATCCCACGTGATTAGCATCTCTCTCTAAGGTACTTACACATCAAAAGGTTTTGTCATTCACACCTCTCTGCTAGGACAGGACCATTAGCATGCCACTTCCTACTGACAGGAGATGATTATTCAGACATTGATAAGAGTAAGTGCATTTTCTCCTTTAAAATACAGGTGACCATATCTTGAATATAAAATAAATACAGTTAAACATGCATTCCTGCAATTGTGCACAGAGCACTACATATGACATGTTAAAACACATCATTAAACAAACTTTTAAACAGTCCGCGCCCAGCGCCGTAAGTACGTTTAACAGTGTCGCCAAGCGCCCATTGTCCCTTAATATGGCGCCGGGCACGAGGGTTAACCCCTTCAGTGCCGCAGCGGCCATTGTCCACGTGGGCTGGGGATCTCTCCGGCCACACTCCCCCCCCTTCCCATTCAAGCGGGTCAACCAGGGACTCATGTCCCAACGATTTGGTCCCTGGTCCCGCAGTCCTTAATGGGGTTACCGGGAGTTCTTTGGGGGTTCAGGCTCCTCCTGACGAGACAGTCCATCCGCATTGCTATGAGCCTTGCCTTGCTTGTGGATAATATGAAAGTAATAAAACTGAAGAGCAAGGCTCCACCGCAACAGTCTGTCGTTTTCCCCCGTGGTGTGCTGGAGCCACCGTAATGGATTGTGGTCCGTTACCACCGTAAAATGGCGGCCATACAAATAGGGCTGAAGCTTCTTCACAGCCCAAACAATAGCCAAACACTCCTTTTCAATTGTGGCATACCCCACCTCCCGCGGTAGCAGCTTTCTGCTCAAATAGGCCACAGGGTGCTCCTGCCCATATGGCTCCTCCTGGCTCAGTACTACTCTCAGTCCGTGCAGTGGCGCAGTAGTTCGTAAAACACAGTCCTGGTCAAGAATGTGCGCCATCAGCACTGGAGCGGGTACCAGAGCCTCCTTCAATGACTGGAATGCCAACTCGCAAGCGGGTGCAAAGTCCATTGACTTGGGAATGCCCTTCCTAGCCATCTCTGTACAGGGGTTCACTACAGGACTAAAGTCAAGGACAACGTGTCCGTAGGGCCTTACAGGTTCTAAGGTCAGTACCTGTCTGGGTGATGTGAGTCGGGGACAGCCTCTGGTGGCCTCTGCTTTGGGCCTACCCCTGTCTCCTCCCACATGGTGCCCCAGGCACTGCACCTCCGTCATTTCTATCTGGCAACTGTCTGCCCTCCAATCCTCCTCTGTTGACCTACGACTCGGGAAACCTACCCTGTCACCTAGGCCTACTCTTTCCTCCTCGTCCGCTACCTGTGCCACAGTGATGGCGGCCAGACCACCAGCCTCTGGATCCTGTGTGGCATCCACTACAAGGAGGCTGCGTGTCTTCCCCGATCTACTGCGCACAGGCAGGGGACCTGCTATGTCCACAGCAACTCGCTGTAAAGGTTCTCCTATGGGCAGAGGCCCAGAGACAACACAACCAGTGGAGTGCCCCAGCTGCCAACGCATGGCACCAGCCTTACAGTTGGTCTGGGCGTCATCCGACATTCCAGACCAGGGTAAGCTCTGTGTCAGGCACTTCAGGGTACGGTCTATCTCTGAGTGGCTGTCCAAAGGGGTTTCGCTGGCAACCGACACCGGTTGCGCAGGAAAGTTCCCTGGGGGGACCAGCTGGACATGTTCCCTATCTGGTCTATCCCCTCCCACTTTCCTGGCTACCCTGTACCTTAACCCTTCCTGCCAGGTCAAACTTCGTGCCCCAACCCTGTCAAGGCCGCTGCCAGAGTGGCGCCTCATGTCTTTCAGGGATGGGTCAGAGAGTTGAGCCTCCCTAAACTCCTGCCTGTGGCCCCCAATCTCTCCTAAATTGGGACACTCTACAGGGGGATCTAGGTTGGGACTGCTAGGGTCAGTCTGGTAGGGGTCAGTCATGGAAAAGTCAGTGTGGTTTCTCATACTCACCGCTGGAGTTGGCAAACCACTTGGGTCAGAAGCATCATTGGGCACCCCCACAGGATCAAACGAGCTGGAACCAACATCCTCTGCGTTGCTAGGGGACGTAGGCATACCAGAGGCAAAAGTCATGCGGGGTCGATGTGCCGATCTAGCCGCTGTAATCTTTTCCTCTGGGCTGGTTGATGCTGTGGTTGGCTGTGCTGGCAGTTGTTTAGCAGCTGTAGTCTTTTCCTCTGGGCTGGGCTGTGCTGGAGTAGCTGATGTCAACGGTGGTTGTGGAACTTGACTCCGGGAAATGGCGCCAGCAAACGTGGTGACGATCCCACCACCCAGATCATTTCCTAGGACCACAGCATTTGGGATACCATCCATGATGGCAACTTCTCGCAACTCTGGTCCAGCTCCCCAGTCCAGGTAGACTCTTGCCATGGGAACCTCTTTCTCTGTTCCATCTGCCAGGGTGACCTTGGCAGTGCGACCCTGCAATACTGCAGCAGGATCTATAAGGTGGGGGCTCACCACAGTGATTGAGGCCCCAGAGTCTCTTAGGCCTTCCCCCTGCAGGGGTCCCACGTGGACCGGCTGCAGGTGCCTCCACATATTGTGTAGGGGCTGTTTGGCCATGCAGGTGACTCTCTCCGCAGAGTGCACCTGTCTCTCGCCACACTCCATCGGACTGACTGGAGGGGGAACAGTCTCTGTAGGCTCATCTCCTCTCGTCAAACAAGCGATCTGGGCTCCAGCACTCGGATTTGGGGCACGAGTCTGGGGTGCTTGGGATGCAGGACAGTTCATCCTCAGATGTCCGATTTTCCCACAGCCGTAGCACTTCTGCTCCAGTCGTGGCACCGATGATCTCTGATCAGTTGCAGGGACGCTGCGGTGCGGTTGCTGGCCAAGAGCACCCGGGTTGGAAGATGCTTGTCTTTGGGGGTGATGAGCTGAAGAGGAGGGTTCCATTGGTGGTACAGTCTTTTGGAGCTGGCTGCTGGCTGGGCGCTTCTGGCCCTGTGGCCGAATTGCCACATACTTGTCTGCTAACTGCGCAGCCATCTTTAAGCTGGGTGGCTCCCGGTCTAGCACCCACTCCTTCACTTCTGGGGCGCACCTGCGGTAGAACTGCTCCCTGCAGATCAGGTCGATCAGTGCGTCCCATGTAGTGGCTTCCGAATCCTTCACCCACTTCACCACGTACTGCCGCAGCTGGTTGGCGAACTGCTCATGGGTGCTGCTAGGATTCTTGGGCAAGTCTCTGAACTTCTTCCTGTAAGACTCTGGAGTGATGAAGAATCGCTGGAGGAGGGCCCGTGAGACTTCGTCGTAGTCCCCACAGTCCTCCGTGGCCACTCCTCGATAGGCCTCCAAGGCCTCGCCATGCAGAGTGAGCACAAGGTGTCTCACCCACTCCGACTTGGGTAAATCGTGTAGTTTACAAGTCCTTTCAAAAACTTGTAAATGTCCATCAATGTCCCCATCACTGTCTGCAAACTTGGCAAACTGAATGCGTCCTGATCTGTGTACAACAGCTGACAACGGCTCCCGGGGTACCACGGCCTGTGGTGCCCGCTCCGCATGCCACATCCGAATGAAAAGCATGCGTTCTTGCTCCGTTGCCCTTTCCCCCAACTCCGCTAGCCGATCTGCTAGGGTATCCGGGCCGCCCCCCCTGGGACGTTGGGATCCTGGCCCTGCTAGGGATTGCTGGGAAACATTGCTGCTGTGAGAGAGGGCGGGGCTTGTGGGTCTCACCGGTTCCTTGCGAAGGTCCACTGTTGGGCCGTCCTCTGCGATGCTGATGCCGTCAGTGCTTTCCACCTCCGCCCGATGGGACTCTTCCACGCTCATGAGCGCCGCCTTCATGACGCTTCTGGACGCGTTGAAATGGATATCCACATCCTTCTCCTGGCACACGATCTCCAGATCATACTTGGACATTCCGCTGAATTCCGCCATCTTGTGCGTTCTCCTGCGCTGCAGTTACTCCTCCCCTGAGTAACTCGGCTTCTCCAATCGGGTGATGAAAAGCCGCCTGGGATTATCCCACCGCTATGCCACCAATTTCTGTGACAGGACGGTCCCGCACGAAAGCACTCGCCGCTTTTGTGTCCCGTCTCCTGCGCACAGAATGGAGGGTCAGGTCACACGAGGCCTGACCACATAGGGGATTCCCGCTTACCATCAGTAACCGCCTGTTACTGACTCCACCCACTGCGCTGTGGGCGGGTTTATGCTGCCACCACCAAACTCCTAACCTGCCGTGGCGTTTGGAACCACGGTTCTGCTCTGTATGTGCCGATGCACTGCCTTACCACACCTGTGTGGTGTTGACGAATCCCCACTAGCCACTTGCTAGGCCTCTACCAGTAGCTGGTGGAAGGCGGAACTTGGAGACGTTAGGTGCTTCCCTGGACAGCCGGAGGACGGGGCTATGTTTGGCATAACCCTGTAGGTCACAAGATGAAGCAATCTTCTTGAGGCAGATGAGATGTTTATTTGCTCAATAATAGCCTTAAAAAAGACTCTTCCCTATTGCTAGGGGCAACAGCATACAGCAAGATGTTCCAGCAGAATAAAGATGGTGCAACTACAATACGGAGGCACGCAGGCCTCCTTTTTTTGTCAATTTTCCACACAGTACCTCAGGGGGGTAAGCCCTCCCTGTCTTCTCCAACCAATCAGGTTATCGCACAAAGTATAAATAAATTACATTTTACAAGGATGTCAGTAAGTGCAAAAAAGCTATTTCCTTTTTCCTGCCACACACAGACAAAGTTGTGTATAATTTAAACTCCAATTCCTACCACCTGGGAGGTTACACTTCACCATTGATACATTTAACACATAGCTTTAAATACGGTTTGTATTGGATTTACCAAACAAATATTCTTCCTTCCTGCATCTACCATTCAGGATTCGTATATCAATTAAATCAGCTACATGAAACAAACAGGTTCCAAGCCCATAGACTTTATCTATGGGATAAGGAGATCCCACGTGATTAGCATATTTCTCTAAGGTACTTACACATCAAAAGGTTTTGTCATTCACACCTCTCTGCTAGGACAGGGCCATTAGCATGCCACTTCCTACTGACAGGAGATGATTATTCAGACATTGATAAGAGTAAGTGCATTTTCTCCTTTAAAATACAGGTGACCATATCTTGAATATAAAATAAATATAGTTAAACATGCATTCCTGCAATTGTGCACAGAGCACTACATATGACATGTTAAAACACATCATTAAACAAACTTTTAAACAGTCCGCGCCCAGCGCCGTAAGTACGTTTAACAGTGTCGCCAAGTGCCCATTGTCCCTTAATATGGCGCCGGGCACGAGGGTTAACCCTTTGAGTGCCGCAGCGGCCATTGTCCACGTGGGCTGGGGTCTCTCCGGCCACACCACCTATTTATTGTCCAATTTCAATTCTGTTTTCAACAAATATGTCTGGTGCTGTAAAAAAACAAGACTGGCACGAAAGATGATGTCTCATTCTGAAACAGAGAAAGGTTTGGCGTACTCAGGTCTGCACTCTTATCAATTAGCATGCATCATGTCCCAGATAGGTGCATGGTACTGTATATCTGATATTATCCTAAGTGGTGGGCCCAGTCAGAATTATATATGCTGTTCCCATTCCCTCCAAGTGACATTTGGTGCCTGCCTGCAAATTCTATGTAGCGCCACATCCTAAATTGGCTATCCTCCACATATACTGTGTCGATCTTTCTCCCAGTGATCGGTATATAATGGGTCATATCCTTATATCAATAAAGATATTAATCGCTCGCCACTGGCGCACACCGATAGTTCCGTCCCTAGTTGCTATTGAAAGCGCAGTTCATTCCCATTACCAGTTTGAAATAGCTGGAGCAGTATATTACTCTTTAGCCTCCTGCCCCTTTCTGCGTTGGTATTCTTGGAGTACCTATAGGTGTCTTGCATCTAATGTGACAATTGATAATACCTTTTCACTAGACCCATCAGTATCTATGAGACTGGCTACTTACAGACTCTTTATGTATGCTGATCTCCACCCTATTTAAAAAGGCTATACACAACATTTTTTTACACTTTTTTTTACACCATAAACCTGTACTCGATATTTTTGTGAATCTTAGATGCCTGTTTTAATTCATTCTACTATTATTTAAAATGGACCATAGTACTTTGAACGATTTCATATTAAACTGTGTGTAACCCCATTACTGTTCCCTTCCACCCTTTTTTTTCTGTACTCTCCCCTTATTTTTTGTATAATTGTAAAACCTTAATAAAAATCAATATTAATTTTTTTTTTTATATTCTCTTCAACATCAAGATGGATTTACTATTTTAATCGTTCAGTAAGCTTACACTAGATGTGAAAGTTACATGCTTACATACATTCTGTTATTCACCCCTGAAGAAGTTCGTAAGAACAAAATGCGTAGGATCATTTGTTGTCATCACACTATCCATAAAATCAGCAGAAAATCATTCACATATTTGACCAGCATACCTGATAGGACTTAGGTGTGAATGTTATATGCATGTTTCTGCCATCTGTGGATTATTGCCTCTGTATTTAAAAGTTTTTTTTAATGTATGACTCTTATGAAAAAATAAGATTTTACTTACCGGTAAATCTATTTCTCATAGTCCGTAGTGGATGCTGGGGACTCCGTAAGGACCATGGGGAATAGACGGGCTCCGCAGGAGACAGGGCACTTTAACAAAGAATTTGGATACTGGTGTGCTCTGGCTCCTCCCTCTATGTCCCTCCTCCAGACCTCAGTTAGAGAAACTGTGCCCGGAAGAGCTGACAGTACAAGGAAAGGATTTTGGAATCCAGGGCAAGACTCATACCAGTCACACCAATCACACCGTATAACTCGTGATAAACTTACCCAGTTAACAGTATGAACAACAACGGAGCATCAGATCAACCCTGATGCAACCAAACATAACCCTTATTTAAGCAATAACTATAAACAAGTATTGCAGAAGAAGTCCGCACTTGGGACGGGCGCCCAGCATCCACTACGGACTACGAGAATAGATTTACCGGTAAGTAAAATCTTATTTTCTCTAACGTCCTAGTGGATGCTGGGGACTCCGTAAGGACCATGGGGATTATACCAAAGCTCCCAAACGGGCGGGAGAGTGCGGATGACTCTGCAGCACCGAATGAGCAAACACAAGGTCCTCCTCAGCCAGGGTATCAAACTTGTAAAACTTTGCAAAAGTGTTCGAACCTGACCAAGTAGCTGCTCGGCAAAGCTGTAATGCCGAGACCCCTCGGGCAGCCGCCCAAGAAGAGCCCACCTCCCTTGTGGAGTGGGCTTTTACTGATTTTGGAAGCGGCAATCCAGCCGCAGAATGAGCCTGCTGAATCGTGTTACAGATCCAGCGAGCAATAGTTTGCTTTGAAGCAGGAGCACCCAGCTTGTTGGATGCATACAGGATAAACAGCTATTCAGTTTTCCTGACTCTAGCCGTTCTGGCTACATAAATCTTCAAAGCCCTGACCACATCTAGTAACTCGGAATCCTCCAAGTCACGAGTAGCCACAGGCACCACCATAGGTTGGTTCATATGAAAGGATGACACCACTTTTGGCAGAAATTGTGGACGGGTCCGCAATTCTGCCCTGTCCATATGGAAAACCAGATAGGGGCTTTTATGTGACAAAGCCGCTAATTCTGACACACGCCTAGCTGAAGCCAAGGCTAATAGCATGACCACCTTCCACGTGAGAAATTTTAACTCCACGGTTTTGAGTGGCTCAAACCAGTGTGACTTCAGGAAACTCAACACCACGTTAAGATCCCAAGGTGCCACTGGAGGCACAAAAGGGGGCTGAATATGCAGCACTCCCTTTACAAACGTCTGGACTTCAGGAAGAGAAGCCAGTTCATTTTGAAAGAAAATGGATAGAGCCGAAATCTGGACCTTAATGGAACCCAATTTCAGGCCCAAAGTCACTCCCGACTGTAGGAAGTGAAGGAAACGGCCCAGCTGGAATTCCTCCTTAGGGGCATTCCTGGCCTCACACCAAGCAACATATTTTCGCCATATACGGTGATAATGTTTAGCCGTCACGTCCTACCTAGCCTTTATCAGCGTAGGAATAACCTCATCCAGAATGCCTTTTTCTGCTAGGATCCGGCGTTCAACCGCCATGTCGTCAAACGCAGCCGCGGTAAGTCTTGGAACAGACAGGGCCCCTGTTGCAACAAGTCCTGTCTTAGAGGCAGAGGCCATGGGTCCTCTGTGAGCATTTCTTGCAGATCCGGATACCAAGTCCTTCTTGGCCAATCCGGAACAATGAGTATTGTTCTCACTCCTCTTTTTCTTATGATTCTCAGCACCTTTGGTATGAGAGGAAGAGGAGGAAATACATAAACCGACTGGAACACCCACGGTGTCACTAGTGCGTCTACAGCTATCGCCTGAGGGTCTCTTGACCTGGCGCAATATCTCTGTAGCTTTTTGTTGAGGTGGGATGCCATCATGTCCACCTGTGGCAGTTCCCACCGCCTTGCAATCTGCATGAAGACTTCTTGATGAAGTCCCCACTCTCCCGGGTGGAGGTCGTGCCTGCTGAGGAATTCTGCTTCCCAGTTGTCCACTCCCAGAATGAACACTGCTGACAGTGCTCTTACGTGATTCTCCGCCCAGCGAAGAATTCTGGTGGCTTCCGCCATTGCCACCCTGCTCCTTGTGCGGCCTTGGCGGTTTACATGAGCCACTGCGGTGATGTTGTCTTACTGAATCAGCACCGATTGGTCGCGAAGCAGGGTCTCCGCTTGACTTAGGGCGTTGTATATGGCCCTTAGTTCCAGGATATTGATGTGAATGCAAGTCTCCTGACTTGACCACAGACCTTGGAAATTTCTTCCCTGTGTGACTGCCCCCCACCCTCGGAGGCTTGCATCCGTGGTCACCAGGACCCAGTCCTGAATGCCGAATCTGCGGCCCTCTAGAAGGTGAGCACTCTGCAGCCACCACAGGAGAGACACCCTGGCCCTGGGGGATAGGGTGATCAGCCGATGCATCTGTAGATGTGATCCGGACCACTTGTCCAACAGATCCCATTGAAAGGTCCTCGCATGGAACCTGCCGAAGGGAATGGCCTCGTATGATGCCACCATCTTTCCCAGGACTCGCGTGCAGTGATGCACCGACACCTGTTTTGGTTTTAATAGGCCTCTGACCAGTGTCATGAGCTCCCGAGCCTTCTCCATCGGGAGATAGACCCTCTTCTGGTCTGTGTCCAGAATCATGCCCAGGAAGGGCAGACGAGTCGTAGGAATCAACTGCGACTTTGGAATATTTAGAATCCAGCCGTGCTGTTGTAACACTTCCCGAGAGCGTGCTACGCTGATCAGCAACTGCTCTCTGGACCTCGCCTTTATGAGGAGATCGTCCAAGTAAGGGATAATTGTGACCCCTTGCTTTCGCAGGAGCACCATCATTTCCGCCATTACCTTGATAAATATTCTCGGTGCCGTGGAGAGACCAAACGGCAACGTCTGGAATTGGTAATGACAATCCTGTACCACAAATCTGAGGTACGCCTGATGAGGTGGATAAATGGGGACATGAAGGTATGCATCCTTTATGTCCAGAGACACCATAAAATCCCCCCCTTCCAGGCTTGCGATGACCGCTCTGAGCGATTCCATCTTGAACTTGAACCTTTTCAGGTATATGTTCAGGGATTTTAAATTTAATATGGGTCTGACCGAACCGTCCGGTTTCGGTACCACAAACATGGTCGAATAATAACCCTTTCCTTGTTGAAGGAGGGGAACCTTGACCACCACCTGCTGAAGATACAATTGTGAATTGCAGCTAACACTATTTCCCTCTCTAAGAGGGAAGCTGACGCTGGGGCTCCGCCTGTGGAGCCCCAGCGTCATGCGGTGGATTTAGTGGAAGCCGGGGAGGACTTCTGTTCCTGGGAACTAGCTGTGTTGTGCAGCTTCTTTCCTCTGCCCCTGCCTCTGGCAAGAAAGGACGCACCTCGGACTTTCTTGCCTTTTTGTGATCGAAAGGACTGCATTTGGTAATAAGGTGCTTTCTTAGGTTGTGAGGGAACATATGGCAAAAAATTTGACTTTCCAGCAGTAGCTGTGGAGACCAGGTCCGAGAGACCTTCCCCAAACAACTCCTCACCCTTGTAAGGTAAAACCTCCACGTGCCTTTTTGAGTCGGCATCGCCTGTCCATTGCTGAGTCCACAGGACCCTTCTGGCAGAAATCGACATTGCATTTATTCTAGAGCCCAGAAGGCTAATGTCTCTTTGAGCATCTCTCATATATAGGACAGCGTCTTTTATATGCCCCAGGGTCATTAATATAGTATCCTTGTCCAAGGTATCAAGTTCCTCAGATAAGGTATCCATCCATGCTGCTACAGCACTACACACCCATGCCGACGCAATTGCCGGCCTTAGTAAGGTACCTGAATGTATATAAATGGACTTCAGGGTACCCTCTTGCTTTCTATCCGCAGCATCTTTTAGGGTGGCCGTATCCTGTGACGGCAGGGCTACCCTTTTGGATAAGTGTGTGAGAGCTTTGTCCACCCTAGGGGATGATTCCCAGCATAACCTGTCCGTTGGCGGGAAAGGATACGCCATAAGCATCCATTTGGAAATCTGCAGTTTTTTATCTGGAGATTCCCAAGCCTTTTCACATAACTCATTTAGCTCATGTGAAGGGGGAAAGGTCACCACCTGCCTTTTTTCCCCAAACATATGAATCCTCTTGTTAAGGACTGGGGTTTCCTCTGTGATGTGCAACACATCCTTTATTGCTATAATCATATAACGGATAGCTTTAGCCAATTTAGGCTGTAACTTTGCATCATCGCCATTGACACTGGAGTCAGAATCCGTGTCGATATCTGTGTCAACAATTTGGGATAGTGGGCGCTTCTGAGACCCTGACGGCCTCTGCGACATAGGATCAGGCATGGGCTGAGACCCCGACTGTCCTAAGGTTTCAGCTTTATCCAACCTTTTATGCAAGGAATTAACATTATCATTTAAAACCTTCCACATATCCATCCAATCAGGGGTCGGCGCCGTCATCGGCGACCCCACATTCATTTTCTCCCACTCTGCTTCCACATAGCCTTCCTCGTCAAACATGTCTACACAAGCGTACCGACACACCACACACACACAGGGGATGCTCTTTTTGAAGACAGTTCCCCCACAAGGCCTTTTGGAGAGACAGAGAGAGAGTATGCCAGCACACACCCCAACGCTATATGTCCCAGGAATCACACAGTAACTTAGTTTTAACCCAGTAGCTGCTGTATATAATGTTTTTGCGCATAATTTATGTGCCCCCCCTCTCTTTTTACCCTCTTCTACCGTGTTTCTGCAGGGGAGAGCCTGGGGAGCTTCCTCTCAGCGAAGCTGTGGAGAGAAAATGGCGCTGGTGAGTGCTGAGGAAGAAGCCCCGCCCCCTCAGCGGCGGGCTTCTGTCCCGCGTTTCTGTGTAAAATTATGGCGGGGGCTCATGCATATATACAGTGCCCAACTGTATATATGCCCAACTTTTGCCAAGAGGTCTCTAATTGCTGCCTAGGGCGCCCCCCCCCCCTGCGCCCTGCACCCTACAGTGACCGTCTCCCCCATAGTGCACGCCGCACAGTGACAGCGCCGAAAGCCGGAGCTCAGTACTGAGCTCCTGCCTCCGGCTGCCGCTGTGCAGGGAGACGGGCGCCCGCTGGTAACACAATCTCAGCAGGCACCCGTAATCTCCCTGTGTGGAGCCGGCGCCGGGAGGGGACGGGGGACGGAGGCCACAAATGAAAGAGGGGGCACGGGCCCGAGTGCACCCCCCCTGGATCCGCCACTGTACACAAATAACACAGAATGCTCCAGGCTAGTAGATGCAACTGCAGCAACCGACACTAAGGAGCAATACTACTGTTAGGAGATGATTACGGTATAGCAGGAGTGCTAGATACTCAGCTGGTGTTTGCTGTTGAGTATCCAATGAACAATACAGTGTACTCCTACAGACAGCACATGAAACAGGGTCACAAACAACTGACTGGTTGCATGAACAAACAACAGGGATTCTGCAGAGCTGCAGCTGTGGGAGAATGGAAGACAGTATTCCAACCGAACTAGGACCTGACACAGAGGGACAAATGTTCCCGCTGCAACTAAGCTCTACGACCAGCAAGCAGTGCAAGGCAGATTCAGGAGATAAAGGGAACAGGTAAAAATCAACAGACTCCTGAAGCCAAGCCCAAAGATCACTAATCCCATGCAGCTGCTACAGCAATTAAGCAGACAGAACAGAGCTGAGGCAGCCCGAAGACCCGAACTGGGCCTAAATGGATGGAGACCTACCCTCTCTGCTCACATCCAACCCCTTATCTGGCTTTGACTAAAATCCAAATGCTGTCAGCAGAACCAATACAACATTCCTGGGGTTTTAACATATGTTAGAAATCTGGGGCAAATATATCTGGCGTCCACCACTGTTCCTGTGATCTTGTCACTATATATGTAATACATATACCACTCTTGGGTGTGTGCATACTTCTCAACATGACCATCTCGAGGAGGGACAGAATGCTCTGCTCCTGGACTTCCCTCTTAATTTATGATTGCCATTACCTGTACTGAAACACCTTTCTTATCCATTAACCTGTTCAAAACAGGTGCCGGCAATCATAAACAAAGAGAAAAGTCCAGAAGCAGAGCATTTTGTTCCTCCTGGAGAGGGTCATGTTGGGAGGTATGTGTGCGGTCTTGCTCTGATATATGCCTTCGGCCTTGTGCTTTCAACCACCCAATGCGTGCGTTTATCTGAGTGTGACCGCACACCCAAGAGTGGTATATCTATCTTATAAAATGGTACTCATTGTGACAAAATAGTTCTATGTGGAGATAATGTAGGGCAGGCATTCCCAATCTCAGTCCTCAAGGCACACTAACAGTCCAAGTTTTAATGATATCCATGCTTGAGCACAGGTGACTTAATTAGTATATCACTTATTTTGATTTACTCATCTGTGCTGAAGCCTGCATTTTATATATATACATAGGAGTGCACAGAACATTTCATTAGGGGGTGCACTGGAGGGGCGTGTCTAGCACTACCTACTGGGCGTGTCTAGCACCGCCTATTGGCATTCCTTTCTATTACATATGCACTTTACCTATATGATGGTTTCTTACAACGAGAAACCTCTAAATAAATGTATTTTCCCTGGGCAGATAGCATTTTCAGTTAGTATTCACTATTCATGTAGGATATGACAGGGACCGGAAGATGCCTGTTTGTGTAGGAATATAACTAGAGATGAGCGGGTTCGGTTCTCAGAGAACTGAACCCTACCGCGCTTCACGCTCTGAGCCCGGTTCGAGTCAGGCTTGGGTTTTCCCGCCTGACTCGGAAACCCGAACGAGGCAAAACGTCATCATCCCGCTGTCGGATTCTCGCGGGATTTGGATTCCATATAAGGAGCCGCGCGTCGCAGCCATTTTCACTCCAGTCTCGGAGAGTGTAGTGAGAGGACGTGTCTCCGTCCTCAGTGTCTGTGTGGGGGCGGGAAAGTGGGGTGGCGAGTCTAGTGCTGTGCTGTGCTGTGCTGCTCAGTCCAGTCCAGTGTAGTCAGTGTCTTATGTTGCATCAGTCCAGCCAGTCAGTGTTGGTGTCCTCTGCTGCTATATGTCCCCAGTGCTGCTGGCTGCTGTATAAGTCCCTTGCATTTTTGCTGTGTTGTCTTGCATCAGACCAGGGGTAGTGTCTTGTGCAGCATCAGTCCAGTGACCAGTCACAGTGGTGGTGTCCTCTGCTGCCATATATCCAGTGTAGCTGTATAAGTCCCTTTCAGTGGTGCTGTGTTGTCTTGCATTAGACCAGGGGAAGTCTCTTGTGCAGCATCAGTCCAGTGACCAGTCACAGGGGTGGTGTCCTCTGCTGCCATATATCCAGTGTAGCTGTATAAGTTCCTTTCAGTGGTGCTGTGTTGTCCTGCATTAGACCAGGGAAAGTGTCTTGTGCAGCATCAGTCTAGTGACCAGTCACAGTGGTGGTGTCCTCTGCTGCCATATATCAAGTGTTACTGCCGTATAATTCCTGTGATACTGGCGTATAATTCCCGTGATATTTCCGTATAATTCTCGGAATACTGGCGTATAATTCCTGTGATACTGCCATATAATTCCCGTGATACTGGCGTATAATTCCTGTGATACTGCCATATAATTCTCAGAATACTGGCGTATAATTCCTGTGATACTGCCATATAGTTCCAGTTATCCTGCCATATAGTTCCAGTTATCCTGCCGTATAATTCCATATAAATCCATATAATTCCATATAAATCCAATCCAGTGGTGCTGCCATATAAGTTCAGTGGTGCTGTCCTGTGCTGTATATTATTTACTCCAAATAAAGGAGTTATTAATATTTAATCCAAATAATTTTTAGTGTTTGCTCTGTGAGGTGTAGGGGTACGCTCTCTTGTGCTGCATATTGTGTTATATAACTCCAGAAAAATAATGGAGAACAAAAATTTGGAGGATAAAATAGGGAAAGATCAAGAACCACTTCCTCCTAGTGCTGAAGCTGCTGCCACTAGCCATGACATAGACGATGAAATGTCATCTACGTCGTCTGCCAAGGCTAATGCCCATTGTGATAGTAGAGGGCATGTAAAATCCAAAAAGCCAAAGTTCAGTAAAAAGACCCCAAAAAATAAATTTAAATGGTCTGAGGAGAAATGTAAACTTGCCAATATGCCATTTACGACACGAAGTGGCAAGGAACGGCTGAGGCCCTGGCCTAAGTTCATGACTAGTGGTTCAGCTTCACATGATGATGGAAGCCCTCATAACTGAGGCCTTGACACTTATGTTGGTGTTAGACGTGCGTCCGGTATCTGCCATTTAGTGCAGTGGTATTTAGACAATTGATGGAAGTATTGTGTCCCCGGTACCAAATCCCATCTAGATTCCACTTCACTAGGCAGGCGATAGCGAGATTTTGCCATTTAATTCCAGTGATTTGGACGTATAATTACAGTGATTTTGCCAATTAATTCCAGTGATTTGGAGGTATAATTATTAATTACAGTGATTTTGCCAATTAATTCCAGTGATTTGGACATATAATTACAGTGATTTTGCCAATTAATTCCAGTGATTTGGACGTATTATTATTAATTACAGTGATTTTGCCAATTAATTCCAGTGATTTGGACGTATAATTACAGTGATTTTGCTAATTAATTGCAGTGATTTGGACATTTAATTATTAATTACAGTGATTTTGCCAATTAATTCCAGTGATTTGGACATATAATTATTAATTACAGTGATCTTGCCAATTAATTCCAGTGATTTGGACGTATAATTACAGTGATTTTGCCAATTAATTCCAGTGATTTGGATGTATAATTATTAATTACAGTGATTTTGCCAATTAATTACAGTGATTTGGACGTATAATTACAGGGATTTTGCCAATTAATTCCAGTGATTTGGACGTATAATTAGTAATTACAGTGATTTTGCCAATTAATTCCAGTGATTTGGATGTACAATTATTAATTACAGTGATCTTGCCAATTAATTCCAGTGATTTGGACGTATAATTCCAGGGATTTTGACAATTAATTCCAGAGATTTGGACGTATAATTCCAGTTGGAATTGTTTGTGTCGCTTGGCTAAGTCATACAGCTACCTCATTGCACCTCTTTGACATCTTTGCATGAGGTGCTGTTTGGGGCCTAGTTTTTGAAAATTGCCATCCTGTCTGACACTGCTGTATGAGTCCAGGGGTACTGCTGTATTAGTCCTGCAGTACTGCCGTATGAGTCCACCAATTGCACATTTTTTAATAAATGACTGGACCGTGCTGGAGTTGCTGTCAGTGGAATGAGCAATTGCGGCCCACTCTCGACATTCAGCCACTGCTTTACACTACTAGATGGGCCAGGTGGTTGTGTTGCTTAGCTTAGTCATACAGCAACCTCGGTGCACCTTTTTTACTTCTTTGCATCATGTGCTGTTATGGGCCTTTTTTTATATCTGCCCTCCTGTCTGCCACTGCAGTGCCACTCCTAGATGGGCCAATTGTTTGCGTCGCTTGGCTAGTCATACAGCTATCTCATTGCACCTCTTTGACATATTTTCACATCCCTCTACACACACAATTAGCAGCCTTACACATAATGCCCACAGTAGTGTACTTTACACATAATGTCTCCAGTATAGTGTGCAGTACCAGATACACATACGCCCCCAGTAGAGCCAAATACTCATTTTATGCTCCCACCAGTGCCAGATACACATATGCCCCAGCAGTGCCAGATACACATGTACCCTCAGCAGTGCAGTTCCATATACACATTATATGCCCCTAGTGCCAGATACACATATGTCCCCAGCAGTGCAGTGCCAGATACACATTATATGCCCCTACAGTGCCAGCTACACATTATATGCCCCCACAGTGCCAGATACACATTATATGCCCCCAGCAGTGCCAGATACACATTATATTCATCCAGCAGTGCCAGATACACATTATATGCCCCCAGCAGTGCCAGATACACATTATATGCCACCAGCAGTGCAGTGCCAGATACACATTATATGCCCCCAGCAGTGCCAGATACACATTATATGCCCCCACAGTGCCACATACTGTAATATGCCCCCCACAGTGCCAGATACACATGTGCCCCCACAGTGCCAGATACACATGTGCCCACACAGTGTCAGATACACATGTGCCCACACAGTGTCAGATACACATGTGCCCCCACAGTGCCAGATACACATAATATGCCTCCACATTGTCAGATACACGTGCCTCCACAGTGCCAGATACACATGCCCCCCACAGTACCAGATAAATGTGCCCCCACAGTGCCAGACACACATGCCCCCCACAGTGCCAGACACACATGCCCCCCACAGTGCCAGATACACTTGCCCCCACAGTGCCAGATACACTTGCCCCCACAGTGCCAGATACACATGCCCCCGCGTGTGTCACGTGTGTTCGGCCGCGGCATCGCGTCGTGCCATGTGCGGGAGGGAAGGGACAGCTGCACTGAGTCTGCAGCAGCATCCGTCCCATGGTCCACCTCTTGGGTCCTATTCGTGGCTGTACCAATGAAGGGGAGTGCTGTGGGCGGACTAAAGCTAAGCTACGCTGTGCGGCGTCGGTGTCTGACGTCAGACGCCGGCACCGCACAGCACACACAGAGTAGTCTAGCTTTGTCCCACCCACAGCACTCCCCCTCCCTCGTCGTCACACACAGCCGCTGCTGTTAGCGCTAGGGAGGCGGGACGGTGCGGAAGCTGCTGTGCTGCTGCAGGACCTGGCTCCAGGGTAGATGCTAGAATCAAGTGGGCTAAAGGACCTCTGATATCAGAGGGAGGAGCCACGACATGAGGGGGAGGAGCTATGCCAGCAGGATAGTTTTTATACTATCCACGCCACCAAGTACTCCCTTTAGCAACCTGGCCCGAAGCGTGGTGAGCGAAGCGAGCCCGTGAGGGTACATTTCAGGTACCCTGTTTGGCCATGGCTCCTCCCCCATGTGACACGGCTCCTCCTCCTCTAGTGACGTCAGAGGTCCCTTCTCCAACTTGGTTTTAAACTTAACCCTGGCTCCAGGCAGGCTCCAATATGGCGGCACTAGCGTGAGGCGCCCTTTAAGAGTGGCACCCTGCACGGCCGCTCTATTGGAACATACCTGGAGCTGGCCCTGCACCGTCTCTCAGCGACACCATCATCTCCCCCCTGCATCGTCTCTCAACCATGCCATCATCTCCCATCTGCATCTCTCGCAATCCCCCTCACTTTGTCTCTCATCTTTGTCCTTCACTCTGTGCCTCTGAGCCTCCCAAGCTTCTCTCTGTGCCTCTCAGCCTCCCACCCTTCAGCAGCAGGCATGTGAGTGTGGGGTACCGGATATTAGGCGGTGCCTGTGCACACCAGGCACCCCCCTGCGCATATATATATATATATATATATTGAGAAATGCAGATAAGATCGGAGCGACCATCGGTGGTAAATACTATAGGAGACTAAAAAGATGATTTTTTAAAAACAATGCGGGGTTTATTTATAACGAACGTTTTTAAAAAGTTTTTTTGGACATAAAAGGCAACATATAAGAATGCTTTTTTTTTTTAAATTGTTACAAAGTCATTTAAAAGCATTCTAAAGGACATAAAGATAATAATAAAAATGAAAGCGATAAAAAATGGTGCTTAAAATTCACGTACTCATAAAATAAGTACCATAAGAGACAATTGTGTATCTAAAATTATCTAAAAAAATTATTAATACACAAGCATATAAGAGATCCGATAAATAGAAAAGGCAGCTTAACTTGAGGATTTTCAGTAGTAGCAGGAATCAACCAATGCGTTTCGTCTGGTCTGACTTCATCAAGGGGATTTTAAAAAATCATCTTTTTAGTCTCCTATAGTATTTACCACCGATGGTCGCTCCGATCTTATCTGCATTTCTCAATTTCCTTCCATCCTGCACACGTACGAGTGTAGGTTTTATTTAAGATCCAGCAGACGCCCCATAAAGAAAGGGGAGTGGCATATAGAGACTATACATTATACTGGGGTATATAATAGACATACCGTGATAAATTATTTTCTACTATTTTTTGGCGCTGTTAGCTCACCCTATATATATATATATATATATATATATATATATATATATATATATATATATATAACAACTTGTATCGGATCGGCACTCTCCTATATGGTAATAAACTGCTCAGGTGCCTTCTGGAGAATTCATTCAAATAGACACTGTAGTACAATCAGCGGCACTCAGAGACTGACACAGATAAATAAAGTGCTGGTGCTTTTAATCCATAATAACGGCTGTGTGATCCAACGTTTCAGGGCACGAAAGCCCCTTTGTCAAGGTGAGCCAAATACAGGGTTCCCTTGATGAAGTCTGAATGACGAAACGAGTTGGTAAACCTGGCAGTGACCTCATACCAAGTTAAGCAAAAATCTTTTTTACATATTTTAACTGGTATTATCTTGTATTGTGTATGCTGTTTTTATCCCATTTTTCAAAGAGAATTGCTGCTCAAATTTTATTTGTTAATTATATTTGTTAATAAATCGTATTTTATTATTCTCAGACCCACTCATTCTCATTGTGTATCTCTAGGACACCATTGGTCGCTATATCCCCCACCCCCCTGTGTGCTTGTTTATATATATATATATATATATATATATATAAATATTGCAAAAGCCCGGCACTCCAGTGAACCACTGAAATACTTGCTGCGGTGCCCTCCTGGTGACCCAAGGTCACTAAACAAAGCGTGCGTAGAAGGCCCTGAGGATGGGGGATTTACCCCAAAACATGTCGG
Organism: Pseudophryne corroboree; assembly: GCF_028390025.1. NCBI lineage: Eukaryota > Metazoa > Chordata > Amphibia > Anura > Myobatrachidae > Pseudophryne > Pseudophryne corroboree. Next base: position 392,593,249 of record NC_086450.1, read on the forward strand.
CCATCCTGGTCAATTAAATGTCCTAGCTATTTGCACTTTCTTGAGTCTTTTTGAGTGCCACCTTCTACGCAAGCTATATATATATATATATATATATACACACACACACATATATATACATATACACACACACACACACACACACACACACACGCACACACGCACACACGCACACACATAATGCGCTGTGTGCTGAGAGGGGGAAGAGATGTGTGCTGAGCAGTCTGTGCTGGATCGCTCAGCACACATCTCCCCGTGTGTACCCTCCTTTAGGGCTGCAGGAATAGATCTCAGGACCAGCTGCTTCTCCCATGGGCAGCTTTACTTGGCTTGCTCATGAGTAATAGTCCAAAGCATCTTTTTGTGTTAATCCCTGATCGAAAAACTGCAAATATTATTTACAAAGAAATTTTGTGATCAATGAATACTATAAAAACTATACATCACAATATTAGATGACAGTACTGTCTTTGTAAGATTAGTTCCATTGAGCAACAAAAGACATCCATGCGAGCGAAGCCGCGCAAACGCAGCCAATTTGCGGCAACACCGCCTAAATTTAATGTATTAATTATTATTAATTATTATTAATGGGAAGCACTTCTAAAAGGTTACAGAACACACTGCAGTGTATGTCGTCAAATCCGGACACGAATAGGCTAAAGTCATCGCAAGTGCTGAGTAGGTCCAGAGCTACTCTGAAACTGCACAAACTGTTTTTGCAGAGCTCGGCTGCACATACATATATATGTATGTGTATATATATATATATATATGTGTAGATATATGTATATCAGACCCTCCAACATGACCCGCCGCACTAGGTACAAATTGCTCTGTTTCTGGACTTCCCTCTTAATTTATGATTTCCATCACCTGTGTTGAACTAGTTTAATGATAAGAAAGCTGTTTCTTCACAGGTGATGGCAATAATGAATTAAGAGGGAAGTCCAGAAACAGAGCATTTTGTACCTAGTGGGGCGGGTCATGTTGGAGGGTATGATATATATATATATATATATAGAAAAAAGTGGAGCACTCACCAGTCTCAATATTCAAATATGCACCAGATTTATTTATATTGACAGCATAATTCAGCTGTGCCTTACAGCCTATACGGTAACAGATGTACCTTCCAGCATACAGGGTAACTCAAACGTTTTCGGTCCTTGCAGACCATCATCAGGAGATATTCAATGATATTCAAAGAAAGCTGTCTTAACCATCCAACAATCCATCAGCTGCATAACTGGCCATGCCTCACCGGCTCCTTAAATACCCTAAAGTTCAAAAATTCGCGCCAATACGGCGTCATAGTGACCTCATTGTGTGGGCGGAGCCACCCAAACCACACTGAACTGTCACCATTACATATATGTCAAATATATTAGACCTTACCCATTATGCCTTACAGATAGCGTTTTCGCCAACATATAATTAATAGTCACGTCACCATCAGATCACATCTTACCCTTTGTTTTTACCTTTACCTACGGGAGGATTTAACCCACCGCCGGAGACCGCATCGCTGCTTCCTGGATCCCGTGAGCCGCAACACGTGACAACAAGTCACGTGATAGCGGAAATGACGTTCCGCTCTCGGTTACTAGGTAACCAAAGGACGCTGTACTATTACACAGGCCCTATGAGTCGCTATCATGATAACGGAAGTGACGAGCTATATTCAGCTGCTAGGTGACCACAAAAACGATAGGCCTGTCAGGGCTTTGGATGTATAAACACTATTGGTCACTTAGCAATCATACCATTAGATGTAATATCGCAATCTTAAAAAGGCTACTACCAAAACGGACGTATATTTTATTCATTTCCTAAAAGGGCAAGGACATAATTATTCAGTAATTAAAAAAGGGAAAGGAGCCGGTGAAGTATCGCGGACAGTATGACACACATATCCAAACAAATACTTAAACACTAAATAAATTCTTAAACTAAAGATTATATCATCAGATGAGAGACTATATCAATATATATCTCTATCCACCTGTGGCCTATCCAAAACTCAATATATATCTTTAGTTTAATACTATAAAATTTACATTCATATTTTTTTCTTTATTTCATTTTTTACTTTTTTTCTTATTTTCTCTAAAAATATTATTTAGAATTATTATTTAGAAGTGCATTGGTCCTATAGAAGTTATCTCAAGAACACCCCTAACGGGTTGTTTTCATTAAGTCCATGCGGGGCCAGTGTCCCCAACCTAAAAATCCATCTGGCTTCCAGTTTCTTTAGGATCATAGCTCGATCACCTCCTCGTAAAGGGTCTGGTACCCAATCGATCAATCTGCATCTAAGTGAGGAAACTTGATGGCCTGCTGTCAAGAAATGTTGGGCCACAGGTTTATCTGTCCGTCCTGAGATCACTGCCTGATGAATAGAGCTCCTGTGGTTCGCCATTCGCTCTCTAAAACTACAAGTGGTCATTCCAACGTAGGCTAAGCCACAGGGGCATAAGAGCATGTAAACTACAAAACTCATTCTGCAGTGCAATTTATAGCGAATCTGGATTGGACTTCCAGTATGTGGGTGTGGGAATGTGCTCCCAGGTAGTAATGATCGACATGTTACACATCCCGCACATTTAAAGCATCCAGGTTTTCTAGAATTTAGCCATGTGCTGTCTTCTCGTGGTACGAAAGATCGTCCCGGCTGCATCAAAATCTGCTTGAGGTTCCTACCACGCCGGTAGGCCATCATTGGTGATTTATTCATAGTGCCCTTAAACTTTGGCTCAGATTGGATAATCGGCCAGTATTTTTTGATGGTTTTAGCAATCACGGGAGACCTATCGTCATATTGCGTTACAAAGATCATTCGTCCTTGTTGACGATCTCGTTTCTGAGTCAGTCTCACCCGTGCTTTATTTAGACAGCTTTCTATGACCGTCTTCTTGTATCCCCTCTCGAGGAACCGCTCTTTCATCTGTGTGATCTGCAACTCAGCCTTTGCAGGATCCGTATTATTGCGGAGTACCCTCATAAACTGGGATATCGGAAGGCTTGCTTTAAGGGCGGGTGGATGATTACTGGTTGCATATAAAAACGTGTTTCTGTCCGTCTCCTTTCGAAATAAGGTCGTGCCCAATTTCTTTCCCACACGAAAAACTGTCACATCCAGAAAGTTAATAGATTCGGAATCACATGCCCCAGTAAATCGGACTGTAGATTCTAAATTATTTAACTCATCTAACATTAGAAAAAACTCTCCCTTGGTGCCATTCCATAAAAGGAATATGTCATCTATATACCTTTTATAATATTGTATTTTACGACCAAACTTAGGAAAAATATTCATTGTCTCATAGTCATGCATAAATATACCCGCGTACATCGGGGCCACATTTGAACCCATAGCGGTCCCCGAGCGCTGGATATAATAGTCGCCTTGATAAGAAAAATTATTATGTATTAATATCAGTGTTATGCACACCAGTGCCTGCAGGAAAGTACTGGTGTCAGGACTGTTATGCACTCCAGTGCCTGCAGGAATGTACTGGTGTTTGAACTGTTATGCAAAACAAATGGACTTACAGACAGACTGGGGAATATGACATAACGTACACAGAAGGTGATAGGGTAACAAAATACACACAAAGTGAACAGAGAAGCCCAGAGGCTAAGGAACTGGGTATCTCCCTTGTATTAGAACTGCTCAGATGGGAAAAGCAAGATGTTGTGTTTTAATACGTAGAGAACCCGAAATGCTGTTGCTAAGGGCAACAGCAAAACCCTAAAGGGTTACCAACGGGTGTGGCAGTAAACTCCTTGGTCAGAGATGGAATGATAGACACAAGGAGAGTCTCCACAATCCTAATTCTCACTTGCAGTGCACAGGTTCAGTTTACTGCCACTAAACTGACCCCTGACACCTAGCACAGTGAGACAGGATTAGACAGGCAAGTCTTAGAATACAGCCGCAAACTTTCTAAGTTCACAGAGTAGTAACAGAACCCCAGCAAGCTAAACGACTGACTCCAGTCTTACTGCTAGGTCTGGATTGGCAGAGTGTAATACCAAATCCCCAGGCCTATTTGCAGTAAGCAACAAACAAATACAAAGCTACACAGTACTGGCTAACTTTCAGAAACTGACTAACCAACAAATATTCAGCAGCATCTGCTTACCCTGAGAAGAGGCCTTATAAAGCAGGTGCTGTCCACGCCCCACTCAGACCTCACAGACTGTGAGCACAAAAACCAGCACCGGATCCCCTGCCATGCACAGAGCCTATAACCACTGCACAGCAAAAGACCCGAACCGGAGTATCAGCTGCGCTCAGGTCACTCCGCTAGCACTTGTCTCCCGGTTGCCATGACGACGTGGCAGCACAGGGCAGGAGACCCTAACAGTACCCCCCCTCTGACGAGGGGTCAAAGAACCCCTACCACCGGGTTTATCGGGGAACTGCGAGAAGAAAGAGCGTATCAGTCTGGGGGCATGAAGATCACAACTGCGCACCCACGACCGCTCCTCCGGGCCATACCCCTTCCAGTGCACCAAAAATGACAGCCGACCCCGAACCACCTTGGAGTCAAGAATCCTTTCAACAACAAACTCACTCTGGCCACGTATCAGAAGAGGGGAAGGTCTTCCACTGGAAGAAGGATTACTAATCGCCCGTTTTAAAAGGGAACAATGAAAGGTTTTATTGATACCCAAAGAACGGGGCAGATCTAACTGAAATGCCACCGGATTGATAACCCTGGTGATCTTATAAGGGCCGATGAACCGGGGGCCTAACTTATGAGATGGCTGTCTCAACTTCAAATTCTTGGTAGACAACCAGACGAAGTCTCCTAATTTGAAGCTGCAGGGTCTTTTCCGCTTATCAAAAACCCTTTTGGTCACTAATGACACAGACACAAGGGCTTTCTTCACTTTCCGCCAAATACCTCTAAGGACCGAAACCACAGAGGAACCACCAGGCGTGGAGTCCAGGGGGTCAAAAGAATTGGCCTTAGGATGATGCCCATACACACAAAGGAATGGAGAGATCCCTGTAGCAGAGTGAGCCGCGTTGTTATAGGCAAACTCCGCCATGGACAGATGAGCAACCCAGTCAGTCTGACACTTGGAGACATAACACCTGAGGAACTGCTCCAAGGACTGGTTCACCCTTTCAGTCTGCCCATTAGACTGCGGATGGTAGCCCGACGACAAGCTGACAGAAATCTGGAGATCGGAACAAAATGCCCTCCAGAATTTGGCCACAAACTGGGATCCGCGGTCAGAGACCACATCAAGTGGCAACCCGTGGAGACGCACAACATGCAGCATAAATAATTCAGACAGGTGTCTGGCCGATGGCAGCCCAACCAGTGGAACGAAGTGCGCCATCTTCGAAAACCTGTCAACGACAACCCAGATGGCTGTCATCCCCGAGGATTTGGGCAAGTCCACCACAAAATCCATTGAAATGTGGGTCCATGACTTAGATGGGATAGAGAGTGGATGTAATGGGCCAACCGGAACCCCTCTAGGAGTCTTATTTCGGGCACAGATGTCACATGCCCGAACCCACTGATCCACATCCTTAGCCACCGAGGGCCACCACACCGCCCTAGATAGCAACTCCCGAGTTCTGGCAATACCCGGGTGACCTGCAGACTTCTTGGCATGGAATTCCAGGAACACTCGCTGTCTTAACCTAGGAGGCACAAACAAAAGACCTACCGGAAGGTCTGGAGGAGCCTGCTCCTGTGCTCTAAGGACTAATGATAAGAGGTCCTGGGTAATGCCCACTTTAATACATGATGGGGAAACAATGGGCAACGGCTCCTCGGTGGTCTCCTGGATTGGAGCAAAACTCCGCGAGAGCGCATCAGCCTTGATGTTTTTTGACCCAGGGCGATATGTTATCAAAAAATTAAAGCGAGCAAAAAACAAAGCCCATCGTGCCTGCCTGGCATTGAGACGCTTCGCTGACTCTAAATATGCCAGATTCTTATGGTCAGTGAGAATTGAGACCACAAACTTAGCCCCTTCAAGCCAGTGTCTCCACTCCTCAAGTGCATCCTTAATAGCCAACAATTCCCGGTTACCCACGTCATAATTCATCTCGGCAGGCGAAAATTTACGGGAAAAGTAAGCACAGGGATGAAGGCGATTATCAGACACTCCCATCTGAGAAAGCACTGCCCCAATACCCATCTCAGAGGCATCCACCTCCACCACAAAAGGACGCTCTGGATCTGGGTGTCGCAGCACCTTGGCCGAAACAAATGCCCTTTTGAGACGGGCAAAAGCCGCTTTAGCCTCACAAGACCAGTGAGCAACATCCGCCCCTTTCTTAGTGAGTGCCACCAAGGGCGCCACTATAGACGAAAATCCAGCGATAAATCGTCTATAAAAATTCGCAAAGCCCAGGAAACGCTGAAGCGCCTTCAAACTAGTGGGCTGCACCCAATCCAGGACTGCCTGTACCTTGGAACCCTCCATTTGGAAACCTTCTGGGGAGATAATATATCCTAGAAATGCGATTTGCTGAACTTCAAATTCGCACTTCTCCAGCTTCGCCCCAAGCCGGTGGTCTCTGAGTTTCTGGAGGACTAAGCGTACATGCTTCCGATGTTCCTCCAGGGAATGGGAGAAGATTAGGATGTCATCTAAGTATACAACTAAGAATCTATCCAAATATTCCCTGAGCACATCATTCATGAAATCCTGGAAGACTGCCGGGGCATTACAGAGCCCAAAAGGCATCACCAAATATTCATAATGCCCTGAGTGGGTATTAAAGGCAGTCTTCCATTCATCCCCCTCTCTTATTCGGATTAGATTGTACGCACCGCGTAGGTCAATCTTAGAAAAAATGGTGGCAGTACGAAGCTGGTCAAACAAGACCGAAATGAGAGGCAGTGGGTATGAGTTTTTAATCGTGATACGGTTCAATTCCCTGAAGTCGATGCAGGGTCGCAACGAACCGTCCTTTTTACCCACGAAGAAGAACCCCGACCCAACTGGAGACTGTGAAGGTCTGATAAATCCCTTAGCCAAGTTCTCCTGAATGTACTCTGCCATAGCCTGAGTCTCAGGACGTAACAGGGAGTACAACCTGCTCTTGGGAAGCTTAGCATTTGGCAACAAATCAATGGCACAGTCATAGGGGCGATGGGGAGGTAGTACCTCTGCAACTTTTTTGGAGAACACGTCCGCAAAATCTGCATAACACCCTGGCAATCCTGGCAAACTTAGCTGCGAGAGCCTGACTGGAAGGCTCAAGCAACTCCTGAAACAATCAGTACCCCAACTAAGAATCTCCCCAGAGACCCAGTCAAATTGAGGATTGTGGGCCCTTAACCAGGGTAACCCCAACACCAATGGGGCAAAAGTACAGACAGTCACATAAAAGGACAATTTTTCAGAGTGTGTGGCTCCAATAAACAAAGAAATCTGGCTAGTGCAAGAGGTAATTTTACCTTGGGATAATGGTTCCCCGTTTAACCCACAAATCTCAATTTCCGATGCCAAGGGTACTAAGGGAACAGAGTGTTTCAGGGCGAATTGGCGGTCCATAAAAACCCCGTCGGCCCCACTGTCCACAAAGGCCTCAGTCTTGACAGTTTGACCGAGGATCTTCAAGGTCACCGGAATGATAAAAGTCTTCTTGGGAAATTCTGACTTCTGGCCTGACAGGATATTTCCCATCACCCTCAGGCCCTGAAGTTTTCCGGCTTTTCTGGGCATGATACTACCACATGACCTTTATTCCCACAGTACAAACACAACCCCTGCTGTCTCCTCCGCGTCTTCTCACGCGAGGAGAGGCGGGTAGCCCCAATCTGCATAGGCTCCTCTGAAAATTCCTCAGAGTCTGAGGTTCCCTTGGGAAGGAAGGAAATCTCAGTCTCCCTTTCAAGCCTACGCTCTCTCAGCCGTCTATCCACCCGGATGGATAACTGCATGAGCTGATCCAAGCTATCAGGCAAGGGATATTGTACCAGTTGGTCCTTTATCTGGTTAGAAAGACCTCTTCGGTACTGGTGTCTCAGGGCTGGGTCATTCCACTGGGTATCATGGGCCAACCTCCGAAACTCCGTACAGTAAACCTCAACTGGCCTTCGCCCTTGCTTAAGGATCGAAATCTGAGCCTCGGCTGAGGCCGTCTTGTCAGGGTCATCATACAACATGCCCAGTGCCGTAAAAAAAGCATCAACACTTTTAAGCGATGGACAGTCAGGCTGCAACCCATATGCCCAGACCTGTGGGTCTCCTTGTAGCAAGGAAATCACTATGCCCACCCGCTGAATCTCCGACCCAGAAGACTGAGGCCTAAGCCGGAAGTATAGCTTGCAGCTCTCCTTGAAACAAAAGAACTGCGAGCGATCTCCAGAAAAACGATCCGGGAGATTTACTTTCGGCTCCTTAACCCCTGCAGGTGCTGCTGCTGCGGGAGCTCCGCCAGCAGCCTGGGAGGTGTGCATTTTAATGGACAAATCATTAAATTGTCGAGTCAGGACCTGCACCTGATCGACCACCTGTTGCAACGTATTTTGAGGGGTATGCTCCATATTCCCACAAAATTTCAACAGGAGTATTAGGCTGCTGAATATGTTATGCACACCAGTGCCTGCAGGAAAGTACTGGTGTCAGGACTGTTATGCACTCCAGTGCCTGCAGGAATGTACTGGTGTTTGAACTGTTATGCAAAACAAATGGACTTACAGACAGACTGGGGAATATGACATAACGTACACAGAAGGTGATAGGGTAACAAAATACACACAAAGTGAACAGAGAAGCCCAGAGGCTAAGGAACTGGGTATCTCCCTTGTATTAGAACTGCTCAGATGGGAAAAGCAAGATGTTGTGTTTTAATACGTAGAGAACCCGAAATGCTGTTGCTAAGGGCAACAGCAAAACCCTAAAGGGTTACCAACGGGTGTGGCAGTAAACTCCTTGGTCAGAGATGGAATGATAGACACAAGGAGAGTCTCCACAATCCTAATTCTCACTTGCAGTGCACAGGTTCAGTTTACTGCCACTAAACAGACCCCTGACACCTAGCACAGTGAGACAGGATTAGACAGGCAAGTCTTAGAATACAGCCGCAAACTTGCTAAGTTCACAGAGTAGTAACAGAACCCCAGCAAGCTAAACGACTGACTCCAGTCTTACTGCTAGGTCTGGATTGGCAGAGTGTAATACCAAATCCCCAGGCCTATTTGCAGTAAGCAACAAACAAATACAAAGCTACACAGTACTGGCTAACTTTCAGAAACTGACTAACCAACAAAGATTCAGCAGCATCTGCTTACCCTGAGAAGAGGCCTTATAAAGCAGGTGCTGTCCACGCCCCACTCAGACCTCACAGACTGTGAGCACAAAAACCAGCACCGGATCCCCTGCCATGCACAGAGCCTATAACCACTGCACAGCAAAAGACCCGAACCGGAGTATCAGCTGCGCTCAGGTCACTCCGCTAGCACTTGTCTCCCGGTTGCCATGACGACGTGGCAGCACAGGGCAGGAGACCCTAACAATCAGTTCCAACAATTCAAGGATACATTCACAGGGGGGATTTGGAGACCTACGTTTTACCATGAGTTTCCTGACGGCATCAATACCTACTGAGTGGGGGATTATAGTGTATAATGATGAGACGTCTAAGGTTGCAAAAAGAACGTTTTCATCAATCTCCCCTAACTCAAGAATATTCTCCAGAAAATTACTTGTATCTCTAAGATAACTTGGTATGAAAGGGATCAATTCCTGTAGGAAGCTATCAACAAAAATAGCTAAAGGCTGTAACAAAGAACCCCTGGCAGAGATGATAGGTCTGCCAGGGGGGTCCTTAAGGGACTTATGAACCTTGGGTAGGGTATAAATTAGAGGGCAGATAGGGTGTTCAGTCTTAAGAAAAGATGAAATCTGCTCAGTCAACCACCCACTCCGCACAGCTGTATCAATCACAGTATCTACCTTCCTTTTAATGCCTGGAATAGGATTCATCTGGCATTTAAGGTACGTGGTAACATCCGCCAACTGACGTCTGATTTCTCTATCATAATCAGCTGTCCTTTGTAGGACAATACCCCCACCCTTATCGGCAGGGCGAATCACAATCGCATCATTATCCCTCAAGGACTTAAGTGCCCGCCTTTGCTCATTATTCAAATTATCAAAACTCCTCCTGTTAGCCCCTGTCCTACACTCATTTTCTGTCATCCTCAGGAAAGTGCGTATACTCGCATTCGATGTTTGTGGATCAAATAGGCTTGGTTTCAGAAAAGGGTTACCCAGATGTTCAACACAACGATCACCTCTATCACTAAAAAAATCCCTTAGTCGTAATTTCCTACCAAACTTAAAGTGATCAATGGCAAAGTTAAATTCATCATGTTTTGAGGATGGTACGAAACTCAACCCTAATGATAACAAAGAGTGTTCAGCCTCCGTCAGTATGTGATCCGATAAATTAAAGACACATTCTACGTCTGCTTTCTCCGCCATCTTTGCCCTGTGTCCCCCTCTCCGCGGGTGCGGTCTCTGCGATTTTTTATGTTGTTTTGCTGGGGAAAGATGTGACAGTTTTTCGTGTGGGAAAGAAATTGGGCACGACCTTATTTCGAAAGGAGACGGACAGAAACACGTTTTTATATGCAACCAGTAATCATCCACCCGCCCTTAAAGCAAGCCTTCCGATATCCCAGTTTATGAGGGTACTCCGCAATAATACGGATCCTGCAAAGGCTGAGTTGCAGATCACACAGATGAAAGAGCGGTTCCTCGAGAGGGGATACAAGAAGACGGTCATAGAAAGCTGTCTAAATAAAGCACGGGTGAGACTGACTCAGAAACGAGATCGTCAACAAGGACGAATGATCTTTGTAACGCAATATGACGATAGGTCTCCCGTGATTGCTAAAACCATCAAAAAATACTGGCCGATTATCCAATCTGAGCCAAAGTTTAAGGGCACTATGAATAAATCACCAATGATGGCCTACCGGCGTGGTAGGAACCTCAAGCAGATTTTGATGCAGCCGGGACGATCTTTCGTACCACGAGAAGACAGCACATGGCTAAATTCTAGAAAACCTGGATGCTTTAAATGTGCGGGATGTGTAACATGTCGATCATTACTACCTGGGAGCACATTCCCACACCCACATACTGGAAGTCCAATCCAGATTCGCTATAAATTGCACTGCAGAATGAGTTTTGTAGTTTACATGCTCTTATGCCCCTGTGGCTTAGCCTACGTTGGAATGACCACTTGTAGTTTTAGAGAGCGAATGGCGAACCACAGGAGCTCTATTCATCAGGCAGTGATCTCAGGACGGACAGATAAACCTGTGGCCCAACATTTCTTGACAGCAGGCCATCAAGTTTCCTCACTTAGATGCAGATTGATCGATTGGGTACCAGACCCTTTACGAGGAGGTGATCGAGCTATGATCCTAAAGAAACTGGAAGCCAGATGGATTTTTAGGTTGGGGACACTGGCCCCGCATGGACTTAATGAAAACAACCCGTTAGGGGTGTTCTTGAGATAACTTCTATAGGACCAATGCACTTCTAAATAATAATTCTAAATAATATTTTTAGAGAAAATAAGAAAAAAAGTAAAAAATGAAATAAAGAAAAAAATATGAATGTAAATTTTATAGTATTAAACTAAAGATATATATTGAGTTTTGGATAGGCCACAGGTGGATAGAGATATATATTGATATAGTCTCTCATCTGATGATATAATCTTTAGTTTAAGAATTTATTTAGTGTTTAAGTATTTGTTTGGATATGTGTGTCATACTGTCCGCGATACTTCACCGGCTCCTTTCCCTTTTTTAATTACTGAATAATTATGTCCTTGCCCTTTTAGGAAATGAATAAAATATACGTCCGTTTTGGTAGTAGCCTTTTTAAGATTGCGATATTACATCTAATGGTATGATTGCTAAGTGACCAATAGTGTTTATACATCCAAAGCCCTGACAGGCCTATCGTTTTTGTGGTCACCTAGCAGCTGAATATAGCTCGTCACTTCCGTTATCATGATAGCGACTCATAGGGCCTGTGTAATAGTACAGCGTCCTTCGGTTACCTAGTAACCGAGAGCGGAACGTCATTTCCGCTATCACGTGACTTGTTGTCACGTGTTGCGGCTCACGGGATCCAGGAAGCAGCGATGCGGTCTCCGGCGGTGGGTTAAATCCTCCCGTAGGTAAAGGTAAAAACAAAGGGTAAGATGTGATCTGATGGTGACGTGACTATTAATTATATGTTGGCGAAAACGCTATCTGTAAGGCATAATGGGTAAGGTCTAATATATTTGACATATATGTAATGGTGACAGTTCAGTGTGGTTTGGGTGGCTCCGCCCACACAATGAGGTCACTATGACGCCGTATTGGCGCGAATTTTTGAACTTTAGGGTATTTAAGGAGCCGGTGAGGCATGGCCAGTTATGCAGCTGATGGATTGTTGGATGGTTAAGACAGCTTTCTTTGAATATCATTGAATATCTCCTGATGATGGTCTGCAAGGACCGAAAACGTTTGAGTTACCCTGTATGCTGGAAGGTACATCTGTTACCGTATAGGCTGTAAGGCACAGCTGAATTATGCTGTCAATATAAATAAATCTGGTGCATATTTGAATATTGAGACTGGTGAGTGCTCCACTTTTTTCTATATACAATTGGATGTTCGTGAGGACCTCTTTGGATGACACCCCAGCGGATGGACTATGATCAAAACGTGAGTGCGACCCATATACCCATATATATATATATATGCACATACATATACACACACATATACACACACACAGACACACACACACACACACACACACACACACACAGACACACTAGTTTTACGGACCCAGCGTATACTGGGTCACCTCAGTCCCCACCCCCGTGATTGGCTCCGCCCAGTTCTGGAAACCCCCCCATGCAAATCCTGCGTTTGCCACTGGTTTGGGCTATAAAAATTATTAGAATAATGCAAAGAAGATATTTAAAACAAATTATTAGTATTTTTAATATATTTTATTCAGTCAAAACTCTGGTTTAAACGTAAGTATGACAGGAAAGGCTCTGCCTCACCTGCCTCACCCCACCGCACATCACTGCTATAACTCACCCGGGAAGTGATATTGTGCTTGATAATCACCCCAGATGTTGCTACCTGACTTTTGTGACCAGGCCCGGCGCTACCTGCTCAGCGAAGGGATGCAAGGCAGAGAGGCGCCAAGCTGGAGAGGCAGAGCCGTAACTTGGTGTGTGCTAAGTGTGCCTTGCACACAGCGCACTTACGGTGGGAGCGCATAGTGCGCTGTGTCTCACACTCAGTAGCAAAGGATTTATTTATTTTTTTCATTTGTGCCGGCCCCAGCAGGCTGTCAGCGCACGCTGATTTGACAGCTGCTGCTGGGACCAGAGCCGGCTCAAGCCCACAGTAGCCCCCCCTCCCTCCTCCTGCAGTGTGCATGTGACCAGCAGGCAGCAGCGCGCGGAGGCCGGGAGACTGAGCGGACTGCGCCGCTGCCGGACCGGCTAAGCCTGAGGACTAGGAGTCAGGCAGCCGTAGCGCGTATAGTGGTGTGGACCGCGTGGACTGGATTTCACTTCCAGCCAGTTCCCCAGTGGCCACACAGAGAGGAGAGGTGCCAATCGTAACAGGCAGAGCCTGACCCTGTGGTATGTGCCTTCCGGGGCGGGGGCCCAATCGGCACTTGGTGAATGAATCAGTAACCACACGATGTCACTGACAGTGTGCCTGCCAGTGTTGGCCTCACCTCCAGCAGCACCGTCCTGGCAGGCACCCATCCCCCCCAACACACGCTGATTGTTGGCCTCACCTCCAGCAGTACTGACTACTGAAGCCAACAATCAGCGTGTGGGGGAGGGGGGGGGGGGGGTGCCTGCCAGGACAGTGCTACTGGAGGTGTCAAAGGGGACGCTGTCTGCCGTAATGTGTAAAAAGGGGGACGCTGTCTGCCGTAATGTGTAAAAAGGGGACGCTGGCTGCCGTAATGTGTAAAAAGGGGAACGCTGTCTGCCGTAATGTGTAAAAAGGGGAACGCTGTCTGCCGTAATGTGTAAAAAGGGGATGCTGTCTGCCGTAATGTGTAAAAAAGGGGACGCTGTCTGCCGTAATGTGTAAAAAGGGGGACGCTGTCTGCCATAATGTGTGTAAAAAGGGGACGCTGTCTGCCGTAATGTGTGTAAAAGGGGACGCTGTCTGCCGTAATGTGTAAAAAGGGGACGCTGTCTGCCGTAATGTGTAAAAAGGGGGATGCTGTCTGCCGTAATGTGTGTAAAAAGGGGACGCTGTCTGCCGTAATGTGTAAAAAGGGGGACTCTGTCTGCCGTAATGTGTGTAAAAAGGAGGACGCTGTCTACCGTAATGTGTAAAAAGGGGACGCTTTCTGCCGTAATGTGTAAAAAGGGGGACTGTCTACCGTAATGTGTAAAAAGGGGGACTTTCTGCCGTAATGTGTAAAAAGGGGACGCTGTCTGCCGTAATGTGTAAAAGGGGCTCTACCTGGTGTAGTGGCGCTACTGTGCGGCGTAATTTGAATAATGGAGACTACTGTGCACCGTAGTATGAATTGGTATTATTTTGTGGCCACACCCCTTCCCTATGAATCCACGCCCCTAAAAATTTTGCACGCGCCTATGGCGTGCACTGCCCGTGTTTTACACTGGGGGCGCCAATGCCATTTCTTGCACACAGCGCTAAAATGCCTAGGTACGGCACTGTGGAGAGGCGCTCTCCCTTCTCTGCATCCCTGGCCTACTGCACCACCTGCCTGTCTCCCCAAGCTGCAGCTTGTAGTCTCCGCCTCCCCCTTCCCTGTGACAACGGCAGTGTCACTGTTCAGCTGAAAAGGGGGCGGATCTGCACAATGCTGAGGGGGTGGGGCTACACTGGACCTCAGGGGGCGGAGCTACATGGGACCAGACTGCTACAGATCCATCCTGCCTGCCAGCAAGCTAGATATACAGTAAGTGGATAGAAAAAGTGAATGAGAGAAAGAAAGTGTGTGTATGTGTGTGTATGTGGGCTGGGATGTCAGTTTGTTTTTAAGTTTGGGGGGGCAATATAATCTGAGTTTGGCGCCCCTAGTTTTCCAACACACTGGTTCAGTGGGTGTCATTTGGCCCGGTAGAGGGTATGGGGCTGCAAGCGACTGGGATAACACAGACTCCGGGATCTCATTGATAATGCAGACAAATGGAAGTCTCCCCCATATTCTGTCACTGTGCTACCCCCCCTCCCCCCGTGTTCTGTGATTTTGGCACCCCCTTTGTGTTCTATCATTGTGTCACCTCCCCCGTGTTCTGTCACAGTGTCACCCCCAGTGGTGCAAGTAGAAAAAAAAAGTCTTATAGGTACTGTGTGCGCGCCCAAAAAATGGGTGTGGCCAAATTCCACATGGGGCATGGCCAATGGAAATGGGGCGTGATACACATATGGGGGGGCCAGATACACAAATGCCCCACAGTACCAGATACAGATGCCCCACAGTGACCCCCCTGCCTCAGTCTGTTGCTGCTATGTGAGGGGAGGAGAGCGTAGTGTCTCTCCTGCCCCTCAATGCATGTGAAGTCCGGTCTCCAGCGGCGGGTATCTCAAAGGAGGCAATGGTTCGTTAGCCAATCAGAGCTCAAAGACCGGCAGCCAATCAGAAGCCGTGGCTGCCAGTCCGCAAGCTCTGATTGGCTAGCAAACTGGTGCCTTATTGAGATTCCCCCCCGCAGCCGCCAGGGACAGGATACCAGAGAATTGAGGGGCAGGAGAGGCGCTGCGCTCTGCTCCCCTCACACAGCAGCCAGTGGGATGCAGGTATATTGGACGGCCCGGCGGTACGGCGTACCGTCTGGGGATTTCTTACCGGTAGGCCGTTAACCTTGGACCAACCGAAGGTGTAGGTGCTGGAGTATGGTGGAAACAGGAAGTACGAAGATAGTTCCGTTTCATATATTTATTAATAGACAACAGTTCCAATAAGGAGTTAAATGACAATCATTACTCACCATATATAAACTGACGTATTGGAATGAATGGCATAAAGATAAGCAGGATTAGTATTGAAGATGCATTGAAGAAATGTTCATATGAATAAGATAAAACGTGCCTGAAGATTAATTAGGAATTGCCCAATATAAAGCAGTGATTTGTGCCAAACTGTAAAGAAGTGTTAACTGGATATTGTAGACATCGATGAATAACTGAAGACTTGTTACCGATGCTTAAAGGCTGAACTGAAGAACTGTGTAGAGCTGTCTTTGAATGATGCAAAAAATAAAAAGATACAATACTGAAAAGAATACTTGCAGGTTGTGAAAAGAATACTTGTAGCCATGTGAAGAGCTGCAGCAGAAGACAATGGAGAAGAATGGGTTAAGGTGAGAGCTGAGTAAACAAGGACCAGGATTTAATAGAAACTTCCACAGGCTGTGTGATTGAAGCAGGCAGTCACTGAACAACACGGTAACCTCTCACAGGACTCCGGAAATCCACTTGGAGAGCAATTGACTGACAGCACAGCAGGGAGCTGGTGGATCTCTTGCGGTGAAGGCTGCAGGCAGACCGCTAGGAGCGGAGGCAATATCAGGACCACTGGAATCACACAGAAATCCACGGAGAGAGCACACAGCTAGGGTACAGAGTAGCTACAACAAAGCACTGGCCAAGACTGAAATAATCCCAGCCTACTTATAGGCAGCACAAGCACGGGATTGGCTAACACCCACAGGAGCTCACAGGTGCTGCATTTTGTCTCCAACATGGCCACCTCCTGTACTGCAGACATACATAGGTGCTTCTGGCCATTCGTTCCCCGCACTCCCAGCTTCCAGAACCTGCATCACCTCTGTCGCCGACCATGCCGCATCCCCACACGGCCGCACAGCACCGCAAGCAATCGTGCCGGCAACGGACGGACCCCAGTACCCGCAGCAGTGAGTGATCGGTTCGTGGCACATACTTGCAGTGCTGGTTACCCCCCAGTCATTGTGTCACACGCCTCTGTGTTCTCTCACTGTGTCACCTCCCCCCCAGTGTTCTGTCACTTTGTCACCTCCCCTCGTGTCCTGTCACTGTGTCACCTCCCCCCCATGTTCTGTCACTGTGTAACCTCCCCCGTGTTCTGTCACTTTGTCACCCCCCCTTCTATGTTCTGTCCCTGTGTCACCCACCCTTTGTGCTCTTTCACTGTGTCACCTCCCCCCGTGTTCTGTCACTTTGTCACCCCCCTTCTGTGTTCTGTCACTGTCACCCACCCTTTGTGCTTTGTCACTGTGTCACCTTCCCCCACCGTGTTCTGTCACTGTATCACCTCCCCCCCCATGTTCTGTCATTTTGTCACCTTACCCTGTGTTCTGTCACTGTGTCACCCACCCTTTGTGCTCTTTCACTGTGTCACCTCCCCCCGTTTTCTGTCACTGTGTCACCTCCCCCCGTGTTCTGTCACTGTGTCACCTCCCCCCATGTTCTGTCACTGTGTCACCCCCCTTCTGTGTTCTGTAACTATGTCACCCACCCTTTGTGCTCTTTCACTGTGTCACCTCCCCCCGTGTTCTGTCACTGTCACCTCCCCCCATGTTCTGTCACTGTGTCACCCCCCTTCTGTGTTCTGTAACTATGTCACCCAGCCTTTGTGCTCTTTCACTGTGTCACCTCCCCCCGTTTTCTGTCACTGTGTCACCTCCCCCCATGTTCTGTCACTGTGTCACCTTCCCCTGTGTTCTGTCAATTTGTCACCCCCCTTCTGTGTTCTGTCCCTGTGTCACCCACCCTTTGTGCTCTTTCACTGTGTCACCTCTCCCCCGTGTTCTGTCACTGTGTCACCTTCCCCCGTGTTCTGTCACTTTGTCACCCACGCTTTGTGCTCTGTCACTGTGTCACCTTCCCACCATGTTCTAACATAGTAACATAGTAATCGAGGTTGAATAGAGGCAAATTGCCCATCGTGTTCAACCTGTATTAAGTTGTGATGATTCTACATACCCGCTGAATAATGGGGGTCATTCCGAGTTGTTCGCTCGTTATTTTTTTCTCGCAACGGAGCGATTAGTCGCTAATGCGCATGCGCAATGTCCGCAGTGCGACTGCGCCAAGTAAATTTGCTATGCAGTTAGGTATTTTACTCACGGCATTACGAGGTTTTTTCTTCGTTCTGGTGATCGTAATGTAATTGACAGGAAGTGGGTGTTTCTGGGCGGAAACTGGCCGTTTTATGGGAGTGTGTGAAAAAACGCTACCGTTTCTGGGGAAAACGCGGGAGTGGCTGGAGAAACGGAGGAGTGTCTGGGCGAACGCTGGGTGTGTTTGTGACGTCAAACCAGGAACGACAAGCACTGAACTGATCGCACTGGAAGAGTAAGTCTCGAGCTACTCAGAAACTGCACAAAGAAGTCTTTTCGCAATATTGCGAATCTTTCGGTCGCAATTTTGATAAGCTAAGATTCACTCCCAGTAGGCGGCGGCTTAGCGCGTGCAAAGCTGCTAAAAGCAGCTTGCGAGCGAACAACTCGGAATGAGGGCCAATGTTTTATGACTAGTTAACAACTATAACTCATGTTACCCCCGGATTAACCACGTTGATATTTTAAATATTATAACCTTGGATATCAGTTTCATTCAGAAATGTATCCATTCCTTTTTTAAATCCAATTACAGAGTCCGCCATCACCATCTTCCCTGGCAGGGAATTCCACATCCTAATTGCCTTAACAGTGAAGAACCCTTTCCTCTGTTGCGTTTGGAACTTTCTCTCCTCCAGCCGCAGCGAGTGCCCACGTGTCCTAAACTGTGTTATTTTAATAAATAATTCCTCCGATAACTTTTTGTGTTGTCCCTTTACATATTTGAAGATATTATTAATATCTCCTCTAGGCGCCTCTTTTGTAGTGTATACATATTCAACCTAGTAAGCCTTTCCTTATAATCCAGTCCCTCTAGGCCTTTAATCAATTTAGTAGCTCGCCTTTGAACCCTTTTGAGTTCACTGATGTCTTTTTTATACAATGGTGCCCAAAACTGAACACAATATTCCAGGTGCGGACGTACCAATGCTTTATACAGCGGCAGGATTACATCCGAGTCCCTTGTCTCAATTCCCCTTTTATGCACACTAGTACCTTACTTGCCTTCTTTACTGCGTTTTGACATTGTGTATGGTTATTAAGCCTATTATCAATGAGTACCCCCAAATATTTTTCCAACTCTGTTTCCCGTAGGCGTTCCCCATTTAATATGTAGGCTGCGAGTTTGTTTTTAGTCCCGAAATGCATAACCTTGCATTTGTCTGTATTGAACCTCATTTTCCATTTAGGCGCCCGGAGTTCAAGTTTAGATAGATCATTCTGCAAGGACTCCACATCCAATTCTGAGTTAATTACCTTACACAGTTTAGTATCATCTGCAAAGATTGACACTGTGCTTTCCAGGCCTATTTCTAGGTCATTGATAAATATGTTGAACAGTAGTGGTCCGAGTACGGACCCTTGTGGTATTCCGCTGACTACTGGGGACCAGGTTGAGGACTTCCCGTTGACCACTACTCGCTGTACCCTGCTATCCAACCAGTTGCTTATCCATGTGCAAATAGTTTTTCCTAGGCCAATCTCCTTTAATTTGATCATCAGTCTCCTGTAAGGAACTGTATCGAAGGCTTTTGCAAAATCCAGGAAGACCACATCCACTGCTTTTCCTTGATCAAGATTATTGCTCACTTCCTCGTAGAAGCTAATTAAGTTAGTCTGACATGACCTGTCCCTCACAAACCCATACTGGTTCTTGCTAATAATCCCAGCGGACTGTAGATACTCCTGTATGCTGTTCCTTAGAATTTCTTCCAATATTTTCCCCACTATAGACATCAAACTAACTGGTCTGTAGTTTCCCAGAAGATTTTTGGATCACTTTTTAAATAATGGCACTACCTTAGCTATACGCCAATCTTTCGGTACCATGCCTGATCTAATTGAACTATTGAAAATCAAGTATAGGAGTCGTGCTAGTTGTGAACTAAGCTCCATAAGAACCCTCGGGTGAAGTCCATCAGGACCAGGTGATTTATTAATCTTAATTTTGATTATTCTCTCCCGGACTACTTCTTTGCTTAAACAAGTATTTAACCATTAATCATTACTGTCACAATTGTTATGCTCTACTCCCACCATCAGTTCTTCTCTGGTGAATACTGATGAAAAGAATTTGTTCAGTATTTCCGCTTTTATTTTGTCATCATTTATCAATTCTCCTAATTCATCTTTTATTTGGACCTATATTCTCCTTTATTAACCTTTTACCATTTATGTATTTAAAAAAACTTTTTAGGATTGGTTTTACTCTCTATAGCGATATGCTTTTCATTTTCCATTTAGCTGCTCTTATTGCTTTTTTGCATTTCTTATTACACTCCTTGTAATACTTGAAAGACTCCTCCTTTCCATTAGATTTAAATGCTTTGAAAGCCCGCTTTTTTATCCATTTCTGCATTAACCTTCTTGTTAAGCCACATTGGTTTGAGTTTAATACTCCTGCATTTACTGCCCATGGGAATAAATTTATGAATATTGCTATCCAGCAACCCTTTTAAAACATCCCACATTTCCGAAGTGTTCTTTTTATTAAACAGCACCTCCCACTCTATGTCGTTAAGTGCACGTCAGCATACTGAAATTAGCCTTCCTAAAGATAAAAGTTTTGGTGGAACCCCTGTAGCTATGTTTCCTGAAACTGATGTCGAATGTGATCATATAGTGATCACTGTTACCCAAAGTCTCCCTAACTTTAGTGTTTGATATAGGGGGTAATTCCGAGTTGATAGCAGCAGGAATTTTGTTAGCAGTTGGGCAAAACCATGTGCACTGCAGGGGAGGCAGATATAACATGTGCAGAGAGAATTAGATTTGGGTGGGGTGTGTTCAATCTGCAATCTAAATTGCAGTGTAGAAATAAAGCAGCCAATATTTACCCTGCACAGAAACAAAATAACCCACCCAAATCTAATTCTCTCTGCACATGTTATATCTGTCTCCCCTGCAGTGCGCATGGTTTTGCCCAACTGCTAACAAAGTTCCTGCTACGATCAACTCAGAATTACCCCCATAATGGCCACATTATTAGTAATTACTAGATCCAGGGTAGTTTTACCCCTAGTTGGGTCCTCGACTAACTGAGACAAGTAGTGATCCTTTAACATATTTAAGAACCTGTTGCCCCCTGCTTTAGCACATGAATCGTTACTCCAGTTTATATCCGGGTAATTAAAATCCCCAATCAAAAGGATGTCCCCCAATCCCGCATCTGTTTTTATTTGCTGCAAGAGTTGTTCTTCCTCATGTATGCTAATATCCGGCTGTTTGTAGCTCGTGCCTATGACTAATTTTTTTGCATCAATACCCCCACTTGAGATTTCAACCCATAGTGACTTCACATTATCGCTAGTCTACTCATAAATAACCTCCTTTAAGTATGGTTTAAGAGATGGTTTAATATAAAGACATACACCTCCTCCTCTTTTGTTTGCCCTGTCCCTCCTGAAAAGAGAATACCCCTCCAAGTTTGCAACCCAGTCGTGAGAGTCGTCCCACCATGTTTCCGTAATACCTATAATGTCATACTCAGCCTTTGATGCTAACAATTCCAATTCCCCCATTTTACCTGCTAGACTTCTTGCGTTTGCAAGCATACATTTTAGTTTAGCGGTTCCTTTATTCGTTTGTTTTTTTAAAGCTATCCCATCCTGGTTTACTAGTGCATCCCTAGAGTTACTGATACAGACTGTCCTTCTCGCTCCCTCTCCAACCCCACAGTACTTAGTATTGCCCACCTTACTTTTCTCAACCCAATGTTCCCGTCTAAATTCACCACCCTGACATAAGTATTTTTCCTTAAGTCCTGTACATCATTTACTATAGGCTGCAATGATGACACATAAAATTGTTATTATTTAATGCTTTGGCAATATTTTTCTTAATACCCTTATTAGAACTCATGTAAATACCCTTACCGGCTGCACTTTCCCTCCCCCCTTCTCCACCCCCTTTTATCTCACTACCACCATCCCTACTATTCTCAATGCATGACCCATAGTTTCTAGCTAAACCAACCCCCCCAGGCTCCTAGTTTAAAAGCTCCTCCAACCTACTAACCATCCTTCCCCCCAGCACCGCAGCCCCTTCCTCATTCAGGTGCAATCCGTCACGAGAAAAAAGATGGCGCCTGACTGAGAAGTCTGCCCAGTGTTCCAAGAACACAAACCCCTCTTTCCTACACCAGTCTCTGAGCCACACATTTACCTCCCTAATCTCCCTCTGTCTCCTTGGGCTAGCACGTGGCACTGGTAATATTTCGGAGAAAATGACCTTAGATGTCCTTTTTTTTTAGTTTCTGGCCTAAGTCCCTATAATCTTTCTTCAGGACATCCCACCTACCACTAACTTTGTCGTTGGTGCCAATGTGCACCAAGACCGCCGGGCCTTTCCCAGCCCCTCCCAACAATCTATCTACCCAGTCCGCGATGTGCCGTACCCGAGCACCCGGGAGACAACAGACCATACGGCGATCACGATCCCGGTAGCAGATTGCCCTATCTGCCTTCCTGATGATAGAGTCCCCTACCACCACCATCTACCTGGGTGCCTCTCTAGCTTTCATCCCATCTGAGCCAGAGGGACCACTCCTCCGGTTACTAGAGGGAGCAGTCTCCTCCGGCTCCGTCATTTTGTCGCTATCATCCACCGAATCTTCGTCCAATCGGGCAAATTTGTTCGGGTTTGATAGATAAGAGATGTTGTACCTCCCCCTCTTTTTCTTCCTTCCAATAGTGACCCAACTGCCTGATTTTCCTCATCTACCAGTGACCCCTGCTGCAACTCCTCCACTGTTCTATCTAAACTTCGCTTGAGATTGTGAATATCCCTCAGTCGCGTAACGTTCTGCTCTAGATCAGTTACCTGGGCTTCCAGGGCAACCGTTCGCTCACATCTCGTGCATATGTATTCACCCTGGGTTGGCTGCTCCAGGTGCGCATACATCTTGCACGACACGCACTGATTGAGACTCTCAATCACGGCCCCTCCAATCAGTTTGAAAAACTAACTCCCTATTACCTTTCGAAAGAACAATAAAGAAAATTAAAACTAACTAGTGTCATGAACCGGGTTATTGGACATCATTATTTACCTTCCAAGTGCCTCCTGAGACTGGCCTAGCGTTCCAAAACGGGATTCCATCTGTGCTGTCTTTGTGCAGCGCGCTGTATATCATTGCCTCAAGTCTCTTCCCTGTGATCCCGCAGCGCTCTCTTGATAGTCCTACAGCTAAGTTACACTGGTAGTAAGAATGGCGTCTCCTGCCCTCAGCAGCCTCCGCCGCCATTACTGCTATTTACTACATGGAATATACAAACAGACTTTCCCTCCAAATGCAAACATGGGCGCAGCCATGTTTTTCCTCAACCTATCTGCTGCACTCTGGACTCTGTCTAATTATCCAGCCAATGCCTGCTTCCCAGCTGGTATAAATATCCTGCTCCAGGGCTGGATAATTGTCAGTGCTTTGGTTGTATAACCTATACACATGTCTCTCCTGCATATGGATTCTACTGCTTGTTTCTCCAGGTATTCCAGCTCCTGTGATTCAGATCCACTATGAGACCTGCACCTGTTTCTATCCTACGGGGCAGCCTGACTTCTGCAGTGTTCCAGCATTGCTCCTGATTACTCTCTACGATCAGACACTGGCTTCCTGCTTCCAGCGTTGGTCCTGCTTCGCTTCCAGCCTCCAGCAGTGTCCTGATATCATTTTCAACTTCTCCTTTCTGCAGCACCGCTCTCCATACTTCACAGCATACTTACCACGACCTATCAGCTTTCCACAGTGCTCCTGAGTCGCTTGTATCCTGCTAGCGGTGCTCCACAGTGTCTTCAGTTTACTTCAACGTCATCAGCGGTATTCCTATATCACCTGCATCAGTGGCCATACTACCATTGAACCACAGCGTCCATCGATGCTAACCATCGGACTCTAAATCTACAGTGGTGAGTTCTGCACACCTTTCATTTATACCGGTTCAAGCCGGCACTCTCTGCAATTACCAAGTACCATCTACTTCTGTGCATTTGTGTTGCTCCAGCCTATGTGCACCATCTGCTGGGCAGTACCAGTTCATACGTCTCCTCAACGGTTAGCTGTGGCATACGGACTTACCATCTCCAGTCCCGGCAAGGACTCTGTAATATTCTGTTCTGCAAGCCACAGCACTAATTACCCTGCGCTTCTGGGAACTGTACTGTATATTACCACTGCATATCTTCTGTGAGATATCCAAGGTGTCTTAAGCTGTGTGTTCAATAAAACTGACTTTACCTTTTACAACTTCGTTGTCGTGGTCAAGCCTTCGGGCAACTGATACTAGTGCTCCTGTATGTCAAAGAACCCAATACTACCTCCCCGGTTCACTTGCACGTCAGCCCCTACATCTGAGGCTTTCCCAGGTCAGCCTCAGCCCTCAGTTGTGACAACTAGTGAATACAATCAATACACAATAAGTAGGTAATCAATACTTATCTGAGTGGGACCTCTCCTGCGGCACGATACTCCACCTTGCAGTTGCTCCAGCTCTCTGCACCTCCTTTTCACTCGGCTTCCGGCTCCTGCTTCATGCACAGACCGCTGACCTCACTTGCGCAGGATGTGGCTGCAGCAGCACACACTCACTCCCAGTAGCAGCAGCCCTCACACACTTTCACTCCCCTGGCAGCACTCTCTCACTCACTCTCTCCCTGCAGCAGCACTCACACTCTTTTATTACCCCCAGCAGCGCACCCCCAGTCACTCACCCAGCAGCAGCACTCACCTTTCCTTCTTCCTCACACACACACACACACACACACACACACACACACACACACACACACACACACACACACACATAATCCACAAGCCGCGGTCCGGCAGTGCCCTCTCACTCACACACACACACACACACACACACACACACACACTCACGCACATAATCCACAAGCCGCGGTCCGGCAGTGCCCTCTCACTCACACAATCCCACACACACACACTCACGCACGCAGCACTGTAGTTAGCCTGCAGCTGCTCACCCAGCAGCCACACACTCACACAACAGCGACAGCAGCAGCGATTCCCCGCTGCCTGCTCCGCTGTACTCTGCTCCCAGCTGCTCACACACTTACACCGCTCACACACACAGACCACAGACAACAGCGGCAGCAGCTACCCGCTGCCCGCCACGCTCCGGCTGGCGCCTGGTGATCTCCTGCTGCCCACTCCACCTGGCGCCGCTTCCCTGACTCCTCCTCACTTCTGCTTCCGGTCCACCCATCAGCACGCCTCTGATCCGTCCATGATCTGTGACTGTGTCACCCCCTCCGTGTTCTGTCACCGTGTCACCTCCCCCCGTGTTCTGTCACTTTGTCACCCCACTTCTGTGTTCTGTCACTGTGTCACCCACCCTTTGTGCTCTGTCACTGTGTAACCTTTCCCCGTGTTCTGTCACTGTGTTACCCCCCGCCCCCGTTTTCTCTCACTATGTCACCCCCTTTGTGTTTTGTCACTGTGTCACACCGAGTGCCAGCGCTAGCCGCTCAGCAACGTATGCAAAGCAGGGAGGCGCCGGGCTCAACAGGCGCTTTCCCCGCTCTGCTACTGTACCTTGCTGATGCGCTGTGTTGCTACAGGGCTGTTTCCTGGGATTAAATTTTGCCTGCCTGAGGCAGGTGAAACAAAATCCCTGATAAACCACATCTCGGCCGCAGCTCTCTGCAGCTAGTCGCAAGCGTGATGCGATTGCGCGTGGGTAGGATCAGAGCGGCTACATCTGTATTTGTAGCGTCGAACACCCTAGCACCGACCCTGTTTCCCCACTATGCTTGCTCTGGTGAAATTGTTTATTTAAGATACTAATATTCAAATGCGTGAGTACTATGCTGGTGGGCGGCCCATTCATCATTCCAACAGCTTTGGTTAAACACAAATTACCAGATTACAGACGGACTTTTATTTTTTCCATTATTTTCCTTCAGCAAATTTAAATTTATTGCTGAAGAATTACAATAATGAGTTCTACTGGACTGCATAAAGTGGATATAAACTGCATTCTTTAGTTTGACCACTGGAGGTCCTCAGTCTACTGCTTTTTATCACTGTTAGGAAAATGTAAGTTTCCTATATGTCAGCACATATGAGACTACACAAACTGGTCTTAATTTTCAGGTACTCTGAATTAATTACTGTAATGACAACGCTAGAAAATGGGACGAGAAACATTTTTATGAAACAGATTAAATAAATGTATATAATATAATTACTCTCTTTTATTGGAACTGATAGTATAAAGATTACAATGCCTAAATTGGAGAATGGAAAGTTGCTTGGGACATGTTCCTCACAAAGAAAAATAAACAGTAGATATGGCACCATTATCTTATCATCTTCAGCTAAGTAACTAAAGGAAGATCCTCAGAACCTCTATAAAGAGTGATATTACTCCTATGCGCCAACGTAGCAACAAGAAATGGTTAAAACACACTTTACAATCTGACAACCGTACAAAGGCCCTCATTCCGAGTTGTTCGCTCGCAAGCTGCTTTTAGCAGCTTTACACACGCTAAGCTGCCGCCTACTGGGAGTGAATCTTAGCTTCTTAAAATTGCGAACGAAAGATTCTCAAAATTGCGATTACACACCTCTTAGCAGTTTCTGAGTAGCTTCAAACTTACTCGGCACCTGCGATCAGTTCAGTGCTTGTCGTTCCTGGTTTGACGTCACAAACACACCCAGCGTTCGCCCAGACACTCCTCCGTTTCTCCAGCCACTCCCGCGTTTTTCCCAGAAACTGTAGCGTTTTTTCACACACTCCCATAAAACGGCCAGTTTCCGCCCAGAAACACCCACTTCCTGTCAATCACATTACGATCACCAGAACGAAGAAAAAACCGTGAGTAAAATTCCTAACTGCATAGCAAATTTACTTGGCGCAGTCGCAGTGCGGACATTGCGCATGCGCACTAAGCGGAAAATCGCTGCGATGCAAAAAAATTTACAGAGCGAACAACTCGGAATGAGGGCCAATGAAAATAAGTTTGACAAACGGACTGATTCCCAAGAAGGATTAGGACAACCAATGCAACTGCACCACTCTGACGTCCATTATCTCAACCAGGGCCAGGAGGACATGGACAACAGAACAGGAAAAAGATGTATCTGTCCTTTTTGTGGCTTGTTGTCATTGTATCCTAATTGCTTTAGCTGTAACACTATGTGCACTGTTGCACTCATAAAATGTATTGTCTTAAAAAGAATCAACCACCATTGTTTCAAAAATATCCTGGAGACAATTGATTTTTCACAACTTTTAAATAAATACCTGGAGACTATATTAATAAGATATAGGGGGTAATTCAGATCTGATCGCTGCTGTGCTTTTTCGCACAGCGGGCGATCAGATCTGAACTGCGCATGTACAACAGCAACAGGCATCGGCGCCTAGTGACGGGATGGTGCGAAAAATGTGGACGTGCAGGCGTTCGCAAGGTGATTGACAGGAAGAGGTCGTTTGTGGCTGGCAACTGACCGTTTTCCAGGAGTGTCTGGAAAAACGCAGGCGTGCTCAGGCGTTTTGAGGGAGGGTGTCTGACGTCAGCTCCGGCCCCGATCAGCAGGATTCCATCGCAGTGGCTGAGTAAGTCCTGGGCTGCGCAGAGACTGCACAAACTGATTTTTGTGCAGCTCTGCTAACGAAGGGAACGCACACTTGCACAGCGATTTCCACTCTCCCTGTAGGCGGCGACTATCTGATCGCAGGGCAGCAAAAAACGCAGCCCAGCGATCAGATCGGAATTACCCCCTTAGTTCAGTGTGTAGTCCATAGTTGCCTACCTTCCCGCATTCTGCAGGAGACTCCCTGAAATAGAAGCAATCTCCCTGACTCCCTGAATAGACCAGCAATCTCCCTGATTGCACCTAATCCCCATTATGCAACTGTTACATTCTTGGGGACAAAAAAGAAATAAGAGATATATACATTCAAATGGGATCATCAGCGCAATTTCCCTGCATTGGTTATAAGGCCCAATGATCCCTATGGCTACATGCATTTTAAATAAGGTTTCTTGTGGCCACTTACAGTATATGGAACCTCTTGTAAAACACAATACACGAACAAATCCTGCAAAATATTAGTGTATTTCTGAAGCGGGGTACACTGGTATTCCACAGGGGATAACATCAGGGTATAGAGCAGGGCCGAAACTAGGATTTTTGTCACCCGGGGCAAGGTAGTCATTTGACACCCCCCCCCCCCCCCCCCCAGCAAAAAAAAAAAATTCTTTTACAATAAATAAATAAAAATAATAATAAAAAAAATTAAAATAAATAAATACATGAATAAAAATATTATATATATATATATATATATATATATATATCTCTCTCTTTCAGAACTTTTTTACCTGAAAAATTGCCTTTTCTAACATGAATTTCATATCCAGGAAAAAGTGTCCCCATTTTACACAGTACGACAGGCAAGTGTCCCCATTCCCCATTTTACACATTGCGGCAGACAGGTGACCCCATTTTACACATTGCGGCAGACAGGTGTCCCCATTTTACACATTGCGGCAGGAAAAAGTGTCCCCATTTTACACATTGCGGCAGACAGGTGACCCCATTTTACACATTGCGGCAGACAGGTGTCCCCATTTTACACATTGCGGCAGGAAAAAGTGTCCCCATTTGACACATTGCGGCAGGCACGTGTCCCCATTTTACACAGTACGCTGGCAAGTGTCCCCATTTTACACATTGCGGCAGGAAAGTGTCCCCATTTTACACATTGCGGCAGGAAAAAGTGTCACCATTTTACACATTGCGGCAGGAAAAAGTGTCCCCATTTTACACATTGCGGCAGGCACAGGTCCCCATTTTACACATTGCGGCAGGCACAGGTCCCCATTTTACACATTGCGGCAGGAAAAAGTGTCCCCATTTTACACATTGCGGCAGGCACAGGTCCCCATTTTACACATTGCGGCAGGAAAAAGTGTCCCCATTTTACACATTGCGGCAGGCACAGGTCCCCATTTCACACAGTACGCTGGCAAGTGTCCCCATTTTACACATTGCGGCAGGCACAGGTCCCCATTTTACACAGTACGCTGGCAAGTGTCCCCATTTTACACATTGTGGCAGGAAAAAGTGTCCCCATTTTACACATTGAGGCAGGCACAGGTCCCCATTTTACACAGTACGCTGGCAAGTGTCCCCATTTTACACATTGTGGCAGGAAAAAGTGTCCCCATTTTACACATTGTGGCAGGAAAAAGTGTCCCCATTTTACACATTGCGGCAGGCACAGGTCCCCATTTTACACATTGCGGCAGGCACAGGTCCCCATTTTACACATTGCGGCAGGACGGTGGTGGAGGGAGAGAGAGAGAGAGGAAGGGAGAGGGGCTGACTTACATTTGAAGCGGTTCTCGCCGCTCTTCAGCCGCCTCTCCCTCCTCGTCCGGTCTGCGCGGCTCCCCCTTCTCCCTCCTCCGGCGGGGTTTCGTGGAATGACGCGTTTGCGCCGTGACGTCACGACGCAATCGCGTCATTCCGCGAAACCCCGCCCCCCGAGCTGGGCACTCGGGAGAAGGGGGTTTCAACGTTATAAAAGTGCCGCGGCGGGTGTTAGGGGGTCTCGGCGCCCCCTCCAATCCGGCGCCCAGGTTGCCTGCCCCCCTAGCCCCCCCCTAGTTTCGGCCCTGTATAGAGTTGGATCTTGATCCGAGGCACCAACAGGCTAAAGCTTTGACTGTTCCCAGGATGCACTGCACCGCCTCCTCTATAGCCCCGCCTCCAGGCACTGGAGCTCAGTTTGTAAGTTGGTGCAGGTCACTAACAGTGTTTACTGTGCATTGTTATATCTGTATACATACATACATATCTATTAGAGATGAGCGGGTTCGGTTAGTCGAGATATGAACCCCCCCGAACTTCACGTGGTTTACACGGGTCCGAGGCAGCCTCGGTTCTTACCGCCTTACACGCAAAACCCGAACGGGGGAAAACGTCATCATCCTGCTGTCGGATTCTCGTGAGATTCGGATTCCATATAAAGAGCCGCGCGTCGCCATCATTTTAACTTGTGCATTGTCGAGATAGCGAAAGGACGTGGCTACGTTCTCTGCCTGAATAGCCCAATATCAGCACAATATCAACTCAATACCAGTATATAGTAGTACAGTACAGTAGTCCAGTGCTGTTCTCGCTGCCCAGTGTCAGTTCTATTATCCTGAACAGTGCTCGGTATCTATGCTCATTATTATCATTGCTGCATTGTGGTGACCAGTATATGGTAGTACAGTACAGAAGTCCATTGCTGTATTTTGCTGCCCAGTGTCAGTTCTATTATCCTGAACAGTGCTCAGTATCTGTGCTCATTATTATCATTGCTGCATTGTGGTGACCAGTATATGGCAGTACAGTACAGTAGTCCATTGCTGTATTTTGCTGCTCCGAGTCTGTTCTATTATCCTGAACAGTGCTCAGTACCTGTGCTCATTATTATCATTGCTGCATTGTGGTGACCACTGACCAGTATATAGTAGTACAGTACAGTAGTCCAGTGCTGTTCTTGCTGCCCAGTGTCAGTTCTATTATCCTGAACAGTGCTCAATATCTGTGCTCAGTATCAGTGCTGCATTGTGATGACTAAAAGTCCAGTGTCTTGTGCAGAGTAGAGATGTGCACTTGAAATTTTTCGGGTTTTGTGTTTTGGTTTTGGGTTCGGTTCCGCGGCCGTGTTTTGGGTTCGACCGCGTTTTGGCAAAACCTCACCGAATTTTTTTTGTCGGATTCGGGTGTGTTTTGGATTCGGGTGTTTTTTTTAAAAAACACTAAAAAACAGCTTAAATCATAGAATTTGGGGGTCATTTTGATCCCAAAGTATTATTAACCTCAAAAACCATAATTTCCACTCATTTTCAGTCTATTCTGAATACCTCACACCTCACAATATTATTTTTAGTCCTAAAATTTGCACCTAGGTCGCTGGATGACTAAGCTAAGCGACCCTAGTGGCCGACACAAACACCGTGCCCATCTAGGAGTGGCACTGCAGTGTCACGCAGGATGGCCCTTCCAAAAAACACTCCCCAAACAGCACATGACGCAAAGAAAAAAAGAGGCGCAATGAGGTAGCTGTGTGAGTAAGATAAGCGACCCTAGTGGCCGACACAAACACCGGGCCCATCTAGGAGTGGCACTGCAGTGTCACGCAGGATGGCCCTTCCAAAAAACCCTCCCCAAACAGCACATGACGCCAAGAAAAAAAGAGGCGCAATGAGGTAGCTGTGTGAGTAAGATAAGCGACCCTAGTGGCCGACACAAACACCGTGCCCATCTAGGAGTGGCACTGCAGTGTCACGCAGGATGGCCCTTCCAAAAAACCCTCCCCAAACAGCACATGACGCAAAGAAAAAAAGAGGCGCAATGAGGTAGCTGTGTGAGTAAGATAAGCGACCCTAGTGGCCGACACAAACACCGGGCCCATCTAGGAGTGGCACTGCAGTGTCACGCAGGATGGCCCTTCCAAAAAACCCTCCCCAAACAGCACATGACGCAAAGAAAAAAAGAGGCGCAATGAGGTAGCTGTGTGAGTAAGATAAGCGACCCTAGTGGCCGACACAAACACCGGGCCCATCTAGGAGTGGCACTGCAGTGTCACGCAGGATGGCCCTTCCAAAAAACCCTCCCCAAACAGCACATGACGCAAAGAAAAAAAGAGGCGCAATGAGGTAGCTGTGTGAGTAAGATAAGCGACCCTAGTGGCCGACACAAACACCGGGCCCATCTAGGAGTGGCACTGCAGTGTCACGCAGGATGGCCCTTCCAAAAAACATTCCACAAACAGCACATGACGCAAAGAAAAATGAAAGAAAAAAGAGGTGCAAGATGGAATTGTCCTTGGGCCCTCCCACCCACCCTTATGTTGTATAAACAGGACATGCACACTTTAACCAACCCATCATTTCAGTGACAGGGTCTGCCACACGACTGTGACTGAAATGACGGGTTGGTTTGGACCCCCACCAAAAAAGAAGCAATTAATCTCTCCTTGCACAAACTGGCTCTACAGAGGCAAGATGTCCACCTCATCATCATCCTCCGATATATCACCGTGTACATCCCCCTCCTCACAGATTATCAATTCGTCCCCACTGGAATCCACCATCTCAGCTCCCTGTGTACTTTGTGGAGGCAATTGCTGCTGGTCAATGTCTCCACGGAGGAATTGATTATAATTCATTTTAATGAACATCATCTTCTCCACATTTTCTGGATGTAACCTCGTACGCCGATTGCTGACAAGGTGAGCGGCGGCACTAAACACTCTTTCGGAGTACACACTTGTGGGAGGGCAACTTAGGTAGAATAAAGCCAGTTTGTGCAAGGGCCTCCAAATTGCCTCTTTTTCCTGCCAGTATAAGTACGGACTGTGTGACGTGCCTACTTGGATGCGGTCACTCATATAATCCTCCACCATTCTTTCAATGGTGAGAGAATCATATGCAGTGACAGTAGACGACATGTCCGTAATCGTTGTCGGGTCCTTCAGTCCGGACCAGATGTCAGCATCAGCAGTCGCTCCAGACTGCCCTGCATCACCGCCAGCGGGTGGGCTCGGAATTCTGAGCCTTTTCCTCGCACCCCCAGTTGCGGGAGAATGTGAAGGAGGAGATGTTGACAGGTCGCGTTCCGCTTGACTTGACAATTTTCTCACCAGCAGGTCTTTCAACCCCAGCAGACTTGTGTCTGCCGGAAAGAGAGATCCAAGGTAGGCTTTAAATCTAGGATCGAGCACGGTGGCCAAAATGTAGTGCTCTGATTTCAACAGATTGACCACCCGTGAATCCTTGTTAAGCGAATTAAGGGCTCCATCCACAAGTCCCACATGCCTAGCGGAATCGCTCCGTGTTAGCTCCTCCTTCAATGTCTCCAGCTTCTTCTGCAAAAGCCTGATGAGGGGAATGACCTGACTCAGGCTGGCAGTGTCTGAACTGACTTCACGTGTGGCAAGTTAAAAGGGCATCAGAACCTTGCACAACGTTGAAATCATTCTCCACTGCGCTTGAGACAGGTGCATTCCACCTCCTATATCGTGCTCAATTGTATAGGCTTGAATGGCCTTTTGCTGCTCCTCCAACCTCTGAAGCATATAGAGGGTTGAATTCCACCTCGTTACCACTTCTTGCTTCAGATGATGGCAGGGCAGGTTCAGTAGTTTTTGGTGGTGCTCCAGTCTTCTGTACGTGGTGCCTGTACGCCGAAAGTGTCCCGCAATTCTTCTGGCCACCGACAGCATCTCTTGCACGCCCCTGTCGTTTTTTAAAAAATTCTGCACCACCAAATTCAAGGTATGTGCAAAACATGGGACGTGCTGGAATTTGCCCATATTTAATGCACACACAATATTGCTGGCGTTGTCCGATGCCACAAATCCACAGGAGAGTCCAATTGGGGTAAGCCATTCCGCGATGATCTTCCTCAGTTGCCGTAAGAGGTTTTCAGCTGTGTGCGTATTCTGGAAAGCGGTGATACAAAG
This sequence comes from Pseudophryne corroboree, assembly GCF_028390025.1. NCBI lineage: Eukaryota > Metazoa > Chordata > Amphibia > Anura > Myobatrachidae > Pseudophryne > Pseudophryne corroboree. The sequence goes on from NC_086450.1 coordinate 392,626,867, forward strand.
CGTAGCCTGCCTAGGAAAGAGTTGGCGTTTGCGAGATGCTGCTACTGGTGCCGCCGCTGCTGTTCTTGCGGCGGGAGTCCATACATCTACCCAGTGGGCTGTCACAGTCATATAGTCCTGACCCTGCCCTGCTCCACTTGTCCACATGTCCGTGGTTAAGTGGACATTGGGTACAGCTGCATTTTTTAGGACACTGGTGAGTCTTTTTCTGAGGTCTGTGTACATTTTCGGTATCGCCTGCCTAGAGAAGTGGAACCTAGATGGTATTTGGTAACGGGGGCACACTACCTCAAGAAATTGTGTAGTTCCCTGTGAACTAACGGCGGATACCGGACGCACGTCTAACACCAACATAGTTGTCAAGGCCTCAGTTATCCGCTTTGCAGCAGGATGACTGCTGTGATATTTCATCTTCCTCGCAAAGGACTGTTGGACAGTCAATTGCTTACTGGAAGTAGTACAAGTGGTCTTCCGACTTCCCCTCTGGGATGACCATCGACTCCCAGCAGCAACAACAGCAGCGCCAGCAGCAGTAGGCGTTACACGCAAGGATGCATCGGAGGAATCCCAGGCAGGAGAGGAATCGTCAGAATTGCCAGTGACATGGCCTGCAGGACTATTGGCATTCCTGGGGAAGGAGGAAATTGACACTGAGGGAGTTGGTGGGGTGGTTTGCGTGAGCTTGGTTACAAGAGGAAGGGATTTACTGGTCAGTGGACTGCTTCCGCTGTCACCCAAAGTTTTTGAACTTGTCACTGACTTATTATGAATGCGCTGCAGGTGACGTATAAGGGAGGATGTTCCGAGGTGGTTAACGTCCTTACCCCTACTTATTACAGCTTGACAAAGGCAACACACGGCTTGACACCTGTTGTCCGCTTTTCTGTTGAAATACCTCCACACCGAAGAGCTGATTTTTTTGGTATTTTCACCAGGCATGTCAACGGCCATATTCCTCCCACGGACAACAGGTGTCTCCCCGGGTGCCTGACTTAAACAAACCACCTCACCATCAGAATCCTCCTGGTCAATTTCCTCCCCAGCGCCAGCAACACCCATATCCTCCTCATCCTGGTGTACTTCAACACTGACATCTTCAATCTGACTATCAGGAACTGGACTGCGGGTGCTCCTTCCAGCACTTGCAGGGGGTGTGCAAATGGTGGAAGGCGCATGCTCTTCACGTCCAGTGTTGGGAAGGTCAGGCATCGCAACCGACACAATTGGACTCTCCTTGTGGATTTGGGATTTCGAAGAACGCACAGTTCTTTGCGGTGCTTTTGCCAGCTTGAGTCTTTTCAGTTTTCTAGCGAGAGGCTGAGTGCTTCCATCCTCATGTGAAGCTGAACCACTAGCCATGAACATAGGCCAGGGCCTCAGCCGTTCCTTGCCACTCCGTGTGGTAAATGGCATATTGGCAAGTTTACGCTTCTCCTCCGACAATTTTATTTTAGGTTTTGGAGTCCTTTTTTTACTGATATTTGGTGTTTTGGATTTGACATGCTCTGTACTATGACATTGGGCATCGGCCTTGGCAGACGACGTTGCTGGCATTTCATCGTCTCGGCCATGACTAGTGGCAGCAGCTTCAGCACGAGGTGGAAGTGGATCTTGATCTTTCCCTAATTTTGGAACCTCAACATTTTTGTTCTCCATATTTTAATAGGCACAACTAAAAGGCACCTCAGGTAAACAATGGAGATGGATGGATACTAGTATACTTATGGATGGACTGCCGAGTGCCGACACAGAGGTAGCTACAGCCGTGGACTACCGTACTGTGTCTGCTGCTAATATAGACTGGATGATAATGAGATGAAATCAATATATATATATATGTATGTATATATAATATCACTAGTACTGCAGCCGGACAGGTAGATAATATATTTATTAGGTAATGATGACTGATGACGGACCTGCTGGACACTGTCAGCTCAGCAGCACCGCAGACTGCTACGGTAAGCTACTATACTATAGTAGTATGTACAAAGAAGAAAGAAAAAAAAAAACCACGGGTAGGTGGTATACAATTATGGATGGACTGCCGAGTGCCGACACAGAGGTAGCTACAGCCGTGGACTAACGTACTGTGTCTGCTGCTAATATAGACTGGATGATTGATAATGAGATGAAATCAATATATATATGTATGTATATATAATATCACTAGTACTGCAGCCGGACAGGTAGATAATATATTTATTAGGTAATGATGACTGATGACGGACCTGCTGGACACTGTCAGCTCAGCAGCACCGCAGACTGCTACAGTAAGCTACTATACTATAGTAGTATGTACAAAGAAGAAAGAAAAAAAAAACCACGGGTAGGTGGTATACAATTATGGATGGACTGCCGAGTGCCGACACAGAGGTAGCTACAGCCGTGGACTAACGTACTGTGTCTGCTGCTAATATAGACTGGATGATTGATAATGAGATGAAATCAATATATATATGTATGTATATATAATATCACTAGTACTGCAGCCGGACAGGTAGATAATATATTTATTAGGTAATGATGACTGATGACGGACCTGCTGGACACTGTCAGCTCAGCAGCACCGCAGACTGCTACAGTAAGCTACTATACTATAGTAGTATGTACAAAGAAGAAAAAAAAAAAACCACGGGTAGGTGGTATACAATTATGGATGGACTGCCGAGTGCCGACACAGAGGTAGCTACAGCCGTGGACTAACGTACTGTGTCTGCTGCTAATATAGACTGGATGATTGATAATGAGATGAAATCAATATATATATGTATGTATATATAATATCACTAGTACTGCAGCCGGACAGGTAGATAATATATTTATTAGGTAATGATGACTGATGACGGACCTGCTGGACACTGTCAGCTCAGCAGCACCGCAGACTGCTACAGTAAGCTACTATACTATAGTAGTATGTACAAAGAAGAAAGAAAGAAAAAAAAACACGGGTAGGTGGTATACAATTATAGATGGACTGCCGAGTGCCGACACAGAGGTAGCTACAGCCGTGGACTAACGTACTGTGTCTGCTGCTAATATAGAGTCTAGACTGGATGATAAATTATTGATAATGAGATGAAATCAATATAATATCACTAGTACTGCAGCCGGACAGGTACTATATATATTTATTATGTAATGACTGATGACGGACCTGCTGGACACTGTCAGGTCAGCACAGCACAGCACCGCAGACTGCTACAGTAAGCTACTATAGTAGTATGTATAAAGAAGAATGAAAAAAAAAAAAAACCACGGGTAGGTGGTATACAATATTATATATATATTAAACTGGTGGTGATTGATTATTAAACTGGTGGTCACTTCAGGTCACGTTGCAACTTGCAACTAGTACTCCGAGGCCTATTCAGACAATCACAAAATATATTATTATACTGGTGGTCAGTGTGGTCACAACAATGGCAGTGTGGCACTGACTCTGGCAGCAAAAGTGTGCACTGTACGTTATATGTACTCCTGAGTCCTGCTCTCAGACTCTAACTGCTCCCCACTGTCAGTGTCTCCCCCACAAGTCAGATAATACACTTACAGTCACACTATCTAATCTATAAATATCACTTCAGCAAGTAGTATAGTAGTATACAGTATAGTAGTACTCCTCCTAATAATGCTCCCCAAAATACTGTGTCTCTCTCTTCTCTAAACGGAGAGGACGCCAGCCACGTCCTCTCCCTATGACTCTCAATGCACGTGTGAAAATGGCGGCGACGCGCGGCTCCTTATATAGAATCCGAGTCTCGCGATAGAATCCGAGCCTCGCGAGAATCCGACAGCGTGATGATGACGTTCGGGCGCGCTCGGGTTAGCCGAGCAAGGCGGGAAGATCCGAGCCTGCTCGGACCCGTGTAAAAAAACCTGAAGTTCGGGCGGGTTCGGATTCAGAGGAACCGAACCCGCTCATCTCTAGTGCAGAGCTGACCCTAACTAATGTGATGCCCTAGGCAAAATTTTGGCTGGTGCCCCCTAGCACCGCCGCTAGTTCTGCAGGAGATGCCTGGCATGAGTCAGCTGGCAGCTCTGCTAACATCGGGCGTCTTTTGTTTATGAAAATGCATTTTATTTGCATTACTTTGTGGCTAGGATGCACAAGCAGCATCTGCTGATTAAAATGATATGCAGCATGCTTATATTCTGTGTGCGACTGTGGCTGTATCTGCATAGGAAATGCTACATTACAGTGATTTCCAGGAGTACACTGCAATGTAGCATTTCGTATGCAGATACAGCCGCAGTCACACACAGAATATAGGCATGCCGCATATAATTTTAATCAGCAGAAGCTGCTGGTGCCCCTAAGCATACCAAATGCCCTAGGCATTTGCCTAGTTTGCCTATGCCTAAGGCCGGCTCTGGTCTTGTGCTGCATCTTGCTGCTGCAGGGTGCTGTGGTTGTGTCCTGTCACTGTGCGTAGGTCATCATCATTCCAGTTACAGTGGTATCTGGTATCTATCTAGTGGTATCTAATTCCAGACATTACTGCCATCTAATTCCAGATATATTACTGGCATATAATTCCACACATTAAAAAATGGAGAACAAAAATGTGGTGGGTAAAATAGGGAAAGATCAAGATCCACTTCCACCTAGTGCTGAAGCTGCTGCCACTAGTCATGGCAGAGACGATGAAATGTCATCAACATCGTCTGCCAAGGCCGATGCCCAATGTCATAGTAGAAAGCATGTAAAATCCAAAAAACAAAAGTTCAGTAAAATGACCCATAAATCTAAATTAAAAGCGTCTGAGGAGAAGCATAAACTTGCCAATATGCCATTTACGACACGGAGTGGCAAGGAACGGCTAAGGCCCTCTCCTATGTTCCTCATGACTAGTGGGTCAGCTTCACTTGAGGATGGAAGCAGTCATCCTCCCGCTAGAAAAATGAAAAGAGTTAAGCTGGTAAAAGCACAGCAAAGAACTGTGCGTTCTTCTAAATCACAAATCCCCAAGGAGAGTCCAATTGTGTTGGTTGCGATGCCTGACCTTCCCAACACTGGATGGGAAGAGGTGGCTCCTTCCACCATTTGCACGCCCCCTGCAAGTGCTGGAAGGAGCACCCACAGTACAGTTCCTGATATTCAAATTGAAGATGTCACTGTTGAAGTACACCAGGATGAGGATATGGGTGTTGCTGGCGCTGAGGAGGAAATTGACCAGGAGGATTCTGATGGAGAGGTGGTTTGTTTAAGTCAGGCACCCGGGGAGACACCTGTTGTCCGTGGGATGAATAAGTCCATTGACATGCCTGGTCAAAATACAAAAAAAATCACCTCTTCGGTGTGGAATTATTTCAACAGAAATGCGGACAACTGGTGTCAAGCCATGTGTTGCCTTTGTCAAGCTGTAATAAGTAGGGGTAAGGACGTTAACCACCTAGGAACATCCTCCCTTATAAGTCACCTGGAGCCCATTCATCAGAAGTCATTAACAATTTCAAAAACTTTGGGTGACAGCGGAAGCAGTCCACTGACAACTAAATTCCTTCTTCCTCTTGTACCCAAGCTCCTGCAAACCACACCACCAACTCCCTCAGTGTCAATTTCCTCCTTAGACAGGAACGCCAATAGTCCTGCAGGTCATGTCACTGGCAAGTCTGACGAGTCCTCTCCTAACTGGGATTCCTCCGATGGATCCTTGAGTGTAACGCCTACTGCTGCTGGCACTGCTGTTGTTGCTTCTGGGAGTCGATCGTCATCCCAGAGAGGAAGTCAGAAGACCACTTTTACTACTTCCAGTAAGCAATTGACTGTCCAACAGTCCTTTGCGAGGAAGATGAAATATCACAGCAGTCATCCTGTTGCAAAGCGGATAACTCAGGCCTTGACAACTATGTTGGTGTTAGACGTGCGTCCGGTATCCGCCGTTAGTTCACAGGGACTTAGAGAATTGCTTGAGGTAGTCTGTCCCCGGTACCAAATACCATCTAGGTTCCACTTCTCTATACCGAGAATGTACACAGACGTCAGAAAAAGAGTCACCAGTGTCCTAAAAAATGCAGTTGTACCCAATGTCCACTTAACCACGGACATGTGGACAAGTGGAGCAGGGCAGACTCAGGACTATATGACTGTGACAGCCCACTGGGTAGATGTATTGCCTCCCGCAGCAACAGCAGCGGCGGCACCAGTAGCAGCATCTCGCAAACGCCAACTCGTTCCTAGGCAGGCTACGCTTTGTATCACCGCTTTCCATAAGAGGCACACAGCTGACAACCTCTTACGGAAACTGAGGAACATCATCGCAGATTGGTTTACCCCAATTGGACTCTCCTGGGGATGTGCGACATCGGACAACGCCACCAATATTGTGCGTGCATTACATGTGGGCAAATTCCAGCACGTCCCATGTTTTGCACATACAATGAATTTGGTGGTGCAGAATTTTTTTTTAAATGACAGGGGCGTGCAAGAGATGCTGTCGGTGGCCCGAAGAATTGCGGGCCACTTTCAGCATTCAGCCACCGCGTGCCGAAGACTGGAACACCAGCAAACACTCCTGAACATGCCCTGCCATCAGCTGAAGCAAGAGGTGGTAACGAGGTGGAATTCAACCCTCTATATGCTTCAGAGGATGGAGGAGTAGCAAAAGGCCATTCGAACCTATACATCTGCCTACGATATAGGCAAAGGAGGGGGAATGCACCTGACTCAAGCGCAGTGGAGAATGATATCAACGTTGTGCAAGGTTCTGCAACCCTTTGAACTTGCCACACGTGAAGTCAGTTCAGACACTGCCAGCCTGAGTCAGGTCATTCCCCTCATCAGGCTTTTGCAGAAGCAGCTGGAGAGATTGAAGGAGGAGCTAAAACGGAGCGATTCCGCTAGGCATGTGGGACTTGTGGATGGAGCCCTTCATTCGCTTAACCAGGATTCACGGGTGGTCAATCTGTTGAAATCAGAGCACTACATTTTGGCCACCATGCTCGATCCTAGGTTTAAAGCCTACGTTGTATCTCTCTTTCTGGCAGACACAAGTCTGCAGATGTTCAAAGACCTGCTGGTGAGACAATTGTCAAGTCAAGTGGAACGTGAGCCGCCAACAGCTCCTCCTTCATTTTCTCACGCCACTGGAGCTGCCAGGAAAAGGATAACATTTCCAAAACCACCCGCTGGTGGTGATGCAGGGCAGTCAGGAGCGATAGCTGACATCTGGTCCGGACTGAAGGACCTGCCAACGATTACTGACATGTCGTCTACTGTCACTGCATATGATTCTGTCACCATTGAAAGGATGGTGGAGGATTATATGAGTGACAGCATCACTGTAGGCATGTCAGACAGTCCGTACGTATACTGGCAGGAAAAAATAAGAATTTACTTACCGATAATTCTATTTCTCGGAGTCCGTAGTGGATGCTGGGGTTCCTGAAAGGACCATGGGGAATAGCGGCTCCGCAGGAGACAGGGCACAAAAGTAAAGCTTTTACAGGTCAGGTGGTGTGTACTGGCTCCTCCCCCTATGACCCTCCTCCAGACTCCAGTTAGGTACTGTGCCCGGACGAGCGTACACAATAAGGGAGGATTTTGAATCCCGGGTAAGACTCATACCAGCCACACCAATCACACCGTACAACTTGTGATCTAAACCCAGTTAACAGTATGATAACAGAGGAGCCTCTGAAAGATGGCTTCCTAAACAATAACCCGAATTAGTTAACAATAACTATGTACAAGTATTGCAGATAATCCGCACTTGGGATGGGCGCCCAGCATCCACTACGGACTCCGAGAAATAGAATTATCGGTAAGTAAATTCTTATTTTCTCTATCGTCCTAAGTGGATGCTGGGGTTCCTGAAAGGACCATGGGGATTATACCAAAGCTCCCAAACGGGCGGGAGAGTGCGGATGACTCTGCAGCACCGAATGAGAGAACTCCAGGTCCTCCTTTGCCAGGGTATCAAATTTGTAAAAATTTACAAACGTGTTCTCCCCTGACCACGTAGCTGCTCGGCAGAGTTGTAATGCCGAGACCCCTCGGGCAGCCGCCCAAGATGAGCCCACCTTCCTTGCGGAATGGGCCTTAACAGATTTAGGCTGTGGCAGGCCTGCCACAGAATGTACAAGTTGAATTTTGTTACAAATCCAACGAGCAATCAACTGCTTAGAAGCAGGTGCACCCAACTTGTTGGGTGCATACAGTATAAACAGCGAGTCAGATTTTCTGACTCCAGCCGTCCTTTAAATGTATATTTTTAAAGCTCTGACAACGTCCAACAACTTGGAGTCCTTCAAGTCGTCTGTAGCCGCAGGCACTACAATAGGCTGGTTCAGGTGAAACGCTGATACCACCTTAGGGAGAAAATGCGGACGCGTCCGCAGCTCTGCCCTATGTCGAATGGAAAATTAAATAAGGGCTTTTATAAAACAAAGCCGCCAGTTCAGATACTCTCCCGGCCGAAGCCAGGGCCAGTAACATAGTCACTTTCCATGTGAGATATTTCAAATCCACATTCTTTAGTGGTTCAAACCAATTGGATTTGAGGAAATCTAAAACTACATTTAGATCCCACGGTGCCACCTTAGGCACCACAGGAGGCTGTATATGCAGTACTCCTTTGATAAAAATCTGGACCTCAGGGACTGAGGCCAATTCTTTTTGGAAGAATATTGATAGGGCCGAAATTTGAACCTTAATAGATCCTAATTTGAGACCCATAAACAATCCTGATTGCAGGAAATGTAGGAAAACGACCCAGTTGAAATTCCTCCATCGGAGCACTCCGCTGCTCGCACCACGCAACATATTTTCGCCAAATACGGCGATAATGCTTCGCGGTGACTTCCTTCCTTGCCTTTATCAAGGTAGGAATGACTTCTTCTGGAATGCCTTTTCCTTTTAGGATCTGGCATTCAACGCCATGCCGTCAAACGCAGCCGCGGTAAGTCTTGAAAAAGACAAGGACCCTGCTGAAGCAGGTCCCTTCTCAGAAGTAGAGGCCACGGATCGTCCGTGACCATCTCTTGAAGTTCCGGGTACCAAGTCCTTCTTGGCCAATCCGGAGCCACTAGTCTTACTCCTCTTTGCCGTATAATCCTCAATACCTTTGGTATGAGAGGCAGAGGAGGAAACACATATACCGACTGGTACACCCAAGGTGTTACCAGCGCGTCCACAGCTATTGCCTGCGGATCTCTTGACCTGGCGCAATACCTGTCCAGTGTTTTGTTGAGGCGAGACGCCATCATGTCCACCATTGGTTTTACCCAACGGTGTAATAGCATGTGGAAAACTTCTGGATGAAGTCCCCACTCTCCCGGGTGAAGGTCGTGTCTGCTGAGGAAGTCTGCTTCCCAGTTGTCCACGCCCGGGATGAATACTGCTGACAGTGCTATCACGTGATTCTCCGCCCAGCGAAGGATCCTGGCAGCTTCTGCCATTGCCCTCCTGCTTCTTGTGCCGCCCTGTCTGTTTACATGGGCGACTGCCGTGATGTTGTCCGACTGGGTCAACACCGGTCTTCCTTGAAGCAGAGGTTCCGCCTGGCTTAGAGCATTGTAGATTGCTCTTAGTTCCAGAATGCTTATGTGAAGAGACTTTTTCAGGCTCGACCACACTCCCTGGAAATTTCTTCCCTGTGTGACTGCTCCCCAGCCTCTCAGGCTGGCATCCGTGGTCACCAGGATCCAATCCTGCATGCCGAATCTGCGGCCCTCCAATAGATGAGCCTCCTGCAACCACCACAGAAGGGATACCCTTGTCCTCGGCGACAGGGTTATCCGCAGGTGCATCTGAAGATGCGACCCTGACCATTTGTCCAACAGATCCCTTTGCATGGAATCTGCCGAAAGGGATTGCTTCGTAAGAAGCTACCATTTTTTTTTCCCAGGACTCTTGTGCATTGATGTACAGACACCTTTCCTGGTTTTAGGAGGTTCCTGACCAGGTCAGATAACTCCTTGGCTTTTTCTTCGGGAAGAAAAACCTTTTTCTGAACTGTGTCCAGAATCATCCCCAGGAACAGCAGACGAGTTGTCGGCATTAATTGGGATTTTGGAATATTCAGAATCCATCCGTGCTGCTTTAGCACCTCTTGAGATAGTGCTAAACCCATCTCTAGCTGTTCTCTGGACCTTGCCCTTATTAGGAGATCGTCCAAGTATGGGATAATTAATACGCCTTTTCTTCGAAGAAGAAATATTATCTCGGCCATTACCTTTGTAAAGACCCGAGGTGCCGTGGACAAACCAAACGGCAGCGTCTGAAACTGATAGTGACAGTTTTGTACAACGAACCTGAGGTACCCCTGGTGTGAGGGGTAATTGGAACGTGGAGATACGCATCCTTGATGTCCAAGGATACCATAAAGTCCCCTTCTTCCAGGTTCGCTATCACTGCTCTGAGTGACTCCATCTTGAACTTGAACTTCTTTATGTACAGGTTCAAGGACTTCAGATTTAGAATAGGCCTTACCGAGCCATCCGGCTTCGGTACCACAAAAAGAGTGGAATAATACCCCTTCCCTTGTTGTAGAAGAGGTACCTTGACTATCACCTGCTGAGAATACAGCTTGTGAATGGCTTCCAAAACCGTCTCCCTTTCTGAGGGGGACGTTGGTAAAGCAGACTTCAGGAAACGGCGAGGTGGCTCTGTCTCTAATTTCAACCTGTACCCCTGAGATATTATCTGCAGGATCCAGGGATTTACCTGCGAGTGAGCCCACTGCGCGCTGTAATTCTTGAGACGACCGCCTACCGCCCCCGAGTCCGCTTGCGAAGCCCCAGCGTCATGCTGAGGCTTTTGTAGAAGCCGGGGAGGGCTTCTGTTCCTGGGAAGGAGCTGCCTGTTGCTGTCTCTTCCCTCGTCCTCTGCCTCGTGGCAGATATGAATAGCCCTTTGCTCTCTTATTTTTAAAGGAACGAAAGGGCTGCGGTTGAAAGGTCGGTGCCTTTTTCTGTTGGGGAGTGACTTGAGGTAGAAAGGTGGATTTCCCGGCCGTAGCCGTGGCCACCAAATCCGATAGACCGACCCCAAATAACTCCTCTACGCATCGCCTGTCCACTGTCGTGTCCATAAAGCTCTTCTGGCCGAAATGGACATAGCACTTACCCGTGATGCCAGTGTGCAGATATCTCTCTGTGCATCACGCATATAAAGAAATGCATCCTTTATTTGTTCTAACGACAGTAAAATATTGTCCCTGTCCAGGGTATCAATATTTTCGATCAGGGACTCTGACCAAACTACCCCAGCACTGCACATCCAGGCAGTCGCAATAGCTGGTCGTAGTATAACACCTGCATGTGTGTATATACCTTTTTGGATATTTTCCATCCTCCTATCTGATGGATCTTTAAGTGCGGCCGTCTCAGGAGAGGGTAACGCCACTTGTTTTGATAAGCGTGTTAGCGCTTTGTCCACCCTAGGAGGTGTTTCCCAGCGCTCCCTAACCTCTGGCGGGAAAGGGTATAAAGCCAATAACTTCTTTGAAATTAGCAGTTTTTTATCGGGGCACCCCACGCTTCATCACACACGTCATTTAATTCTTCTGATTCGGTAAAAACTACTGGTAGTTTTTTCACACCCCACATAATACCCTGTTTAGTGGTACCTGTAGTATCAGCTAAATGTAACATCTCCTTTATTGCCAAAATCATATAACGTGTGGCCCTACTGGAAAATACGGTTGATTCGTCACCTTCACCACCGGAATCAGTGCCTGTGTCTGGGTCTGTGTCGACCGACTGAGGCAAGGGGCGTTTTACAGCCCCTGACGGTGTTTGAGGCGCCTGGACAGGCACTAATTGAGTGTCCGGCCGCCTCATGTCGGCAAACGACTGCTTAAGCGAGTTGACGCTATCCCGTAATTCCACAAATAAAGGCATCCATTCTGGTGTCGACCCCCTAGGAGGTGACATCCTCATATTTGGCAATTGCTCCGCCTCCACACCAATAACGTCCTCATACATGTCGACACACACGTACCGACACACAGCAGACACACAGGGAATGCTCTATACGAAGACAGGACCCACTAGCCCTTTGGGGAGACAGAGGGAGAGTCTGCCAGCACACACCAAAAAGTGCTATATATGACAGGGATAGCCTTATGATTAAGTGCTCCCTTATAGCTGCTTTTATATTAATATATTGCCATTTATTTTGCCCCCCCTCTCTGTTATACCCTGTTTCTGTAGTGCAGTGCAGGGGAGAGACCTGGGAGCCTTCCTGACCAGCGGAGCTGTGACAGAAAATGGCGCCGTGTGCTGAGGAGATAGGCCCCGCCCCTTTTTCGGCGGGCTCGTCTCCCGCTATTTAGTACATTTAGGCAGGGGTAAATATCTCCATATAGCCTCTGGGGCTATATGTGAGGTATTTTTAGCCTTTTTAAAGGTTTTCATTTGCCTCCCAGGGCGCCCCCCCCCCAGCGCCCTGCACCCTCAGTGACTGCCGTGTGAAGTGTGCTGAGAGGAAAATGGCGCACAGCTGCAGTGCTGTGCGCTACCTTAAGAAGACTGCAGGAGTCTTCAGCCGCCGATTCTGGACCTCTTCTTGCTTCAGCATCTGTGAGGGGGCCGGCGGCGTGGCTCCGGTGACCATCCAGGCTGTACCTGTGATCGTCCCTCTGGAGCTGATGTCCAGTAGCCAAGAAGCCAATCCATCCTGCACGCAGGTGAGTTCACTTCTTCTCCCCTCTGTCCCTCGTTGCAGTGATCCTGTTGCCAGCAGGAATCACTGTAAAATAAAAAACCTAAGCTAAACTTTTCTAAGCAGCTCATTAGGAGAGCCACCTAGAATTGCACCCTTCTCGGCCGGGCACAAAAATCTAACTGGAGTCTGGAGGAGGGTCATAGGGGGAGGAGCCAGTACACACCACCTGACCTGTAAAAGCTTTACTTTTGTGCCCTGTCTCCTGCGGAGCCGCTATTCCCCATGGTCCTTTCAGGAACCCCAGCATCCACTTAGGACGATAGAGAAAGAGGCAATTTGGAGGCCCTTGCACAAACTGGCTTGATTTTACCTAAGTTGTCCCCCCTTCAGTGTGTACTCCGAAAGAGTGTTTAGTGCAGCCGGTCACCTTGTCAGAGATCGGCGTAGGAGGTTACTTCCACACAATGTGGAGAAGATGATGTTCATCAAAATTAATTATAATCAATTCCTCCGTGGAGACATTTACCTGCAATTGCCTCCAGAAAGTACACAAGTACCTGTGATGGTGGATTCCAGTGGGGACGAATTAATACTCTGAGGAGGGGGATGTACACAGTGAAAGGGGTGAGGAATTGGACGATGAGGAGGAGGTGGACATCTTACCTCTGTAGAGCCAGTTTGTGCAGGGAGAGATTGATTGCTTCTTTTTTGGTGGAGGCCCAAACCAACCAGTCATTTCAGCCACAGTCGTGTGGCAGACCCTGTCGCAGAAATGATGGGTTTGTTAAAGTGTGCATGTCCTGTTTATACAACATAAGGGTGGGTGGGACAAAGGCAATTCCATCTTGCACCTCTTTTTTTTATTTTTTATCTTTGCATCTTGTGATGTTTGGTGCCAATTTTTTAAGTACCATCCTGTCTGACACTGCAGTGCCACTCCTAGATGGGCCAGGTGTTTGTGCCGGCCACTTGGGTCGCTTAGCTTAGTCATCCAGCGACCTCGATGCAAATTTTAGGACAAAAAATAATATTGTGAAGTGTGAGGTGTTCAGAATAGACTGGAAATGAGTGGAAATTATGTTTATTGAGGTTAATAATACTATAGGATCAAAATTACCCCCAAATTCTATGATTTCAGCTGTTTTTGAGGGGTTTTTGGGGAAAAAACACCCGAATCCAAAACACACCCGAATCCGACAAAAATTCTTAAGGGAGGTTTTGCCAAAACGCGTCCGAATCCAAAACACGACCGCGGAACCGAATCCAAAACCAAAACCCAAAAAATGTCCGGTGCACATCTCTAATATCTATATGTAATTACTAGTCCAGTGCAGTCTTATTGTTTATATGTGATAATTTCTGCATTGTACCTGTGACTATGTGTGCCTATAGCTGCTGTGTAGATTCTATTCTGTGTATCACATGTATTGCTTTAACTATATTCTGTACCCTGGGGGGCTAAATGCGTCAGGGTCTCATATAAAATATAGTGGTCCACAGGATATACTGTTTTGTATTTTTCACTGTGTGTTTCAGTCACCTCACACCGCTTAAATCCTCTGTTTGTGCTCTGTATTTGCTGTCACATAACACAGGTTTTTTTTTGCAGGTATTGATTGTCTGGCTCTATTGTACTGTTGCGCCCTAAGGCTACATTCCCAATAATGTCTGCTACACAGGGCGGGAAATCTGCAGACGCTCCTGCATCACGCAGTGCTGGCGCCACGGATTTGGCTTAGGAAAAGGTTTCAGCTGAGGGTTCAGGTACTGGGTGCCCTGCACCTTCCAGTCAGTCTGCAGCACCTTGGCAAATCAGGACCCACCTTGGGCTGCATTTACAAATATGCTGACTACGCTTGTAGTTGTAACACGGCTTACGCCACCTGTTAGACCTCCTGTGCCATTGCAGCCACATATAGTCCCTGTAGTTAACCCGCCGTGGGCGGATATTTTGTCTACCCAGTTACAACAATGAAATCAGTCTTTGGTTAGACAAAAAACCTACCCCTCGCCCTGTTGGGGCCAAGGGGTCATCTAAGCAGGCCATTTCTTCCTCACAGTCCACTAATATTTCGGATGATTCTTCCGATAAGGATGGGGATTATACTGATCCGTCAGACACTGATACAGTTGCTTCTGATGAGGAATCTACAACTCAAGTTGATGTTCCTGACCTAGTGGAGGCTACCAAACTGATTCTCAAGATTGATGATCCTCCTGTTACGTCTAAGAAACCTGATAAGTTCAAACGTCAGAAGGTTGCTAAAGTAGTTTTACCACATTCTGACCTTTTAATTGACATACGTCAGGAATCCTGGTCGTCTCCAGGAAAGAAATTTTTCCTGTCCAAAAAGATGCTAGCTCGTTATCCTATCCCTGCATACAGGGGCGGAACTGCCGGAGACAACGGAGTCCTTTGCTGCCAGGCTCCAGCCCTGAAGGGGGCACTTCTACTCCGTTATCCCCGCCAGCTTCTAGCCCAGGTCACGCTGTCCAAGCATCAATCATCTCATGCCTGCGACCGCGACGGCTGCAGCTCTTACTAACCGCAGCCTGCGCTATCCAATCCGAATACTTCTCCCCTGCTCCTCTCTCTCGTAATTGTGTGTGACTGCACTGTCTGCAACAGCCACAGCCAGCGCAGCTCCGCCTCCTCCTCCTGTTGCTGCTGCTGCTCTGATCTCCCCTCCCCTCACAGCCAGGCAATCGTCTCATGCAGGCAGAAGCTCCGCCTCCCAGACAACGAGGGGGCAGCTGCCTGCAGCAGTTAGTAACTTTAGAATGGTGACTCACACAGATGATTTCTAGGGGTATGTGTCTCGGGGCCCCACTCCTTAAAGGGCAATGCTCGATCAACAGGAGAAGGGGCAGGAGAAGACAGGACCGAGAAGACAGTGGCAGTGTCCCAGCAGAGGGCGGAGCTACCCAGACCTGGTTCCTTCAGTGTAACACTGCCCAGGGACAGAGATATGCTTCTGAGTAGGCATACTTTCCTAAACAGAGTACCACCCTGTATATAAAACAAGTAAGTAAACCAGCATTACATACTTCATGCTTCTTATGCAACAGTAACATGGAATAGTTTGAAAAAAATATAAGGAAATATGTATAGCTATACCCATGGCCAGTGCAAGGTAATTTGGCACCCTAGGCAAAATGTATGCCCCCTTCCCCCCTCTCACTGTGCCACTCAGCAACCCCCACACCTCACCCTGTCACCAGAGCCGGCGCAAGCCGCTCAGCAAAGGGATGCAGTGCAGGGAGGCGCCAAACTGAAGAGGCTCTTAGCCTCTCCCTGCTCTGCATCCCTGCTGCTGCCAGCTGCCGCTGCGCCTGTCACAGTGGATGACAGGTAGCGGCGCTGGCAGCGTGCAGCGCGGCTCCCTCCCCCTCCTCCTCCCCAGAGTGTGTATTCCTCCCCAGAGTGTGTATGCAGTGTGCGGCCTCAGCCCACACACTGCGCCGCTGACATCCCGATTCCCGATCTGCTTAGAGGGTGGGGACGTGGCCTAATCGTGGGCGCCGTGGCCACGCCCCTTTCGGGTGTTTCTTTTTAAAGTCCTTGCTGCACAGTGCAGAGTGGGTGCAGTGCCCGATCCCTGAGCCCCCCAGCCCTCAGCCAGGATCATTTCGAGGGGGGAGTGTGATCACTGTGATCACACTCCCCCCACTCACCCATACAGGAACACACTGTTAGGCGCCGAGGGTCCGCCCGTCAGTGCGGCCCGGCGCCTAGCAACTAGGGACGCCGCATGCGGACAGCCGCCGGCTCCCTAGCAACGCTAGACGCCGGGCGCACGGAGCCGCTCAGACCCTAGCAACGGGGACGCCACTGTCGGACCGCGTTCCCCGTTGCTGGGTCTAGATTAATCACCTCATTGGTATCCTGGCCGTGCAGCATGCAGCTGCACGGCATGATTGTTAATTACCCTGTCTGGCTCCTGATTGGAGAGCTCCCAGTTAAAGGCACTCTCTGGACTTCTCACAGACGCCGGTAATAGCTTCCTGTTTGCTGTGTCTGTTGCAGAGAGTTTTCCAGTCCTGTCTATCCGGTCGTTCCTGTCCTCAGTGGTCCAATACTCGGAAGTTGTCATCTTTTCCTGGAGTCCTGACCGAGCACCTTTAACATCCTGTGGTGTTCGTGAGTCGCGGCGTAGCCGTGTGTTGCGGCTTGACCGCTTACTATTTATTATTTGGTTACATTTTGTTTCGGAGCTTTTGCGGAGGATTCCGCTCCCACAAATCCACTCTGGTATCCAGCGGTGCTGGATAGGAGTAACGGATTCGTGGATTTTTGGTTGTCCTTTTCCCTGGCGGTTTGTCCGCACATACTTCTGGTTTAAGTTAGTTAGCTTGTAGCCCCTGGCCTGGTTGCTTAGTCAGAGGGCCCCTTGTTATCACCCTGTCTCGGATTTCCCTTTGTCTCCCATTAAGACCTGAGGGGGCATCGGAGTTGGGCAGACATAATCCGCCCTTCAAACGCGGCTGCCATGGGTTCAAGCAACCATAGTCTCGCAGGGGATTTCTGATAACACGGGCGAGACAACGGAGTTAGGGCGCCAGGGGTTACTAGGCTTTCCTGCTCCCGTAACCAGCATTCCATTCCAGTACTCTGACCTCCGTCATAAGATCACCTCTGGTCAGACGTACTGGTATCATAACATTATTACCGGCCAGACTAAAATTTAAAATTAAACAGGGTTTGATTTTTTCCCTTATTTCAGTTTGGAAGATTTGTCGGCCTCATGAATCCCACTGGTGTGGGGCCAAATCCTGGCCAGCTTCTAGTTAGTCAGATTCAAGAACTTACTCAGATGGTTCAGGATCTGTCCCTTCGGGTGAGGTCACAGGAAGATCTGTTACGGACTTCCCCGAGGGTCGTTCCTGAACCAAAAATGCATTTGCCTGACCGTTTTTCTGGGGATAGAAAGCAGTTTTTTAATTTTAAAGAGTCTTGTAAACTTTATTTTCGTTTAAGACCAGTCTCCTCAGGTACGGAATCTCAGCGGGTCGGAATTATTATTTCTTTACTTCAGGGGGATCCCCAGACCTGGGCTTTTGGTTTAAGAACTGACGATCCGGCATTGTTGTCTGTAGACGCCTTTCTGGGGTCTTTAGGGCTATTGTATAATGACCCTGATAGAGAGGCATCCGCCGAGAGTCATTTGCGTGCTCTCAGACAGGGTAAGAATCCCGCAGAGATTTATTGTACGGAGTTTCGCCGTTGGTCGAACGACTGTGGATGGAATGACCCAGCCCTGCGCAGTCAGTTTCGCCTCGGCTTATCTGAGTCTATAAAAGACAGTCTCCTTCAGTATCCCGCTCCTGAGACTCTTGATAAACTCATGGAGCTTTCTATTAAGATTGATCGTCGTCTCAGAGAGCGGAGGGCTGAAAAAGGAGCATCTGTCGGGTCTACTCCTGGTGTTTTTTCCATTCCTGTGGACATAGAGGAGCCCATGCAGATAGGTCTCTCCAAGCTGTCTCCTGAAGAAAGAACCAGAAGGCAAAATTCTGGTCTTTGTTTGTACTGTGGGAGTAAGGGACATTTTGCCCGTTATTGTCCGAACAAGTCGGGAAACGCCTCGACCAAGTGAATTGTGAGGGGGTTCACTTTGGTCTGCAGCTTATCTCCTCAAATAATTCACTGTTAGTCCCAGCTAAAGTTTCCTTTGGCAGCCTCTGTTCCTCGGTGTCGGCTTTTGTTGACAGTGGAGCTGCAGGGAACTTTATGGACTTAACGTGGGCCAAGGCCTTAGGTATTCCTCAGTTAGCCTTGGGTAGGTGTATCACCATGCATGGTTTAGATGGGAGTCCCTTGTCCAATGGGGTTATTTCTCTCTGTACACCTCCTGTACTATTTTCGGTAGGAGCTCTTCATTCCGAAAAAATTTAATTTTTCCTTACCCATTGCCCAGCAGTTCCAGTGGTTCTGGGTCACCCTTGGCTGGCCTTTCATAATCCCATCATTGATTGGCAGTCGGGGGAGATCTCACAGTGGGGTACCATCTGTAATAAGGAATGTATTACGCTTCCCATCAGAATAGCTGCTGTCATTCCCGCACCCATTCCTGTGGAATACCAGGATTTTGTTGATGTATTTTCCAAGGGCAATGCGGACATTCTGCCTCCCCATCGGCCTTATGATTGTGCTATTGAGCTAATTCCTGGTGCCACTTTGCCTAAGGGAAGGTTATATGTGTTATGAACCACAGGTAGTGGTTCATTCCTATTTTATGTTTATAAAGTTGTCTTGCATGCCAGGATTTCCTGTTGCTCTGTTTTAGAATACTCTTGTCTGCTGCCGCTGGTGAGTCTGTGCAATTGCAGCTTGTTCCCTTGTGTTCAGCCTCACCTGGCTGCTAATTGCATCTGGTCAGTTTGGAATCTTGCAACAAGGCAGCTGCATGGGATTATTAATTAGGCCTCTCTGTTATATGCTGGCTGTTTGCAATTCACAGATGCTGGTGATATTCCTTGGTTTGCAGTCTGCTTGAGTTCTGAGCTGGGTTCCTGCTAGTTCCTGAGCTTCCTGTGTCGATTCCTGTGTCAGTCCCTGTGTCGATTCCTATGTCTGATCCCGTGTACTGCCGTGAGGCGTTCCTGTCCTGAGGTCCAGTACCGTTGCCTGTGCAAGTTTCTGGCTTCTTGGTGTCCACCGGTCTGCCGTTTGGGATTCTGCCTGTCCTCCAGTTCTGAGAGTCTGTGTCAGCAGCATTGGGAGTTCCTGTCCGTTTGCCAGTATTCGTACCGGTTCCGTGAGTAGCGGCACTACCGCGTCCGTCGGCCTCGGCTGCTGTATTCCCTTATTATTTCTGTCACTGGTGTTTTGCAGAGGGTTCTGCTTATGCTGTCACCGCCGGTACACAAAAGTATTGTCGGCGTGTGGTCAGCATTTCCTTTGTTGTTCTTTTCCTTTGGCGGCAAGCCGCACATACTTTGGTTTTAGGTTTGTTAGTAGCCCCTGGCCTTGTTGTTTAGTCAGAGGGTCCCTTGTTATCACCCTGTCTCGGTTCACTCTTTGTCTCTCATTAAGACCTGAGGGGGCATCGAAGTTGGGCAGACGTAATCCGCCCTTCAAACGCGGCTGCCATGGGCTCAAGCAACCATAGTCTCGCAAGAGTGTACTGACAGCACGGGTGAGACAACGGAGATAGGGCGCCAGGGGCTATTCCCTTTCCATTCCCCTTTCCCAGCATTCCGTCCTGGTGCTCTGGACTCGCTTCATAACATCTCCCTTGTTCTGAGCACCAGGAACCTAACATTATCACCAGCCATACCACAAAAAAGAAATAAAACTTTTTTCTTTTTTGGCCCAGTCCAGTGTCTAGTCTAGAATCCAGTCCTGTCTAGAGTCCGGTGTTTAGAATCCAGTCCGGTGTTTAGAATCCAGTCCGGTGTTTAGAATCCAGTCCGGTGTTTAGAATCCAGTCCGGTGTTGAGAATCCAGTCCGGTGTTTAGAATCCAGTCCGGTGTTTAGAATCCAGTCCGGTGTTAAAAAAAAAAAAAAAAAAAAAGTCTTGTTTTGTTTAGCAAAATTTAGTCTTGCCTTGTCTTGCCTTGTCTTGTCTTGTCTTGTCTAGTTTTAAATCCTCCTATGTCTACTATGCAAGCCCTGCAGGCATCTCTCGCAGCCCTGAACTCTGTATTCAGTGCTTTGAGACCAGAGCGACTAGAAGTTTTGCAGCAATCCCTAAAGCAACTGCAAAACCTACTGACTAAAATCTTGCTCATCTTGCCAGAAGTCGTTGAGAGTACATCTATCTCTAAAGAGACTCTTGTTCACAGTATGGTGACAAGAGAATCCTCTGGTTTAATTGAAGAGAAAAGATTTAAAAGTTTTCTGCGGCCCAGGCTCTCAGAAGAGGAGCGTCTGCGTCGCAGAAACTTAAACTTGTGCCTATATTGTGGGGGTTTAGGCCACTATCTGCAGACCTGTGAGTTGCGCAAGCCAAAGTGTGGTGACGAGTCTTGCCCTCTGGCCAAGTTGAGTCAGGATACAAGACCTACTCCTGTCTCTACTGTGGCAGAGGTACTTGTCACACAACCCACACTAAAAAGCTCTCTGTAATTGGGGTCCTTGGGCAAGGGAGCCCCATTATAGATTCAGGAATCAAAAAAGAATGTTTTTCTCCTCTCTTGAGGTTCCTGTGGAAGCGGAGTTGCAAGCCCCTGGAGTGGTGCCCGTAGCCCAGGGTCCTGGAGTGGTGCCCGTAGCCCAGGGTCCTGGAGTGGTGCCCGTAGCCCAGGGTCCTGGAGTGGTGCCCGTAGCCCAGGGTCCTGGAGTGGTGCCCGTAGCCCAGGGTCCTGGAGTGGTGCCCGTAGCCCAGGGTCCTGGAGTGGTGCCCGATGCTCAGGTTCTTGGTGCGGTACCCGATGCCCAGAGTGCTGGAGCGGTACCCGATGCCCAGAGTGCTGGAGCGGTACCCGATGCCCAGAGTGCTGGAGCGGTACCCGATGCCCAGAGTGCTGGAGCGGTACCCGATGCCCAGAGTGCTGGAGCGGTACCCGATGCCCAGAGTGCTGGAGCGGTACCCGATGCCCAGAGTGCTGGAGCGGTACCCGATGCCCAGAGTGCTGGAGCGGTACCCGATGCCCTAGCTTATAGAGGGACATCAAATATTATAGTTCAGGTGTCCATACCGGAAGGGGTCTCAGAAGCTGTCACCCCAGGTAGGGACTTGAAAAGCGCAACCCAAGAAAGGGTCTCTAAAACCATAGTTCTTGAAGGGAACTCGAGAAGCAAAACCCCAGAAGGGATCTTTGAAGTAATATCCCCAAGTGGGGTCTCGAGAGACGCAGCCCCAAAGAAGGGTCTAGAAGTCGCTTCCCCAGGAAAGAACTTAAGAAGCATAGCATTAGTGGAGGATCTGAACGTTATTACTTCAGCAAAAGTCCCGGAAGTCATAGTCCCGGGAGAACTTTCGATAATTATCGACTCGGAGAGGGAGGCCGATGGCCCGATCCCAGTCAGGGAGGCCAACGGCCCGGTCCCAGTAAAAGAATCCGAGGTGCTGGCCCCAGCGGGGTTCCCGGAGGCCACTGCCCCAGCGGGGTTCCCGGAGGCCACTGCCCCAGCGGGGTTCCCGGAGGCCACTGCCCCAGCGGGGTTCCCGGAGGCCACTGCCCCGGCGGGGTTCCCGGAAGTCTCTGCCCCGGGTGGGGTTCAGGAAGTCTCTGCCCCGGGTGGGGTTCAGGAAGTCTCTGCCCCGGGTGGGGCTCAGAAAGTCACTGCCCCGGGTGGGGTTCAGAAAGTCACTGCCCCGGGTGGGGTTCAGAAAGTCACTGCCCCGGGTGGGGTTCAGAAAGTCACTGCCCCGGGTGGGGTTCAGAAAGTCACTGCCCCGGGTGGGGTTCAGAAAGTCACTGCCCCGGGTGGGGTTCAGAAAGTCTCAGCCTCGAGTAAGGTCAATAGTGACCAGGTCCTAGCAAAGCACTCTAGTCAGTCAGATGAGAAGGAAACAGATCCTGACTCTGATATCTCAACATCCATAATCTTTGATGGGGACTTAGCCCAATTTTTGACACTTTACAAACACTATTACATTATTATGTTGTCTAGACCATTTCTGGGCATCACTTCAGAGAACATTGTGCTTTATCTGATTTATTCTTTTAGAGGAGAGCCTTTTGAGTGGGCGACCAGCCTAATGAAAGCTGAAGATCCCATTCTTCAGGATCCCCTAGCATTCAGTGATGCAATTATTAAAAGATATGGTTCCAAAGAAATTGGTTCAGGTTCCTCTAGGTCACCCGTCTTATATACTGAGAGTCCACCAAATACTGTAAACTCAGCACAAGAGTCTCAGCCCGTTGTTTTGACTGCAGGATGTGCTTTTCTGACTTCTTCTTCTAATAATAGTACTTTACCAGAAAGTTCAGCTCCCAAGGGTAAGAGACCTGTCTCTGATTTGAACGCAGCCTTGCTGGGTGGTACCATCAGTTCAGACAATGTGTGGGGAATTACCTTGGTCAGACCTAAAGAGCTTTGTAAAAAGAAGAAGAAGAAGAAGAAAAAGAAATAATTTTTGACTCTTGCCTTGATAAAAAAAAAAGAGTTTTTTTTGTTTTTTGTTTTTTCCCCTTGTCTTGTGTCCAGTGGCCACCATCAAGGGGAGGGCACTGTTACAAGTTGTTGCTACAGCTTGTTTTTGTTTTCTTGTCTGTTAGACCAGTGTGTCAGGGTTTTTTTTTTGTATCCCTTGTTCTGGATAGTCTGAATTTTGGGGTCTTTTGACCCCTCCTCAAGGGGGGGTAATGTTATGAGCCACGGCTGTGGCTCATTCCTGTTTTGCAGTTTTGTTCTGTATTTCATGTTATACTTCTGTTTATGTTCCCCGTGGGTGCCATGGGGTGCTCGGAGCTCACCCTTAAGGAGGGGATACTGTTATGAACCACAGGTAGTGGTTCATTCCTATTTTATGTTTATAAAGTTGTCTTGCATGCCAGGATTTCCTGTTGCTCTGTTTTAGAATACTCTTGTCTGCTGCCGCTGGTGAGTCTGTGCAATTGCAGCTTGTTCCCTTGTGTTCAGCCTCACCTGGCTGCTAATTGCATCTGGTCAGTTTGGAATCTTGCAACAAGGCAGCTGCATGGGATTATTAATTAGGCCTCTCTGTTATATGCTGGCTGTTTGCAATTCACAGATGCTGGTGATATTCCTTGGTTTGCAGTCTGCTTGAGTTCTGAGCTGGGTTCCTGCTAGTTCCTGAGCTTCCTGTGTCGATTCCTGTGTCAGTCCCTGTGTCGATTCCTATGTCTGATCCCGTGTACTGCCGTGAGGCGTTCCTGTCCTGAGGTCCAGTACCGTTGCCTGTGCAAGTTTCTGGCTTCTTGGTGTCCACCGGTCTGCCGTTTGGGATTCTGCCTGTCCTCCAGTTCTGAGAGTCTGTGTCAGCAGCATTGGGAGTTCCTGTCCGTTTGCCAGTATTCGTACCGGTTCCGTGAGTAGCGGCACTACCGCGTCCGTCGGCCTCGGCTGCTGTATTCCCTTATTATTTCTGTCACTGGTGTTTTGCAGAGGGTTCTGCTTATGCTGTCACCGCCGGTACACAAAAGTATTGTCGGCGTGTGGTCAGCATTTCCTTTGTTGTTCTTTTCCTTTGGCGGCAAGCCGCACATACTTTGGTTTTAGGTTTGTTAGTAGCCCCTGGCCTTGTTGTTTAGTCAGAGGGTCCCTTGTTATCACCCTGTCTCGGTTCACTCTTTGTCTCTCATTAAGACCTGAGGGGGCATCGAAGTTGGGCAGACGTAATCCGCCCTTCAAACGCGGCTGCCATGGGCTCAAGCAACCATAGTCTCGCAAGAGTGTACTGACAGCACGGGTGAGACAACGGAGATAGGGCGCCAGGGGCTATTCCCTTTCCATTCCCCTTTCCCAGCATTCCGTCCTGGTGCTCTGGACTCGCTTCATAACATCTCCCTTGTTCTGAGCACCAGGAACCTAACAATATGCATTGTCCGGACCAGAAACTGTGGCCATGAATGAATATGTTAAAGAAAGCCTAGGGAAAGGATTTATCAGGCCGTCTAAATCCCCTTTAAGTGCAGGCTTCTTCTTTGTGGAGAAGAAGGATGGATCACTCAGACCTTGCATTGACTTTAGAGCCTTGAATAAAATCTCAGTAAAAAATACTTACCCTTTGCCGCTGATTTCTGTCCTCTTTGATCAGCTACGTTCGGCTGTGATTTTTTCTAAGATTGACCTGAGAGGAGCATATAACCTCATCCGAATCAAGTCAGGGGATGAGTGGAAAACGGCATTCAGTACTCAGTCGGGTCACTATGAGTATCTGGTTATGCCATTCGGCCTGTCTAACGCTCCGGCAGTTTTCCAGGATCTCATTAACGATGTGCTCCGTGATTTTCTTGGAAGATTCGTAGTAGTCTATTTAGACGATATCTTGATATATTCTGACTCTATTGAACAACACGTTACCCAGGTGCGTCAGGTTCTAAAAAAATTACGTGAAAATCACCTATATGCCAAGCTGGAGAAGTGTGAATTTCATGTCACAGAGGTATCCTTTTTAGGGTACATTATTTCCCCTCGGGGATTCTGTATGGAACCGAAGAAGCTCCAAGCCATCCTTAGTTGGGCGCAACCCACCAACTTAAAAGCAATTCAGCGCTTTTTAGGGTTTGCGAATTATTATAGAAGATTTATTCACTCTTTCTCCGACCTAGTTGCTCCCATTGTGGCACTGACTAAGAAGGGAGCGGATCCAACCAACTGGTCACGTGAAGCTGAGTTATCTTTTCAGGCCTTGAAACAAGCCTTTGTCTCAGCCCCGGTCCTCAGACATCCCAACCCAGAATTGCCTTTCATTGTTGAGGTTGATGCCTCGGAGGTTGGAGTAGGGGCTATCCTATCTCAGAAGGATCCGGATTCTCTAGAATTACATCCTTGTGCCTTTATGTCCAGGAAATTCTCATCTGCTGAATCCAACTACGATGTTGGTAACCGGGAATTACTGGCTATTAAATGGGCTTTCGAGGAGTGGAGGCATTGGCTTGAGGGAGCAACACATACCATTTCAGTTTTGACTGATCACAAAAATCTTCAGTACATTGAATCAGCTAAACGGCTGAATGCCCGGCAAGCTCGTTGGGCTTTATTTTTTACTCGTTTCAAGTTTATTATCACCTTCAGGCCAGGTTCCAAGAATGCCAAGGCGGATGCCCTGTCACGCAGTTTTCTTCCAGTTCATGATAACAGTCCTGTTACTCCCATACTTCCGTCTTCAGTCATTCGGGCAGGCCTCACACAAGATTTATTTACCCAGTTAAAGCAGCTTCAACATCAAGCTCCTGGAAATACTCCTGCTGGTCGTCTTTATGTCCCTGAGTTTTTGAGAGCAACCGTTTTGACGGAGTTTCATGATAGCAAAGTTGCCGGGCATCCGGGGATCGCTAAGACTTTGGAATTAGTCTCCCGCTCAGTATGGTGGCCTGGTCTTTCCAAAGACATTAAGGAGTTTGTTTTTTCGTGTCAGGTCTGTGCACAGCATAAAGTTCCCCGTTCCTTGCCTATCGGTCAACTTATGCCCTTGAATGTTCCTCTCAGGCCATGGTCTCATATTTCCATGGATTTTGTGGTGGACCTCCCTCTGTCAGCCGGATGCCGAGTCATATGGGTGGTAGTTGACCGTTTTAGCAAGATGGCCCATTTCATTGCTCTTCCCCGATTGCCATCTGCCCAGGGATTGGCAGTTTTGTTCCTCCGCCATGTTTTCAGACTCCATGGGTTACCCACTGATATTGTTTCTGATCGGGGTCCACAATTCATTGCACAATTTTGGAAGTCTTTTTGTGCCTCTTTAAAGATGAAATTGTCTTTAACATCTGGCTACCATCCCCAATCCAACGGGCAGACTGAGCGAGTTAATCAATCATTAAAACAATATTTGCGTTTGTACTCGGCCAAACTCCAAAATGACTGGTCCGAGTTTCTTCCGTTGGCGGAGTTTGCTTACAGCAATGCCTGTCATTCCTCCACCAATGTGTCTCCATTTTTTACAGTTTTTGGTTTTCACCCCAGAGCTAATTCCTTTTTTCAACATTCCTCTGTCTCCTCACTGACATTGACCGCTCATCTCAGACTCATTTGGAGAAAAGTGCACCTTGCTCTCAGAAAAGCGGCATTTCGGGAGAAAAAATGTTCTGACAGGCTCCGGCGGCCGTGCACTTTTAAAGTTGGAGATAGGGTGTGGTTGTCGACTCGCAACATTAGACTTCGACAAACCTCAGCCAGATTGGGCCCTAAATTTATTGGACCATTTCATATTATAAAAAAAATCAATCCAGTTGCTTTCCGGTTACGTTTACCAAGAACTCTCCGGATCGGAAATACTTTCCATTGCTCCCTGTTGAAACCATACGTTTCTTCCAGTAGATTTCCTCGGAAGATCTCTCAGGGGAAATCACCAATAGATGTACAGGGTCAGCAGGAGTTCTTGGTGGAGAAGGTTCTCGATTCCAAGTTGTCCCGGGGTCGGCTTTATTTTTTGGTACATTGGAGAGGTTATGGTCCAGAAGAAAGGTCTTTGGTCCTGGATGAGGATCTCCATGCCCCGAGGCTCAAAAAGGCATTTTTTCGAGAATTTCCTCAGAAACCTGGCCTTAGGGGTTCCTTGACCCCTCCTCAAGGGGGGGTACTGTTAGGCGCCGAGGGTCCGCCCGTCAGTGCGGCCCGGCGCCTAGCAACTATGGACGCCGCATGCGGACAGCCGCCGGCTCCCTAGCAATGCTAGACGCCGGGCGCACGGAGCCGCTCAGACCCTAGCAACGGGGACGCCACTGTCGGACCGCGTTCCCCGTTGCTGGGTCTAGATTAATCACCTCATTGGTATCCTGGCCGTGCAGCATGCAGCTGCACGGCATGATTGTTAATTACCCTGTCTGGCTCCTGATTGGAGAGCTCCCAGTTAAAGGCACTCTCTGGACTTCTCACAGACGCCGGTAATAGCTTCCTGTTTGCTGTGTCTGTTGCAGAGAGTTTTCCAGTCCTGTCTATCCGGTCGTTCCTGTCCTCAGTGGTCCAATACTCGGAAGTTGTCATCTTTTCCTGGAGTCCTGACCGAGCACCTTTAACATCCTGTGGTGTTCGTGAGTCGCGGCGTAGCCGTGTGTTGCGGCTTGACCGCTTACTATTTATTATTTGGTTACATTTTGTTTCGGAGCTTTTGCGGAGGATTCCGCTCCCACAAATCCACTCTGGTATCCAGCGGTGCTGGATAGGAGTAACGGATTCGTGGATTTTTGGTTGTCCTTTTCCCTGGCGGTTTGTCCGCACATACTTCTGGTTTAAGTTAGTTAGCTTGTAGCCCCTGGCCTGGTTGCTTAGTCAGAGGGCCCCTTGTTATCACCCTGTCTCGGATTTCCCTTTGTCTCCCATTAAGACCTGAGGGGGCATCGGAGTTGGGCAGACATAATCCGCCCTTCAAACGCGGCTGCCATGGGCTCAAGCAACCATAGTCTCGCAGGGGATTTCTGATAACACGGGCGAGACAACGGAGTTAGGGCGCCAGGGGTTACTAGGCTTTCCTGCTCCCGTAACCAGCATTCCATTCCAGTACTCTGACCTCCGTCATAAGATCACCTCTGGTCAGACGTACTGGTATCATAACACACACAGTGAGTGGATCAGTATTAGCAGCAGCAGCAGCCTCTCTGCCCCACTGCAGAACAACACACTGCAGCATGTGCTGTGCTGCCAAGATGAGAGCTGTACTGCCGTCCAGTAAGGTGGGAGTGTAGCGGACCAGGGCCCCCTCCGGGCTCCTCCATCAGTCCCAGGCCCAAGTAATTAGTACCCGCTCCCTCCCCCTCGTCACTGACAGCATACTAAAGAGCCATTGGAGTAACGGAGCCTGCGAGAAACCGGCGAAGAAGAGAGAGGAGGAGCAGCGCCCGAGCCGGGACCTCCTGCAGGTACCGGGGCCGCACTGTGGAGGGAACGAGGGCTGTACCTGGCATAGGGGGTCATTCAGAGATGAACGCAGATCGCTGAATATGCAGCCGGATCTGCGTTCATCTCTGCACATGCTCAGGGCCGCCCAGCACAAAGCAAGGCTGCCCAGCATGTGTAGCGCCACCTGCCGATGCAGCCGCAATTACATTGCCGATGCATCTGATGTAAGGTTGACCCCTGGCTGCGCTGTCAGCCGCCTTTTTTCTTCTTCTTTTTTTCAGACACTACTATGCAGTGTAATGTGACTGACGGACACTACTGTGCGGTGTAATGTGACTGACGGACACTACTATGCGGTGTAATGTGACTGACGGACACTACTGTGCAGTGTAATGTGACTGACGGACACTACTGTGCTGTGTAATGTGACTGACGGACACTACTGTGCGGTGTAATGTGACTGACGGACACTACTGTGCGGTGTAATGTGACTGACGGACAATACTGTGCTGTGTAATGTGACTGACGGACACTACTGTGCTGTGTAATTTGACTGACGGACACTACTGTGCTGTGTAATGTGACTGACGGACACTACTGTGCTGTGTAATGTGACTGACGGACACTACTGTGCAGTGTAATGTGACTAAAGGACATACTATGTGGTGTAATGTGACGAGCGAACAATACTGTGCAGCGTAATGTGACTAGTGAACACTACTATGCGGTGTAATGTGACTAATGGACCCTACTATGCAGTGTAATGTGACTAACAGACACTACTGTGCAGTGTAATGTGTGTAATGGACACTACTATGAGGTGTAATGTGACTAGCGAACACTACTGTGCGGTGTTATGTGAGTAACGGACACTACTGTGCAGTATAATGTGCGTAATGGACACTACTGTGCAGTATAATGTGCGTAACGGACACTACTGTGCAGTATAATGTGAGTAACGGACACTACTGTGCAGTGTAATGTGACTAGTGAACACTACTATGCGGTGTAATGTGACTAACTGACACTACTATGTGGTGTAATGTGACTAGCGAACACTACTGTGCAGTGTAATGAGACTAACCGACACTACTATGCTGTGTAATGTGACTAACGGAAACTACTGTGCGGTGTACTGTGATCAACGGACACTACTGTGCGGTGTAATATGACTAGCGAACACTACTGTGCGGTGTAATGTGACTAGCGAACACTACTGTGCGGTGTAATGTGACTAATGGAAACTACTATGAGGTGTAATGTGACTAGCGAACACTACTGTGCTGTGTAATGTGACTAGCAAACACTACTGTGCGGTGTAATGTGACTACTGGACACTGCTATGAGGTGTAATGTGACTAGCGAACACTACTGTGCGGTGTAATGTGACTAGCGAACACTACTGTGCGGTGTAATGTGAATTGGTACTATTCTGTGGCCCCTATATTTTTGGCGCTACCCCCTGCTGGGGGAAGTGGCATGTGTAAAAGGATGCTCTACCTGGTGCAAAGTGTAAAAGGGTGCTCTACCTGAAATAATGTGTGACTGGCTCTACCTGGTGCAATATGTAAAAGGGGGCTGTATCTGGCGTAATGTATATAAGGGGCACTACCTGGCGTAATGTATATAAGTGGTACTACTGTGTGGCATAATTTTGAATGATGGAGACTACTGTGCGTCATAATTATTTTACGCCCCTATATTTTATGTAATTTTTATATGACCCTATATTTATGGATCTTGAGGGGGGGGGGGACACACCAAAATGTCTAGTTATAGCTCTGAGGATGAGATCGGTCACATTTGTATTTGTAGAAAGGCGCAAAATTGATAGTTTGCAGGAGGGCGCCGAACACCCTAGCACCGGCCCTGCCTGTCACTGTCACTCAAAGTGCCCCCCCCCTTACTCGATCTCTCAGCAACAATCCCATCCTCACTCTGTCTCTCAATAACCCCCCCTCACTCTGTGTCTCTCAATAATCCTCCCTCACTCTGTCTCTCAATAATCCCCCCACTCTGTGTCTCTCAATAATCCCCCCTCACTCTCTCTCTATAACCCCCCCCCTCACTCTGTCTCTCTCAATAACCCCCCCCCTCACTCTGTCTCTCTCAATAATCCTCCCCCCTCACTGTGTCTCTCAGCAACCCCCACCCCTCATTCAGTCTCATACCACATCAAATATCAATTGTGTATGTCCTAATAAGCACTATTAATGTATTTTTTTATTATATAATTGTATTGAATTATATTTTTTATTTAATTGAATTATATAGGGACACCTGTGTATTAAAAGGAGTAGCATATTCCTTATACCCCTTTCACACCGCAATGCCAGGTCGCATCTGGGAATTGGAATTGGGTCCTTCCCAGATGCGTTCCGGCATTGGACCCTTTCACACTGCCCTCCCGACACAGCAATATGCCGGGTCGGGTTGCAATATGGAGGCGGGGACAGAGTCGGCATCGGGGCGGGTGCGCAGGCGGCGCTGGGAGTTGACATCATCACCGCGCCACCTCTTCCTATGCAGTGAACATGTCCCGGGTTGCATCGACCTGGCAACCCGTTCACACTGCACTTGACCTGGAAATAACACTGCTTTATTCCCGGGCTGAATTACCAGGTCAGGCGATCCGGGAATTAGTCATGGCCCCTTTCACACCACACAGCGACCGGTGTCGTCCCGACAATATAGATGGTCAATACCTGGTTATTTGTGCAGCGTGAAAGGGGTATTACTAACATGTACAGTGTTGCAGAATATTTGGTGCACCAGGAGGCCTGGTGGACACAGAGCCGGCCTTAGGTATATGCAAACGAGGCAAATGCCTAGGGCATTTGGTATTCTTAGGGGCACCAGCAGCTTCTGCTGATTAAAATGATATGCGGCATGCCTATATTCTGTATGTGATTGCGGCTGTATCTGCTTTCAAAATGCTACATTGCAGTGTATTTCTGGATATCACTGTAATGCAGCATTTCATATGCAGATACAGCCGCAGTTGTACACAGAATATAGACATGCTGCATATCATTTTAAGCAGCAGAAGCTGCTTGTGCATCCTAGCCGCATAGTAATGCAAATAATATGATGCATTTTCATAAACAAAAGGCGCCCGACGTTAGCAGAGCTACCAGGTGACTCATGCCAGGCATCTCCTGCAGAACTAGCAGCGGTGCTAGGGGGCACCAGCCAAAATGTTGCCTAAGGCATCATATTGGTTAGGGCCGGCTCTGGGTGGACATAATGAGTGATTTGTTTTGGACTGTGTATGCGTCAGAGTCATACTGTACGTGCACCAAACTCAGATTACTTGCGGTGGTCGTAGTGAGGAGTACGGATGGTGTAGTGGTTAGCATTATTGCCTTACACTGATGTCTTTGGGTCAATTCTCACCATGGCCCTAACTGTGTGGAGTTTGTATATTCTCCCGGTGCTGCATGTGTTTCCCCCGGGTACTACAGTTTCCTCCCACAATCCAATATATGCTGGTAGTTTATTTGGCCCTTGACCAAAAAAAATAAAATTGACCCTCGTGTGTAAGTGTTAGCATGTACATATTTATAGAGCAGACTAGATGGGCCAAGTGGTTGTTATCTGCCGTCACATTCTATGTTTCTATGAGGAGATGGCACTGCCACAGCCCTCATTCAGTGTCAACTGTTACTATGTAAGGTATGAGGGACATTAAATTCTATTGTGTCTGCATATACTGTATGTGTATCTGTGTATACTTTATATGTGTCTGGATATATGTGTCTGAGTAACTACTGTATATATATATATATATATATATATAATGTTTTTATGTAATTATACTGTATGTGTCTGTGTAACTGTATCTATATATATATATATATATATATATATATATATATGTATCTGTAACTCTGTATATGTGTATATGTATCTGTGTAACTGTATATGTAAATGTGTATCTGTGCAACTCTGTACAGGCGGAACTCCCGCGGGCATTGCGACACTGGGGTATATTTACTAAGGTCCCGATTTTGACCGAGATGGTGTTTTTTCTTCAAAGTGTCATCTCGGGAATTTACTAAACTCAAATCACGGCAGTGATGAAGGCATTCGTATTTTTTTGGAACTCAAAGAAAGAAATTACGAATGAATACACCATCGGTCAAATACGCCTGTTATTTGGTAGAACTCTGTTATTTACTAAAAAGTGTAATTCACAAACACTGCCGGCAATAGCCAAACACTGCCGTGAAAAAATACAAATCGTAAAAAAGTGCTAAAATAAAACAGACCTGCTTTTTTTTACCGTGTTCTGATAGGCATGCACGGATCCGTGCATGTTTATCAGTGGGAAGGGGTGGGAAAGTGCTAAATTTGTTGAAAAAAAATGCGTGGGGTTCCCCCTCCTAAGCAAAACCAGCCTCGGGCTCTTTGAGCCGGTCCGGGTTGAAAAAATATGGGGGGAAAAATGACAGGGGTTCCCCCATATTTAATCAACCAGCACCGGGCTCTGCGCCTGGTCCTGGTTCCAAAAATACGGGGGACAAAAAGCGTAGGGGTCCCCCGTATTTTTTAAACCAGCACCGGGCTCCACTAGCCAGGTACATAATGCCACAGCCGGGGGACACTTTTATATTGGTCCCTGCGACCCTGGCATTACATACCCAACTAGTCACCCCTGGCCGGGGTACCCTGGAGGAGTGGGAACCCCTTAAATCAAGGGGTACCCCCCTCCAGCCACCCAAGGGCCAGGGGTGAAGCCCGAGGCTGTCCCCCCATCCAAGGGCGGCGGATGGGGGGCCGATAGCCTTTTTGTCAAAATGTGAATATTATTTTTAGTAGCAGTACTACAAGTCCCAGCAAGCCTCCCCCGCAAGCTGGTACTTGGAGAACCACAAGTACCAGCATGCGGAGGAAAACCGTGCCCGCTGGTACCTGTAGTACTACTACTAAAAAAAATACCCCAATAAAAACAGGACACACACACCTTGAAAGTAAAAGTGTATTACATACATGCACACCTCCAAACATACATACTTACCTATGTTCACACGAGGGTTGGTCCTCTTCTCCATGTAGAATCCATGGGGTACCTGTGGGAAAAATTATACTCACATAATCCAGTGTAGATCGGTCCTCTTCTGTTCTTTTTGTAATCCACGTACTTTGCAAAATAAAAAAACGGACACACGACCACGCACTGAAAGGGGCCCCATGTTTTCACATGGGACCCCTTTCCCCAACTGCCAGGAACCCCCCCTGACTTCTGTCTAAGAGGGTTCCTTCAGCCAATCAGGGAGTGCCACGTCGTGGCACCCTCCTGATTGGCTGTGTGCTCCTGTAGTGTCTGTCAGGCAGCACACGGCAGTGATACAATGTAGCGCCTATGCGCTCCATTGTAACCAATGGTGGGTACTTTGTGGTCAGCGGTTGACCGAAAGTAACCTCACCGCTGACCACAAAGTTCCCACAGGTAAGTATGTATGTTTGGAGGTGTGCATGTATGTAATAAACTTTTACTTTCAAGGTGTGTGTGTCCTGTTTTTATTGGGGTATTTTTTTAGTAGTAGTACTACAGGTACCAGCGGGCCCGGTTTTCCTCCGCATGCTGGTACTTGTGGCTCTCCAAGTACCAGCTTGCGGGGGAGGCTTGCGGGGACTTGTAGTACTGCTACTAAAAACAATATTCAAATTTTGACAAAAAGGCTATCAGCCCCCCATCCGCCGCCCTTGGATGAGGGGGACAGCCTCGGGCTTCACCCCTGGCCCTTGGGTGGCTGGAGGGGGGGGACCCCTTGATTTAAGGGGTTCCCACTCCTCCAGGGTACCCTGGCCAGGGGTGACTAGTTGGGTATGTAATGCCAGGGCCGCAGGGACCAATATAAAAGTGTCCCCTGGCTGTGGCATTATGTACCTGGCTAGTGGAGCCCGGTGCTGGTTTAAAAAATACGGGGGACCCCTACGCTTTTTGTCCCCCGTATTTTTGGAACCAGGACCAGGCGCAGAGCCCGGTGCTGGTTGATTAAATATGGGGGAACCCCTGTCATTTTTCCCCCCATATTTTTTCAACCAGGACCGGCTCAAAAAGCCCGAGGCTGGTTTTGTTTAGGTGGGGGGACCCCACGCATTTTTTTGGGGGGATTTTTAACAATGTTTTATTTTTTACGAATGGTGCACAATGAAGCCCAGCACGGATCTCACAGATCCGGCCGAGATTCATTGTGTTAATGTCGGTAGTGTTTTACAATTCACTCCCGTAAAACACTGCCAAAAAATACGAATGACATCGACATCGGAAAATACGAACATGCAGAATACGACAGCTTAGTAAATTAGTCGTAAAAAATTAAAAAAGTTGCAATTTTACACTTTCGATGTCATTCGTGTTTGAACTTTAACCTCATTCTGAAAAATACGGATTTTAGTAAATATACCCCATTGTCTGCATTATATGGCAGTCACTGCGACACTGCATTATATGGTGGGCACTGAAAATCTCTGTATAATTTGGCGGTCACAAAAATGCTCTCCATATTGTCTGGAGGTCATAAAAATGCATTAAGTGGTGTACAGCAGTCACAGAAATGTTCTCTGTGTTTTTGGTGGTCATTAAATTGCTCTGCGCATACATCATTAGCTGAGATTTCACTCATGCTAATTGTATCAAATTATCAGTACAAATTTGCATAGATTTACATCCATGGGTGGACATGAGCGCTAACAGGTTGGCATGGGAAGGGGGGACACCCAAGATCTATCTTGCCTCCGGGCGACTGATATGAAGTTACGCCACTGCCTGCATAGTTGAGTAACAAGTGAGAAACTACACCGCTGGTGGACTCTCATGTCGCCCGTCTAGTGATATCTTCTACTCTGCCTGTCACCACTGTCACCTCACTGAAGTAACTGACGGAAAAGTGTGTGGAGGGATGCCTGAAGTCTATTTACACACTTACCGGTGCTGTGCATAGTCCCACTATGGCGGCCTCTTGGGCTTCAAAAGCTATTGAAGCATGGGTTCAGGCAATTGAGGATGAGCTACCTCTAAAAAATGTTGACACTGCCGGACAATATCTGTCGTATATTACCACAGCCTCTCACTATATTCAGGAGGCAGCCTCTGATGCAGGTGTAATGGTGGTCAAGGCGTCTACTACGTCTATCCTGGCTCGCCGGATTTTGTGGTTAAGGTCCTGGAAAGTGGACTCCAAAAAAACCTTGGAGGTGCTCCTTTTCAAGGGAGATATACTATTTGGGGAGGATCTGAGCAAGATCGTGACTGACTTGGCAACAGCTAAGACTGCATTTCTCCCAAGTACTAATCTTTCTGCTTCAAAGTCTAAGAGTACCACTTTTCGTTCCTTTCGACCTCCAGGTAAAGCAAAGGGTCAGGCATACCCAAGACAGGCTCATACTTCCAAAACCACCAAGCCCAAGTCTAAGCAATCTTGGGCCGCCCGTCAGCCTGCTTTCAAACAGGACAAGCCTGCGGCATGACGGGCGGGACTTCCCCTGGGGGACCCCAGGGTGAGAGCCCGATGTCTGCAGTTCGCCCAGGCCTGGTTAAAGACCACTACGGATGCCTTGGTGCAGGAAGTTGTCTCTCATGGGTACGCAATCTCCTTCAAGAGGCGTCACCCTCACCAGTTCTGCTCGATGGTTATCCCTTTGGATCCGCTGAAAGCACAGACTTTACACTTGGTTGCACAATCTCTCCTAGATACTGGAGTAATTGTGCCAGTACCTCTGTCTCAAAGAGGCAGGTGCTACTATTCGACCCTTTTTCTAGTCCCGAAACCAAATGGGTCCTCTCGGCCTATACTCAACCTCAAATCTTTGAACTAATTTGTGAGGGTATCCAAATTCCGTATGAAAATTCTGCGCTCTATTGTACTGGCCATGGAACCCAAGGACTATATGGTATCCCTGGACATACAGGATGCTTACCTGCACATACCTATTGCCATGTCGCATTAGCAATATCTGCGGTTTGCTATTGGCAACCTACATTATCAATTCCAGGCCTTGCCTTTCTGACTGACCATGGCTCCTCGGATCTTCACCAAGGTCATGGCAGTCATGACGGCTCTTCTCCGCCGTCAGGGTGTCAGGATCATGCCATATCTGGACGACTTGCTGATCCTGGTGAACTCCCCAGAGGTTCTCCTCAGTCATCTGGAACTGATGGTCCAATTCCTACAAGCCCACGGGTGGCTCATCAATTGGAAGAAGTCTTCACTGGTCCCTGCTCAGAGCATGGTGCACCTGGGGGCATTGTTGGACACACACAACCAATTATTGTTCTTGTCTCCAGAGAAGGTCCTGAAACTTCAGGACAGGATCAGATACTTCCTCTCTCGCCAGAGAGTGTCAATACACTCGGCGATGCAAGTACTAGGCCTCATGGTGTCGGCATTCGACATGGTAGAGTATGCTCAATTTCATTCCCGCCCTCTGCAGCGGTTAATCCTTTCCAAGGTCTGCCTCACCGGATCAGGTCTCAAATGATCTCCTTGACTCCGGAAGGTTCATCTGTCACTGAGCTGGTGGCTACAGGATCAACAGTTGAGCAGGGGCCGTCCCTTCTGGATCTCCAACTGGGTCCTCCTAACGACGGATGCCAGTCTGCGGGGTTGTGGTGCAGTGTTGGAGCAACACTCTCTCCAGGGTCGGTGGACCAGGGAGGAATCTCTCCTCCCGATAAACATTCTAGAATTGCGGGCAGTGTTCGATGCGTTGACACTAGCCCTGCCTCTGGTACAGAACAGGCCTGTTCAAGTATAGTCAGACAACGCCACCACGGTGGCATACATAAATCATCAAGGCAGTACTCGAAGCCGCATGGCAATGATGAAAGTGTCAAAAATCCTTCAATGGGCGGAACGCCATCGGCCAGCCATATCGGCAGTGTTCATTCCGGGAGTCCTCAACTGGGAAGCGGTCTTCCTCAGTTGTCAGGACATGTATGCCGGAGAGTGGAGTCTTCATCCCGAAGTCTTTCAACTTCTAGTGGACAAGTGGGGCCTACCAGATGTAGACCTGATGGCGTTTCGACACAATCACAAGGTTCCGGTCTTCGGAGCAAGGACCAGGGATCCTCAAGCAGCGTTCGTGGACGCACTGGCAATTCCATGGAACTTTCGGCTGCCATACGTGTTCTCTCCAGTGTCACTCCTGCCCAGGGTAATACGGAAGTTCAAGCAAGAAGGAGGAATACTACTTCTAGTCGCTCCAGCGTGGCCCAGACGGCATTGGTTCTCAGACTTGCAGGGTCTCTAGATAGATTGTCCTCTTCTACTTTCTCAACGCCCAGACCTCCTCGTTCAGGGCCATTGTGTCTACCCGGACCTGGCCCGACTGGCTTTGATGGCGTGGCTCTTGAAGCATCACTCCTGAGAGCAAAATGATTCTCTGAGGTGGTCATTCACACTATGTTGAAAGCCCGTAAACCAGCTTCGGTTTAGATTTATAACAGGGTCTGGAATTATTACTTCACCTGGTGTGCTGCTAAGAATTATGATGCATATACTTTAAAAACCTCCAGACTCCATGCTTTTCTCCAGCAAGGCCTAGACTTGGGCCTTTTGTCTGGCCTCCCTCAAGGTTCATATATCTGCCTTGTCGGTGTGGTTTCAGAGAAAAATTGCGTCTCTTCCTGACGTTCACACTTCCACTCAGGGTGTCCTACGGATTCAGCCTCCCTATGTCCCTCCTGTGGCTCCATGGGATCTGTCTGTAGTGTTGAATGCCCTGCAAGAGTCTCCATTTGAAACTCTTGAGTCTGTGGCCCTTAAATGCCTTACGCTTAAGGTCATATTTCTCTTACGTCCTAGAGGATGCTGGGGTCCACATTAGTACCATGGGGTATAGACGGGTCCCTTGGGAGCCATGGGCACTTTAAGAGTTTAATAGTGTGGGCTGGCTCCTCCCTCTATGCCCCTCCTACCAGACTCAGTTTAAAAATGTGCCCAGTGGAGCCGGTCACAGCTAGGGGAGCTCCTAGGAGTTTCTCTGGTTTTATTATTTTTTAAATAGAGTTAGGTACAGGGAGGCTGCTGGCAACAGCCTCCCTGTTTCGTGGGACTTAGGGGGGGAGTGGGATCCAACCCTAGAGGTTAATGTCTCCTATCTCCGCTGACAGGACACTGAGCTCCTGAGGGTGATGATTGCAAGCCCATGAGGCAACCGCTCATTCTCGCAGCACGGCCGCCACCCCCTAACAGAGCCAGAAGACGGAGTGGTGAGTATGACACCGGTGCCCTAGTGTCAGGAATCGACTCACCACAGTGACATCTGTCCGTCGGTGCGGACTCCGTCCGGGGTTCCTACGTTCTGCTGTCATCCGCACCTCTGCCGCCAGACGTCATCCTGGGCCTAGGAACGCTCCTGTGACAGCGGGTGTGTGAGCACGCCGCGTTCCCGCCGGGCCGCGGCATGGGCGCCGCCATGACAGTCTCCATCGGTCAGAGTACGGCGGCCAATCCGGTGCTTGGCCGCACCTCCTTTTCCCACTCCAACCAATGCCTGCACACCAGGGGGTATATCAGAAGCTGCAGGGTGAGCCTGTGGTTATCCTGAACTTTGTGTCACTCCTGCGACCCATGTGTCTGGATCTGGTACCTGTTCCTCCGTGTTCCTGGTTACCTACCTACACCTCCGTGTTCCTGGTTACCTACCTGTGACTTTGTGCTCCAGGTTATCCTCCCACAGCTCCGTGGAACTACAAGCCACAGCAACACCTGCTTCTGTTTACAGGCTTCACACTAATCTCCAACCCAGTGTGCTTCAGCCTAGCAGTAGAGACTCGCTCCAGGTGCATTCCATCTCCTCACCTGTGATGCAGCTTGCTTGCTGCTTGTGCCTCATCACCTGCACTGTGAACGTTGCCAGTCTCCTGCCTCTGCTACCAGGTTTGCTGTATGTTACCATCTCTGCTGGCTCCATGTTTTAAACTGCTCTGGTTCCCATACCAGATTATCATCTATCAAGTTATCATTCATCAGTTATCATTCATCAGTTATTATTTCATCAGTTATCATTCATCAGTTATTATTTCATCAGTTGTCATTCATCAGTTATCATTCATCCATTGTCATATCTCTGTTGCCATAGACTTTCAGCTTCCACGCTGTACCATTGACATTGCATTCCTTATTGTTTATTTCTGCTGCCTTTGTGAACTTTCTGTTTAATAAACATCATTGCGCCCATGCGCAGAAACTTAATCCAGCCTCCTCACTTTCTCCCTCCTACCTCCACTGACCCACTAGCGCCCCCTCCGGGGACACAGACAAAACCAAGTCTGACAGTAAGTTCAGGATCGATGGACTCGGACGGTGGTCGGAGTGTGGGGTCAGAGGCCTTACAAAATCTGGTCTCCCGCTTGGATGGTCAAGAGGCTGTGCAGCAGCAGATGTTTCAGTTCCTGCAAGGGATGTCCTCCCGGATTGATACACTACAGCAAACCCTGCCTAGTGTACTTGCTACTTCAGTTCCAGTTACTCCAGCGCCTGCAAGTGTTGTGAGTTCTTCTATGCCGGCTGCATCAGCTCCAGTGTCACGCTTGCACCTGCCCGTGCCTAGCAAGTATGATGGCAGCCCAAAGTTATGTCGCGGGTTTCTGAACCAATGTGAAATCCAGTTCGAATTATTATCACACAATTTCCCCACGCCAAGATCCAAGGTTGCCTACATCATCTCACTGCTCTCTGGTTCTGCCTTGAGTTGGGTGTCTCCTCTGTGGGAACGTGCTGATCCTCTGATGAACAACTACGCTGAATTCGTGTCAACCTTCAAACGAATCTTTGACGAGCCGGGTCGTGCAACGTCAGCCTCTGCAGATCTTATTCAACTTCGTCAAGGTACCCGTAGTATGGGACAGTATGTCATCCAGTTCCAGACGTTAGCCGCAGAGATTCAGTGGAACAATCAAGCCCTGGTAGCAGCCTTCTGGCATGGACTTTCAGATCGGATCAAGGATGAACTGGCAATCCGCGATCTCCCTGAGAAATTGTCTGATTTAATTTCCCTTTGCATCAAGTTGGACTCTCGCATTCGCGAACGCAACAGTGAACGTGCTCGTAGTGAGCCGCGCAGGTCAAGAATGGTACCTTCTGTACAATTTCAGCCTCCACCTTCTGATGAGCCTATGGAAATAAATAGGTCCCGCCTAACTCCTGAGGAGCGGTCAAGAAGACTTCGTGAGAGACTGTGTCTTTATTGTGCGGCTGCAGGTCACCAGATTAATTCTTGTACAGTGCGTTCGGGAAACGCCAGATCCTGACTTGTAAAGGAGGAGTCAAGTTGGGATCTTCTAGACAAGCTCCTTCGAATCAAGACCTTATCCTTCCCGTGACTTTAGAAACTTCGGTTGGTCTTCAATCTGCATCTGCGTTAGTGGACTGTGGAGCCGCAGGAAACTTCATCACCCAAGCTGCGGTAGATAAGTTTTGTTTGCCTGTTTGTGAACTCTCATACCCAGTCTACATTACCGCTGTAGATGGTAGCCGAATCTCCAAGGGGAATATCTCTCACCAAACCGTACCAGTAGTTCTGGGAGTTGGGTTCCTGCACTCAGAATTAATAAAGTTCTTAGTTATTCCTCAGGCAACCCAAGAGGTCGTTTTGGGTATGCCCTGGCTCCAACTACATAATCCACAGATTGATTGGTCTACGTTGCAACTTACTTCCTGGGGTTCACATTGCCGCCAGTCCTGTTTAGCCCAAGTTTGTCCTATCAAGTCTACTGAAGTTAAAACCCAGTCAAGTCTTCCTGCGGCTTACCAAGATTTCTCTGACGTCTTCAGTGAAAAAGCCGCTGACGTTCTGCCGCCCCATAGAGAGTGGGATTGCCCCATTGACCTCATTCCCGGCAAGAAACCACCTAGGGGGCGTACCTATCCGTTGTCTGTTCCTGAAACTGAAGCGATGAGCAACTACATCAGGGAGAACTTACAGAAAGGATTTATCCGTCCCTCATCTTCACCCGCTGGTGCGGGCTTCTTCTTTGTTAAGAAAAAGGATGGAGGATTACGTCCATGCATCGACTACCAGGGTCTCAATGACATTACCATCAAAAATAGCTATCCATTACCACTCATCACCGAATTGTTTGACAGAGTTAAGGGAGCCCGCATCTTTACTAAGTTAGATCTTCGCGGTGCCTACAACCTCATCAGAATCCGGAGTGGTGACGAATGGAAGACAGCTTTTAACACTCGAGATGGTCATTACGAGTACCTGGTAATGCCATTCGGGTTGAGTAATGCCCCAGCAGTGTTCCAGCACTTTGTGAACGAAATCTTCCGTGACGTTCTGTACAAATATCTTGTGGTTTATCTGGATGATATCCTCATCTTCTCCCAAGACCTCTCCTCTCATCGTCTACAAGTCCGTGAAGTCCTCCGACGTCTTCGTGAGAACCAGCTCTACGGTAAACTATCCAAGTGCACCTTTGAAGTTTCCTCTATACCCTTCCTGGGGTATATAATTTCCGGATCGGATCTCCAAATGGACCCGACAAAGTTGGAAGCCATTGCCAATTGGTCCATTCCAAATTCTCTCAAGTCTATTCAGCGATTCCTGGGATTCGCCAATTACTATAGGAAGTTTATCCGAGGATTCTCAACTCTCATCGCTCCTATTACCAACTTAACTCGGAAAGGGGCAGATCATTCCAACTGGTCAGAAGAAGCTTTAGCGGCATTCCAAAAGATCAAGCTGGCCTTTATGTCTGCTCCAGTTCTGTCTCAACCAGATGTAAACAAGCCGTTCGAGTTGGAGGTGGATGCCTCTACAGTAGGAGTTGGAGCTGTTCTCTCCCAGAAGGGAACTGATGGGAAGATTCACCCTTGTGGATTCTATTCTCGTAAATTCCTCCCTACAGAAGCTAACTATTCCATTGGAGATCAAGAACTACTGGCGATCAAGCTGGCCCTTGAGGAATGGAGGTATCTCCTGGAAGGGGCCAAACATCCGTTCAACATCTATACGGATCATAAGAATCTGCTTTATTTAAAGGCAGCCAAGTGCCTTAATCCTCGCCAGTCCCGGTGGGCTATGTTTTTCTCTCGTTTTAACTTTAAGCTTCATTTCCGCCCAGGTTCTCAGAATATTAAAGCTGACGCCTTATCCCGATCTATGGAGTCCGAAGAGGAAACGTCTGACTTAGTTCCGCATTCCATCCTGAGTCCAGTGGTATTTGCCGCATCTCAAGTTTCTCCTGCTCCTCCTCCTGGTAAGACTTTTGTTTCCCCAGAACTCCGTCCCAAGTTGTTGACTTGGGCTCATCAGTCCAAGTTCACTGGACATCCTGGTGTCCTGAAAACCTTCAAGTTCCTCTCTGAGACATACTGGTGGCCGAAGATGAAAGCTGACATCAAGGATTTCGTGGCATCCTGTCCTAAGTGTGCGCAGCACAAGACTCCTCGTCAGTCTCCAGCAGGTCAGTTACAACCATTATCTGTTCCCAGTCGCCCCTGGTCACATCTGTCCATGGATTTTATCTCCGACCTGCCTCCTTCTCAAGGATATAATACCATCTGGGTTGTGGTGGATAAATTTACTAAAATGGCCTATTTCGTTCCTCTCCAGGGTCTCCCTTCTGCCCCAAAACTCGCCCAAATCTTCCTACGGGAGATTTTCCGTCTACATGGACTACCCTCGGAAATAATATCCGACCGAGGTGTTCAGTTTGTGGCGAGGTTTTGGAGAGCCCTCTGTTCTGCCATGCAAGTTAAACTGAAGTTCTCGTCAGCTTACCACCCTCAGACGAATGGGCAGACAGAGAGGGTAAACCAGGAATTGGAAACCTTTTTAAGACTTTATGTTTCATCTTCTCAAGATGACTGGTTGGATCTGCTCCCGTGGGCCGAATTTGCCCACAACTTCCGCTACCACACCGCTACTGAGACAACTCCGTTCTTTGCTGTATATGGACAACATCCTCGTGTTCCAGATTTCCAAGAACTCCCTCACATTGATGTTCCTGCTGCCACTGCTGTCCTGAGTCAGTTTTCTTCAACCTGGAGGAAGATTCATGCTTCCCTCAAGAAGGCCTCCAGCCGGTATAAATTCTTTGCTGACCGCAAAAGACGTGCAGTTCCTAGCCTGAAACCTGGTGACAAGGTTTGGCTTTCTACTCGGAACCTCCGTCTTAGAGTCCCGTCGATGAAATTCGCACCACGTTTCATCGGTCCCTTTTCTATTGACAGAGTCATCAGTCCTGTGGCCTACAAGCTTAAGTTACCACCTTCACTACGAATACCTAATGCCTTTCATGTCTCTCTCCTCAGACCATTAGTCCTGAATCGCTTCCAATGAGCTCTTCCAGTCGGCCCCAAAGTTCGAACTCAGCGGGGCGTGGAGTTCGAGATAGAGAAGATTCTGGATTCCCGTTGCCGGTACGGTCGTCTACAATATCTTATCGACTGGTCCGGTTATGGTCCGGAGGAGAGAAGTTGGGTGAATTCGTCAGATGTCCATGCTCCAAGGTTGGTCCGTGTCTTCCACAGCACTCATCCTTCCAAGCCACGTGGGTGTTCAGTGCCCACCCATAAAGGAGGGGGTACTGTCAGGAATCGACTCACCACAGTGACATCTGTCCGTCGGTGCGGACTCCGTCCGGGGTTCCTACGTTCTGCTGTCATCCGCACCTCTGCCGCCAGACGTCATCCTGGGCCTAGGAACGCTCCTGTGACAGCGGGTGTGTGAGCACGCCGCGTTCCCGCCGGGCCGCGGCATGGGCGCCGCCATGACAGTCTCCATCGGTCAGAGTACGGCGGCCAATCCGGTGCTTGGCTGCACCTCCTTTTCCCACTCCAACCAATGCCTGCACACCAGGGGGTATATCAGAAGCTGCAGGGTGAGCCTGTGGTTATCCTGAACTTTGTGTCACTCCTGCGAC
The DNA here is from genome assembly GCF_028390025.1 of Pseudophryne corroboree. NCBI lineage: Eukaryota > Metazoa > Chordata > Amphibia > Anura > Myobatrachidae > Pseudophryne > Pseudophryne corroboree. Next base: position 392,670,776 of record NC_086450.1, read on the forward strand.
CCATGTGTCTGGATCTGGTACCTGTTCCTCCATGTTCCTGGTTACCTACCTACACCTCCGTGTTCCTGGTTACCTACCTGTGACTTTGTGCTCCAGGTTATCCTCCCACAGCTCCGTGGAACTACAAGCCTCAGCAACACCTGCTTCTGTTTACAGGCTTCACACTAATCTCCAACCCAGTGTGCTTCAGCCTAGCAGTAGAGACTCGCTCCAGGTGCATTCCATCTCCTCACCTGTGATGCAGCTTGCTTGCTGCTTGTGCCTCATCACCTGCACTGTGAACGTTGCCAGTCTCCTGCCTCTGCTACCAGGTTTGCTGTATGTTACCATCTCTGCTGGCTCCATGTTTTAAACTGCTCTGGTTCCCATACCAGATTATCATCTATCAAGTTATCATTCATCAGTTATCATTCATCAGTTATTATTTCATCAGTTATCATTCATCAGTTATTATTTCATCAGTTGTCATTCATCAGTTATCATTCATCCATTGTCATATCTCTGTTGCCATAGACTTTCAGCTTCCACGCTGTACCATTGACATTGCATTCCTTATTGTTTATTTCTGCTGCCTTTGTGAACTTTCTGTTTAATAAACATCATTGCGCCCATGCGTAGAAACTTAATCCAGCCTCCTCACTTTCTCCCTCCTACCTCCACTGACCCACTAGCGCCCCCTCCGGGGACACAGACAAAACCAAGTCTGACACCTAGTAAGTGGGTCACCAGCTTGAAATGGCGGCATAAGGGTTGGAGCACAGCCCTGTGAAGCTGCGCTCCGGAGGGCTCAGCGGTATGAGGTGCGGCGCTGTGAGGGGCACCCTGAGCCAGCGCACAGATCCTACACTGGTGTTCAGAGGCTAACAGGGGCTAATCCCACTGTTAGCAACCACAGTTACCTCAGGCCAGTATAATCTCATCAGCGGGAATACGCGCCATTACAGGGGGCGGGGCTTCTTCCTTAGAGCGGATCCAGCACTCACCAGTGCCATTTTCTCCCTGCAGATCGCACCACAGAGACGCTGACAGGGAGCACTGCCCTCCTCTTCACTCTAGATATCCTCTGCGGTACCAGGTTGTATTAGACAAGGGCGGGAGAGTGTTATTTTTCACTGTTTGATCTATTTGGGTTATTCAGTCAGCGCCAGGCAATTATCATAATAACTGCCTACTGGGGCGCTGTGTGTGCTGGCTCCTTATACTCTGTGACTCTCTGAAGGTACTCTGTGGGGAAACTGTGTCTGCATTTTTGTGTGTGTGTGTGTGTGTGTGTGTGTGTTTATACAGTATATCTCACATTACCATGTCCAGAGACTCTGTGTCTTGTGCTGTAGAGTGTGTAACTTCTCCTGAAGAGTCTATTCCATGTACTCAGGTATGTAATGTTCTGTCCCAGGCTTCTGAATCCGAACCCCCATAGGTGGCTTCTATCAGGGGAATGATATCCCAGATTTCATCTAGGATAGCTAATAATGAGACTGAAACACAGGTTTTAAGACAATCTGTAGAGGTTTTGTCGTATTCAGCTCCCACTGCCTCATCAAAATACCCTGGTATGTACCCTAAAAAGCATGCTCTTGCCCAGATAATGCAAGCTGACATGGATACCGACTCTGATTCAGGGGACGGTGATGGTGATATACTGGGGGGGAAGGCATCCCTTGCTAAGGGGGTGCAACTCATGATTGAGGCTATTAGGGATGTTTTACACATTACTGATAAGGTTCCTGAGCAGGTAGTGGAGGCTTATTTTACTGACAATAAGAAAGCCTCCCTTACCTTCCCTGCGTCTAAGGAATGAAACGCATTATTTGAGAAATCCTGGGCAAACCTGGAGAAAAAATTCCAGATTCCAAAGAGGGTTCTCATTGCTTTTCCTTTCCCTGAGGAGGACAGGATAAAGTGGGAAAACCCGCCTGTAGTAGATGCTTCTGTATGTAGATTGTCTAAGAAGGTGGTTTTACCTGTCCCTGGTTCAACCGCACTAAAAGAGCTGGCTAACCGCAAGATTGAGACTACACTCAAATCTTTATACACAGCTAATGCCGTAGCTTTAAGACCCACTATTGCTTGTTCATGGATTTCTAAGGCAATAGTAAAGTGGTCAGGCACCTTACTAGAGGAATTAGATTCTATGGATAGAAGTGACATTGAATTGTTTTTACGTCACATACAGGATTCTGCAGGTTTCATGGTGGAGGCCATGAAGGACCTTGGACATCTGAATGCAAGGGCTTTTTCCATGGCTGTCTCGGCACACAGGGGGCTCTGGCTGCGCCAATGGTCTGCGGATGCTGAATCCAATAAAAGTGTGGAGAATCTACCCTTCACAGGTCAGGCTCTGTTTGGGGAAGCGTTAGATGCGTGGATCTCCTCGGCAACTGCTGGTAAGTCCACTTTTCTTCCCTCTGCATCACCTACGACGAGGAAATCCTATTCTACGTCTACAATGCAGTCCTTTCGGACCGCAAAAGTTAAAAGATCCAAAGCCCCTTCCACTTTCTTTAGAGGAGGTCGGGGGAAATCCAAGAAACCTGCACCAACAGGTTCCCAGGAAAAGAAAGCTGTTTCTGCTTCCTCAAAATCCTCGGCATGACGGTGGACCTCCCAGCTTGGAGATCGGGCAGGTGGGAGCAAGACTAAGACATTTCAGTCATGTCTGGGCGTCCTCATGCCTGGATCCCTGGGTACAGGATATTGTCACCCAAGGGTACAGACTGGAGTTTCAAGAACTTCCACATCACAGATTCTTCAAATCGGGCTTACCAGCTTTGCTGACAGTGCTATCCTACAGGAAGCCATTAAAAAATGTCTAAGGTCAAATGTCATTGTTCCAGTTCCACCTCACTTAACAAAGGTTATTACTCAAACCTGTTTGTGGTACCGAAACCAGATGGTTCGGTCAGGCCAATATTGAACCTAAATTCATTAAACCCTTATTTGAAGGAATTCAAATTCAAGATGGAGTCTCTGAGAGCGGTGATCTCAGGTCTGGAGGAGGGGGAATTTCTGGTATCCCTAGATATCAAGGATGCGTACCTTCACATTCCGATCTGGCCACCTCATCAGGCTTATCTAAGATTTGCGCTGCTGGACTGTCACTATCAGTTCCAGGCACTGCCGTTTGGCCTCTCCACGGCACCGAGGGTGTTCACCAAGGTCATGGTGGAAATTATGCTACTCCTCCGCAAGCAGGGTATGAACATAATTCATTATCTGGACGATCTGCTGATAAAAGCGTCTTCCAGGGAAAAGTTGTTACAGAGCATTGCTCTCTCGACTCAACTATTACAGGATCATGGATGGATCCTGACTCTTCCAAAGTCGCATTTGGAGCCGACAAGGAGACTGTCCTTCCTGGGGATGATCCTCGACACGGAAGTACAGAGGGTGTTTCTACCGGAAGAGAAAGCGTTGGTGATTCAAACAATGGTCCGGGATGTCCTGAAGCCAGCCCAGGTGTTGGTTCATCAGTGCATTCGCCTTCTGGGGAAGATGGTGGCCTCTTACGAGGCTCTACAGTACAGAAGATTTCATGCACAACCCTTCCAACTGGATCTCCTGGACAAGTGGTCAGGATCTCATCTTCACATGCACCAAAGGATACGTCTGTCGCCGAAAGCCAGAATCTCGCTCCTCTGGGGGCTGCAAACTTGTCACCTGCTGGAGGGCCGCAGGTTCAGGATTCAGAATTGGATTCTTTTAACCACGGATATGAGTCTCTGCGGTTGGGGAGCAGTCACCCAAGGGGAAAACTTCCAAGGAAGGTGGTCGAGTCTGGAATCCCTCCTTCCGATAAACATTCTGGAACTAAGGGCTGCGTACAACAGTCTTCTACAAGCGGTACATCTTCTCAAAGATCAGGCCATTCAGATTCAGTTTGCACATCCCGCCTCCCTTTGCGCCTCCTATGGCACCTTGGGATCTTAATGTGGTGCTGGAATTCCTGCAGTCGAATTGGTTTGAGCCTTTACAGGAGGTTGATGTCAAGTTTCTTACTTGGAAGCGGTCACACTGTTGGCATTAGCATTTGCTAGACTTGTGTCAGAATTGGGGGTTTTGTCCTGCAAGAGCCCGTACTTGATTTTCCATGAAGATAGAGCTGAGCTCAGGACGCGTCAGCAATTTCTTCCGAAGGTTGTGTCGGCTTTTTATATCAACCAACCTATTGTGGTGCCAGTGGCTACTGACTCCTCAATTACCTCAAAGTCCTTGGATTTAGTGAGGGCTTTGAAGATTTATATGAAGAGAACTTCTCGTCACAGAAAGTCGGACTCTCTGTTTGTCCTTTATGATCCCCACAAAGTTGAGTGACCTGGCTCTAAGCAGACGATTTCTCGTTGGATCAGGTGTACTATCCAGCATACTTATTCTACGGCAGGCTTGCCATGTCCAAATTCTGTTAAGGCCCACTCTACTCGTAAAGTGGGTTCTTCCTGGGCGGCTGCCTGGGGTGTCTCGGCTTTACAACTTTGCCGAGCAGTAACTTGGTCAGGGTTGAACACGTTTGCTAAGTTCTACAAGTTCGATACTGTGGCCTCTGAGGACCTAAAGTTTGGTCAATCGGTTCTGTAGGAGCCTCTGCGCTCTCCCTCCCGTACTGGGAGCTTTAGTACATCCCCATGGTACTAATGTGGACCCCAGCATTCTCTAGGACGTAACAGAAAATAGGATTTTAATTACCTACCGGAAAATCCTTTTCTCGTAGTCCGTAGAGGATGCTGGGCGCCCGCCCATCGCTTAGTTTTCCTGCAGTTGTTACTTGGTTCAGTACTGCCTTGTTACTTGGTTAAGTACTGTTGTTCAGCCGTTGCTGATTTGTTTTCAAGCTGGTTGGCTTGGATTTCTGTTGTGTGAGCTGCAGTGAATCTCACCACTATCTGTGTATTTCCTTCTCTCGAAGTATGTCCGTCTCCTCGGGCACAGTTTCTAGACTGAGTCTGGTAGGAGGGGCATAGAGGGAGGAGCCAGGCCACACTATTAAACTCTTAAAGTGCACATTGCTCCAAAGGGACCAGTCTATACCTCATGGTACTGTGGACCCCAGCATCCTCTACGGACTACGAGAAAAGGATTTACCAGTAGGTAATTAAAATCCGATTTTCTGTTGGCTATTGCCTCTGCTAGGAGGGTGTCGGATTTAGGCGCTTTGTCCTGTCGTCCACCCTTTCTGATTTTTCACCGTGACCAGGCTGTTCTTCGAACTTGCCCTGGTTATTTGCCTAAGGTAGTATCATCTTTTCACCTTAACCAAGAGATTGTGGTTCCGCCCTTCAACTCTTCTGGTCTATCTTCCAAAGAAAAATCTTTGGATGTGGTACGGGCTCTCCGTGTTTATGTGGAGAGGACTGTCTCCATCAGGAGGTCAGATTCCCTTTTTGTACTTTTTGGTTTTCACAAACGTGGCTGACCTGCGAATAAGCAAACCTTGGCTAGATGGATTAGAATGGCAATTGCACAAGCTTATGCGCAGGCTGGGCTTCCAGCTCCTGCTGCTATCAAGGCCCATTCTACTCAGTCGGTAGGACCTTCTTGAGCGGCCCGCCGTGGCACATCTACTGAACAATTATACAAGGCGGCTACGTGGTCCTCTGTGAACACGTTCATCAGGTTCTTTGCCTTTGATACTTCCACCTCCCAGGATGCTTCCTTTGGATGTCGGGTTCTTGTGCCCGCTACAGTGCATCCCCTCCCATGAGGAACTGCTTTAGGACATCCCCAATGTTATTCCCTGTGGAATACCAGTGTACCCCGCTGCAGAAAAGGAGATTTATGGTAGACTTACCATTGTTAAATCTCTTTCTGCAAGGTACACTGGATTCCACAGGGTGCCCATCCTGACGCACTTAGCTTCTTTGGGTTGGTGTGGCATTAGCCGCTGATACCTTCTCCTGTGTTCTATGTGACTAACATCTACCGTCTCTCTTACCTGCTACAGCATTGGACTGGTTAACAAAACTGAGCTACAGTAACTGGAGGTGGGGCTATAGAGGAGGCGGTGCAGTGCATCCTGGGAACAGTCAAAGCTTTAGCCTGATGGTGCCTCGGATCAAGATCCAACTCTACACCCCAATGTTATTCCCTGTGGAATCCAGTGTACCTCGCAGAAAGAGATTTAACAATGGTAAGTCTACCATAAATCTCCTTTTTCTACAACAAGTAGATCTTACTAACTTTGGGGCTCATTTACATTTGGATGTACTGTAAGTAATTTCTATGACACGCCTCTCAGATGTAGCAGTACATGTCCGCGCTGATAGGTGTTACTGTCACAATCTCCCTGAAATGCTTTTTCAAAAGTAGGCAAGTATGGTGTAGTCCAGTGATGGCTAACCTTGACACTCCAGCTGTTGTTGAACTACACATCCCAGCATGCCCTGCTACAGTTTTGCTATTTGGCCTTGCTAAAACTGATGCAGGGCATGCTGGGATGTTTAGTTCAACAACAGCTGGAGTGTCAAGGTCAGCCATCACTGGTGTAGTCACTGCCATTCTTTACAGAGCAGTTTCTTAATGGCAGAGCACACAGGACATTATATCCTAGGCCTCAAGGTCCTGCTATACCTTGTTGTTGTAAAGCTACATTATTATAGATCCAAGGAGCCATTGCTTTCTGCCCCCCAGGAACACAGATATCAGTCTTTTTGAACGTGGGCATTCCAGTGGAGGAACTTGTGAGTGGTGGGCCCAGGTGTAAAAATGTATTTTAGGACCCCCTCCTCCACCGCAATACAAGTGCACAATATGCCACATGGCAGTGGGTGACAGGGAGAGGCAGAGAGTGACAATGGAAAGCACGGGGAGGCAGAGGGTGACATGGAGAGGCAGAGAGTGACAGTGGAAAGCAGGGAGAGGCAGAGGGTGATAGGGAGAGGCAATGGGTGACAGGGAGAGACAGTGGGTACTGGGACAGACAGTGGTTGACAGAGGTACAAGCACAATGTCCTGCATGGTGTGGAGAACAGGGGGCCATGTACCCTGGTGGTGGCAGGAACACAGGGGCCTCTGTTCTGTCTGTGCTTTTCTCAGTTTGGCACTTGGTCAGGCAGACTCTGACAGTGGGCGGGATGCAACAAGCATCGCATATTACTTGCGATGCATCCTGCCACTCTTCGCATGCATATCGGCATTTACTAATGCCGTATGCATGAATATAATCACAAAGGACAGCTCTTGCGGTAAGAGCTGTCCTTTGCAATGATAGGACTTTCGGTTTTAGGCCCTGGCATCCTATCTGCGCATGCATCGAGTGACGCACGCACCATGGGGGTTACTGGGAGAGATCTGAATGGATCCCTCTCAGAGGGGGCAGTGCAATAGAAGCCCATAGCCTTTTTATTGGGCAAAGCCATCTGAAGGTGGCGTTGCCCACGATTCCAAGCCCAGAAAGCTATTGCATTCTGGGGCTTAGTGCATATTGTACTCAGCCAAACCACCGGAAACTGCATTTTTGGAGGTTTGGCTGCGTTTTTCCACTTGCTGTATCTCGCCCAGTGTCAGTTACACCAGTTGTGAGCTGCTTTTAATTCACAGACAGCAGTGAATCAGAAATAATGTATAGCTGCCTGTTGGAGGCAGTATGTGGCTGTGATCAGTGGCGGTTCTTGCCACGGGCAAGCGGTACTTTTGCCCGGGGCGCCGCCTTCCGGAGGGCGCCGGCGCCATCCGGAGGGCGCCGCACCAGGGCAAGATCCGCCACTGTGCCCCCCGTAGTGCCCTGCTGTGCTCCCCCGCTTTGAAGGGAACCAGACGCGTAGCGTCTAGTTTCCCTTCATGGAGAGGACCTTAGTTGTGCGGTGCGCGATGACGTCATCGCGCACCGCACAGCAAAGGTCCTCTCCATGAAGGGAAACTAGACGCTACGGTCTAGTTTCCCTTCGTCTTGAGGACCTCTGCTGTGCGATGCGCGATGACGTCATCGCGCACCGCACAGCATAGTGGCACAGACACTAGGGGTCATAATTGACCTCTAGTGTCTATGCTGTTCTATGGGAGAGACGTAATAACGTCTCTCCCATAGATCGAAGAGAACAGAGGAGAGGAGAAGAGCGGCGCCGCCGGCGGAGGGGGTCTGGATCAGGAACGGGGATGGTAAGTATAGTTTTTATTTATTTTTATTTTTTCTTTCAGCGAGCTGACCACGCCCCCAATCGAAGCCACGCCCCCCATATTTTGCCCGGGGCGCCACAGATCACAGAACCGGCCCTGGCTGTGATCATCAGCACTGGCCTGCAGGGGGGCCAGGGGGTAATTCATTGCTGGTCTGGGAAGCAGTAGGCACCCTAGTCCTCAGGGTTCCCTCTGCAATGCACCTGCTGCACCAGTGGAAGTTCTGCCTCTGGGGTTTTACCTATATAAGTATTCCCAGCAGCTTTATGAGTCACTGTTACAAGAATCAGACAAAGTGTCAGTTTAATGGGCCCCTACATCAGCAACTATAAAAAAAAATATATTCACAAGTTTAATGATTCTCCAATCTACCAATCTACCAATATACAATCATAGTTTGCAGACAATTTACAGGGATTTGCAGACAGTTTTCATCTGCAAATCATGAACATGCCTATTCAATAGTAAATGAACATAGCTCTCCATTGTGGATGAGGAAAACTGCATAAAAAAGGAAATATGGCTGGATTGGTTCCGTATGTGTGACCAGCGGATAGGATGCCGGCGGTCACAGTACCAACACCGTCATCCCAATCTTTAAAGTCCCAACAGGTGCAAGGTAAGTAAACTATCTCTTCTCCCCTACCCCCTAACCCTCCCTTCCCGCAGCCTAACCCTAAGGTGTGAGTTTTTTTTAGAAGCGGAGATGTTGCCCATAGCAACTAGTCAGATTCCACTTAACATTTATCTATCTGCTTCTTGAAGATAATAGATAGAATCTCACTGGTTGTTATGGGCAACATCTCCACTTCTATAAAACTCACACCATAGCATTCTATCCTTTATCAGGATTTAAGCTGTCTGTACAGATCAGACCCGCCTGAGTCTGGAACAGCACTCATCTTCAACATGCCGCAGAAGGATCCGCAACCCCTGCCGCCACCTCACACCTGAAGAGGGACTCTGCATCTCCAGGAAACATGCTCTTGAATCGGCGGACCTTACTCCAGGTGAGCGGGGAGATGATTGAGCTGCAGCCGCCATCTTGATTGCTTCCATGTGCTGAGCGAGAGGCCACCACTCACAGCCGGCGTCCACCTGCCTCTGCCGCCAGACCCTCTCAGGACTTCAAAGAAGGAAAAGACCTATCCGATGGCCTTCCTGCCTCCCTTCCCCTACCCAGCCACCTCCCGGCTCTATGGATGCGTTGCTCACATGGACACTGCCAGAGCCGGCCTTAGGCATATGCAAACTAGTGTGACAAGAACACTGGGATAGTGTTTGAGGGCAGGTATATTTGTCCCAGGTTCTTGTCTTACATGTTTTAGAAAATGTTAACTTCTAGGAAAAATGCTTTTTGTTTTGTCTGAACCTTTTCAGTTTGCTGTAAAAGCTGGGAAAAGGCTCTGAGAGAGAGATAAGGCGAGTTCTAGACATTGGGCCCAGTTCGGGTCTTTGGCCTCACAGAGGGCTAATCAGGGTTTCAGCTGTGTAAGAGTGATATAGTGCTTCTAACCTGATTAGTATGGGCAGACTGCCTGGGAAGGCTGCAGGATCTGTGTGTGAGAGACACGCTTTCTGATGCAAGTAAGCTATACAGTATGTACTGAAGAACTCTGTGTTTTGTTTAGTGACAGTTAGGAACATCTTATGTTTAGTTAGTGCCGGACAGGCAAGGTATTTTTATTTTGGGGTTTGTTTTATTTTCTGTTTCAATAAAACTGGCCGGGGTCAGTTGTACCAGAAACTGGACTTGTGTTGTTCCTCAGCTGCTGCGGGCTGCCATATTCCCCAGGAAAAGGCACCTTGCACCCCTACAGTGTTACAACTTGGTGGAGAATGCGAGCAGGCCGTTCTGCGCATAAGTGAAAGCAGCAGCTTTGTGAGGCCTGCAGAAAACGGTGGTTTATGCAGATACAGCCCAGTGTGAAGTTACTGAGACTCACCCCTGAGGGTTTGATATATGTCCTGGGTAAAAGCAGCTGCAAAGCCGCCTGAAAAATCTGTTGACATGGAGGATCTGCTTAAAGCCTTGCTGCAAGCTACAGCGGCTCAGCAGGAGGCCAACCAACAGCAGGCAGTTGTTGATGAACTTTACAGGCAACAGCGTCAGGATAGAGAGGCCTTAACAGAAGTGGTGCAGAGACTTGCAGCTCGGGTTGGAGATGTGGCCGTCAGTGCTCCAACCAGCTCTAGTTCTATACGAGCCAGTCACTTCCTGCAGAAAATGACAGAGGCTGATGATGTGGAGGCCTATCTGACCACGTTTGAAAGGACTGCCGAGCGTGAGAACTGGCCGAAAGCACAGTGGGCCAGTCTGCTGGCACCTTTCCTGTCAGGTGAGCCCCAAAAAGCTTACTTTGATTTAAGCCCTGCTGAGGCTCGGGACTATGATAAACTAAAGACTGAGATCCTGACCCGCCTGGGAGTCACGCTGTCAGTACGAGCACAACGGGTGCACCGTTGGCTGTACGCCATGGAGAAGCCTCCGCGCTCCCAGATGCACGACCTTATTCAGCTAACAAAAAAATGGCTGCAGCCAGAGACATTAACTGGTCCCCAGATGGTGGAAAGAGTCGTCATGGACCGCTACTTGAGATCTTTGCCCATGGTCCTGCGCAAGTGGGTGAGCCATGGAAACCCGGGTACTGCTGACCAATTAGTGGACATGGTAGAGAGGTATTTGGCAGCAGAGGAACTACTGATGACCACCCAGCAACCCATAGGTCCTCGACAGCGCCCTTCAGTAAAGACTGGTAAGACTGTTCCGTGGGAAAACGTTGCTGGGCGGTTAAGAGAACGCAAGGCTGGAGAGACTGTAAACACTGGCCCTGGAAACAGGCCAATGGGGCTAGAACGGTCTATGCTGCCCAAATGGGTTGATAATCGTGTGGTTAAATGTTTTAGGTGTGGTATGCCAGGTCATGTTATTGCCAATTGCCCAGTCACGCAAGAACCCATGCAATGTGATGCTGCCTTTGAATGTCGCAGAATGTCTTTCTTTGCTAGGTTAGCCTGTACTGTGGTACCTTCACCTGAGCTGGAAAAACAAATGTGTGATGTGTTCTTAGAAGGTAACCGGGTAGAGGCCTTGCTAGATTCAGGAAGTTTAGTTACCCTCGTGAAAGCTGGGTTAGTGAACCCCTTAAAGGTCCAGCAAATACCTATTGGGGTAACTTGCATACATGGGGATACCCAATATTATGCCACTGCTGAGGTGAATATAGAAACTTGTTGTGGGTCAGCAAGGGTTAAAGTGGGACTGGTCCCTACCTTGGTGCATGAGGCCATAATAGGGAGGGATTTTCCTCATTTTTGGAAACTGTGGGAATCACGGTTATCAACAGATGTGAGAAGTAAAAAACCAGTTGATAATACCGGTGATTTTATGGATGTACGTGGGTCTTCGGAACTTTCTGTCCCTTTGCCTTTTGCTAGTTTGGCTGGGGAAGTGACAGATGGGGAGTCCAGTGAGGACCCTCTTGCCGGGAACAGAGACATAGTAGTTAGAACTGAAAGCGTGCCTGACCTGGAGGTAAAGAAGGATCTGTTTGCGTCTGAACAGTTAAAGGATCCTACCTTAATAAAGGCTAGAGAGAATGTTAAGATTGTTAATGGGGAACCTGTGGTACCAGGTGACAGGGTTACGTATCCCCACATGGCCATCTGTAATGAGCTCTTGTACCACATTGTCAAAAGGGGTGAGGATGTGGTGGAACAGCTGGTAGTTCCCCAGCCTTATCGGAGAACGGTACTAGATTTAGCTCATAGTCACGTTACCGCAGGACATTTAGGGGCAGAAAAAAACCACTGAAAGAGTTTTACAAAGGTTCTTTTGGCCAGGGGTTTATAAAGAAGTGTCTGAATATTGTTCTTCCTGTCCTGAATGCCAGTATCATGCCCCTAGACCCCATTTCAGGAGCCCACTAGTTCCCATGCCTATTATAGAGGTCCCGTTTGACAGAATAGCCATGGATCTCGTGGGGCCCTTGTTAAAGTCTGCTCGGGGCCATCAGTATATCCTGGTAATTATGGACTATGCCACTCGATATCCTGAGGCTGTCCCTTTACGCACTATCACAACCAAGGCGATAGCTAGGGAGCTGGTGCAGGTATTTAGTAGAGTGGGAATACCAAAAGAAATTTTGACTGACCAAGGTACTCCATTTATGTCAAGGATCATGAAAGAATTGTGCAAGTTATTTAAGGTCACTCACCTCAGGACGTCCATCTACCATCCCCAAACTGACGGGTTGGTGGAAAGGTTTAATAAAACATTAAAAAGTATGTTAAAAAAGGTTGTTGAGAGAGATGGGAAAACTGGGATTGTTTGTTGCCCTACTTGTTAATGGCCATCAGAGAAGTCCCTCAGTCCTCTACGGGGTTTTCTCCATTTGATTTGTTGTATGGTAGACACCCCAGAGGGCTGTTGGATATTGCCAAAGAGACGTGGGAAGGACAGCCCACTCCTTATAGAAGCGTTATTGAGCATGTAACACAAATGCAGGATAGGATTGCAGCCGTGGTACCTGTTGTCAGAGAGCACATGGAACAGGCCCAAAGTGCTCAACAGAGGGTCTATAACCGGAGTGCCAAGATACGGGAATTTGCTCCTGAAGATAGAGTTCTTGTTTTGGTACCCACTGTGGAAAGCAAATTCCTAGCTAAATGGCAGGGTCCATTTGAGATTAGGGAAAAAGTGAATGAGGTTAATTACAAAGTATACCAGCCGGGAAAGAGAAAACCCGAACAGATCTACCATGTTAACTTAATCAAACCCTGGAAAGATAGGTTGTCTCTGTCAGCGGAGCCTTGCCCTTCGGTGTCTTCACCCCGGTTGCTTCCCGCAGTGAAGGTGTCAGAGACATTATCAGCTGATCAGAACAATCAGGTTAAAGAATTTCTCATCCAAAATAGGGAGGTATTTTCAGAGCTGCCTGGCCGAACGACCATAATAAAACATGACATTGTCACAGAACCAGGGGTCAGGGTTCATTTAAAGCCATATAGGATTCCTGAAGCTCAGCGAGAAGCTATTTCTAAGGAAGTTAAAACCATGTTAGAACTTGGAGTCATAGAGGAGTCTAACAGTGAGTGGTCCAGTCCCATAGTGCTCATCCCGAAGCCCGACGGTAGCATACGCTTCTGTAATGACTTTCGTAAGTTAAATGAGGTGTCCAAGTTTGACGCATACCCCATGCCCCGTGTGGATGAGCTTGTAGAAAGGCTGGGAACAGCCAGGTTTCTCACCACATTGGACCTGACCAAAGGTTACTGGCAAATACCTTTATCTGATAGCGCCAAAGAAAAAACAGCCTTTTCGGTTCCGGAGGGGCTGTACCAGTATAAGATGTTACCCTTTGGGTTGCATGGGGCTCCAGCAACCTTTCAACGGGCGATGGATAAAATTTTGAGGCCCCATAGAAAATATGCAGCTGCCTATTTGGATGATGTGGTAATTCACAGTACAGACTGGGGGTCCCATTTGGTTAAAGTACAAGCAGTACTGGACTCAATCAGAGAGGCAGGGTTAACTGCTAACCCAAAGAAGTGCTGCCTCGCAATGGAGGAGGTCAAATACTTGGGCTTCACCATAGGCAGAGGTCTGATTAGGCCCCAATTGAATAAAGTTGATGCTATTCAAAACTGGCCTCGTCCAGTGAATAAAAAACAGGTAAGGGCTTTTTTGGGAATTACTGGGTACTATAGACGGTTTATTCCTAATTTTGCGACCACAGCGGTGCCGTTGTCAGACCTTACCAAAGGGAAGCAGTCAAATGTGGTGAAATGGAACCCTGATGCAGAAAAGGCGTTCCAAGCATTAAAAGTGGCTTTGTGTTCACAACCGGTGTTGATAACACCAGATTTTTCAAAAGAATTTGTGGTACAGACAGATGCCTCAGAGGTAGGGATAGGTGCTGTGCTGTCCCAAACCAGAGATGGGGACGAACACCCTATCATTTATTTGAGTAGGAAACTCAATGAGCATGAAAAAAGGTATGCCATTGTGGAAAAGGAGGCTTTGGCCATTAAGTGGGCACTAGATACCTTGAGATATTACCTCTTGGGTAGACAATTCAGACTAGTGACAGACCATGCCCCTTTAAAATGGATGTATGTAAATAGAGGCAAGAATGCTCGTGTAACTAGATGGTTTCTAGCGTTGCAGGACTTTAAGTTTACTGTCGAACATAGACCGGGAACACAATTGGCCAACGCAGATGCATTGTCTCGCATCTTCTGTTTGGGGGCTACAAGTGTTCCGGCCCCTAGGTCGAAACAGGGGAGGGGGATATGTGACAAGAACACTGGGATAGTGTTTGAGGGCAGGTATATTTGTCCCAGGTTCTTGTCTTACATGTTTTAGAAAATGTTAACTTCTAGGAAAAATGCTTTTTGTTTTGTCTGAACCTTTTCAGTTTGCTGTAAAAGCTGGGAAAAGGCTCTGAGAGAGAGATAAGGCGAGTTCTAGACATTGGGCCCAGTTCGGGTCTTTGGCCTCACAGAGGGCTAATCAGGGTTTCAGCTGTGTAAGAGTGATATAGTGCTTCTAACCTGATTAGTATGGGCAGACTGCCTGGGAAGGCTGCAGGATCTGTGTGTGAGAGACACGCTTTCTGATGCAAGTAAGCTATACAGTATGTACTGAAGAACTCTGTGTTTTGTTTAGTGACAGTTAGGAACATCTTATGTTTAGTTAGTGCCGGACAGGCAAGGTATTTTTATTTTGGGGTTTGTTTTATTTTCTGTTTCAATAAAACTGGCCGGGGTCAGTTGTACCAGAAACTGGACTTGTGTTGTTCCTCAGCTGCTGCGGGCTGCCATATTCCCCAGGAAAAGGCACCTTGCACCCCTACAGTGTTACACTAGGCAAATGCCTAGGGCATTTGGTATGCTTAGGGGCACCAGCAGCTTCTGCTGATTAAAATGATATGCGGCATGCCTATATTCTGTGTGTGACTGCGGCTGTATCTGCATACGAAATACTACATTGCACTGTATTCCTGGAAATCACTGTAATGTAGCATTTCGTATGCAGATACAGCTGCGGTCACACACAGAATATAGGCATGCTGCATATTATTTTAATCAGCAGAAGCTGCTTGTGCATCCTAGCCACACAGTAATGCAAATAAGATGCATTTTCAGAAACAAAAGGCACCAGACGTTAGCAGAGCTGCCAGATGACTCATGCCAGGCATCTCCTGCAGAACAAGTGGCGGTGCTAGGGGGCACCAGCAAAAATCTTGCTTAGGGCATCATATTGGTTAGGGCCGGCTCTGGACACTGCAGATAGGCCCTCTTTACAGGTGGGTAGCACCAGGGACGTGCGGTGATCTAAATGACTCAGGAGGCACTGGCTAGCACCAGAGCCAGATTTAAACGCAATATATGAGCCAAAGGGTACATCTGGGCATTATACACAGGTTCAGCAGTATAAACTTCTGGAAATTTGGTGAGTTTTGATCTGAGAAGTGCAGAAAAGGTCAGCAGTGCCTCACCTGCCATAGACTTTTTACTCTAGAGTTTTGGCTATAAAAATTATTAGAATAATGCAAAGAAAACATTTCAAACATAATCTTTGTATTTTATACAATCAAAACTCTGGTACAAACGTTAGTATGACAGGAAAGGCTCTGCCTCACCTGCCTCACCCCACCGCACGTCACTGAGTAGCACAGGCTGGGGAGGCTGCGTGGGGTTACCCGGCAACAACAGAATGGCAGTGTCTTTCCCTGGGGCTGCAGCAGGCTACTTTGTTTAGTGTTAGGCTATGGGAAGGAAAGGGTTAGGGTTAGACTGCGGGGAGGGAGGGTTAGGGAGAGGGCTAGTTTAGTTTGTCCCAACTTTTTGGCAGTTGGGATGCTGGTGTCGGTATTCTGACCGCCGCCATCCCCACTGCCAATATCACTACTCAATCCTCTGTAACAAGCTGACCCAGATCCTTCATTTATCTGTGCTTAAACTCTGCTGAACTTCCACCCACGTATGCTATGCCTGTGTGTCTGCCAGGTTCTTTGTACAGGGTATATCGTACTAATACACACATGCCACTTTCCCCATATGTGCCTTGGGTCCTTGTATGGCTCATCTCCTACAGTGTAACCTTGCAGTGCGCCCAACATAGCTTCCTCATCTGGTGCGTTTATGGACTGGATGAAAAATTCATGGACCTGATGGTTATGTACCCCACTCTTAGTATGCTGCAACCACCCATTTTGTGTCATCTCTTCTAGTTGTAACCTATTCCACCCAGGGTAATCCTACGCAGCACGCCCATGACGGCTGCCTCTCCTGGTACCTTTTGTGGGTGGAATGGACAACCCATTGGAGTTATTACCCAAAATATCCGCACCTACCCTGCAGTTATGCTTATTGTGCTCTCTAGGTTTTTGTTCTTTATTATTTCTGTGTAGTTTTGTACTTGCCGTCATTTTAAATCCTATGCACTATGGTTTTTGATGTCTGTAAGTGACTTTTTCAGTCCTATGGGAGAAAAGCGCTATATAAATAAAATTATTATTTTTATTACTTAATATGACAGCATATGGTGGGTATATATACATATACATGATTTGTGAGCTGGAAGACAGTGTAGAATAAAAATAGCTTGAAAAAAAAGTAGAAGCTTTTTTTTTTTGAGGACAATAAATTTACGAATATTATTTTTTATGTAGTACTTCCCTTTCCAAATTTACCCAGGGGACTGATACAGAGCTAAACGACTGCACATATGCGGAACTCATCTTGCGTGTTTTTGCACTGAGCATGCTCTGGAACCCAGTGTACACCAGTTCAGGGCGAAGCAAAGTTGAACACATTTTAATTGTATCTCTACATAATTCCGGAGAGGCCCAAGTGGGTTGTAAATAGAGATGAGCGGTTCGGGTTTACTTGGTTATTTTCCCCAAACTAGTGAAAATTTGGAGAGCCAGTAATGCCCCCTACAGACTCGGCGATCCGCCGCCGAGATACAGGCGACCCGGTGGCGGGGGGAGTGAAGTTTCTTCACTCCTCCTGTCACCCGGCTCCATAGCACTGCATGCTAATATGGACGAGATTGTTCATATTGGCCTGCATGCATAAGCGACGGATCACCAACAATGAACGAGCACGGGGCCGTGCATCGTTTATCGTTGGTGCCTACACATATGAACGAGTTCTCGTTCATTAATGAACGAGAACGTTCATATCGTTCTGTGTTATCTGCCAGTGTGTAGGGCCCTTTAGACAATAAGATGACTTTTTTGAGATCCAAACATAACTGATTAAATCCGAACCGCTTGTCTCTAGTTGTAATTGGGCGATCTCATAAAGGAAAGGTTCAATGAGAGAGTATCAAGGCAATTGCGGGCTTTGCCGAGTTGTACAGAAGCATGAATGCAAAAACATATAAAGGGCCTTATTCAGTTGCATTTTATTAGCAAAACTGCAACTGCTTGCAATCGCATGCTAGGGTCCGCCCAGCACAAGGCAAGGCCACCCAGCATGCAAATGGCCACCAGCTATGCGATCGCATCGCTGTCCCCACAAAATAAGGGATGCCCCCCTGCCTGCGTAAGGCAGGCGCAAAGCGGCCATGTTTCCCGTCACAGTGGCTGCATGTGACGTAACGAGGCTGCCCGAAAATGGCCTTACCCCTGTTTTTGCCATCCCACCCCCGCAATGCCGCATCACCACCCCACAAATGACTCTGCCTGTGAATGCCTTTGCCTGAAAATGGAAAAATGCGATCGCATCTCAGTAGCGTCTGCGGGTTCACTACGGCTGGCCGGCGGTCGGGCTCCCGGCGACCAGCATCCCGGCGCCGGGAGCCCGACCGCCGGCTTACCGACAGCTTGGCGAGCGCAAATGAGCCCCTTGCGGGCTCGCTGCGCTCGCCACGCTACGGGCACGGTGGCGCGCTACGCGCGCCACACTATTTTATTCTCCCTCTATGGGGGTCGTGGACCCCCACGAGGGAAAATAATTGTCGGTATTCCGGCTGTCGGGCTCCCGGCGCCGGTATACTGAGCGCCGGGAGCCCGACCGCCGGCAAACAGAAGACCACCCGCGTCTGCTACTGAATAAGTCCCAAAGTTTCCTAGTGTTTAGTGCCATTAGTATCAATATTGATTTCAGACAGATCTTGTCAAACTACGAAGAGAAAGGAAGATTCTGGTGTTAGAATATACATATAATTAAAGATTGTTGAAATAAAACATTTATTGGTATGCAATAAAATATAGTATCAGACATCTTGTTAGGCCAGTCGGTAACAATACATAAACACTTAGAATAAAGTGAAAAATTGTAAAATTACAAATTGTGGGGGTAATTCCAAGTTGATCGCAGCAGGAAAGTTTTTAGCAGTTGGGCAAAACCATGTGCACTGCAGGGGAGGCAGATATAACATGTGCAGAGAGAGTTAGATTTGGGTGGGGTGTGTTCAAACTGAAATCTAAATTTCAGTGTAAAAACAAGCAGCCAGTATTTACACTGCACAGAAACGAAATAACCCACCCAAATCTAACTCTCTCTGCAAATGTTATATCTGCCTCCCCTGCAGTGCACATGGTTTTGCCCAATTGCTAACAAACTTGCTGCTGCGATCAACTCAGAATTACCCCCTGTCTGTATGTAACAGCCAGTGTTTCAGTGGTTACATTGGTTTTGGATAGGGATCTATCCTGCAAATCCCAGTTGTTACTGGCTGTATTGATAATGCAGAAAAATGTGAAATGAGTAGATGATTAGTAAATTAAATAAAAATCCTGGTGATGTGATATCACAATCTAGCAAATTGAGAATGTTGTGACCTTTGTAATAATTCTGGATTGTAGGTTACATTAACCAATTGTTAGGGAACAGCAGCACTATGTGTGTGAGACCCCTAGAGCCGGTGACAGAATCTTCTGCCAATGACATAACCCCCTGCTGTTCCCTTAATGCATAACACATACACCGGTACTTAGGGGGCCGCCTAGGCTTAAACTTCTAGCAGTAGTGGCTCACACAATAGGCTGGAGACCACTAGGTAATCACTTTACATTCCTGCCCGTCCGCTTCCTCCACACGTGCATGCTGCCTCTCCTTCAAATGATTACTTCCTCCCATTCCTGCCTCCAAGATTTTGAACATGCAGCTCCCTATCTTTGGAATTCCACCTCTCTACAAAACTTCAAACAGGCTCCCAAGACCTACTTCTTCATCAAACCCAGCTGTCTCTCATCCAAAGCATCTGTTCCATGCTCACTATCTACCCCATCTGTGTTACCCTTGTCTGTCTGCCCCTTTAGAGTGTAAGCTCTAACGAGCAGGGCCCTTCCATAATGTGCTCTCCTTCTCTAAGACTATTTCCTACACCACGGGGGTCATTCCGACCCGATCGCTCGCTGCAGTTTGTCACAGCGCGGTGATCGGGTTGAAACTGCGCATGCACTGGCACTGCAGTGTGCCGGCACATGGCAGCCGTCGTTGCCTAGCGATCGCCTCTGAGACAGAGGCGGTCACTGAGCGGGAGGGGGCTAGACGGCGCCGTTAAGCCACCGTTTAGGGGGCGTAGTCCGGCCAACGCAGGCGTGGCCGGACCATTGTGGGGGCGGCCCGCGGTGGCTGCGTGATGTCACACGCAGCCGCTGCGGGCTGGGGAGCGACGAGTAGCTCCCAGCCAGCACGCTACAGCTGCGCTGGTCGGGAGCTACTCTTGAAGTGCAAAAGCATCGCCGCTGTGTGATGCCTTTGCACTTCTGTGGGGGGGTGGCGCGGCACTGACATGCGGGGCGGACTAGCCCTGTGCTGGGCGTCCCCACGAATGTCAGTGTGAATGATCGTAGCTGTGCTAAATTTAGCACAGCTACAATCAACTCGGAATGACCCCCCATACTCCTTACAACGGCACCTAATCCTCAGTTTTTTCCACCCTGATGCTTATTTCAGTGTCATGCCCATTGTTGCAACGTTTATATACCATGTACTTGGTACTACATTACCAAGCTTTGTTGATAAACAACAAATGTATACCTCCCAACATGACCCTCTCCAGGAGGGACAAAATGTCCTGTTCCTGGACTTTTGTTTTAATTTAGGATTGCTGTCACCTGTTTTGAGCAGGTTGATTGATAATAAAAGGTGTTTCAACACAGGTCAGAATCAGAATCAGCTTTATTGGCCAGGTATACTTGTGTATACAAGGAATTTGTCTTCAGTTTGCTATACAACAGCCAAGCAGGTAACAGATAAGCAGGTGGGGGAGGGGAGTCAGGAAAAGTCATACAGATAGGAATACCGAAGAGCAGAGGTTCTCAAACTCGGTCCTCGGTGGCCCACACAGTGCATGTTTTGCAGGTCTCCTCACAGAATCGCAAGTGAAATAATTAGCTCCACCTGTGGACCTTTTAAAATGTGTCAGTGAGTAATTAATACACCTGTGCACCTGCTGGGTTACCTGCAAAACATGCACTGTGTGGGCTCCCGAGGACCGAGTTTGAGAACCTCTGCTGTAGAGACACGTGAGTTACATGTACGTCTAGTCAGTAAATGTTCAGGGGTTCAGCAGACGGACCGCTTGGGGAAAGAAACTTTTGAGGCTTCTGGTGGACCTGGCGGGGACGGCCCTGTAACGCCTGCCTGAAGGAAGCAAGTTAAACATGCTGTGGCCGGGGTGTAGCTTTTTAGATCTGGACAGGTACAGGTCATGGACTGAGGAAAGGTCGACCCCGATGATCTTCTCTGCAGTTCTGACCACCTTTTGGAGCCTGCATCTGTCCCTCGTGCTGGTGGAGCTGTACCATACCAGTATCGAGGAGCACAGTACCTACTCCACAATCGCGGAGTAGAAGAGGAGCAGAGGCTTCTGTGGGATGTTAAACTTTCTTAGTTGCCTGAGGAAGAACAACCTCTTGTGCGCTTTCCTGACAGTGGCATCAGTGTTGGACCCCCATTTAAGGTCCCGGGAAGGAATCCACTAGCGATACAACACTGTCAGCAATCGTTAGCGGAGGTACACTAGCTGACTTCTTCCTGAAGACCACTATCATATTGACAGTTTTGAGGGGGTTGAGCTCAAGGTTGTCGTGGCTGCACCACTCGGCCAACCGGTCTAATTCCTGTCTATAGGCCAATTTGACCCAGTCCTTGATGAGGTCATCAGCGAATTTGATGATCTTTACTGATTGCGCCTCTGAGGTGCAGTAATTTGTGTACAGGGAGAAAAGCAGGGGTGAGAGGACACAGCCCTGAGGGGCCGCTTTACTAATGTACCGCGTTTGAGGTGAATTCCCCCGCTTTCACCACCTGTGTCCTATCTGTCAGGAAGTCTACTATCCAGGAACAGGAAGCTTCTGAGACCCCTAGGCGAAGTAATTTTTGGTGGAGGATGCTGGGGATGATTGTATTGAAGGCCAAGCTGAAATCGACAAACAGGACCCTCGCATAGGTATCGGGTATGTCTAGGTGCTGTAGAATGTAGTGCAGGCCCAGGTTGACTGCATCCTCGACACACCGATTTGATCGATATGCGAACTGTAGGGGGTCCAGTTGGGGTCCAGTCACAGTTTTCAGGTGATTCAAAACCAGACGCTCAAACGTTTTCATGACCACAGACGTCAGTGCTTTCGGCCTGTAGTCGTTCAGATTCATGATAGAGGGTTTCTTGGGGACCAGGACGATAGTAGACCTTTTGAGGCAGGAAGGGACTTTCTGTAGCTCCAGCGATTTGTTGAAGATCTTGGTGAATATGGGGGTGACCTGACCCGCACATGCTCTCAGGGCAGAGGCTGACACTCAGTCAGGACCCAGAGCTTTCCTGGGTTTGGCCCTTTTGAACAATGCCTCCACCTCTTCTTGGGTGACTTGCAGTGCCTGGAGTAGGCCGTCTGTGTTCAGGGCATCGTAGAGGTGATTGTTTGGGTCGCAGGGGACTTATTTTGCAAACCTGCAATAAAAGTGGTTCAGCTCGTCTGCTAGGTCTTGCTGCATGGTGTTGGACTTTGATGTTTTCTTGTAGTTGGTTATGGATTGCATCCCTTTCCATACAGATACGGGGTCATTGGTGGAGAGATCGTTTGTCAGCTTGTTCGAGAACCGCTTTTTTGCTAGCCTGATTTTTTTAGTCAGAGAATTCCTAGTTTGGTTGTATAGTGCTCTGTCGCCGCTGCTATAGGCCTCCTCTTTGGCCCTACGAAAGTTGCCTGAGCTGGGCGTTGAACCAGGGCTTGTTGTTGTAAATCCGGTAAGTCTTGGTAGGTACACACATGTCCTTACAGTAGCTGTTGTAGGATGTGAAAGTGTCATGTCATTCAGGTCGGTTGCCAAGGCTTCGAAGACCCCCCATTCCGTGCAGTCGAAGCAGGCCTGGAGCTTCATCTTTGCCTCGTTGGTCCATTTCTTAACAGTCTTGATGACAGGCTTAACCGCTCTCAGCTTCTGTGTGTTGGTAGGGAGTAGGTGGACGAGGCAGTGGTCAGATAGGCCGAGTGCAGCACGCGGGATAGACCGGAGGGTAGACTTGAGGGTAGTGTAGTAGTGATCAAGGGTGCGCCCTTCCCTAGTGGGACACGTGACTTGTTGTTTGTACTTAGGTAGCTCCTTGCTCAGGTTAATTCTGTTTAAGTCACCCAGCACTATAAGCAGAGAGTCTGGGTGTTTTTGTTCTATGTCGGATATGCATACGGCCAGGTGGTGCAGGGCTTCGTTCGCGCAGGCGAGGGGAGGGGGGGGGGGGGGGGGTGTACACTCCCACAAGGACTACTGAGGACAAGTGATGCCAATCTTAAATTAACAGGGAAGTCCAGGAACAGAGCATTTTGTCCCTCCTGGAGAGGGTCATGCTGGGTGGTATGCAAATGTTACTTCTACTGTAATAATAGCCAAGTCAGTGAATGTAACTGCAGGAAGCAAGAAACGAATGCCTACATTTTCCTGCATGGTATCTGTGCCTCTGACAAAAGCCCCTGGTAGTGGGAACACAAGGGAATATTTGTTGGCCATGGCAACACTAAGTTTTGTCTACTCTTGAAAAACGCAATAATATATAAAAAATGAGCATTAACAAGGAATGTGTCATAAGACATTGTATAAAGCATCCTGAGCCACTGCCGTAAAGAGTGGCAGCTGCAGATTACGACACTGCGAGGCTCTCCCTGCTAAGGGCGGCAGTTACACTCAGCAGTTTAGGCCGGGGGTGGAGGGAGAGACCCAGCACAGCCGCCGCCATGTTGGATCAATCCATTTTTTTTCATTTGAGAGGGGGTTCATTTCTCCCTGCCCGCCGTTACATGAATATTAGCTGCGGAAGACATAATGAGATCAATAGGCCACTGTCCAACTACTGGATAATCCGAAAGGCAGGTAGTGTGCCGGCGATATCGCTGCCAGTGTGAGACGGAGCCGGGACGCGGGCGATGGCCTCCCCTCTCCCCAGCCGTGACCCGCTCCTTTTCCGTCCTGCGCCGGGTCCAGTGCACATGGCCTGCTAGTGTCGCCGAGCCGGGACCTGTAATTAGCGGCGACCCCAGCGTAGGAGCGGGCACCTTAGCCCCGTAGAGCGGTGAGAGATGCATCAGGCGGAGAACGCGTGTGACGGGCCGGAGCCAGACATGGAGGAGGCGGAGGTGGAGGTGCCTGCCGAGGCCACCGAAGAGGAGGAGGACGAGGAAGACGACGATGAGGAAGAGGATGAGGAGGGCATGGCATTCAGCGACCCGGAGGACTTTGTAGACGACATCAGCGAGGAGGGTGAGGCGGGCAGCGGGTCCCGGGCAGCGCACTGGCATCACGTGGCTCGGTAGAACGCAGTTTGATAGATTTGGCCTGTCCTGGGCCTTCCAACAACCACAAGTCACAGCATGCACTGCCTGGCATGGAGCAGAGGCTGCCTAGCTAAGGGCATGGATAGGGGCCCTTGGAGCTGAGGCTGCCAGGGATTTAGGGCAGTTACTTGTAATTGCCAGTCCCCAGTAACTAAGCATATGGGAAACCCTAAACTTGTCCTAGGCCGCTGGTTTCAAAACTGGGCACTTACAGCAGTGCCCTGGGGTGGTGGTCCAGGACCTTCTGAAGCTATGTATGGTCACTGTGATCGCCACCAGCACTGGTTTTGTTCGTCAGTCATAAAATATGTGGACAAACAGAAGCAAATCTTGTCCCTCACCACATAACTGACCGTAAGGATGACATGTAAACACAATTGACTTAATTTAATATTATCTACATTTTTTTTAAATAAGACGTGGCCTAGGGGTGCTATGAAAGCAAAAATCTGATAATCTAGGCCGCCGTGACTCAAAGTTTGGAAACTACTGTTCTGGGCACTGCCAATGATATAAAAGCACTCTACATTGGTTTGGTCTTCTGTATTCTATATCTGTAGCCTTTGGGGTTAATCCAGATAGTTGGGAATATTGTTCTGCAGTGTACTTCCATGTTACACCTACGTAACAAATTTGTAGTTGTTCCCGTAGAGGTGCATACACAATTCTGAGTTTGCTGCAGTGTTTTGGGTACCATATGTGGCAGATATATGCGCCCCCTGACATTGCGCTTTGCAATTGGCTCGCCCCTTGTGTCTGTGAACAGTAACCATATTTCTTCATGTGGAGAAGTTAGGTGGCTACTTTGGGTCATATAGATTACATATGACACTTCGGTACCCAAAATACTTAAATGATCTGTTTGTGACCGTAACAAGGTGCAGAGAAGCAGGACACAAAGCTCTTTTTGGAAGTGTGCCACAATGGTTTTTTGAATCTTGTTGTTGTTTTCTAATGATATATTACTTTACTCCTGTGAGCACAGCCAACTATGGCAACTTTTTGCAGCACTGCGATCAGGTAAAATCTCTGCAAAACTGCGTATGCACCGCAATGCGCAGGCGCCGTTGTACAGGTACAAATAGGATCGGTGCTGGGTGATGGATTTAACGAAGAATCCATTTGCACAGCCCATCGCAAGGTTATTGACAGGAAGAAGGCGTTTGTGGGTCTCAACTGACTGTTTTCTGGGAGTGTTTGCAGGGCAGGTGTCTGACGTCAATTGCGGGACCAAAAAGACTGAAGTGATTGCAGCGGCTGAGTAAGTCCAGAGCTACTCAGAAACTGCAAAAAACTTTTTTGTGCCATCGGCTGCAAAAGCGTTCGCACACTTGCAAAGCTAAAATACACTCCCCATTAGGCGGCGACTATCTGATCGCAGCACTGCAAAAAGTTGCAAGCGAGCGATCAACTCGGAATGACCCCCTTTGTGCAACACTGACTTTTGTCACAATTTATATCCCATTGGTTATTGATAACTACTCTGATATTAGAGTCTTGTGTGGGATCAATTCGTTGCCCTTATTTGTCAATAAATTTCACGGTGAGTGTTAACTTGCACCAGCCAACCCTGCTCCTAACTCATCTTTCAAACACAGCCTGTGACATGGTAGTTAAGATCAGATTGGCTGGTTAAATTTATCACTCACAGTGAAATTTATCACTCATTGATAAATAAGGGCACTTGTTTGAAAATCTGAGTTGTAGGTGCAGGTTATACATTCGAACCCACTGCCCTTTGATTGTAATGGAAACTGTAACACATGTGCAAGCTGTGCATCAAAACATGCTTTGTAAGAGCAGAATAGCTGACTGTGTGGTAGTGCTGTAGAGCACTGGCCATTGATGGAAATCTTGTTAGCACAGCATGTGTGTGTTCCCAGCCGTTACAGGAGATATCTGTTTTATGTTTTTGTTTTTCAAACTACACAGGATATCTGTTAAAAATTGGTCTTTTTGATAATATAACTATACAATACACATTGATTATTTAGGCTAATATTACAGGTAAAGGATCCTTCCTTTTTTTTTTTTTTTTTTTTTTTTATCTCCTGCTTTTGGTTGTTTAGGTTGTAATAACCTGCGAATTGCAGGCATTGGGCGAGATCCCGGCGAGTATGCCCTATGTTTTAAACCGGCAATCATTTAAAATGTAAAACATTGGGCAGAGTCGCCGGAAATCATTGATGTCTGAAATACGCAGGCTATTACGTTGACTCCATGGGTCTCTTTAAGGGGGCGATTCAATTGTTTTTCCTCGCAGCTACCACAATTCAAGTCAGCCGTTGGGGCGCCCATTAGATGCGGGTGAGAGATTTCATATCGCCACCTCATGAGGAGATGAGAAGAAGTGTACGAAAAGTCCGTGGTTTTGGCGCATTAACCAGGACTTTAGATGGGATAAGCCACAATTCGTTGCAAAACCTTGTCTGTTTGGGACCAGAAAAAGTAATGGCCGCCCGATCAGAGCAACAATTGAATTGCTCTGAGGGGCGCTTAACAAAAGCACATGAATCGCCCCCTTAGCGTTAGTATCAAAGCAAGTAGAGGGACAGATGCTGACGTGTCATTAAAATAAACAAAAATGGCATATTTCTACCAATATTCAGAGCAGAGCCTTACCTATCGTGACCTGTGCCCGCATCAGCAGCACACTTGCCAGACATCATGATTGGTGTGTATTTCTCCCTGCTTTGTAGCAGTGGCAGAAGATAACGCAAATCTGCCCAATATAAACCATATTTACATAAGCACTTTTCCAGTACTCAGGGGCAGATGTATTAACCTGGAGAAGGCATAAGGAAGTGATAAACCAGTGATATGTGCAAGGTGATAAAGGCAACAGCCAATCAGCTCCATTATGTAAATTAACAGTTAGGAGCTGATTGGCTGTTGCCTTTATCACCTTGCACATATCACTGGTTTATCACTTCCTTATGCCTTCTCCAGGTTAATACATCTGCCCCTCAGTCTGTGTTGCAGTCCTCCTACCCACCTCGGCATAGGCAGGCATCAGTGGCAGAACCGCTCAGGTGTGCATACGAATGTGTGCACTTAGAGGGATTTAATGCAGGATACTCTATGGGCCTAATGCAGAGCACTTTTATGCATAGAGAGTAGTGTTCATTCTAACACCCTGCACCTTTCAAATCCTGTGCAGTTCCTCTTTCCTGCCTGGGGTGTCGCTCTCTGCTCTGGTGCTTCTCAGCACACACGGGTCTGTATCGGGATCCGGTCTGAAGGTCGACACTGTCTAGGTCGACAGTCACTAGGTCGACAGGTCAAAAGGTCGACATGAGTTTTTTTTACAATTTATCTTTTTCTTTTTTTGAACTTTTTCATACTTAACGATCCACGTGGACTACGATTGGAACGGTAATCTGTGCCGAGCGAAGCGAGGCACCTTGCCCGAAGCCAGCCATGCGAGGGGACACGGTGCACTAATTGGGGTTCCCGGTCACACTACGAAGAAAACGACCCCCCCCCCCAAAAAAAAACTCATGTCGACCTGTTGACCTACCACATGTCGACCTAAAAACCCTGTCGACCGTCCATCCCTGTTGACTTGGTGACTGTCGACCAATAGTGGTCGACCTAGATACTGTCGATTTGATGATCCACACCCGTCTGTATCACAGCACTGAGTAACAGATCAGAGTGTGCTGAAAAGCATCACAGCAGAGAGCGACACCCCAGGTAGGAAAGAGGAACTGCATGGATTTTGAAAGGTGCAGGGTGCTAGAATGAACACTAGAGATGCTGTTAATGTCCGGGTAACAAGGTTCAGTTATACTTGTTGCAGTTAATGTACTCTAACATGGACCAACCAACAACTTAAATACCACACAACACATCCATTAATTTCTGTCATCCATCTGGGGGATGCTGCACCGTTACTTGTGGGGTTAGAGGTGTGTGGTAGTTTTGGAAGGCTTGTGGCTATCTCTTCCGATATTGAATATGACCCATTATATTCATGTCACATAACCTCATTCTGTTCTAAAATCTCTTCTAATGCTCACTTTTATCTCTCTAACTTCTTTTTTGTGAGTGTGTTCTTGCTATCGCTTATGAATTATTTGACTCGTAACATATGTAGCCTGCAATGCAGTCACTTGAATGTATTTTTTGTCCTGTATCAGATCCACAGTGTAAACAAAATACTTTGTGGTGTGTCTGGCATTTTGTGATGCGGTTATTCAATTGTTTTTTTTTCA
Source organism: Pseudophryne corroboree (assembly GCF_028390025.1). Taxonomy (NCBI): domain Eukaryota; kingdom Metazoa; phylum Chordata; class Amphibia; order Anura; family Myobatrachidae; genus Pseudophryne; species Pseudophryne corroboree. The sequence continues at coordinate 392,698,893 of NC_086450.1, forward strand.
TCACATGACTTTTGTTTAGATCTATGGGGGGTATCCAATTAGCCGCGATAGCAGCAAAATTTATTGCACCAATCTCCCGAAAAAGTTGCTTATTGCAGCTGGTGCGCTCCGATTTTTCACATCTATCCTGTTGGCAAAAATGGGATTTGCGCGATAATTCGAGCAGATAAAGGAGAAAATGGGGTAATCTGCCTATACTTCCATAAAAGCCAAACTAATATTGGAAACATTATAGATGTCTGTTAGTAGCCATAATAAAACTAGTGTAAGTTGGGTCAAATGACTTATATGCATTTTTGAAAAAATGATGGAAAGCTATTTTTTTCAGCATAATAAGTGCTCTCGTTAAATTTAGGGTCCAAAAAAATGAGTATAGGTATCTGTGTGTGTGTATATGTATATATATACATACATACATACATACATACATACATACATACATACATACATACATACATAGAAAACCACAGCACTCGCCACCCCAGAAGCGGGGTGCAGTGTCTGCACTCATAGGGTGGGGTGCATGCAGCCCATGGCCACCTACCCAAATACATACAAATAGAGAATTCAGCACTCACCATAGCAAGCTCACTTGTCCTCACAACATCAATAAATAAATGATGGGGGTTTAGTTAGTGAATTGGCCAATGCACGGAAGCCTGCAAACCGCTCCACGGTACCCCACCTACATGCAGGTCCTACACTACCACAAAGCCTTAAGAATTAAAACCTGGCAACTGTATCACATATAATATAACTGCAAATATGCCCACTAAGTTTAATGTATGCCTACCACATATCTAGTGGCTTTTAAAGGCATACTAGTCGCCTGACACAGCCGATAAATTACTAAGGAGCAGCTGACACAGGTTTGGAACAATTGAGATTACACAGGGGTGCAAGAAAATGTGTGTGTGTATATATATGTGTATATATGTTTATATATTTGGGTCATTTAGGGTGACTTTAAAAAAATAAAAAAGTGGAAACAGGCTGATTTCTCTTTCATCCATCTGGGGGACGCTGCGCCATTACTTGTGGGTTAGAGGTGTGTGGTTGTGGAGTTTGGCACAGAACTATTAAAACCTGACTCCTCCCCCCTCTAACCCCTCCCATCTCCTTCCTGCCTAGCCAGCACCTCAGTTTTAGTTTTGTGCCTGTGGAGTACAGACACAGTTTTTATTTCTCCTAATTTTTATTTATTTTTTCTTTATTTTTCTATACCTAGTCCCTGTTTACAGGTGACAGGTATAAATGGAACAAGGATGCTGTCAGAAAGGGCCACCATACCTTGGTCACTGGGGCCTTTTGATTCACAAAAAAACGACAGATCAAAGAGGTACTGGACAGCCACAATCTGTCACTGGCAGTATTGGGCTGTCCCTAACGGTTTTTATTATTTATTATTTATTAATATTTATTTATTTTACTGATTTTAGTATTATTTTTACTTTACCTCTCCCCCCTCCCCCCCCCCCCCCCCCCCCCCCCCCCGCCGGCGCAAGCCCGCCAGCGGGAGCTGTGCCGGAAACGTACCCATACAGCCGCAGTACTGTCTGAAGGGCTGTGGGGACGGACGGGGATCCCGGAGAAGCCGCCGCAACAGTCGCTATACTTAGCAACGCGCGGCGGCCCGAACTTCCGGTTGGTCGCGTAAGGAGAGCAGGGACGGCTTCCCGCTCTGTTCTGCCCGCGCGCGTGTCACTTTGCCTGACGCCATCTACAGTGACAGGGGGACGCTGTGCTCGCTACCTGAACAGAACAACTTGGGGTGGCGGCACGCGAGAGCCGCAGACTTTCGGCTGCAGCGCGCCTACTGAAGCTGACAGGCGCTTCCTTGTTCAAGAAGGGACGGACTCCCGCCCTCCACTACCACGCGCGCACTCCCGTCCAGGTATGCAGGGCTCCGGCCGCCATCTTCTCCAGAGGCAGTACGGGGGACACCGTGCAGCGCTCACAACAAATGCTGATCACCTAACAGCAAGTATATTTTGGGACACAGTATAAATTCACTGTAGATTTACATTGTGTCATGCTATACTTTTAGGGGAGGTAATTTTTGCAATATAAAATATGCATTGAACACAGTATGATTCATAGTATATTTACAATATACAACAGTATATGTCAAAGTATTGGACTACTCTACTGAGTTTATTGTTCATTTGTAGTGCATTTGCTGTTTCAAAAAAGAAAATAAATTAATTAATTACTTATGAAATCTACAAAGGGTAAGACCGCCTCGGTGGTTTATTTTTTCCTGCTCACTATGGGGATCATAGCTAGCAAAGGGAAGCCCGGACGCAGGTACTCTGTGTTTCATGCTCTGGGGCATCTGTGGCGGACCAGCAGGAAAGTTCCGCGGATCAGTCTATGCCTCTATGGCTACAGTGGAAGCTCTATGGGCTCGAAATATGGGCTCAATCTCTAAACAAATTTGTTAACTCTGCCGGCAGGTCTTATGCTACAAAACGGCCGCAGCCGTTGCCCGCTATAACTTTTCCGGAGGAGTAGTTGGAAACATTCCCACTGGAGGATGGGGAAGTAGACCCAGAGTGGGATAGTAGGATGAGGAGTTTTTCTACTAGCTCAGGTGTTAGATTCTGATATAAGCCATCCGTCAGACTCTTAATATTCAGAGTTCGGAGGTGGCGGGTTCTTCCTCTGCCTTTTTCAAAACACAAAAAAAAAAAAAAAGAAAAGTTACTGTCTTTCCCCCGTATTCACACTTTGCGGATATTTGAAAGAGCCCTGACTTAAGTCGGATTCTCCTGTCCCAGCCCCAAAATAAATTTTAATTTATATAAGGGGGATACAAGATGTTGAGAAACCCAAAAGGTAGACGCTCCTATTCACATTTAACAAAAGCTACGGTTATTCTTTTTGTACATGGGCAGTACTGCTGGTGTAATGCTTGGCATTGCTGCCTTAGAGCACTGAGGTCGTGGGTTCAATTCCCACCATGGCCCAAACTGTGAGGTTTGTACGTTTTAGTTAAAAGATCCTACAGATAGGAAGATTGAAACAATGATTAAATCTATGTTATCTTTATCAGGAATTTTCTACTCCCAATTATAGCTAGCATTTGGGTCCTCATGGCCGCGGATGACTGGCTGGCATAGGTTGTATCTTGAATGCAGTCCCACGATCCATCGGAAGTAATTCAATTAGAAGAATGAGACCTTGTTAGAGTCTACTGCGCTACCATCCTGTATTTCTGCCTTGACCGTGACAGCAAGACGGTCTCTTTGATTTCGGGTTTGGGAATGCCGTTTCTGACTCGGAACAGAACTTGACGGCGATACCCTTTGAAGGTGAGTTCTTTTTGGGTCGGAATTACAGAAGATTATTCAGAGACTACAGGGGGCAAGAGCCCTTTTCTTCCATTTGCTCCTCAGAGACCGAAGACCACGAGGTTTCGGTCCTTTCGTACACAGGACAGAGGTAGTTTCCATCCCTTTCGTTCTTTCTCCAGGTTCCCACGAAGAGAGGCATTCAGAGGTAGAGGAACACAGGCGGCTCTTAGACCAGCCAGTAAACCTTGCGACATACCTACTGCATGACGGTTAACGATCTCTGGAGGGATCAATGACGGTTCGGGCTCGGTTACGGCAGTTCAAGGAAGTGTGGCTCCTGTCAAAACCAGATCTGTGGGTGACGGAGGTCATATCCAGAGATTATATGTTACATCTCGAGGAACCAGTCCCATATCGTGTGTTCGTCACTCCTCTCCAAAAACGCTCCCTCCAGACGTTGAGCTCTTCTTTATGCAACAGCCACTCTCTTACTAAATGGAGTGATTCTTCTAGTTCCCTCTCAGCAGAGAGGTCGGGATTTTACTCAGGTCTTTTTCTTGTGGACAAACCGTTTCGGCCAAAAGGGTTTGAATCCATATCTCTCAACCCAAAAGTTCAGAATGGAATCCATCCATTCGATTATCGCTACATGAAACCAGGGGAATATTTGGCTTCAGTGGACGTAGAGGACGTCTACCTGCATGTTCCTATTTGGACAGGTCGTCAATCTTGTCTGAGATACGCAGTCGGTCCTTGCCATTTTCAGTTTCTCTTCCCTTTGGTCTATCCACGGCTCCTCAGGTATTCACAAAGGTCATGGGCCGTGTGGTGACAATTCTGCGTTGCCAGGGTGTCAGCATTACTCCGTATTTAGATGATCTTTTCATCAGGACTGTCAGAGTTAATCCTTCACCAGAACTTGCGTCTCACGATAGAGACTCTATAGTCATTCAGATGGATAATAACTTTTCCACAGTCGTCTTTACGTCCTTCCCAGAAAATGATATTTCTGGGATTCTTATTCGACGCCACCAACCAGAAAGCGTTTCTTCCTCACGGACAGGACCTCATCTCGAATTACAGCTAATCCGCTTGTCTGTAAAGACTCGTCGATCGCTTCGCTGGTGGCTTCACAGCCCAATTTGACCAAAAAGGGTACCGTTCACGATTTGCTCTTGGGGGATGGTCACCACAGACGCAAGCCTCAGAGGTTGAGGGGCGGTGTTTCAGACTCCTCACTTTCAGACGTTCTGAAACAGTCGAGTCTAAGTTACAGATCAACATCTTGGAGTTGAGGGCAGTCCGGTAGGCACTCCTTCGGATTCAAACCATGGTAAAGGGTAATCCAGTCCGGGTTCAGCCCGACAACGCCACGACAGTTACTTAAATAAAGGAACTCGAAACTGGACCGCCAGGAAGGCGGTCGCTCAGATTCTCACTTAGGCGAAACATTGGGTTCAGATTATATCCGTGATTCACATTCCAGGAGTCGAGACCTGGGAAGCGGTTTTCTTAAGCCGTCACACGGTGCATAAGGGAGAGAGGGGGCTTCACCAGGAGGTGTTTCTGACTCTAGTAGCCCGGTGGGGGATGCCCGATGTAGATCTGACGGCGTCTTGTCTCAACAATAAACCTCCTCTCTACGGGTCGCGTACTCGGGACCCTTAAGCAATTCTAATCAATGCACTGACGGCGCTGTGGCACTTTCAACTGGGATATGTGTTTCCACCATTTCCACTGATTCCACGTCGGCTTCAACGCGTTCAGAGAGAAGGTCTTCCAATCATTCTGGTGGACCCAGATGGGCCACGATGACAGTGGTACACTCTTCTGCACAATAGGGTCGTCGAGGAACCATCCCGACCCCCTCTGCTCTAGATCTTATGATTCAAGGACCATGTCGCCACACAGGTTGGGTCGGCTGACTTTGACGGCTTGGTTCTTGAATCCAATATTTTAAGGGGAAAAAGGTTTTTCTCGTCCTGTTGAGTAAACGATGATTCTGGCTAGATAACCGGTGGCTTCTGGAATTTACATTGCTTGGTGTGAAAAGCGTGGTTTAACACCGGATGTGTTTAGAGTTTCCTCGTCTGTTATCCTGCATTCAGGAGGATCTCAATGAGGATCTCAGACTTCTTCACTAATGGGGTCAAGTTTCTACTTGGTCGACTCTTCTTCATAGGAGACTGGCTATCATTCCAGAAGTTCAGACGTTCCTTCAGGGAGTTCTTCGGATTCAGCCACCTTTTTTTGTTCCTCCCTGGGACTTTAACTTAGTCCTTACGGTTTTTTTTTTTTTTTTTAGAAACCTCCATTTCAACCTTTGGAATCGGTACAATTGCGGTATATAACGTTCAATGTCTTCCGATTGACAATTTCCTCCAAAAGATGAGCATCTAAATTGGCAGCTCTTTCTTGCAGACCACCCTTGTTGGATTTTCATGATGATCGGGTGGTTCTGCGAACAAAACCTTCCTTCCTTCCGACGGTTGTGTCAGCGTTTCATCAAAATCAGGACATTGTCCTTCCAGCGTTTACTCCTCCTCCTTCCGGGGAGGATTCCTATTGGCTCTCTTAGATGTGCTTAGGGCCTTACGGATTTATTTATCTCGTACGAATTCTATCCGTCGTACGAATGCATTGTTGGTTTTTAATGGCTGCGTCCAAATGAGATTGGCCGGATTCCAAGTACACAGTGACTCGTTGGGTAACTACGACCATCACAGAGTCTTCTAATGTTTCAGTTCCTGACTCGATTCAAGCTCCTTCGACTCCAGCTATTGGAGCTTCTTGAGATGTTCGCGGGGCTGCGTCTATTGAGCAGTCGTGTAGGGCGGCGACCTGGTCGTCTGTGCATACGTTTTAAAAAGGTTTTACCGTTCTCACACTTTCGGTTTGGAGACTGCCCCTGTTGGGCGTCAAAATTGGCGGACGGCTATGCCGTCTATGTCTCCCTCCTCTCATTTGCTTGCTTTGGGAAATCCCACAAGTAATGGCGCAGCGTCCCCCAGATGGATGAAAGAGAAATAGGGATTTTTGTTTACTTACCGTAAAATCTCTTTCTCTGATTCCATCTGGGGGACGCTGCGATCCCTCCCATATGTTGTCTGGTTTAACCAGTTAATTGTTTTCGGTCTATCTCCTTTGGCTTGGCTAAACGTTAACTGAGGTGCTGGCTAGGCAGGAAGGAGATGGGAGGGGTTAGAGGGGGGAGGAGTCAGGTTTTAATAGTTCTGTGCCAAACTCCACAACCACACACCTCTAACCCACAAGTAATGGCGCAGCGTCCCCCAGATGGAATCAGAGAAAGAGATTTTACGGTAAGTAAACAAAAATCCCTATTTCTCCCACCTGCAAGTCTAAAAACACTTGTCCCACTCATAATGTACCCCAATTTCCATCACTTTGCATTTTATGACCCCCAAAAATGACATAATTATTGGCCAATTAAAAACCTCTACGTGCCTAATTAGTCATTCAGGGGGGTGTCCCAGGGGTTCTGATCCAAATCCCAAAATTTTGTACTTTTTAAATAGGGATTTTGCACTACTTCACCCATGCTCAGAGATGGTGACGAGAAATTTGCAATAAACCCTATGGAGTCTTATTGCCAATAACTTTTTGCCGCTAATTGGATACCCCCTTATGAGTAGGTGGGATGTTTGTTTAATTTACGATTAAGGTTTTTATATTTAATAGACCAAATACATCAGTAGAATAGAAGCTTGAACGCATACTGACCTATATAGCATTATTCTTGTATGCTGACTTAGATTTTTGTACCTGTAGAGTTGCTAGGTGATATCTTGAAAGAATGTCCCCAAGAAGCAGATGGCATAGATTCTGTGATTGTGGTGGATAACGTGCCGCAGGTTGGACCTGACCGTTTGGAGAAGCTAAAGAATGTTATCAATAAGATTTTCTCAAAATTTGGAAAAATTACTAATGAATACTATCCAGACGCAGATGGATTAACAAAAGGGTATGTATGCGTTTGTGACACTTTGTGTTGCACAGTAATACACCCATATTCTAGTCTGTCTTATTTAATGTTTACTTCATAATTGCTGAGTTGCATACAATTATATGGTGCTGATTGTTTCCCAGATCTTTGAAGTATTACTGTCTAGCCTGATTCAGAACAGTTATGAAATGTTTCTCCCAGACCTATCATTTTCTGTGTTGCAATTAGATCTAGCTTAATCACTCTCCTGGCGTGGTCTCATCAGATGTGACCACACCAGCAAGTGCTCTATCTGACCTGGTCGCACAGGATGCGATCAGTCAGATAAACAGTGTGTGCAGCTGCAGGGAAGGCAAACTTCCCTCTGCTGCTGCTCTCAGAGAGACCTTCCAGTCCCTCTACCTTCCCGCACCCTCCCTCAGTGTTTGCCATGTTGCCGATCAAGTTTCTCTAATATTGTATTTAAAAATAAAATAAAAATCTGGCTAAATTAAATACATGTTCTTCACCTAATTCACTCATGGCCCCCCCGCCCCCCCCCCCCCTCCCCGACAACTTCTGAGTGTTTTTTTGAAAATTGTTGGTAAAGTGGTTAAGATCACATATCGTACCACGTATCGCTAATACCCCTTTCACACTGCAAACCCGGGTCCGACCCAGTATTTTGAACCCAGGTCGGCCACGGGTCAGACCGCTTCACACTACACTTCCAACCCGGGTTATTGCAGGGTTGGCTCCTTTTAACTCAACCCGGGTCAGCAATTACAACACCATGGATTTCATTAAACAGAGCTACTGTATGTTTTTATATACAATTGCATCTTTAACTGTTCCAGTAACATACCTCCCAACTGTCCTGATTTATGCGGGACAGTCCCGTTTTTTGGGACTGTCCCACCCACGGCCCACAGTGTCCCGCGGTGAGGGGGGAGGGGCAGTTGGGAGGTTAGTGTCACTGCTGCACTGCTTAGCAGGTGACAGAGGTAGAGGGGGCATGCCAGCAGCTCAGAGAGCACTGGGCATGCCCCCTCAGTGACGGTACAAGGGGGGCGTGACTCGCGATCGCAGCTCTGCCACGAGACCATGCCTCTTTCATATAGGCTATGCCCCCTTTTTGAGCGTGCCCCAAGGTTCATCTTTGTACTTTTAATAAGTTGGGAGGTATGCAGTAAGCTGCCTAGCAATCTCTGCCTCACACCTAATTCTTAATGCTTTCTGTTCTCTCCTGTGTAGCAGGGCTCAGGCTGCTGACATCATCAAGGCACACAAAGAACAGCCAATCAGCACGTTTACATGAATGCAGGGTTGAATAACCCGGGTTGGACACATTAGAGGCACATTGACCCGGGTCGGGCCCGTGTATAACACTGCTTTTATACTGGGTTGAAATGCAGGGTTACTCGACCCGGGATATTTAAAAGTGGTGCTTTTAGACTGCACCTCGACCCGGGTTGAGCTGGCTCAACCCGGCAATATCCCGGGATATATTTGCGGTGTGAAACGGCTATAAGAGATGTGTACAACTTCATCCTGGGTTTAATATGCTAGTGTGCCCTAATATTGGCTAACTACTATCCTTTACACTGTTTGAGAAGCAAATGGGAAACTTTCTCCAGGTGCACAGTAGGTAAATAAGCTGTCTCCCCGGGAGGCTGTATCACACCACCATCAGCCATGAGTTTATAAGTCCCAAAGTTTATATTTACCTGTGTTCTCTCAATCTACATGATGCTGTTGTAGTGGCATGTAGAAAAAGACTTGACACGTGAGAAAGATATGCAATGCAGATACCAAGTAGCAGGGGTCTCAGGTGGGAGAGGTATAATTTTCTTGATAACAATCTAAAGTCATTGAAATGACATAAAATAAGTTTGAAGGTGGTGTAATTTGTATGCAGCTTCTGGTGCTTGCATTTTCTGTAAGTTTGTGTGTGTTGGAAGCCATTTCTGCTGGTTTTTGTAGTTGGTACTATGTTTTAGTGATTGCTACTGTGGAGGAATCCAAGCTGACCCTCTTATGTTGTGCGCGTTTCTCACCTGATTTTCATCAAGGGCATAGGAAGCCTACAACTTTAATTCTGTTTCATGTTGAGTTTACTGTTCTTGCTGCCATAGGTATATATTCTTGGAGTACGGATCACCTGCTCACGCTCAGGATGCTGTGAAGAATGCGGATGGCTATAAATTGGACAAGCAGCACACGTTCAAAGTGAATCTATTCACAGACTTTGATAAGTGAGTGTTTGCACTTTCTTTCCATTACAATATAATAGGATATCTTTCTATATTTCAGCTGTTTTGTTTTTGTCTTGCAGATATATGGTCATTAGTGACGAGTGGGAAGTTCCTGAAAAACAGCCATTTAAGGACTTTGTAAGTAAATTTTATACCGCTATTTAGAAGAAAAATGTGTTTTTTCATATACAGTACAGTTACAATCCCACATTTTTAAAGGAAGGCAGCCTGATGATCTTGGATTTTTGTTCTAGGGTAACTTGAGGTCATGGCTTGAGGATCCGGACTGCCGCGATCAGTTCAGTGTTATCTTTGAGTCCGGTGATAGAACGACAATCTTCTGGAATGATGTTAAAGAGCCAGTTCCGATGGAGGAGAGACCTGTAAGTTGCTCTCTTGCTGTAGATCCGTTTATTTTGTGCAGATGTTCCCACTTTTATTACAGGTTTTACATCACAAAGTGGGACACAGCTTAAACATATCTGCCCTTTAGACAGAATTGATGTCTGTTCTGTGCTTAAATTAGGGAATCAGGGTACTTATGCTGAAGACGCCAATATGTGCATACCCTTCGTCTTCCCTGATCCAGGACATAATTCAGTACAGGACTTCTCTTACCATGTTTCGTAAATGGTGATGGTGGGTAAAGGAAGACGGACGTGTAGAAATGTTTTCCACTTTAGAGGCCTTAGAGCAACTCTCTCCTAGATCAGAGACTTCTATCAGTATACTGTTCAGGTTTGGTTAGGAAATGCTTTATTACTACCTATTTACTTCCTTTCATGGCAGTACAATACCATCATCTTGCTAATGTTCACGGATGAAGACCTTTAAACATCTCCTACCTCTGATGCTTGGCTGCTGGAGCTTAAATTGTTTAGATGTTAACGAACGTTTACGGGTAAACATACAATGCATCAGTTTTCGGAAGTTGGATTTCAAGAGGAAGTATTATTAAATACTAAACCAGGAGTATTATTGCACCTTTTAAATTCAGTAGAAGAAGCCACAGGTGACGTAGTGGGGCGTTGAAAAGCACCATTTAGAAAATGAATTCGTAAGTCTGAAATAAGATGACACTTTCTCTATAGAGAGCTCTTCTCCATATATAGTTTGACTAAATTTGCGAGGCTTGCATTCAATACAGGTTGAGTATCCCTTATCCAAAATACTTGGGACCAGAGGTGTTTTGGATATGGGATTTTTCCGTATTTTGGAATAATCGCATACCATAATGAGATATCATGGTGATGGGACCTAAGTCTAAGCACAGAAGGCATTTATGTTACATATACACCTTATACACACAGCCTGAAGGTCATTTTAGCCAATATTTTTTATAACTTTGTACATTAAACAAAGTGTGTCTACATTCACACAATTCATTTATGTTTCATATACACCTTATACACACAGCCTGTAGGTCATTTAATATAATATTATTAATAACTTTGTGTATTAAACAAAGTTTGTGTACATTGAGCCATCAAAAAACAAAGGTTTCACTATTTCACTCTAACTCAAAAAAATCCGTATTTCGGAATATTTGGATATGGGATACTCAACCTGTTTTTGTAAACTTGTTACTTCTTTCTTTAGCGGTGGACTGAGACATATGTGCGCTGGTCTCCAAGAGGAACTTACCTGGCCACCTTTCATCAAAGAGGAATTGCTCTGTGGGGAGGGGAGAAGTTCAAGCAAATCCAGAGGTTCAGCCACCAGGGGGTACAGCTCATCGACTATTCCCCATGTGAAAGGTCTGTATAGCATTTATAAAGCTTGCTTTTTGTTTTGTCGGTTACTTGCATTCTGCCTTCCACCCCCAAATGTTTAAGCTTTATTTGCAATATGTTCCTTCTAGGTATCTTGTTACATTTAGCCCACTTATGGACACCAAGGATGATCCCCAAGCCATTATCATCTGGGACACGCTGACCGGACAGAAGAAGAGAGGATTCCACTGTGAGAGTTCAGCACACTGGCCAATCTTCAAGTATGTTGACTAGCTCTTCTATTTTGGCTTCAATGAGCTTGTCTTGTGTCCAGTAATAACCATCTGACATAACATTTATTCTCAGGTGGAGTCACGATGGAAAATTCTTTGCCCGAATGACCTTGGATACGCTCAGTATTTATGAAACGCCTGTAAGTATTTGCGTTCTTTAAAAAAAAAAAAAAGCTTGTGAGCAGAGGTGATGTTACAGCGGATCGCCTCATTTAAAGTAGAACAATTTTGATTCTATGTTTATAAAATGTAGTGTAACTCTGGTAATGGTGGGGTTTCAAACTGGTAGGTTCTTCGTTCAGACAATTTTGTGTGAAATTACTGATGCCAAATGTGTGGGAAATGCTGCAGGATAATGAAATAGCAGTAAGTGATTGCTGCAGCCTTGTTGTTGCTACATGGTGGCAACAGTTAAGCGTAAACGGAAGGTTAGAAATACTTGGTATTCTGGAAAAATACCCTTGCTTTCACCTCGTTTAAAATGATAAATGGTGGCAAACTGGAGTAAGATTGTGCTGGGGTTTTTTTCCCAGTAGAATTTAGAGTTAAATTGGCACAAATATGCTACCTGTTTTTGCTTTCAATTGACCTCTACATTTTAAGCAGTTTTTATCACTGACCTGTGTAAAATCACTAATTTCAGTGTAACAGAACCATCGGGAGCTCTGGTTTATCCTGTGATTCCTGAGCTCTGTTTGTATTTTGGGGAGCTTTAAGATACTTTTTTGTTTTGTTTTATATAATCTATCCACTGGTAAGGTGTCATAGGGAGTGATTCAGACCTGACCGCTGCTGTGTGTTTTCGTACAGCGTGCGATCAGCGATAGACTGCGCATGCGTGTCTGCAACAGACATCGCTGGACAGCGACAGGCTGATGCGAAAATTTCAATCCCACAGCCGTTCTCATGCTGATTTAATAGGAAGAGGCCGTTTGTGGGTGGCAACTGACCGTTTTCTGGGGGTGTCAGGGAAAACGCAGGTGTTCCCAATCGTTTTCAGGGAGGGTGTGTGACGTCTGCTCCGGACCCGATCAGCCTGTTCTCCTTGCACTAGAGGAGTAAGTCCTGGGCTGCGCACAGACTGCACACAGTGGTAAAGTAAAAACCATTCAATGGTGAGTGTGGTGCAAACAGATTTGCAGCTGTCCGCTGACTGAGGGAATTTTTAGCAGCTTGGCGTACACATGCGATTGCACACTTGTACAGCGAATATACACTCCCCTTGGGCGGTGACTATCTGCCCGCAGCACAACGAATTTAGCAGCCCTGCTATCAGGTCTGAATCACCCCCATAGATGAATAAGAGTAGGTGGTTAATGGAAAGATGTATCTGCCCAATCTGTCTGGTGGGAACAAAGATCTGGTAATGTATTGTACCAAATGACAATCAGCCATTTGCTCCCAAACGCTGGAAAACAGACAAAAACGATTGTTCGAATAAATTTGTTAAATCAAATGGAATGAAACAATTTGGATGACCGTGGTGTGTGTGTGTGTGTGTTGTGTGTTTTTTTTTTTTTTTTTTTTTTTCCTTTTCAGCGTTCGGGAGCAAATGGTTGATTGTCATTTGGTACAATACATTACCAGATCTTTGCTCCCACCAGACAGACTGTGCAGATAAATCTTTAGGTGTACCCAGGATTGCTTATCGCAAAGTCTGGGAAAACTACCAAAGTCAATGCATATTTAAAAATAAATTGGCCTAGGAATATGAGGCCGGGCTCTATTCCAAATCATTGCACGTGGAGGCTCACATTGACACCTAGTACCGTACAGTGTTCCATTGTCTGGTATATAATAGTGTTCACGCTAGGCTGTTTTAGCAGGGCGCCTGGCCGATTTTTTTTATTTTTCTTGATTTTTTTTATTTTTTGCAAAATCTGACCTGCCCTTTCTGCGGCGCCCTGGTAAAACAGCTGTCCGCTTCCTGCCCTCCCAGCGTGTAAAGATGCCATGCGCATCCATTCACGCTGTGGGAGAGAGCTTGGAGGAAGCCCAGCACCTCTGTAGGTGTTGGGCACGGCCCCAACAGTGACGCCGCCCACGCCCCCTGTAATAACGTCTGTGGGCCGCACCACCCACTTCAGTGACTTAGAATGTCCACACCCCCTATTTTGTGTGGCCACATCTCTTTTTTGGCCACGCGCACACACCTATGCCCCCTGCAGTCCGGCGCCCTGCCCGATTCCTGGAGTGAACACTATATAATATAAGAAGTATGTGTTGGGACTGTGTGATAGACATAGTTTTTAGATGATTGCTTAGTGCTTTATTTGCTCTGTTTGTTTATAGCACCAATAAGAAAGCTGTTTGTGTCATCACACTTGTTTTGCCTGTGATTAATGTAGAGAGGGTTTAAGTGTTGCTAAAGCATAATTGGCAGCGACATACTATAACTTGTGGATATACAACGCTAAAAGCACAGCTTTCTCCCCAGAGCCAGCATGCAGTCTTATCTATTTGGTTTTTGTCTTGCAGTCCATGGGCTTGTTAGACAAGAAGAGTTTAAAGATTACTGGAATAAAGTAAGTTTATTCAGCATTCTAGCAGCTTCCAACCACCTGTTCTGTGCTGTTAACCAGTATGACTAAAACGCAGTGTTGTCCCTTTTTTTTTTTTTTTTTTTTTTTAGAGACTTCTCATGGTCTCCCGGTGGTAACATCATAGCATTCTGGGTACCAGAGGACAAAGACATCCCCGCCAGGGTGACTTTAATGCAGCTGCCAACCAGACAAGAGATCAGAGTGCGGAACTTGTTTAACGTTGTTGACTGCAAGCTGCACTGGCAGAAGAATGGGGACTACCTGTGCGTGAAAGTAGACAGAACCCCTAAAGGGACTCAGGTAGGTGCCCTTCGATATGAAAGCTCTTATCTGATGTTTCCATGTTCTCATATTCATAGCGGTAGGTTTATGCTAATAGCGATTTCACAGCCATCCTCCTATCACTTATCCATAGGGCATGGTAACCAACTTTGAGATCTTCAGAATGAGGGAGAAGCAAGTCCCAGTAGATGTGGTTGAAATGAAAGGTGAAGTATATTTTGTTTTTTTGCCCTTTTTTTGTTTTTCCTTTCTATCACTTTGGCTAAGGCTTTGTGGTTCAGAGTTTTATGTCATACATACATACATACATACATACATACATACATACATACATACATACATACATACAGAGATATATAGTTACAACCTACTTTAATTGCGTCTTCTTCCTGACCCTTTTTAATTAACATTCACACATAATGGTATTTAGAAACCTCTCATTTGGCCATGTCGCATAGACACTTCTCATCATACTGTAGCTGCGGAGGAACACTCTGCCTGGGCCTTCCATGTGAGGTCACTCAGTATTTCCTCCATAATTGGAAAGGATCCGTGCTTGGCATAGGTGAAGGTGCTATCACAGGGGTAGGCAGTGTTTTACTCTTTTGGGTACCAGATGTTCAATGTTGCAAGCAAATGTTAGAGTACTACCTTCGTTACAACAGTTACAAAATTAATAGGCGATCCTGTCCTTCATTTCTTAAATCTTGTTTGCTTATGTTAGGCTGATCATTTGTAGTCTGAAGATGGAGACTTTCTTCAGAATTCTAGACTGTTCTTTGACAGTGAGCTGTACGAACGTTGGCAAGGGGTCCAGGCTTTGCTGGGTATGCAGGTCACGCTTGGGCGCTCTAGTTTGGAGGAGCTCTATCGCAACATCAAAGTTTCTTCTCTGAAGGGAAGAGATGGCACCAAATGTAAGGATGCAACTCAGTGTATGCATAATATGAGAGGAAGAGTCTCCACAGGTGCCACTCAAAACATCCTTGAGTGCCAACCTTGTCTTGAAAGTTGCTTTCTCAGAATAGTAAATGTAGTTAATGTTACAGGATGTTAATAGTATGTGCTGTGTAGCCAGCCTGAAGTGTGACCTTACAGCTTGGCTAGTCAGGTAATTTGTTAGCAGAAAAGCATAGGGGGTGACCCTAGGAATACTCTGAATGAAAGAAACTTATTACGACGTTACTAGTATATACATGGTCTCGGAAGTGGTAATCCATTTCCAATCTGTTTAGGAGCACTTTTTATAATAAAACTAACTTCTACAATAAACTCCAGTCCTTTTCTTATACCTTGTTTTACTCACCTGTGCAGGAAAGTTACATTTTTGTGCATTGTATTATCTCCTGCAGATGGTATCATTGCCTTTGCCTGGGAACCCAATGGAAGCAAGTTTGCTGTGCTCCACGGAGAAGTTCCCCGAATATCTGTCTCTTTCTACCATGTCAAGAATAATGGGAAAATCGAGCTGATCAGTAAGTCCTCTTGTGTTTGTTGCATCTTCCGCTCTAGATGTTGCTTCCAAGCACTTCATTATATGTCAGTATGGGTCATCTTCACATGGTTTTATTTCAGAGACTTATGACAAGCAGCAAGCCAACACAATCTTCTGGAGTCCTCAGGGGCAGTTCTTGGTTCTGGCAGGCTTGAGAAGGTAAATATAAGGTCCTTTCTCATAGTTACAGGCTACCCAGCCATGCCTTGTTACATCAGTGTAAGGGTGTAGTGCTGCTGTAACGCTTGTTCCTGGTCTTCCAGCATGAATGGAGCACTTGCCTTTGTCGACACTTCAGACTGCACAATAATGAACATTGCAGAGCATTATACAGCCTCCGACGTCGAGTGGGATCCGACAGGTCGTTTCGTTGTCACTTCTGTGTCCTGGTGGAGCCACAAAGTAAGGTTTATTGCTTTTGACAATGTTAAGTCTTGTGACCATTTGCCTGTCTAAGGGTTATCCGGTCCTATAAGAAAATTAAACGGGCTATCTCGTTAATAAAGAAGAAAAAGTTTTATGCTGTTGAGGGACAATGGGATCCCATCAGTGAATGTGTGCGGGCTATATATACTAACCTCTGCACAGCATGTTTCTCTGAGGAAGGTAACTGTGACCAGCAAAGTAGCTGTACTCTCTGCCCATTTACACCCTACCAATCATTCCCGTCCTAATGGGTTTCTGTTCCGCAGTTTCCAATTTTTATTTTTTATTTCTTTTTAAGGATTTTTATAAACTAAATAAAACAAATGTCAACTGCAGTACAGATCGCTGGAATGCCTGTCATTTATAGAGATTATTGATGCCTGTGAGACAGCCACAGTCACACCCAATTACAGGGGCAACCATCTGGTGACTGTACTATGAGAGACTTGTTGATCTTGTCTATCTGTGGTGTTTGTACTGAGTAGTAACTCATTTTCCTTTCTAAACTAACATTTCTGCTTTTGGTTTTTACATTTTCATTATTTTATTTTAATTTTATTATTTTTATTAACTTGTTTTGTTTTCATAATTGAGGTTGATAATGCATACTGGTTGTGGACATTCCAAGGTCGTCTTCTCCAAAAGAATAGCAAAGACCGGTTCTGTCAGCTTTTGTGGAGACCAAGACCTCCAACTTTGCTAAGTCAAGATGAAATAAAGGTGCGTGGAGAACCCCTTTTTTTTTTTTTTTCTTTTTTTTTTTTTTTTGTAGAACCTAATTTTATGTAATGAGGTGACCTGAAATAAAAATAGATCAATTTTACTTGGGTTTTATGGGTTTTCATCCTAGCACTTTCTAACAGTTCAAGCTCCTCCATCTAGCCTTGGCAGGACTTTTTAGGGATCATTAGTGTCTCCACCACTCTCCTCAAGCCCTTCTACACAGCTGAGAAGACTACATTCTTTGTTTTAGGTTAAATGACCCTTTAAGGTTTTATCAGGCTAGGCTGAAATTTAATTTATATATTTTTCTTATTACAGACCATTAAGAAGGATTTGAAGAAGTACTCCAAGATATTTGAGCAGAAAGATCGTTTGAGTCAATCTAAGGCTTCAAAGGTAAAAAAAAAACACAATTAAAAAAACCTAAACGTCGCGTCATGAGTTGTTTGCTAGCTGTAAGAAAAGTCATTCTTCTATCATGTGGCAAAAACTGAGAGGTAGAACAGCTATTATGCAATCCGTATTAGAGACTGAGAATAACTTCAGATTGTGATCCACATGTTGTAATTGTATCTACGTTTCTTTAAAAAATAAAAAAATAAAAATCTTCAAATGGGCATTAGCACAGCCATAAAATACAAATAAAATAATTCCATTAAGTGAAGAACTAGAGTGCACACATGGGCTGCATATCAAATGAACTATGGCTAAATAGAACATCGTAACACCTAGGGCTAGGTTGGGTGTCCTGATTGCAATGGAAAAGTCCTAGCAGCATTGGTACTATATAATTCTGGAAAGTAGGGGCTAAGGCTTGTTAGATCATCAGTACAGTCATAAATTCCAAAAAGTGAATGGATATATCATCAGGTCTGAAAACCTGGAGGAGTCCTTAAATAGGTAAGAACTTAACAGCGAAATCCAGTTTTCCTGGAAGTTCCTTATGTTGTCTGGTTGACTGTTTGTGACTGCAAAGGTCTGGTCCTTGGTTATTGGAATAAGCAATATGTCTGGATAAATAAATAAAATCTTCTGTGTGTATTTCTAGAGCTATGTATGTTTATAGATGCGTGTGTATACACATTGTTAGCTCTTTTAATGTATTCTATTTGAATCTTCATCTGCTGGGCCACTGCTTGCTTGCTTGTTACTAAACTTGGGTCAGTAATTGTCATTACAAATCTGAAGTGTGTGTGTGAAAAAAATAAAATAAAAAATATTCTGTTAATTGTTTCTGGGCTTAAATAGTTGTTCACTAGTTTTTACATATAAGTACATATAATATTGTAATATTCTGTTATCTATGATCACTTTTGGACACTGAGTCTCCAAACAAATATTTGATGTGTCTCTTTTTCTCTTCCGCATAAAAGGAACTGGTAGAGCGCAGAAGAACCATGATGGAGGAATACAAGACGTACCGTGAGATGGCACAGAAGATGTACATGGAGCAGAAAGAGGCCCGCTTGGAGCTCAGAGGAGGTAAATGAGGGTTGTGCTTGCACCTTGGTAGCTTTTGTTGTGGTTGCACCTTGGTAGCTGTGTTGTGGTGTTTGCCTGAATGAAATGCTATTAAGTGAAAGCCATTGGTTTATGTATGTCAGTTGTGTGTACTGAAAATTACTTCAGTTACCACACTGCAGGAAACTATGAAATTTAGTTTTAATGATGTTTAAAGGTTTGCTTAGAAAATAGTAAAGGTGCATACAGTCCCTAACCTCTGTTTTCCCTCTACACTTGATCATATTAGGAGTGGATACAGATGAGCTCGACAGCAATGTGGATGATTGGGAAGAGGAGACCATTGAATTCTTTGTCACTGAAGAAATTATACCACTAGAGGAGTAATCTGATACGGATCTGGTGGGTTCCTTTTTTTAAAATTTTTTTTATCTCCAGCCACCCTCTGTGAATTGTATGAAACAAACATCTTGATTTGTTACATTTAAGTCACGCAACATTGCTAGTTGTATGGGGGAAAAGGATTAATGGTTTATTTTAAAGGCAAATCAACCAAGATAAATGTAAAAAAAAATGACAGAACTTATTTAGGAGTTAATAAATATGGTTGAAGTAGTCGTGATTTTCATATTCTATTTCCATTCAGTCCTGTCAATCGCTTTCACTTGTTTTCTTTTTACTACACAGCTTGACAAACTGAGTACACAGAAAATGTGTGTTTATTGTTCACTCAGCTGGAGTTGCGTGTTTTTAAAACTAAGGCATCCCCTTGAAGTTTTCAGTCTTGCTAAGGAAAATATTAGCATTCAGTGTCTACTTCCCATTGCAGGATTTGAGCAAACTGCTGTGGACTGGCTTGCTCGGTCATGAACATTAGGTATAGAAAATGTGCCACGTCACCAGTCGTGGCACTGCATGTGTGTCTACTACTATGTGACATACCACCTGGTTGTTTTATTATGTGAGGGACTAGTATTTTTCTCCCCCTCATCTGTCCTCCCTCACTGCTGTTTTTCTGTCATCACTGCCCTCCCCTATTTGTCATCTTAGTCTTCATCTCTCATATCTCCCAGCGTGAGGGTGTGCTCCAGATGCTGGCAAGAGGGAACAGTCTTAACAGCGCTGGTGGGAGATGAGCGGTTGTCGGGCAGCCAGTGAGAGCTGGGATGAGAGGCAAGGCTTCCCTCTGCTTCTACAAGGCAGACAATTAGTAGGGTTATTTAACAGATTTTGACAGGACTGCTATGTGAGGGGAGATGGAAGTAAAAAAAATAAAATCCCCTGATGAGTGCTGCAGTCAGTCATGGTGACACCTTTATGGATTAGCAGACCTCAAATATTCAATATATAAGGGTAAAGTATAAAGATTGGCATAGCTTGTCTTAATCATAGGAAATATATAACTTGTTTAATTTATAATAATGTATATTTTATGTACAGATTTAAAAATAAAGTGGAAATGGTTATTTAAACAAACTTTCTTTTCTCTGTGCAGCGTTCTGTTTTCTGCATCAGCAATTCCCTACAAAAACAAACCGCTCCAAAGTTCAATCTTAGTCCTTCTGCTGCGACCTTGAATGGACATATTTCCTTTTCAAAGTTGTGCCTTTAATCTTCAGTGGAGATTTGAATAAAGAGCGCTACTTTGTAATTTCTAAATTGTCTCTACCACCTCTTGATCCATCTTCGATAAAGCAAAAGGAAACTCCTACTGCTGGTACGGCAAGAGCGATTCTGCCTCACCATGACTTTGCCACCGGAAGATCGACGCACATTGCTTCAGCTTCTGAAGAGGCTTTTCTACTTCCCTACTGAATGGACAGTCGACTGTTCTAAGCGGCAGATGAATAGTGAGGATACCCTTGTACTTATTACACATTTTAGTGTGTTGAACCAGCACTACAGTGGACTGTACCCGCCTCCATTCAGATTGCAACTTTGCAGGATTAAAGATGAAATTTAAAGTAAACCTATATTTGCTATGTCTTATTAAATACTCACTCTTTCTCCATTTCATACATAACACAGTATACTGTAAGGTAGATGAACAAAACCGTGATCAAATTCTTAAAATATCAACAGCACTATAATAATTAGGCCATGGAACTATCTATTAAGGAACTTTTAGTAAGTTTCCAAAGAGCCAGAATATACATTAAGGAGCCAAAACCCGGGCTCGGAAGGAACCTCTTTAGCCCACTATCAGCCTAGAGATGGAAATAACTTTTTCCCAAAAAGGGCGGTGTGACCGACATTCCCACCAAATACGTAGTGGGGAGCCTGTTTCACGGTTACATCACAAGCACTAGTGTGGCTAATCGTGGGATGCCAGGATTTAGGCCAAAAATTGTCAGATTCAATCCCGGGATTGGAAGCTCCAATCCTGGGGATTTGGGGATCAGGCGCCCCTTCTGGTTTTTTGTTTTGTTTAAGCCAGGCAGCGTTGAGCATCCTCAGGAGGACGTATCCAGTACTCCAGAAATCATTTTGCCCAATGTACACCTGTATCAGCGTGATAAAACTTTAAAATTGTGTCTCAACCACTGAGTAGCTGATCGAGCTGGCGAATGTAGCCTGAAAACGTTTTCCAATCTTCCTTCACCAAGTCAATCTGAAGATTGTGTACCCAGACTCTTACATATTTAGGAAGGTCCATGAACCTATGTTCGATCAGTAGTCTTTAGCACCTTGAAAGGAAGTGTGCCAGGTGAGAAGAATCTAGGCACATATTCTTAAAAATGGTCAGGGGTCTAGTAGCTGCCAATCAGACATCCTTCCCCAGTACAAAGTGCTTCAATTGTAGGTACATCCAAATCTCCGATGGCGGAAGATTCAATTTGGTCTGCATGGTAGGGAAGGGGGTCACCTCCTCCCCTTCCACCAGCTGGCCGACACATTTCACCCCATTTAGCTTCCATACATGAAAACCCGAACCAGATACCCCATGGGGAAAGTCAGGGTTGTTAAATAGAGGGGTGAAAGAAGGGAAGTTTCAAAGAAGCATAAAGGAGATTCATTAGCCTCTTCCAGCGCACCAGTGTAGGGCTTATGGTGGGATGGGAAATAATGGGGACCTTAGGAACGCCAAGGGTACTGGGCAAGAAAAGTCAACACAGCTGCTTCTCTATAAGGACCCATTGTTTAATTTCTTTTTCATCCACTAGGGGTCACTGGAGTACTCTTGGGATATGGACGGTGTTAGCAAGGACTGGGCACTGAATATTCAAATTTCAGTAACTCTCTTCCCCTCCATACTCCCAGAATACCAGTGTTTTTTCGGTGCTCACTACGTCCTAGAGGATACTGGGAACACTTCAAGAACCATGGGGTATAGACGGGATCCGCAGGAGACATGGGCATTTTAAGACTTTAAAAGGGGTGTGAACTGGCTCCTCCCTCTATGCCCTCCTCCAGACTCCAGTTTAGAATCTGTGCCCAGTGAGACTGGATGCACACTGAGGAGCTCTACTGAGTTTCTGAAAAAAGACTTTTGTTTTTGTTTTGCTCCCACACACACAGCGGCACTACAACGGGGTGCAGGGCGCGGGGGGGGGGGGGGGGGGGGGGGCGGCGCCCTGGGCAGCATAAAATCCTCATTTTGAGACTGGCTATGTGGTATTTAAGTGCCTAGGCACTAAATCCGGACCCCCGCCAGTATAAATAATTTTAAAAAAATAGCGGGGCTGAAGCGCGCCATTAAGGGGCCGTGGCTTAGCCCTCACAGCTCTCACCAGTGCCATTTTCTCTTCACAGAGCTGCAGAGACACTGGTCCTTCCTCAACACTGCTGTATCAAGTAACGGTGCAAAACGGGGGCACAGTTAATTTGGTGCTGGATTAATGATATAAAAGCGCTAACAGGTCTGAGGCATTATATAAAAAGTTTCAGAACCGGGATAGGCGCTGGGTTGTGAGCTGGCACACTCCCTCTGTGTTTCTCTTGACAGGCTTTACTGTGGGTCTGTCCCCTATATGCCCAGTGTGTTTGTGGTGTCGGTACATGTGTGTCGGCATGTCTGAGGCTGAATGCTCTTCCCAGGAGGAGACTGGATTAGGGAAAGAAACGACTGTGGGAGTGACCCTGTCGGCACCGCCAACGCTTGATTGGGTAAATGTTTTGAGTGCTTTGAATGCGAATGTGGCTCTATTAAATAAGA
The DNA here is from genome assembly GCF_028390025.1 of Pseudophryne corroboree. Taxonomy (NCBI): domain Eukaryota; kingdom Metazoa; phylum Chordata; class Amphibia; order Anura; family Myobatrachidae; genus Pseudophryne; species Pseudophryne corroboree. The sequence continues at coordinate 392,721,478 of NC_086450.1, forward strand.
GATAGGATAAGTCTGAGTCTCAGACCCAGGCATGGAAGAAATCCGTGGAGGATGTGTTGTCACAAGTTCAGACCCCCTCTGGGTCACAAATGCGTTCTTTTACCCAGATAGCAGATACAGATACCGACACGGACTCTGACTCCAATGTCGACCTATAGTGATGCCAGATTAAATCCAAAACTGGCTAAAAGCATTCGGTACATGATTGTGGCGATAAAAGACGTGTTACATATCACGGAGGACCCTGCTGTTCCTGATACAAGGGTCTGTATGTTTAAAGGAAAGAAACCTGAGGTAACGTTCCCTCCCTCTCATGAACTGAACGCTCTTTTTGAAAAGGTTTGGGAAAATCCTGACAAGAAGTTTCAGATTCCCAAGAGAATTCCGGTGGCATATCTTCCCCTCCGGACCGTAGGTCAGACCGCACTGAGTATGCCCAAACTCGTCTGATCTTGGAAGCCAAGCACTGCAGGGCCTGGTCAGTACCTGGATGGGGAACCACCAGGGAATACTAGGTACCGTAGGTATTTTACTCTCCAACAGCTTAAGCTACTTGGGACTCACTATTGACCTGAGATCAGATTGATATAATATTTGTCAGATCATATCGGAACCGAGGTAGTGACCTCATTCATCTAAACTCCTGTTTATGGAGGATATGTATGAATTTCCTTATGGATGAGGGTTCATTTATTTTCGCTCACCTATAATATAATTTTGCCCATAACAGGTACATTGGTACTGGCAAACACTCATGCTCTTTAAAAATTGATGCCAGCTCTCGCTTTTTCTTAAGTCTATATCAATAAAAGTTAATTTTTAATAATTTCATCATTTCAATTTTTTCAAGTGTGCCCAGGAAAAGGCCTATAGTTTTCTTTTTTTGGTCCTTTGTTTTCTCCAAAGGTCCATACCTGTTGTTTCGTGGACAACTGGGAAGCAGACTTCCTCAGCAGACACGATCTCCATCCAGGAGAGTGGGGTCTTCATCAAGAGGTCTTTACAGAAGTGACAAGTCGTTGGGGATTCCTCAAATAAACATGATGGCATCTCGCCTCAACAAGAAACTTCCGAGATATTGTTCCAGGTCGAGGGACCCTCAAGCAATAGCGGTGGACTCCCTAGTGTCACCGTGGGTGTTTCAGTCGGTATATGTGTTCCCTCCGATTCCACTCATTCCAAAAGTGATAAAGATCGTAAGAAGAACAATGCAATCCTCATTGTTCCACACTGGCCAAGGAGGGCCTGGTATCCAGATCTTCAGGAATTGCTCATAGGAGATCCCTGGCCTCTTCCTCTACGAGAGGATCTGTTACAGCAGGGGCAGTGCGTGTACCAAGACTTACCGCGGCTTCGTTTGACGGCTTGGGGGTTGAACGCAGGATCCTAGCCCGAAAGGGTATTCCCGGTGAAGTAATTCCCACACTGCTTCAGGCTAGAAAAGAGGTAACGGCGAAACATTATCACCGTATTTGGAGAAAATATGTGTCTTGGTGTGAATCCAAGGAGGCTCCTACGGAAGAATTTCAGCTGGGCCGTTTTCTCCATTTTCTGCAAGCAGGGGTGGATGCGGGCCTAAAATTAGGCTCAATTAAAGTACAAATTTCGGCCTTATCAATTTTCTTTCAAAAAGAATTGGCTTCCCTTCCGGAAGTTCAGACTTTCGTGAAAGACGTGCTGCACATCTAACCTCCCTTTGTGCCCCCGGTGGCACCATGGGATCTTAACGTGGTGTTGCAGTTCCTGCAATCTCATTGGTTTGAACCTTTACGTAAGGTAGAGTTGAAATTCGTCACTTGGAAAGTGATCATGCTGTTGGCCTTGGCCTCTGCAAGGCGGGTGTCTGAATTGGCGGCTTTGTCTCACAAGAGCCCTTATTTGATCTTCCATGAAGATAGAGCGGAGTTGAGAACTTGTCAGCAATTTCTGCCAAAAGTGGTGTCATCGTTTACATGAACCAATTTATTGTGGTGCCAGTGGCTACTGACGCCTTAGCGGAATCGAAGTCTCTAGATGTGGTCAGAGCTTTGAAAATTTATGTAGCCAGAACGGCTCAGATTAGGAAAGCGGAGGCTCTGTTTGTCCTGTATGATCCCAACAAGATTGGGGCTCCTGCTTCCAAGCAGACTATTGCATGCTGGATCTATATTATGATTCGGCAGGCTCATTCTACGGCTGGATTGCCGTTACCGAAATTGGTGAAGGCTCATTCTACCAGAAAGGTGGGCTCATCCTGGGCGGCTGCCCGGGGGGTCTCGGCATTACAGCTTTGCCGAGCAGCTACTTGGTCGGGTTCAAACACTTTTGCTAAGTTTTACAAGTTTGATACCCTGGCTAAGGAAGACCTTGTTTGGTCAATCGGTGCTGCAGAGTCATCCGCACTCTCCCACCCGTTCTTGAGCTTTGGTATAAACCTCATGGTTCTTTTGGTGTCCCCAGCATCCTCTAGGACGTAGGAGAAAATAGGATTTTAATACCTACCGGTAAATCCTTTTCTCTTAGTCCGTAGAGGATGCTGGGCGCCAGTCCCAGTGCGTACTGTATCTGCAGTCATTGGTTATGGTTACACACGTGTTGTGTTGCGTTTATAGGCAGCCTGTTGCTGTCGTCATTATTCATGCCGTTGCATGCGTTGGGTTGAATGCCATGTTGTACGGCATGCTTGAGGTGTGAGCTGGTATTTATCTCACCTTAGTTTAAATCAAAATGAATCCTTTTTCCTAGAAATGTCCGTCTCCCTGGGCACAGTTCCTATAACTGGAGTCTGGAGGAGGGGCATAGAGGGAGGAGCCAGTTCACACCCCTTTTAAAGTCTCAAAGTGCCCATGTCTCCTGCGGATCCCGTCTATACCCCATGCTTCTTGAAGTGTCCCCAGCATCCTCTACGGACTAAGAGAAAAGGATTTACCGGTAGGTATTAAAATCCTATTATCCTTCAACAGAGACCATTCCATTAGTCTGCTAAGGATAATAGTGCCATAATACAGTGAGAAGTGGGGTAACTGAAGGCCTCCCATATGTCTACAGTGAAAAAGGATAGCATGTTGGAAGTGCGGTCTCTTATTCCCCCACACTAAATTTATGACTGCATTATGCAGGTCTCAAAACCAGGTATTAGGGATATGAATTGGTAGAGTCTGGAGAAGATATAAAACCCTGGACAGAACACTCACTTTGATTTACACCAAGTCTGGCCAGCCAAGAAAGCCTTTTTTTTCTCATATGTCCTAGAGGATGCTGGGGTTACATTCAGAACCATGGGGTATAGACAGAATCCGCAGGAGACATGGGCACTTTAAGACTTTCAAAGGGTGTGAACTGGCTCCACCCTCTATGCCCCTCCTCCAGACTCCAGTTTTAGAATTGTGCCCAGAGAGACTGGACACACTACAGGGGAGCTCTACTGAGTTTCCCTGAAAAAGACATGTTAGGTTTTTTTTTTATTTTCAGGGAGGCTGCTGGCAACAGTCTCCCTGCTTCGTGGGACTTAGGGGAGAGAAGTTATGACCCACTTCTAGTGAGTTCAAGGGCTCTGCTTCTGGCTGACATGACACCATTAGCTCCTGAGGGTGATGATCGCTGGGTATGCCTAGATGCTCACTCCCGCAGCCTGCAGTCACCCCCTTACAGAGCCAGAAGTCAGAAGACGGGTGAGTAGAAGAAGAACAGAAGACTTCTCTTCAGTGACGCCTTTTCTGAGGTACCGCGCACCGGAAGGCAGACTGCGCACCATGCTCCCACACACACAGCACTGCAGGGTGCAGGACGCGGGCAGCATAAATCCTCACACAAAGGCTGGCAATAAAGTGGACATTAGTGCCTGGGCACTGTCCTCACCCCTCCAGCGAAATTATTTATTTATGAGCGGGACAGAAGCGCGCCATTACGATGGCGGGGCTTCTTCCTCGCCTCACCAGCACACAGCTCAGTGACATTTTTTCTCCTCAGGGAGACGCTGGTCCTTCACTGCTGAAATGTTCAGGGTACAAAATTTGTGTGGGGGGGGGGGGGGGGCAGCAATATGGGTGCTTGTTTGTGTGTATTGTTATTTTGCCCAGTTGCTACTCCCTGATACCGACACGGATACTGATTCCTTTGTCGACCAGATTGTTTCCTGATTAGATCCAATATTGTGCAGTACAATTAAGGACGTATTAACGACACGGAGAGCCCTGCTGTTCCTGACGGAGGATCTATATATGTATGTGGATTAATATATGTTTATATGTATATAGTATGTATAGATATATACTGATAGCTAATCTCATGTAATGAGCGCTCTGTTTGAGAAAGAATCCTGGTGGATTCCGATGGTTATTCGTTCCCACCGCGGACAGAATAAACTGTGAGTCACTCCCTGCTCTGCATGGGACAATGTCACAAATACAGTGGATCGTATGCAGGAAGCTACGCTACATTCTAGCTATGTATCCACGGGTACATTACTTAGACCTGCAAAGGCAGGCGCATGGGTGAGTAGTAGTATTCAAAAATGATAGGATACCTTGTCGTCCGATATAGATACCCTGGAGGGAGATGAGATACTCCTTACGTTGGGTCATATCAAGGACGCTGCAGCATGCTTAAGTGAGACTGCAGGGGAAATAGGACTCTTGGATTCACAGGCCATTTCCATAGCGGTCTCGGCTAGGCGGTCATTGTGCATTCACCACTGGAATGCTGATGCTGACTCCAAGAAGAAATGGAGCCTCTTCCCTTGTTTGGTGATGGCCTAGTTCAGTGGTTCTCAAACTCTGTCCTCAGGACTCCACACAGTGCATGTTTTGCAGGTAACCCAGCAGGTGCACAGGTGTATTAATTACTCACTGACACATTTTAAAAGGTCCACAGGTGGAGCTAATTATTTCCCTTGCGATTCTGTGAGGAGACCTGCAAAACATGCACTGTGTGGGGTCCTGAGGACCGAGTTTGAGAACCTGTGGCCTAGTTGATTTGATCTCGGCAACGGCCGCAGGTAAGTCAACCTTCTTGCCCTATGGTCACTCACAACGAATGAAGACACATCATTATCGGATGCCGTCATTTTGACCGAATAGATACACAAGAAGTTAGATTCCATTTTCTTTGCAGGTTTAGGAAAGGGAAGAGGTCCGCAGCCTCTTCCAGATCACAGGTGCAGAAATCATCCTCTGCCGAATCCACCGCATGATGCTGGGGCTCTTTTGCGGGAGGCCGCACCGGTGGGGGCGCGTCTAAAAAAAATAAAAAATCTTCAGTCAGTTCTGGATTCATTCGGAAAACTGGCAGTTTTCGAGACGTTTTCCCTCAACAATTTTTCAAATCGGCCTTACCAGTTCTCCGAACAGGGAGGTAGTATGCGACGCAATACAAAAATTGTGTCTGAATCATGTCATTGTCCGGGTTCCCCCATCACACCAAGGTGAAGCCGTTAATCAAGCCTTTTTTGTGGTTCCGAGACAGGCCAATCCTAAACGGAAATCCCTCAATTTCTACCAAAAGAGACTTGAATTCAAGATGGAATCTCTCAGGACAGTGATTTTCAGTCTGGTGGAAAGAGGTTTCCTTGTTTTGGTAGACATAAAGGATGCCTACTTGCAGATTTCCATTTTCTTCGGCGTCACTGAGGTGTGCAATTCAGGATTGTCATTACCAGTTTCAGACGTTGCCGTTTGGTCTATCTACGGCTCCGAGGTTTTTTCACCGACATAATGGCGGAAATGATGGTTCCCCTTCAAAAGCATGGAGTCACGATTATCCCGTACTAACGATCTCTTGATAAAGGTGAGATCCAGGGACCAGTTGGTGCAAAACATTGCACTCTCCCTGACAGTTTTTCAACAACATGGTTGGCTCCTAAACTTGCCAAAAGCAGAGTTGATTCCGACAACGTGGCTGTCGTTTTTTTGGGAAGCATACTGTACACAGAACTACAGAGTTTTTTCTTCCAGTGAAAAAGGTTCTGGAACTTCAGAGTCTGGTCAAACATGTTCTGAAACCGGCAAAAGTGTGAATTTATCAATGCATTCGGTTGCCTGGAAAGATGGTTGCGGCCTACGAGGCCATTCAGTTTGGCAGATTTCATGCCAGAAGTGTTCCAGGGGGATCTGTTGGACAAGTGGTCCGGATCCCACCTACACATGCATCGAAGGATTATCCTGTCTTCTGAGACTAGAATCTCACTCTTGTGGTGGCTTCACAGCTCTCACTTCCTAGAGGGGCGCAGGTTCGAGATCCAGGACTGGATCCTGGTAACCACAAATGAAAGCCTCCGAGGCTGAGGTGCAGTCACACGGAGGTCAATCTTCCAAGAAAGATGGTCTAGTCAAGTCATGAAACTTATCTACACATAAACTTTCTGGAGTTAGGGGCCATTTACAACGGCCTTCTGCAAGCGGAACATCTTCTTCGCGATCTGCCCGTATTGATCCAGTCAGACGATATAACAGCAGTAGCGTACATAAACCGCCAGGGCGGAACAAAAAGCAGAGCGGCGATGGCAGAAGCCACAAAGGTTCTCCGCTGGGCGGAAAAACATACAAGCACTCTGTCTGCGATCTTCAGTCCAGGAATGGACAACTGGGAAGCAGAATTCCTCAGCAGGCACGATCTCCATCCAGGAGAGTGGGGCCTCCATCAAGAGGTCTTCACGGAAGTGACAAGTCATTGGGGTGTTTCCTCAAATAGACATGATGGCATCTCGTCTAGACAAGAAGCTTCAGAGATATTGTTCCAGGTCGAGGGACCCTCAAGCAATAGCAGTGGATGCACTGGTGACACCGTGGGTGTTTCAGTCGGTATATGTATTCCCTCCACTTCCTCTCATTCCAAAAGTTCTAAAGATCATAAGAAGAACAAAGATTCAAGTGATCCTCATTGTCCCAGACTGGCCAAGAAGGGCTTGGTATCCAGATCTTCAGGAATCACTCGTAGGAGATCCCTGGCCTCTTCCTCTCCGTGAGGACCTGTTACAGCAAGGGTCGTGAGTGTATCAAAACTTACTGCGGCTACGTTTGACGGCATGGCGGTTGAACTCCAGATCCTAGCCTGGAAGGGTATTCCCAGTGAAGTCATTTCCACACTTATTCAGGCCAGGAAAGGAGTAACATCTAAACATTACCACCGTATTTTGGAGAAAATATGTTTTCTTGGTGGGAATCCAAGAAGGCTCGTATGGAGGAATTTCAGCTAGGATGTTTTCTCAATTTTCTACGGGCAGGTGTGGATGCGGGCCTAAAATTGGGCTCAATTAAGGTACAGTTTCAGCCTTATCTGTTTTCTTTCAAAAACAATTGGCCTCCCTTCCAGAAGTTCAGACTTTCGTGAAGGGTGTGTTGCACATCTAACCTCCATTTGTGCCCCCAGTGGCACCATGGGATCTTAATGTTGTGTGGCAGTTCCTTCAATCATATTGGTTTGAACCTTTACGAAAGGTGGAATTAAAATTCCTCGTTTGGAAAGTGGTCATCCGGTTGGCCTTGGCATCCGTGAGGCGGGTGTCTGAGTTAGCGGTCTTGTCTCACAAGAGCCTTATTTGTTCTTCCATGAAGTTAGAGCAGAGTTGAGAACTCGTTCACGATTTCTGCCGAAAGTGGTTTCATTTTTCCACATGAACCTACCTATTGTGGTGCCAGTGGCTACTGACGCCTTATTTGAATCGAAATTTCTGGATGTGGTCAGAGCTTTGAAAATTTCTGTCGCCAGAACGGCTCAGATTAGGAAAACACAGGCTCTGTTTGTCCTGTATACTCCCATCAAGATTGGATGTCCTGCTTCCAAGCAGACCATTGCACGCTGGATCTGTAATAAGGTTCAGCAGGTTCATTCCACGGCTGGATTGCCGTTACCGAAATCGGTGAAGGCCCATTCTACTTGAAAGGTGGGCTCTTCCGGGGCGGCTGTCCGGGGGGTCTCGGCGTTACAACGTTGCCGAGCAGCTACTTGGTCGGGTTCGAACACTTTGGCTAAGTTTTACAAGTTTGATACCTTGGCCGATGATGACCTCAAGTTTGGTCATTCGGTACTGCAGAGTCATTCGCACTCTCCCGCCCGTTCTAGAGCTTTGGTATAACCCCATGGTTCTGAATGTGACCCCAGCATCCTCTAGGACGTATGAGAAAATAGGATTTTAATACCTACCGGTAAATCCTTTTCTCTTAGTCCGTAGAGGATGCTGGGGTCACATTCAGAACCATGGGGTTATACCAAAGCTCTAGAACGGGCGGGAGAGTGCGAATGACTCTGCAGTACCGAATGACCCCAGCATCCTCTACGGACTAAGAGAAAAGGATTTACCGGTAGGTATTAAAATCCTATTTTATTTTTTTTCCTGTTAGCCTAGGTGGACACGGGGACTGTGGGGTATGGTGTAGGAGCACTGCGGGAACGAAGGAGTTAAACTTCTGCAGAGTGCAGCAGAGGCTCCTCCTCCCCTATACCCCACCTGCCCATGGGAAGCTAGTTTTTTTTGTTGGTGCCTTCAGCACAGGCATGTTTTTAAGGAGTGGGCTGTTTACAGCCCTTTTTAAACTTTTCTTTCTTTCCTTCCTTCCTTCCTTCCTTCCTTCCTTCCTTCCTTCCTTCCCGTGTCAGCGCTGCTGCTGCTGGATTCTGCCCCCCCTTCGGTGGCCGGTGAACGGACCTCCGCGGCCGCTCTCACCATCCACCTCTCCTGCACATGGAGGAGCCGCAGCCGGAGGGGATCTTAGTAGCAGCATCAGCGTTGGTGTCGGCGCTGCTGGATGCAGCACTTGGCCGGTGAAAGGACCTCCGCGGCCGCTCTCACCAGCCACCTCTACTACAAGGCGCCAAGGGGCGGAGGAGCAGCAGCCTGAGGGGAACTTGGTAAGTGAATTCCCGCCGCAACACCACCTGCAGGGACGGAGCAGCCCCCGGTGGTCCTGGCAGCGGGTCTCCGTCCTTTTTAAGCCACCTCTAGACCACCAGGGACTTGACAGCCATATTTCAGGGGGAATACATCTAGCGTCCCTGGGGTTCCAGGAGGGGGCGGGGATCCCCTGTAATTCCACCCCCAGCCCCTTGGCCATAGCCTGTCCAGGGTTTAGGCGCCAAGGGGAATTTCTCTGACGTCCTAGTGGATGCTGGGGACTCCGTAAGGACCATGGGGAATAGATGGGCTCCGCATGAGACTGGGCACTCTGAAAGAAAGATTAGGTACTATCTGGTGTGCACTGGCTCCTCCCTCTATGCCCCTCCTCCAGACCTCAGTTAGAATCTGTGCCCGGCCAGAGCTGGGTGCTCCTAGTGGGCTCTCCTGAGCCTGCTAGTTAAAGAAAGTATTTGTTAGGTTTTTTATTTTCAGTGAGCTTCTGCTGGCAACAGACTCACTGCTACGTGGGACCGAGGGGAGAGAAGCAAACGTACCTGTTCACAGCTAGGTTGCGCTTCTTAAGCTACTGGACACCATGATGAGGAGGGTTATGTGGAGGCGGAGCAAGTGCAGATAAATGTGGTGTCGCCGCCGTCGGTGCCGACACCGGATTGGATGGATATGTGGAAGGTCTTAAATGACAATGTAAACTCATTACACAAAAGGTTTGATGATGTTGCAGCCGGGGGACAGCCGGGCCCTCAACCCGGGCCTGCCCAGGCGCCTCAGAGGCCGTCAGGGTCTCAAAAACGCCCACTATCTCAGTTGGTTGACACGGATGCCGACAGAGTCCGACTCCAGTGTCGACGATGATGAGGCACAATTACAGCCTAAAATGACCAAGGCCATCCGATACATGATTATTGCAATGAAAAATGTATTACACATTTCAGAGGTTGACCCTGTCCCTGACAAGAGGGTAAATATGTTTGGGGAGAAAAAGCAGCCAGTGACTTTTCCCCCATCACATGAATTAAATGAGTTATGTGAAGAAGCGTGGTCTTCCCCTGATAAGAAAGTGGTGATTCCCAAGAGAATAATAATGGCGTACCCTTTCCCGCCAACGGATAGGTTACGCTGGGAATCCTCCCCTAGGGTTGACAAGGCGCTGACGCGCTTATCTAAGAGGGTGGCCTTGCCGTCTCAGGATACGGCCGCTCTAAAGGAGCCTGCGGATAGAAAGCAGGAAGGTATCTTGAAGTCAGTGTATACACACTCTGGTACTCTACTGAGACCGGCTATTGCTTCAGCTTGGATGTGCAGTGCTGTAGCAGCATGGACAGATACTCTGTCAGAGGAGTTAGATACCCTGAACAGGGATACCGTATTGCTGACCCTTGGCCATATTAAAGACGTCGTCTTGTATATGCGGGATGCCCAGAGGGACATTTGCCTGCTGGGCTCTAGAATAAATGCAAGGTCCATTTCTGCCAGGAGGGTCTTATGGACTCGGCAATGGACAGGGGATGCCGACTCTAAAAAACACATGGAGGTTTTGCCTTATAAGGGTGAGGAGTTGTTTGGGGACGGTCTATCGGACCTCGTTTCCACAGCGACAGCTGGAAAGTCGACTTTCTTGCCACAGGTTTCCTCACAGCCTAAGAAAGCACCGTATTACCAAATGCAGTCCTTTCGTTCTCTAAGAAGCAAGAAAGTCAGAGGTGCATCCTTTCTTGCCAGAGGCAGGGGTAGAGGAAAGAAGCTGCACCATGCAGCTAGTTCCCAAGAACAAAAGTCCTCCCCGGCTTCCACTAAGTCCACCGCATGACGCTGGGGCTCCACAGGCGGAGCCAGGAGCGGTGGGGGCGCGTCTCCGAAACTTCAGCAATCAGTGGGTTCGCTCACAGGTGGATCCTTGGGCTATACAGATTGTATCGCAGGGATACAAGCTGGAGTTCGAAGTGACCCCCCCTCACCGTTACCTAAAATCTGCCTTACCGGCTTCTCCCACGGAGAGGGAGGTAGTCCTGGCGGCAATTCACAAGCTGTACCTCCAGCAAGTGATAATAATGGTACCCCCCCTTCAGCAGGGAAAGGGTTACTATTCCACACTGTTTGTGGTACCGAAACCGGACGGTTCGGTAAGACCCATTCTAAATTTAAAATCCTTGAACATCTACATGAAAAAGTTCAAGTTCAAAATGGAATCGCTCAGAGCGGTCATTGCAAGCCTGGAAGAGGGGGATTTTATGGTATCTCTGGACATCAAGGATGCGTACTTGCATGTCCCCATTTATCCACCTCACCAGGAGTACCTCAGGTTTGTGGTACAGGACTGTCATTATCAATTCCAGACGTTGCCGTTTGGTCTGTCCACGGCACCGAGAGTATTTACCAAGGTAATGGCCGAAATGATGGTACTCCTGCGGAAGCAAGGAGTTACAGTTATCCCGTACTTGGACGATCTCCTCATAAAGGCGAGGTCCAGGGAGCAGTTGTTGATCAGCGTAGCACACTCTCAGGAAGTGTTGCTACGCCACGGCTGGATTCTGAATATTCCAAAGTTGCAGCTGATTCCTACAACGCGTCTGCCCTTCCTGGGTATGATTCTGGACACAGAACAGAAGAAGGTGTTTCTCCCGGAGGAGAAGGCTCAGGAGTTGGTGATTCTGGTCAGGGACCTCCTGAAACCAAAACGGGTGTCGGTGCATCACTGCACGCGAATCCTGGGAAAGATGGTAGCGTCTTACGAAGCCATTCCTTTCGGCAGGTTCCATGCCAGGATCTTCCAGTGGGATCTGTTGGACAAGTGGTCCGGATCGCATCTTCAGATGCATCGGCTGATCACCCTGTCCCCAAGGACCAGGGTGTCTCTTCTGTGGTGGCTGCAGAGTGCTCATCTTCTCCAGGGCCGCAGGTTCGGCATACAGGACTGGGTCCTGGTGACCACGGATGCAAGCCTCCGTGGATGGGAGGCAGTCACTCAGGGAAGAAACTTCCAAGGCCTGTGGTCAAGTCAGGAGACTTGTCTGCACATAAACATACTGGAATTAAGGGCCATATACAACGCCCTGAGTCAAGCGGAGCCCCTGCTTCGAGACCAACCAGTGCTGATTCAGTCAGACAACATCACGGCAGTCGCCCATGTAAACCGCCAGGGCGGCACAAGAAGCAGGGTGGCAATGGCGGAAGCCACAAGGATTCTTCGTTGGGCGGAGAATCACGTGCAAACACTGTCAGCAGTGTTCATTCCGGGTGTGGACAACTGGGAAGCAGACTTCCTCAGCAGGCACGACCTCCACCCGGGAGAGTGGGGACTTCATCAAGAAGTCTTCGAGCAGATTGCAAATCGGTGGGAACGGCCACAGGTGGACATGATGGCGTCCCGCTTAAACAAAAAGCTAAAAAGATATTGCGCCAGGTCGAGGGACCCTCAGGCGATAGCTGTGGACGCACTGGTAACACCGTGGGTGTTCCAGTCGGTCTATGTGTTTCCTCCTCTTCCTCTCATACCCAAGGTGCTGAGAATAGTAAGAAAAGGAGGAGTGAGAACAATTCTCATCATTCCGGATTGGCCAAGACGGACTTGGTACCCAGAGCTACAAGAGATGATCACAGAGGACCCATGGCCTCTGCCTCTCAGACAGGACCTGTTGCAACAGGGGCCCTGTCTGTTCCAAGACTTACCGCGACTGCGTTTGACGGCATGGCGGTTGAACGCCGGATCCTAGCGGAAAAGGGTATCCCGGAGGAAGTAATTCCTACGCTGATAAGAGCTAGGAAGGATGTGACAGCAAAGCATTATCACCGCATATGGCGAAAATATGTTGCTTGGTGTGAGGCCAGGAAGGCCCCTACAGAGGAATTCCAGTTGGGTCGATTTCTGCACTTCCTACAGTCAGGTGTGACTATGGGCCTCAAATTAGGGTCCATAAAGGTCCAGATCTCGGCCCTATCCATTTTCTTTCAAAAAGAACTGGCTTCACTGCCTGAGGTTCAGACATTTGTAAAGGGAGTGCTGCATATTCAGCCTCCTTTTGTGCCACCAGTGGCACCTTGGGATCTTAACGTTGTGTTGGATTTCCTGAAATCCCACTGGTTTGAGCCACTTAAGACCGTGGAGCTAAAATACCTCACGTGGAAAGTGGTCATGCTGTTGGCCTTAGCATCGGCTAGGCGGGTGTCAGAGTTGGCGGCTTTGTCATGTAAAAGCCCCTATCTGATCTTCCATATGGACAGGGCAGAATTGCGGACTCGTCCCCAATTTCTCCCTAAGGTGGTATCATCGTTTCATTTGAACCAACCTATTGTGGTGCCTGCGGCTACTCGTGACTTGGAGGAATCCAAGTTGCTGGACGTAGTCCGGTTTTGAAGATTTATGTAACTAGAACGGCTAGAGTCAGGAAGACTGACTCGCTGTTAATCCTGTATGCACCCAACAAGCTGGGTGCCCCTGCTTCAAAGCAAACTATTGCTCGCTGGATCTGTAACACGATTCAGCAGGCTCATTCTGCGGCAGGATTGCCGCATCCAAAATCAGTGAAAGCCCATTCCACAAGGAAGGTGGGCTCGTCTTGGGCGGCTGCCCGAGGGGTCTCGGCTTTACAGCTTTGCCGAGCAGCTACTTGGTCGGGTTCAAACACATTTGCTAAGTTCTACAAGTTTGATACCCTGGCTGAGGAGGACCTTGAGTTTGCTCATTCGGTGCTGCAGAGTCATCCGCACTCTCCTGCCCGTTTGGGAGCTTTGGTATAATCCCCATGGTCCTTACGGAGTCCCCAGCATCCACTAGGACGTCAGAGAAAATAAGAATTTACTCACCGGTAATTCTATTTCTCGTAGTCCATAGTGGATGCTGGGCGCCCGTCCCAAGTGCGGACTTCTTCTGCAATACGTGTATATAGTTATTGCTTACTAAGGGGTTATTGTTATGAGCCATACGTTGAATGAGGCTCAGTTGTTGTTCATACTGTTAACTGGGTATGGTTATCACAAGTTGTACGGTGTGATTGGTGTGGCTGGTATGAGTTTTACCCTGGATTCCAAATCCTTTCCTTGTAGTGTCAGCTCTTCCGGGCACAGTTTCCCTAACTGAGGTCTGGAGGAGGGGCATAGAGGGAGGAGCCAGTGCACACCAGATAGTACCTAATCTTTCTTTTAGAGTGCCCAGTCTCCTGCGGAGCCCGTCTATTCCCCATGGTCCTTACGGAGTCCCCAGCATCCACTACGGACTACGAGAAATAGAATTACCGGTGAGTAAATTCTTATTTTCTCTCCTCCCTCCTTTCCTAGCTAGTCGGCCAATTTCAGCATTCTGCAGCTGACAGCCCAGCAGAGAGGATTGCAGTCCTGCTTCCCTATACCTCACTGTCCTGGTGTCAGGTTATTTGTCCCCCACCCCACTTCTCTGTGCAGATGGTAGGGTACTTGTGTGCCTCTACATTTATGTTAGTGTGACATAGCAAGTGGTACTGTTAGGTTCTTAGGGTAGCCTTTTTTTAAATTATTTTTCAAATATTGTGTTTTGCAATTTTAATTAGCTTCCTGGGTCTGCTGTAGTCCTTACTGTGTTTGGGCCACATAGTCCCAGTACCTCAGACACTGGTTTATTTATATGTGTTCTGGGCGTGTGTGTGCATTGTATTGCCCTTACAGGTTTGGAGATGTCATCCAGAGGGACTTCTTCCAAAGTCTTGGGCTACACGCATACACTTGCACGTCTTGCAAGGAAATTTTTTCCTGTTTGCAACAAGACCACAAGGGCCTTTGTGAGCGCTGCTCATCGGAGGCGTTGAGTGGTTCCGCACCGGAGGCGTCGGCCCCGAGTGGATCTGATTGGGCGGTTTTGACTTCAGCCATGCGGGAGCTGGCTTCTGAACTGGCAGCCTCCAGGTTACCTCCGCCTTCTGTGTCGGTCTCTCCTGCAGAGCCACTGTCTCAGACCCCACAGCAACCCTTAGTGGTACAGGTCTCCAATTCCCTACAACAGGCTCTGACTTCTTCTACCATTCAGCAAAAGTCTTAGAAGATCTTATGTCCTCTCACGGAGGAATCCAAGTCGGACACCTCTTCGGATGAGGATGCTTCTTTGCAGACCGCGGGGGACGATACCCTTCAGTCTCAGGACGACCATATGACGCAGACCAGGGTGGATGATCTCATCAAGGCTGTTCGTCTGCAGATTAAAGATACGGATGCGCCTGCAGATGTTGAGGTGCCTTTCTTCAAACGTAAGAAGAAGGATCTTGCAGTGTTTCTTCCCTCTACTCACCAGACTTTCAAGGAACCTTGGGCGCACCCGAATAAGATATTTCTGGTGTCTCGCCAGATTCTTAACTTCTATCCGGTACCGGAAGAGGAACAAAAGAAGTGGGAGACACCTGCTCCCGTGGAAGCTCATGTGGCCAGATTGGTTAAATCAACCACCCTGCCTATTCCTGATAACATGTTTTTACGGGATCCAGCTGATAAAAAGTTGGACCAATTCCTCAAAACAATCTTTACTAATGCAGGCGCAGCTACCCGTCCTGCATTTGCCTCGGCCTGGATATCTTGAGCCATCGGTAGTTGGGCAGATGCTCTAACGGATGGCCTCCAATCTGGGACACGACGCTTGGATTTACACTCCATGGTGGACCATATCAGAGAAGCTAACACTTACCTGGCTGAGGCAGCTATAGATTCGGGTACATTTGCTGCCAAAATCTCTGCGGTCTCGGTTGCGGCTAGTTGTGCCTTTGTGGCTTCGCTCGTGGAGAGCGGATAATGACTCTAAGAAACTTTTAGAGTCTCTCCTCTTTACGGATGAGATCCTCTTTGGACCTTAATTGGATAAAATTGTGACTAACCTGGCAACTGCCAAGACTGCTTTTCTGCCTTTGGCTCCAAAGTCCAAGCAATCTTTCTTTCGCCCTCAGGGCAAACCAAAGGGTCAGTCTTCCTCCCATGTACAAGGTTCCTCTTCTAAATCTACCAAACAAAAAGTCGACAGTCCTGGGTTGGACGTCGTCAAACCCCTAAGCAACCCGACAAACCTTCAGCATGACGTGAGGGGTCCCCACCAGGACTCCTCCATGGTGGGCGGTCGGCTTTTACTATTCGCCGACATCTGGCTAACCTCCACGTCCGACTCTTGGGTGTCAGGCATAGTATCCAGGGGATATGCCCTCTCCTTTCTGGAGCGGCCACCTCGTAAATTTTTTACCACCAGCCTGCCAGTGGACGTGGGCAAGGCCACCGCCCTTCAGTCTTCCATCAGATCCCTCCTGACTGCAGGGGTCATTGTTCCCGTCCCCTCTCCTCAAAGGGGTACTGGTTTCTTCTCAAATCTGTTCCTGGTACAAAAGCCAGATGGTTCTTTCAGACCCATTCTCAACCTGAAGAAATTGAATCTACGGTCCATCATGCAGGCGCTGGAACTGGAAGACTTCATGGCCTCCTTGGATATTCAGTACGCCAACCTACACATCCCTATTCGGCCGGACCATCAACGGTTCTTGCGTATCACTCTTCGGAGAAACCACTATGCGTTCCGGGCCCTGCCTTTCGGTCTCCCCACAGCACCGAGTGTTTACCAAAGTCATTGCAGTCATGGTGGTCCAACTGCACTTACAGGGAATCAGGATTATTCCATACCTGGTTGACCACCTTCTCCTTGCTCAGTCTCAACGATCTTACAACAGCATCTCAGGGTCACAATTGCGCTGTTGCAATCCCATGGCTGGCTGATCAACCTGCGCAAGTCCAGCCTAACTACGTCCTAGTCCATGCTTCATTTAGGGGCAATTCTGGACACAAAGATTCAGCGTGTGTTTCTACCCAGGAACAAGGTAGTGGATATCCAGACGTTAAGCAAGGCTTTCCTCAAACATTGCAGTGTTTCCCTCCATCTCTGCATGAGGTTCCTAGCAAGATGGTCTCTTGTTTCGACATGGTGGAGTATGCCCAATTCAACTCCAGACCACTGCAACTGGAATTGCTTAATCGCTGGAACAGGTCACATCTCTATCTTGGGTCCAGCCGGATTTCACTGTCCAGGGACACTCGCCTGTCACTCCTGTGGTGGCTTCAGTCCCATCTCACAATGGGCCGCCCATTCCTGATCCAGGATTGGGTCATTCTGACCACGGATGCCAGCCTACGGGTCTGGGGAGCGGTCACGGGCAGCCACTCCCTCCAGGGTCATTGGTTGGCTCAAGAGACAACTCTATCCATCAATGTCCTGGAGCTCCGAGCAATATACAGAGCTCTTTGCCAAGCGTGCCCTCTTCTTCTTGGCAAGCCTGTTGCGATCCAGACAGACAACGCGACGGCGGTTGCCTATATTAACCATCAAGGCGTCACCAGAAGTCACGCCGCCATGCAAGAGGTCGGTCACATCCTTCGTTGGGCAGAACTCTCCCTACTGGCTCTGTCGGTGATTTACATCCCTGGAATACCGAATTGGGAGATGGACTTCCAGAGTCGACAAGACGTCCATTCCGGAGAATGGTCACTTCACCCAGAGGTGTTCCACCTTGTAGTGACTCGCTGGGATCGGCTGCACATAGATCTGATGGCCTCCCATCACAATCACAAACTTCTCGGTACGGATCTCGAACTCGGGATCCAGGCGCGTTTCTGGTGGACTCTCTGGTAGCTCCTTGGTCCTTTTCCGAAGGTTTGTGTTTCTGCCGATTGCAATCCTACCACGTGTACTGAGACGTCTAAAGCAGGAGCGGGTCACGGCAATCCTCATTGGCCCAGGTTGGCCAAGCCGGACTTGGTACTCGGATCTTTGCAGCCTCTCCATTTCGCCTGCCTCTTTGTCCGGACCTTCTATCCTAGGGCTCTTGCCTTCACCCCGACCGGCTTTGATGGGTGGCTGTTGAGAGCTCGGTCTTAAGAGCTTGGGGGTTCTCGGACCCAGTCATTGACACTATGCTCTCAGCCAGAAAACCGTCTTCGGCCCGCATATATCAGAGTGTGGCGTGGGTACTTTCAGTGGTGCTCGGATCGTCACTTTAATCCCTTGAGATATCAGGTGTCCAGGGTTTTGGCTTTTCTTCAAGCCGGTTTGGACTTGGGATTTTGGCTTGCCTCCCTGAAAGTGCAGGTGCAGGCTGCTCTTTTGGTCCTCTTAATGAAAGGTGGCCAATTCTTTGGCTATTCACACTTTTTGCAACCTCCTGCTCATCCATGGGACTTGTATTTAGTCCTCCGGATGCTTCAGTGGGCTCCATTTGAATCCTTGGATTCTGTGGACCTTTCTTGGCTTACTTGGAAGACTGTCTTCCTGTTGGCAATTGCTTCGGCATGCCGGGTTTCCGACTTAGTGCCCTGTCTCACAGATCTCTTTTCCTAGTTTTCCACTCTGATTGGGCAGTCCTACGTACTAGAATGGATTATTTTCCTAAAGTTGTTTCCAGGTTCCACATCAATCAAGAGATTGTGGTTCCGTCCTTACTACCCACCACGACAGATGTTCTGGAGGAGTCCTTGGTCACTTTGGATGTTGTACGGGCTCTCCGTACCTATGTTGTTAGAACGGAATTCTTCCGCAAATCGGACTCCCTTTTCGTTCTTCATGATGTCTGCAAGCTTGGCTGTCCTGCTTCTAAACAAACTTTGGCCCGTTGGATCCGCATTGCCATTAGACAAGCTTATCTGCTGGCAGGGCGGCCTATCCCAACATCCATCAGAGCTCACTCTACTCGGTCGGTTGGCCCTTCTTGGGCGGTTCACCACGGCGCTTCTGCTGAACAGCTTTGCAGGACGGCTACGTGGTCTTACGCAAACACTTTCATCAAATTCTATCAGTTTGACACCTTCGCCTCGGCTGATGCGGCCTTTGTGCGTCGTGTCCTCAGTGCAGCTCTGGAGCATTCCCGCCCATAACGGGACAGCTTTGGGATGTCCCATTGTCCACCTAGGCCCCCAGCATGCGTGCAAAATGATAGCAAATTTTGCTGATTAGCAGAATTTGCTATCCTTACTGAATTGGCCCCAATATACAAATAGGGGAATAGAAAGGTTTGGATATTTATCCTGCAACTGTTGTAAAGACAACATTTTCTGGCCATCTTTTTCTAAGACATGTAAAAGTAGACGAAGCTCTTCCCTGTCCCAGGCTGTGTACCGTGGGGAGTATCGTGTTAATGAAGTGTGAGTAGTAGTTGAATGGCAAAGCGGTAAGAATATAGTATTATATGACAAGAGTTTTGGGTTGGAGCGCGATAACCGCCAGGCAGCACAAGTAGTTGTGAGCAATAAATTACCAGTTATAGCAGTGGGGTATTTAGAAGGTTTCAAGTGTAACAAACCAGGTAAAGTTATATCTGGATAGAAGGCTTGCTCCAGGTCAGTGTTTGTATAATTACTGGTGGTATTAATCCAGTCCACCGCGTATCGGAAGTTCGTTGCCAACGCATAGCTTCCTATGCAGGGCAAATTTATACCACCCAGAAAAGGTGATTAGCATAATTTGAACATTGATATTCTGGTTTTTTTTTTCCTTCCCAGATACAAGTACTAAGGAAAAAATAAAACAAGTGAGCGCTAGTAAAATTGGCTATGAGACAACTATACTTTACATTGACTGCAGCTTCTCAATTTGAGGTGCTGAACCTCAAAAAATCATGGACAATGGTAAAAAACAAAGAAGCGCTGTCATTGAAAGTATTATACAATTTATTAAAAATATATATATATGATAATCACAAAAATAAAACCTGGTATCCTGTAATTTGATAACACAGCATATATAGTATAGCAAGCATCAATACTTATTAGTAGCAGCAAATGATGGACATATTAACAAAATCCCCTAAAACGATATAACCACCTGTGCTTCAGATGGTAATATAGCACTTGTAATTAAAAAAAGGCTCCTTGCTGGGAGCTCCACATGTGGGTTAATTAGACGTATAGGCTCATAAGATGATTTTATGGATTTAAAAGTCCATCCGTGGTGTGAATATAAACAGTTCACCTTTGTTTTGTTATTATAAAGTGGACAAAACAAAGGTGAACTGTTTATATTCACACCACGGATGGACTTTTAAATCCATAAAATCATCTTATGAGCCTATACGTCTAATTAACCCACATGTGGAGCTCCCAGCAAGGAGCCTTTTTTTAATTACAAGTGCTATATTACCATCTGAAGCACAGGTGGTTATATCGTTTTAGGGGATTTTGTTAATATGTCCATCATTTGCTGCTACTAATAAGTATTGATGCTTGCTATACTATATATGCTGTGTTATCAAATTACAGGATACCAGGTTTTATTTTTGTGATTATCATATATATATATTTTTAATAAATTGTATAATACTTTCAATGACAAGTACTAAGGGCCTTATTCAGTAGTTTTAAATCCGAGTCTTTCAGCATAACTGGAAGCATTTGTATGGCATAGTATTCCCCCGTTTATTATATCATTTTGACCAGGTGGCATCTGCCTATATAAGACAGTGGTAAATATTTCCAGGATTGAAGATCCGACAGTGTGCGAGTGATCAGCCCATGCAAATTGGCTTTGTGTATGTCTGCCGGTTTCACTGGTATATGTAGGCCTAGGTATACTATCGAAGAATTCGCCCACAAAAACGGAAAGCCGCCTGTCCAGTTCCACCTTGCACCGGCATGTAGAGCTAATGCTTTGGTCTTTGATTTATTTACAAGAAAACCTGAGACACGTTCAAACTCATTTAACATCTGCAAAAAACCTGGGAATGCTTCTTGAGGATTCTTAAAGTATAAAAGGAGGTCATCGGCATAAGCGTAAACTTTCAATATCTTTGGTCCTACGTGAATTCCATGCCAAAGGGTGTGTAGATGAAACAACCGGATTAGAGGGTCTAGTGCTAAATTAAGTAATAGGGGCGATAGCCCTGCCTAGTACCACAAAATAAGGTGAAATTAGCTGTAATCAAGTCATTAATGGTTAAGAAGGCTGTGGGAGAGGCGTATAACATGCGAAACAGGGTAATAAATCCTACACCAAAGTTTTGCAGATGTGCCCACGATATTCTGTCAAAGGCTTTATCTGCATTGCAGCTGACTAATAGGGATTTGCAGTCTGGTTCAGTCATGGATCGAGCTACCACCTGTTGTATATTAGGTACTGAAGAACGACCTTTTCCAAATCCTGTCTGGGAGGAGTGTAATAATTTAGGCAGTACTATTTGCAGCCGTTGTGCTATGATGGACGTCAGTAATTTAAGATCC
The DNA here is from genome assembly GCF_028390025.1 of Pseudophryne corroboree. Lineage (NCBI taxonomy): Eukaryota > Metazoa > Chordata > Amphibia > Anura > Myobatrachidae > Pseudophryne > Pseudophryne corroboree. The sequence goes on from NC_086450.1 coordinate 392,742,500, forward strand.
TGGTTTAAGAGGGATATAGGGCGATATGATGTGACTAATGTGAGGTCTTTACCTGGCTTTGGTAATATTATGATCCTTGCCTCATTAAAATCAGGAGGAGGGCTTTTTCCTGAACGTATGGAATTAAACAGACTCGGTAGATGGGGCAGCAGATGTGGGGATAACAATTTATAATATTCAGCGCTCAATCCGTCAGGACCTGGGGCCTTGCCATTAGCTAATCTACGAATGGCAGAACTAAATTATTGTGCTGATATGGGGTCTACCAAAGCTTAGCCTTCAGCCTCAGTCAAGGTCTGAACCTCAGCTTTTCTAATAATGGGGGTAATTCTAAGTTGATCGCAGCAGGAAACTGTCACAACTGAGGGTTTAGGCTGACGAGAGGAAGCCTCAGTTGTAGGGGCTGAGATGAAATTAAACCTGGGAGGTTTAATCAGACCCCTGGACATGTAAGTGCAGAATGATTACCCGAAGGTGTGACCATGACAACCAGTTTAAAATTCAAAATAAAAGTTTATTAACAGACTCCGTGTGATAACAAGCAGTATTCAAGTTTAGCAAAGACAGTGGCAAATAACACAGTTCCTGGAATACATAACCATAGAAGGTTTCTCAGAGCACTGGTAGGTTTAGAACAGATGTAAAAGTCCTTTGATGGAATCACCTTACCAGGCCTGGTTGTAGTTGTAGAAATAGCCGAGGAACATGCCAGTAATTGTAGCAGGTGAATCTGTAACTTGAGTATGCTGCTGTATCAGCTGGATGGAACCAGCCAGGTGGTAAGACACGGAGTGGATGCTGAGTGGAATCAGCCAGGTGATGAAATGCAAAGTGGATGCTGAATGGAATCAGCCAGGTACTAAAGTCACAGAGTGGATGCTGGATGGAACCAGCCAGGTGATAAAACACAGAGTGAATGATGTGAGATGCTAGAGAGCGTAGAAACAGAATAGCTGAAAGATGATTACCGGTGGTAGTGGATACTGCTGGTAAGATAGGATCCGCTGGATCAGCACCGGTGTTTGGTAGAAGCTGGAATCAGTTGAAAGCTGGCTGCTTGGAAGCAGATAGTAGATAGCTGGAAACTGGACAGCCACAGAAGGCTGTAGAGTCAGGCTGCACTGCAAGATGGAAAGCAGGTGCGGGTCTCTTTGTGGATGCTGGAGACAGGAACTGGAACCTGGAAAAACAAGCCACAGGAGAGAGAGACTGGAACAAGGTATGACATTCAAAGCACTGACATCTATCTGGCCCAGACACAGGATACTTATACCTGCTGCTATGCAGGCATTGGCTGGGCAATTATGCAGATTCCAGAGACGGTGGATTGGAGGAATTGGAGCATGTGATCAAATCCAACATGGCTGCACCCATGCTGGAACCTGGAGGGAAAACTGGTTAGAAATGAAATGTGCTAACATAATGATAATGGCGGCGCCGGCCGCGGAGGACAGGAGACGCCAGATGACAGTTATATGCTGAGACACTTGGAGGGCAGCAGAGGCCGCGGCAGGCATGATACATGATTCTGAGAACCTGCAGCAATAACACAGTAACGGCGGCGGAGGCCGCGGAGGACGGGAGACGCCATGTTGGATTCAAACATGGCGCCGCTGTGGTAGTGTCTCAGAATGACAGGAGGGATGTGCAGAGTGTTGACACAGATGAGATCCGGATTTGGAACGCTGGGCCAGTCTCAGAAGACACCTAAACGCAGGTAATGGCGTCCAGATACCCGGATCGTGACAGAAACTTTTTAGCAGTTGGGCAAAACCATGTGCACTGCAGGAGGGGGGGGGGGGTGGCAGATATAACATTTGCAGAGAGAGTTAGATTTGGGTGGGTTATTTTGTTTCTGTGCAGGGTAAATACTGGCTGCTTTATTTTTACACTGCAATTTAGATTGCAGATTGTACTCACCACACCCAAATCTATCTCTCTCTGCACATGTTATATCTGCCTCCCCTGCAGTACACATGGTTTTGCCCAATTGCTATCAAAAATCCTGCTGCGATCAACTTGGAATTACCCCCAAAATCCATGCCTAGGGGAGGGCTATCAGGGGAGCGGTATAGAGATGTGTATAATAATCTAGGAAGGAATTTGTGGGCCCCGTTTATTTTGATTCTGGCCGTGGGTGAGCTGTAAAGCACTAAAATGTGGTGAAGGCTGACCGGACCCAGCCCCAAATGTCTCAGAACCCCTTCTATGAAAACACAACTAATTCTGATAAACACCTTCTCGGCATCAGTGGACAGCATGACTACTGGGGCAGTGCCCACTGAGGCTAAATGTATCAAATCGATTGTTTTGGTCATGCTTCGTGCTTCCCTTCCGGTCAGAAAGCCCACCTGATCTGAGTGAATCACGTTATGGAGCATCAGCTTCAATCTGTGTGCAATTAGTTTACAAAACAACTTGACATCTGTGTTAAGAAGTGATATCGGACGGTAGCTGGCACATTGCGCTGGGCCTTTGCCTTCCTTGAGTATGACCGTAATAAATGCTTCCAATGATTGGGGTGAAAATCCACACTCATTAGAAACGTCGTTAAAAGCTGTTAGCATTTTGGGTAATATAAAATAGTGAAGCCGTCGGGGCCCAGACTCTTCCCAGAGAGGGTCTCTCTAAGTGCCTTCTCTAACTCTGGAAGGGAAAAAGAGAATCCAGCCAAACACGGTCATCCTCCGACTGGCTTGGAAGCCCAGCATCACGGAGATTACCAATCCACCAGTTCCTGGGAGTATGACAGCTCCAGTGGACATAAGATTCTGAAGATGATAAAGTTGCGTGTAATAGGATGGAAAGTGTCTGCTATGCCTCTCGTAAGGGGTGGTATTCATGTGACCGCCGGTCAGCTGATCGACAGTCACATGACCTCCTCCGTGAGCCCGACAGCTCACTATCCCGAATATTTCCACTCGTGGGTGTCCACGACACCCATAGAGTGGGAATAGAACCCGTGGCGACCGCAGGTCGCCACCGAGCCCGCAGCGTGGCAAGCGCAGCGAGCCCGCAAGGGGCTTGCTGCACTCGCCACTCTCCGCCGGGATCCCGGCGTCGGTAAGGTGACCGGCGGTCAGGAGACCGCCGGTCACCAGTACTACACCCTCTCGTAAGGGTATGACTGACTCCCCCTGCATCATCTATTGTTTGAATGTATAAGCTCTTTGAGAGTGCAACGTTCTAGCCAACAGCTTCCCCACTTTGTTCCCCCACTGAAAAAAGCGGTTTCCACAAAGCCTGTAATCTTTCTTAATGTTCTCAAATAACAAGGCATTAAGGGCAGACCTGGTTTCATTCAGTTCGGATAGAACTTGGGAAGACAGTGCCGACTTATGCGTTGTCTCCAGGACTTTCAGCCGCTGAAGCAAGACAACTTTTTTTGCCCAATTTTTTCTGTTTCAGCATCAATTCCAACTGAATGAACTTTCCACATAAGACGCATTTATGTGCTTCCCACACCATGACCCTGGAGACATCCAGTGTCTCATTAACTAAAAAATAATCGTCTATTGAGATTTAAACCACACATCTATTAAAATTTGCTCATTTAGGGGGCGTGGCCTGGAAGCCGAACGGACTGGCAGCACGAACGGGGAGCTCCACTGCAGCTGGGGAGATAATTCCTCCGTGCCTCTCCCCTCGTGCCCTATATATCCCTCCTAAACATTGTCCCCTGCTCTCCTGTGATCCCCCTCTCCAAGGTGTACCAGCGCCGCGGAATCGGGGAGCCGGTTTCCTGGGTCCTGCGGATTGCGGCCTGTCCACCATCCAGACGCCGGGGCCTCGATTTCGGTCCGGCGCCGCCAGCCGCCTACTGTACCTGCCTGTGGAGAGCCTGCCGGGGGCCCACGCCCTGCCGTCTGTGCCCGGACCCCCTTCTTCGGGATCGCTGTGGCTGGTGGTGCTCGGGGGGGGGGGGGGCTGGAGGAGCGGCCGAACGTGGCCGTGGGGAGTCCGGAGTCGCGGTGGTGGCCATCTTTGACCTCGTGAGCCGGGGGGAGCTGCGGGAGATGCACGGCCCGGTTGACACCGCATAGAGCAGAGGTGAGCCGCCCTTCTGCCCGGAGACATTTCTCTCCCCACTGCGGACTTACACTCCCTCCCTGTGGGCGCCTGCCGCCGGGGGCCCTGGTTGGAGCGCCGGGGGAAGCACCAGCCCGTCCCTCCTGAGCTCTTGTCATAGGGCTGGCTCCGTGGGCCTCTACTATTGCACCGGCCCTACCTAGATTACTTGGCCGGACCCCATCCCCCTGTGCTCCCGCTGTTTGGAGGGCTCTGCCTTCCCCCTCCCCCTGACGGCCTGCGCCTCTCTGTCGCTCCTGCGGATCAGCACCCCGCGTTGGGGGTTCCTCCGCTGCAGCCCTCCGGAGCCCACATTATACTCTGCCTGGGGGCCTCGGCTCCCTCTCTGGCCCTGCTCGCTCCTGCACCTCCCTGCGGCCTCCTGCCACTCCCGGTCCCGGGGGGGGGGGGGCATTACTGCTACCAAGCACAGACGCCCCTTACCCTGCTGCCTGGTCCTGGTTCGGCCCCGGTCACTGGCTGGTCCATGCCCGGGGCTCATCTCCGCGGTTCCTAAGCGGGGGTGGTCCTCCAGAGAGCCCTGCCTTCTGCGACCTCTGACTGTCTGGCTCCTCTCCGGGATCGCGTGGGCCCCCCTCTCTGCCGGGACTCCCCGTACCTGCTCCGCCCACCTTGCTCGGCTGGCCGCGTCATGACGCCTCTCTAGGGCCCCCGCCTTACCCAACCTGGTCCTGAGCCTTACTGCTGGAGCGCCATCTCTACTTCCCACCCTGCTGTCCACCCCCTTTCTCATATGTTCACGATGCCCAGGGGTGGCAAAAAGTCACAGGGGTCCGACCTCACACCATTCCTTACTAAAAAGAGCACCCTGGCCAAGAGCAGGCCTGATGCTCCTGAACCCCCCATGGTCCCTCCGACTCGGAGGCCGAAGACGACGACCTCACACCCCTTACCCGCAGGGACTTTCTCTCCCTCCTTAAGGAGATGCGGGATGTTAAAACCTCTGTCCAGGCTCTCCACTCCCTGAAATCCGATATTGCCGACATTGGCTCCAGAACCGATCAACTTGAACGACGAGTGGAAGAGATGGTGTCGTTCCAGCAAACGGTCGAGACCGACCTCCATCAACTCCGCCAAGATGTTGCCCACTTGAGGGAGGAGCATGAGGACCAAGACAATAGGGCGAGGAGAAACAACCTGAGGATCCGGGGTATTCCTGAGGAGGTCGAAGCGGCCCACCTTGACCTTTACCTTAAGCGCTTCTTTGCCCACCTGTCACCCCCGAAGAACATCTCCTAGATCGAGCGCATCGAGCCCTGCGACCTCGCTCTCAAGACTCCTCCCAGCCCAGGGATGTCATCCTCCAACTGCACTACTTCACTGCGAAGGAGGCCATTATGAGAGAGGCCCGACGGCTGGGGTCTGTGACTTTCCAGAATACCCCCCTGCAGATTTTTCAGGACTTATCCCCGCTCACCCTGGCCAAACGTAGAGACTTTAAACCCGTCACTTCCCTGCTCTCCCGTCATAATGTTAAATACCACTGGGGTTTCCCTTTCCGTATCCTGGTTTGGCACCAAGGGAAGCTCTTCATGGCCAGGAATCTACCCGAGGCTCAAACGCTGCTCTCCAAGCTGGGTATCCACACTGCCGAACAGGATACTCCTACTCAACGCCTGCCGCCGCGGACACAGTGGGACCCGCTTCAGCCCCCTCAATCTGAGTGGTTTACGGTCCCAACTTCTGCGGCCTCCCCAGCTCCACCTCCAGTACCCTGATGGACTTTCAGCTCTCTAATTTCATGCCTTCTCTATATAATTATGTCGACCTTTCCTGGTCGCATTCCCCTACCCGGGGAGTTGTTTCACTTTAGGTCTCCCGTACCCTGATTTCCCGGCCCCTTAGTTGATTCTCGACTGTTACACTGTTGACATGTTAATATGCTGAAAACTGATATTCTATTTTTTCTCTACCCCCTGCCCCTCCCTTCCTTTCTGGTGCTGGCGCTCCATCTGTTCTTTGTCCCTGTTTTCTTTCCAGCTTTTTCCCTCAGGTCCTCCCAGGGGAGGTTTGCCTCCTACCCCACGCTATGTGGTTTGTGATCCATTATCTGGACCCCATGCTGCGCCCCCTTGGGGCTTTGAGCCCTCTTGCTGACCTAGGTGCCCTCCCGACACCTAGTATCCCTTCCCCCTGTCAGCGCTATCGGTCCTGGCCCCTACTGCCGGATGACCTACCACCCTCCCTTTCCCCCCCGGTTTCCTTTCCTTCTTCCCTCCCTTCTGACCACGTTGTCTCTCGCTTTATATCCTTCTTCTGTCTCTCTTCCTCCTTCCTCTACTTTCAGTGCTCTCCGCTCTTTCTATTCTGCCTACCTCTTTGCTGCTTGCCCATGGGTCTCCGGGTACTATCCTTTAATGTGAAGGGCTTGAATAGCCCTCAAAAGAGAGGCAAGCTCTTTGCCTCCCTTAAACTCCATAAAGGCGACCTGGTCTTTCTCCAGGAGACTCACTTCCTACATAACTCCCATCCTACGCTGCAATGTAAACCATACCCTGATTCTTTCCATGCCTGTGACCATTCGGCTAAGAAACGGGGGGTTGCGATTTTATTTGCCCGCCACCTCACCTTTGAGCTTCTAGATTCTCATGCCGACAAGGATGGCCGGTTTCTTGTCTTGGTGGGGAAACTTAATAACAAACTCTGTACCCTAGCCAACGTCTATGCCCCTAACCAACGATAGGAACGATTCTTTGCAAAGCTAGATACTCTCCTTACTCGAGTCCGGCAAGGCGACCTCATACTTGCTGGGGACTTTAACTCCGTTTTAAACCCACAGACAGACCGCTCTCCCTCTCTCCCCACTGCTTCCCCGTTGGACTCCCTCCGCTCCAGATCCATCCTCCGTCTCATGCGATCCCAGCTTCTCTATGACTCCTGGAGGATAAAAGACCCCTCTGCTCGTGACTATACCTTTTTATTCTGCTCCTCATAATTCCTACTCCCGCATTGATATGGTCCTGCTCAGCCACGATCTCGCCTTAAATCTCCACGATGCCCATATTCACCCATTGATCTGGTCTGATCATGCCCCTATCTCCTGCGATCTCTCGGGTCTGATCTCACGCCCCCGCCCCATGACATGGCGTCTTAACGACTCCCTCCTTCACAACCCGGAGATACGTTCCCATCTTCGGGACACTATTTTACCCTGAACGATACCCCTGACATTTCTAGGTCCACTCTCTGGCTGGCACACAAGGCAGTTCTTCGTGGGCACGTTATCAGCCTGGCCTCAAAAACCAAACCCTCACCCAGTTTAACAAACTCTCTATTAAACTCCACACACTTGAGACCCAGCATAAGGCGTCCTCCGACCAGGCTGTCTTATCTGAACTCCGTACTGTTAAGGCAGAACTTAATCTCCTTCTCTCCAGACGGGTGGCCAAACGTCTTAAGTGGCTTCGCCAGTCTTTTTACGAAAAAGGAGACAAGGCGGACAAGATCCTAGCGGCACGACTCCGTTCCACGAGAGCCAAAACTAATATTATCTCTGTCAGAAACTCTCTCAATCAGCTTTGTTCAAGACCCCACCGCCATCAGGGCTGCCTTCCAATCCTATTATGCTGACCTGTACAACCTTCCACCCCCCTCACCTGGTTCTTCCCCTCTGCCCCACTCCGACCTAGTCTCTCACTTTCTTTCTGCTTCTAACTTGCCTAGATTGCCTCAGGACGCCATGGACCATCTTAACAGTGAGATCTCGGTGGAAGAAATTGCTCAGACTATACTCATGCAAAAAATTGGTAAATCCCCGGGCCCGGATGGGTTCACAGCTCTTTACTACAAAAATTTTCCGATCTTCTCTCCCCCCACCTTCAGTCCGTTTAATAGGATCATCCATGGCGACCCCTTTCCCCCTGAGATGTTGGAGGCTAGAATTGTGGTGATCCCTAAGGAAGGCAAGGATACCCTTAACTGCGCTAGCTACCGCCCTATATCTCTCTTGAACTTGAAAATCTTCGCTAAGATCCTAGCCAACCGCCTCAACCCGTACCTCCCTTCCCTTGTCCATTACGACCAGGTGGGGTTTATCCCTGGCCGTCAAGCAAGAGATAACACCAGACGTGCTATTGATCTTATACATATCTCGAACTCCAGGAGATCCCCCACTATCATGCTCTCCTTAGATGCTGAAAAGGCATTTGACCGGATCTCCTGGAGTTTCCTGAGGGCCTATGGCTTTTCTAGTGGCTTTCTCACTGGTGTCCTGGCACTATACTCCGCCCCCTCTGCCACAGTCTTAATCAATGGCGTCCCGTCTGCTCTGGTCAGCATTTCAAATGGTACACGTCAGGGATGCCCCCTCTCACCGCTAATATTTGCCCTCATTATTGAACCCCTCGCTTCTCAAATTAGAGCTCATCCAGATATACACGGTATACAAATAGGCCGTATCGATCCTAAAATCTCCCTCTTCGCTGACGACATTCTACTTTCTCTGACCCAACCCCTTATCTCACTCCCAAACTTATTTTCAGTCCTGCATTCTTACAGCCTTATATCGGGGTACAAGATCAACTATTCCAAGTCCGAGGCTATGCTGCTTCATGTCCCTCACCGAGAGGCTGAGTCCCTTCGCGCCAACTTTAATTTTAAATGGCAGCCCACAAAGATTAAATATTTGGGGATTTATTTGACCTCCCGCTATGACTCTCTCTTCCGGGAAAACTTTCCACCCCTCCTCACCAAAACACTCGCTGACCTGACATCCTGGAACAGTCTCTTCATCTCGTGGCTGGGCAGGATCATAGCGGTTAAAATGACCATAGTCCCCAAAATGGCTGTACCTTTTCCAGACCCTCCCTGTGGCACTACCCATCGAGCCCTCGTGCGTTTTATCTGGAACCGCGGATCCCCCCGCATCGCTGCCAATACCCTGAAACGGCTAACCTCCGCTGGCGGTAGGGGTCTTCCTGATATCAAACTCTACTATCTAGCCTCTCACCTATCCCATATTGTCACCTCTTATGCTCCTCCGGGATCTGTATCCTGGTTGGATATTAAGGCAGCCCTCGTTAGCCTCTCGGACCTGACCCCCTTATGGGGTCTACCTCCCGACCCCCAACCTCCAAACTTCTCCCCACTATTAAATTTAACCTTAAAATTTGGGACTCCCTCTTCCTGAAGATGGGTCTTACCACTACCCCCTCGCCCTTGACCCCTATCTGGCAGAACCCTATGTTTCCTCCTGGATTTTCAATTACGAGATTCCGTTCATGGATAACGCTGGGCTTCAAATTCCCAACTAATTTTACCGATCGGGGTCAATGGCTGTCCCTACCTGACCTCCAACAGAAGACCCCTTCGTACCCACTTAATCCCTTCCAATTTCTACATATCCGCCACTTCCTAGGTTCTCTGCCCTCCTCCGCCTTGCTTCGTGTCATCACCCCCTTTGAAAGTTTATGCATTAACTCTCACCTCTACAAAGGCTTAATCTCCCAACTTTACTCCCTTTTACTAGATTCTTCCCTTCCCTCCTCCCGGCCCCACAAGCTCGCATGGGAACGTGATCTTGGGCCTCCCCCAGAGAGTGAGGATTGGGAGGACATGAGACTGGGGATTGCTAAATGCTCTATTGCTACTGCTTTTAAGGAGACGGCCTACAAAATTTACTACCGTTGGTACTACACTCCTGACAGACTTAAACTCTTTCCGTCTTCCTACCCTAATTGCTGGAGGAACTGCGGGTCTAGAGGCACTATGCTGCAGATATGGTGGACCTGCCCGTCCATTGCTTCCTTTTGGAACCTAGTCCACTCCCTCCTTAATTCGCTTTTGGATTCCCCCGTGCTGAAAGATCCCTGGATTTTTTTGCTGTGTTACCCTCCCCCGATGCTTAATAAATTCTCCCAAAAACTGGCCACACATATTCTAACGGCGGCGAAGTCGCTGATAGCTCTTAACTGGAAGAACCCCACTCCGCCCTCTCTCCTGTCCCTTAAAACTAAAATTTGGCATATTGCGTCAATGGAAAAGGTTACATATTATCTCCACGACCGGGGTCACATTTTTGAGCAGGTCTGGGCCCCCTGGCTCGCTGCTGAACGTAGATTGCCCCCCCCCCCTCTTGCTCCTAGTTCCTTCCGCAGACCCAGGGGCATTGCCTACTGCTCCTCCTTCATGCCTCCCTCCTCTTCTCTCTCTCCCCTTCCTTCTCTCGTCTCTCCCTTGACCTCCCTCTCCCTTTTTCTCCCGATCTTACTATTTCCAGGATATGTACTGTAAATAGATTATACCGTGGTTTCCCCCCTGTCCCCCTTTCCCTTCCCCCCCCCGAATCTCATACTTGATTGTTATTGTTCTTTCTTTTTTGATTAATCTCGCTGTTTATTTTAAAATCTGTGGTTTCTGCTGGACGTTGGATCTTATGGCCACCTGTCCCATGTGTTCATGTAATGTTTCCCTATTATGTTTAACCACGTACAAATAAAGAATTAAAAATTTTTTTTTTGCTCATTTAATCACCATGTACATTGTTTAAAATGAGGACTGAAGGGCTCCAGGGTCCAGGGAATGGGAGCATGGTCCGACCAAGTGATCAACCTGATGTCAAGGTTCTTGATTAGATGCAGGAATCTATGGGGAAGTAAGAAGTACTCCAACCTGGAGTATGATGCGTGAGAGAAAAGAACGTATAATCCCTACCCCACGGGTGCTGGAGCCTCCAAGTGTCGACCAACTGATGTTCATGGAGAGCACAACGCACCCTACGGTGTGAGGCTAGTGATGGTATAGCTGGCGTCCCTGATATACCAGCCTCCAGTTGGAGAGACCAGTTCAAGTCACCTTCTAATATCTGTACACCCTCGACCAGCATTGCAATCCGATTCAGGATTGCGACCAGGAATGTAGGTTGTGATTGGTTAGGAACAGTGTATGACTGACCGAATAATTTACATTTAACCTAAGAGCATTCTACCCTCCTCCAAAGCAGGTGAGGTCACGTTTTGAAATGAGAGCTGTTTAGATAACAAGATAGCAGCCCCCTGAGATTTGTTTTTACTGTTATTATTGTAAAAAGAAAATGCATAATTGCGATCCTTAACAATCGAGGCAGCACCAGATTTAAGGTGCGTCTCTTGGAGAAATGCTACGTCTGCCCTGAGTGCAAATAGGTCTCTAAGCACTCTAGATTATTTCTCAGGAACATTTAAGCTCATTATATTAGGGGAAACAAATTTAATGGTCATAGCTTTAAATATAGCCGCTATCCTCTATTGCACAGGTTCTCAAACTTGTTCCTCAGGACCCCACACAGTGCATGTTTTGCAGGTCTCCTCACAAAATCACAAGTGAAATAATTAGCTCCACCTGTGGACCTTTGAAAAAGTTTCAGTGAGTAATTAATACACCTGTGCACCTACTGGGTTACCTGCAAAACATGCACTGTGTGGGGTCCTGAGGACCAAGTTTGAGAACCCCTGCTCTATTGTGTAGGGAGCTGTATGGAAGCTAGTGAGGAGGGCATTAATTCTACTTGGTCTTAGAACCACACGGGGTGAGGGAAAGGAAGAGAGGAAGGAAATTAGAGACATACAATGCATAGTGAAAAATAGATTCAGAAGATATAACAAACTGAGAAACATGAGTATGAGACAACCTGTGAAACAAGTAAACAGCACACTACCGCCACTTGGGAGCTCTGACGTGAAACACGCCAGAGACTAAGATAACCAGAGTAGCGTGGGGGTCAGTGGCAACACCATCCTTAATAACTAAGCTATAATGATAAACAATAATCATAGTATTTTTTTTAATCACATAACATTAGACACAATGGGGAACGAATATTCTATAACATTATCCTCTTTTATAAATCAATTGAGCATATCACTTATAGAAACATATGTAATGTGCCCTGTAAATAACCGTTATCTGTAAGTACCTTTTTATCCAACGCGTACAATTTACCATTTTTATGTTCAATAAGTGAGAGGTAAGACACCACAGTGGGTAATACCGACCCATCTGGAACTTCTCTAAGACTTAAAAATCCTCTAAAGAAATAAGTGTAAACATCTTAGACTACATAGTCTTTCACGTGGAGTCGTGGTTTTAGGTGCCCGGTGTTCCATAGTTGGCTTTTTGTTGCGTTGATCGAGTTGCCAGTCATTATTGGAGTGTGGGAGTTCAAGCGGAATTGAGTGTGTCAGACCAGAGGGATACCAAGAACTTGACAAAAAGGAGCCAAATCCGTTGAGTCATTAAACGTATGCATCTTCCTGTTGTGTGAAACTTGCAAACGAAATGGAAAACCCCATCTGTATTTGATCCCCAATTTGCAGAGTTCTGCAGTAACAGGCTGTAATGCTTTGCGCTGTTGAAGCATCGACCAAGATAAATCTAGAAAGGATGTGCTGGTCATCTATCTCTATAGTATCCAAACCACGTACTTTGTGGAGGATGTCTTTTTTCTGCAACATATAATGTCCCTTGGCCGATCCGATTGTGCTCCTCTGGGTCTTAAAGCCAGGTGAGCTCTATTAAATTCAATTGTAAAGTTGGTGTCCTGACCCTTGTGAGAAAATCAATGAGACCTTGGGGTGGAATATCCGCCAAAACTCTGATTCTTAGGTTGTTCATCCTCCTATGATTGTCTAAATCATCCAAGTGGTCTTGAAGTTGAAGATCAGTCTCTTGTCTGAGAACCGCTACTCAGAGGGCATTATGAGCCATGGCAAAGTCGAATGAAAAACCCTCTAAGGAGGTTATATGGGTTCCATTGTGCGAAACCTCAGCTTGAACATTGGCGACCACGGATTGGACTGTTTCTCAAATTCTACATTCCAGTTGTTCTAAATCCTGTTTTGTTGGCATTGAACGTAGTAGGTGTAAGATCTGTGAAACACCACCCATCTGTAGTGTATTATCTGGGTCTACCATATGATCTTCGGCTTGGGAGGGTGACTCTGAGGAAGGAGAGTCGTGGGGTAGTAGAAGCATCATCCATGGGGATGGAGCCTGAGGTAGGAGAAACTGTCTCATACTGGTAGTAGATGGGGTTCCCATTTGTTGCGCAGAATTCCCCATTGGGATTTTCTTCCTTAACCTTGGGAGCTATTCTTGCCTCTCACCATGGAGCAATAGATTATCAGGAAAAAAGGGGCACCAGAGAAATGTTATGTGAATAGAATAATATTCTGTCAGGATCGGCGTTGACACATTCCCCCAAAAGAAAAGTGGCTAGCTGGACATTATCATGCAGACAGGTATCTACGCACGGTATACAAAGTGTTGTATATTAGACCACATGCAGAGTAAGGTGTAAAATCTGAAAAACCCCACGTAAAAATCTGGGAACCGACAAGCCTGTCCACCAGAAAGCACAATCCTTCCCAGCACCCCCACGAAACGACCAGTTTGCTGAGGTGAATCCCTTTCAATAAGGGCAGGTCCAACAAGTACTGATTCTGTGATTCAGAGGGAGCTTGGGAAGTGTTCACCCCTGCACAGAGTAACTTTCAACTTTAACAAGTGCTGCTTAAAAAGCTGACTATTAAATTACAATTGCCTGCTGCATATATAATGGGCTAGGTAGCTCAGTGTTTGCTAACTACTTAGAGAGCAGCTAGTGAGGCTAAGGCTTCCCTCCCTGCTATATTGTAATGCCAGGGCGGAAGAAATATATTAGGACTCCTAATAAATATGCATGGGATAGGCATAAGGATATCCTTACAAAGAAATAAGGATCAAATAAGGTTTGAGATAAAAATATGGTAAACAAAAGGGGGCAGACTAGATGGGCCAAGTGGTTCTTATCTGCCGTTAAATTCTATGTTTCTATGTAATACATGGAGTACTATGGCTCCTATGACTCACTCACTCCCCTTTCAGTGTATACAGGGCATCAGCGCTTGTGATTTTTTCTGACGGAGTGGATTCCGGCTCAGACTTACCCATACTTGCCTACCTGACCCTCTCCATGAGGGAGAAAATGCTCTGTTCCTGGACTTTCCTGGTAATGTATGATTGCCATCACCTGTGGTGAGCTAGGTAATTGATAAGAAAGGCATTTCACCACAGGTGATGGCAATCATACATTACCAGGAAAGTCCAGGAACAGAGCATTTTCTCCCTCATGGAGAGGGTCAGGTAGGCAAGTATGGACTTACCTCCCAGTCGCAGCAAGTCAAACAGGAGAGGAAGCAGCTGCTTGCCTGAATTATATTTTCATTTTTGTCCACTAGGGGGCACAGGAGCATTTATACTAAACATTACACACGGCTGGTGCCTATAAAGAATAACAATTTAAAACATAATCACTAAGATATCAAAAGTTCATGCATAGGATAAAACACCCAAATTGATGGTAACTTTGTTAGTGTTGCTAAAAGCATTATATTAGTGAATTTCAATCCATACATGCAATAAATGTTAATATAGCAGTAGCAGTTTGTAAGTGCTTACAAGCCAATGATCATTGTATCCACAAGGTTTCCACATGTATTCAATTGTAGCAAGGCACTTGTTTTACCTCTCAGCTGCTGGTGAGTCCATAAATTACAGCCACATTGAGGGATCACAGTTTGTCACGCCTGCTCTTAGTGGAAAACCATCCAAGCTTTTAACATAGGCAGTAACTGTGTATGTGCCCTTTTATGTATGGATATCACCTGGTGCACATGTGCACTTCTTGCATCTCAAGCCTACTTTTCAGCCAGACCCGCAAGGCAGCACTATTCAGTGGCGCACGCAGGAGGGGTTTTCAGAGTACCTGGAAACACCCCCTGATGAGACAATTCTTTTATTTTTGAGACGGAGACAGCAATGTTTCCGTCACAGTAAAAGCCGCGATTGCTAGTGCGACCGCTTACTATAGCTGCTGCTGCAGCAGAGAGTTATAAATGTCCGGGGAGAGCTGCTGGCAGTCCATGATTAGCCACAGCAGCTCCCTCCATCCCCGATCACAGTGCCGTCCATCTTCTCCCGCCTCCAAGCCCCAGGTATGTATAAAATATACAGTATGTACTGTATATGAAGTTTGTGTGTGTATGTATGTACTGTATGTGTGTGTATGTATGCATGTGTGTTTGTGTATGTATAAATGAATGAGTGTGCTCTATGTAAGTATATATAATCAGTGTGTGTGTGTATATATATATATATATATATATATATATATATATATATAGTTTTGCTTTTATTAAAAAAAACTGTCGTCAGGACTCCAAACATTAAAAAGGCCTTGCCTTAAATACATTAACATATTTTCACACACATTCACATTCAAGGCAAGACCTTTTTAATGTTTGGATCCCTGACGACAGTTTTTTAATAAAACCAAAATGTAGAAGCATTTAATACCACGTTTCCTTTATGATCGTGAGTGCCATTGTGTGTGTGTGTATATATATATATATATATATATTATATGCACACACATACACACGGAAACCCCCCTTACTAAATCCTGCGTTTGCCCCTGGCGCTATTCACACGTGTGTTTCTCTCTGTGTTTCATATGCGTTCCACAGTATACTTCTGACTTATTGCAGATTTAGTAAGTGTCACTGGCTGCGTACTTGCTTTTAAGTGGCTTTCTTCTTCGGGGTCCATAGTCTCCACAGGGTTAACCTTGGGTATGGCTGGTGAAGACCAGGACTGGTACCGAACAATAAAGCTTATGAGCCTCCAGGATGCTCTGGGCTCCTCTCCCCTCATACCCCGCCCCCATGCTCAGGCACTTCAGTTTTTTTTGGTGCCAGCAGGAGCTGGTCACACTGAGCAGGGGCAGCCTAATGTTTATATTTTTTTCTATAAGATTTTTATTTTTTCCTTGAGCAATCAGTGCCTGGCAGTCCAGAGGACGCCAGCACTGATGCTCCAACAGAATTGCGAATAAATAATTCTTAGCAGTTTCTGAGTAGCTCGAGACTTACTCCTACACTGCGATCAGCTCAGCCCGTTTCGTTCCAGGTTTGACGTCACAAACACGCCCTGAGTTCGGCCAGCCACTCCCCCGTTTCTCCAGACACTCCCGCGTTTTATCCTGGCACGCCTGCGTTTTTCCGCACACTCCCAGAAAACGTCCAGTTTCCGCCCATAAACACCCACTTCCTGTCAATCACACTCCGATCACTTCAACGATGAAAATTCTTCGTTCGGTCGTGAGTAAATCTACTAAGTTTTGTGCTAAAATACTTACTGCGTACCATGCGCATGTGCATTTTTGCCTTAATCGCTCCGTTGCGAAAATCGGCAACGAGCGATCAACTCGGAATGACCCCCAATGTACCATACGAAACAATAGTCCCTTTATAATCCTCCTTTTATAATGAAGCTTCTGATGAAGGATTTTAATCTGAAACGTGGGAGGATTCCCATGACAAGTGTAAGCATCACACTCCATAGCAATTGAAAACTTTAGGCGAAACTGTTTTTTGCACCAATACTGGGACTATTGTTTCATATGGTATTTTCTTTTTGGAGATTTTTGGAGCCTGCTACTTGTTCCAGAGGCTGCATTAGGCAATTGGTATTTTTCTTGTCTAGAACAGGAAAATGTATCAGAGAATACATACTTGTGAATTTACAAATGGACAATATAAGCATAATACAGAAAATATCATACTCCTACAATTCCGATATTGTGAAATAGAAGAATGTAACTGGAGTTTCCAAATACATTTTTTTTTTTTGTAAATTATGCAAACATGTAAGATTAAATGTAAATCGTACATAGCATTTGGAAAACAGACGCTTAAATAACTGCAAAACAATATGCCTAGACTAGGGATTTAAAGAAAACAGGGGATGAGCAAGAAAGAAAGAGAAAAGGAGAGAAAAAAAAGTCAATATAGGGATAAAGATATAAAAAAAGAGACTATTTTCAAAACAAGATAACGATGTGGTAGAGACTATGCCGTCCTATAACGAAATTTTGGCCAATTTATGTGATTTGGCGTAACAGAAACCATTTTGTGCTTTCAAAGACCTTCCAAATTTGTCTAGATGAAGACAAGCTGCCTATGTACTGTACATATCCTATTTTTGCACTGTGCGTGAGGTATTACACACAGGAGGAGACTGCGCTGCGCGGAGGAATTACACACAGGAGGCTGTAACGTGTTGCACACAGAGGAAGCTGCAGCGTGCTGGAGGCCAGTTACACACAGGAGCAGGCTGCACTGTGCGGCAGAGCCGGATTTAAGGGTCAGGCCGCCCCTAGGCACAATGATATTGTCCCATCCTGTCCCCCAAGCACAATGATATTGCCGAACATCCAACCCCCCCATTCCTCCCGACCCACCTGTCCGTCCGCCCTCCATTTGCTGCTGCTCTGATGCGGCGGCGGGAAGGGGGAATGCAATGCTGTGCTACTGCGCTGTTGTGGGGGAGGGGCTGATGTGAAGCTTCACTGATGCGGGAGAAGGGGCAGGGCCGGTTGTAGACCTTGTAGCCCATTGCAACGTTTCCTTTATGCCCCCTCTTCCCCACTGAAAACAGGGACAGTGCGCGCCGAAGGTCCTCTGTCACCAACCTGAGGCCAACCCCAGGGTGCCACGGCACGCAGTTTGAGAACCACTGCCTTACACACATTGCGCCAGGTACAGCCTCTTATACACGTTACACCAGGTAGAGCCCCTTATACACACTACGCCAGATAGAGCCTCTTATACACATTACGCCAGGTCGAGCCCGCTATACACATTATGCCAGGTGAGAGTGTGGGTGTGTGCCACTCACCACTATCTGCGCCAGCTCCTGTCCCTCGGCTCCTAGCTCTACCGACGACAATTGAGTAGCTGGGGAGGGGGGTGGGGGGCGGGTGCGGCCAGTAGGAAGCAGGAGGGGGGGGGATGCGAGCAGCAGAAGGCTGGTTAGGGAGATGCGGGCAGCGGAGGTAGCGAGGGAAGGTTGACTACCCACCCTGCTAGCCCCGCCGCACTTAGAACCGCCACGAGCAGGTGGAAGACTGCTGTGCTGCTCCTCTGGCTTGGGGGGGAACTGATGTGCCGCCATAGGCATGTGCCTCTTGTGCCTAGTGGTAAATCTGGCACTGCTGTGTGGGAGGGCAGTTAAGCACAGGAGGCTGCACTGTGAGCTAGGTATTACACACAGGAGGCTGCACTATGCGGAAGGGTAGTTAAACACAGGAGGCTACACTGTGTGGGAGGTATTACACACAGGAGGAGGCTGTGCTGTGGAGGAGATACATGAGGCTGTATTGTGCAGGAGGTATTACACACAGGAAGGCTGCACTGTGCGGGAGGTGTTTCACACAGGAGGAGGCTGCAATGTGTGGCAAGTGTTACAGAAGGCTGCACTGTGCGGGAGGTGTTACACATAGGAGGAGGCTGCACTGTGCAGGAGGTATTACACACAGAAGGCTGCACTGTGTAGGAGGTGCTACACACAGGAGGAAGCTGCAATATGTGGCAGTATTTACAAAAGACTGCACTGTGCGGGAGGTATTACATACAGGAAGGCTGTACTGTGCGGGATGCCACTTACAGACACGAGGAAGCTGTACTGTGTGGGAGGCATTAAACACAGGAAGAGGCTGCACTGTACAGGAGGTATTACATTCAGGAAGCTGCAATGTGCGGGAGGTATAACACGCAGGAGCCCGTACAGTGCGGGATATATTACACACAGGAGGAGGCCACACTATGCAGGAGGCCAGTTACACACTAGAGGAGTCGCAGTGTGCGGGAGGTATTACACACAGTAGGAGGATGTACTGTATTACACAAAGAAGGCTGCACTGTGCGGGAGGAATTACAGACGGGGAGGCTGCACTGTGCAGGAGGTATTATACACAGGAGGAGGCTGCACTGTGCGGTAGGTTGTACCCACAGGAGGCTGCAGTGTGCAGGAGGTATTCCAAAAAGGATGCTGCATTGACCCTGCACCCGCTCACCTGCACTCCTACACAATTACTCACCCTGCACCCGCTCCCCGCACACACACTACCGCCCAACCTGCTCCCACTCCCAGCACACACTGCACTCTACACAACCCACTGCTTTACGGTTTTGTTTTAAATTGAATTCTGCGGGTATCTGGAGTGCGCATACCTGCGGTAATTCAAGGTGTGCAAAATATTTTACAAGCAAATTCCTGCATCTAATTGAACATGCCCCATTATGTGTGTGGTTATGGGGGGTGCAAACCATTGGGAATTTTCATGTTGAAATGTGACCCCCCCAAAATAATATCATCAGAGGAAAGTTTAAATATGGGCAATAAAGCTTATATAAGTGACCTGTATATTAACTGCCAATGTCTTCATTAATTCATGGTTTTGATATACTTATTGCAATATTTTAGCACTGGTTTGCCATGAGAATATAGGTGGGTGTGTCAGTACGTAGCACAGCACCAGAAAGATGGGACCCCTGATGTAGTGCAGTAACGTCTATGACCCAATGGTAACAAAGCCGATATCACCCTCAGCAGTCTAGTTACAGTGGGTTACGCTACATACGTTACTGTTTTTTATTATTATTAATAATAAACAAGCTTTATTGCCTTATGGTGTTGAACGTTTTATCAGTGTCCACAGCAGCCCTTGTGATGTGTGAACACCACTGATTCCGATGCAGCAACAGAGAAACTGACGGAACAGTTCCAGGTGCTGAGCATTGGAAGTTCTGACCGAGGAACCAGCAACACTTCAGTAGCATCATACTATTTATAAATGAAATCTAGATGACACTGCATTAGACAGGATGGATGTCCATCATCAGTAGCAGTCGGCATCATGCTCCTCCCCACCCCAAAAGGTGGCTTTGATGTCCTGCAGGAGTGACAGCGGCGTTTCATGTAAATAATCACTACTCTTTGACAGGGAACATTTCAAGTTGTCGAAATCGATTTTCTTTAAGACGTCAAGCACCCAGCTTGTGTCATGCTGCACATTACCATTACCAGCCTCGGCTGTGATGCGCTGGTCTTTAAGTGCCTGCTCCAGCCAGTCTCGGCCATACAGTTCTGCAGTACAAGAGTTTCCCTCACACAGTTCTGTCTTTACACACAGGAGAATGTCACAGGCTTTTAAGGCCACAGGTCTGTCACAGTCACACAGGCAACTCAGTAAAAACTGGAAGAGCCCTATTTGTTTACACTGTAACAATGCATCAGTGATTGAGCTTTTACTATCAGGTAACCCTATAGTGTACGGGAGACTGTAGGCAGTGCCCAACGCAAATGTCTTGCATATGAAGACGTCAGCCAGGTCCAATGCGTTCACTTTTACTTCCCAATCCAAGTCACTGAGCGTCACCTCCAGTATCCGGGAAAGCAGGTTCTCTGCGTCATGAAAATTCTGCATGTCACCTTTCCTCAGCCAATCGGTGAACACCCTCACAACAGCCCTTCGGGGGAACCCTTCGGTATCCTGACATAAAATGTCCATTAGGTTTAGCACCAGGTCCTGTTAAGGTGGATATAATGATTAAAGAGTATAACAGTAAAACAAGTCAGTGTAACCTGAAGAGCATCATCCTCAGGATAACACAAACCAGACATTGCTGATTTGGCATTTCTCATTTTCCCTGCTTAACTGTATAGTTCACTTTAATACACATTAGACATAAAACATACATAACAGAATACATTTAACCCGTGAGCTGTTGTTTATAAGCTGCAGCAATGCCTGGCCTCCTGTGCAGTTATACAGGTTAGTGTTGTTGCTCTGGGTAACAGACCCTGCTCTGCAGCCATAGGGCTGTCAGGCCAGCCCTCTACATTCTGTTATCCCTTCTCTCCAGCTCTGTGGATAGAGGGCCTAATTCAGTACGGATTGCAAATTCTGCTAAGTAGCAGAATTTGCAATCCTTTGGAGCGCATTCCGGGGGCCGCCCATCGCTGGGCAAGACCCTCCAGCATGCTTCCCCATTGAACAATCAGAAAATAAGATTTTAAACCTACCGGTAAATCTTTTTCTCCTAGTCCGTAGAGGATGCTGGGGACTCCGTAAGGACCATGGGGTATAGACGGGCTCCGCAGGAGACATGGGCACTCTAAAGACTTTAGAATGGGTGTGCACTGGCTCCTCCCTCTATGCCCCTCCTCCAGACCTCAGTAAGAGAAACTGTGCCCAGAGGAGACGGACAGTACGAGGAGAGGATTTTTGTTAATCTAAGGGCAAGATTCATACCAGCCCACACCATCCACACCATATAACATGGAATATACGCAACCAGTTAACAGTATGAACAAAACAGCATCAGCCAAAGACTGATCTTAACTGTATCATAACCCTTATGTAAGCAACAACTATATACAAGCCTTGCAGAAATATGTGCACACTGGAACGGGCGCCCAGCATCCTCTACGGACTAGGAGAAAAAGATTTACCGGTAGGTTTAAAATCTTATTTTCTCTTACGTCCTAGAGGATGCTGGGGACTCCGTAAAGACCATGGGGATTATACCAAAGCTCCAGACCGGGCGGGAGAGTGCGGATGACTCTGCAGCACCGATTGAGCAAACATGAGGTCCTCAACAGCCAGGGTATCAAACTTGTAGAATTTTGCAAAGGTGTTTGAACCCGACCAAGTAGCTGCTCGGCAAAGCTGTAAAGCCGAGACGCCTCGGGCAGCCGCCCAAGAAGAGCCCACCTTCCTAGTGGAATGGGCCTTTACCGGATTTGGTAACGGCAATCCAGCCATAGAATGAGCCTGCTGAATCGTGTTACAGATCCAGCGAGCAATAGTGTGCTTAGAAGCAGGAGCGCCAACCTTGTTGGCTGCATACAGGACAAATAGTGCCTCTGTTTTCCTAACCCGAGCCGTCCTGGCTACGTAAATTTTTAAGGCCCTGACTACATCAAGGGACTTGGAATCCTCCAAGTCTCCCGTAGCCACAGGCACCACAATAGGTTGGTTCATATGAAACGATGAAACCACCTTAGGCAAAAATTGAGGACGAGTCCTCAACTCTGCTCTATCCACATGGAAAATCAGATAGGGGCTTTTGTGAGACAAAGCCGCCAATTCGGACACCCGCCTTGCAGATGCCAAGGCCAACAACATGACCACCTTCCAAGTGGGAAATTTTAATTCAACCGTTTGAAGAGGTTCAAACCAGTGAGATTTTAGGAACCGTAACACCACGTTAAGGTCCCATGGTGCCACTGGGGGCACAAAAGGAGGCTGGATGTGCAGCACTCCCTTTACAAAAGTCTGGACTTCTGGGAGAGAAGCCAATTCCTTCTGAAAGAATATATATAGGGCCGAAATCTGTACCTTAATGGAGCCTAACTTCAGGCCCATATCCACTCCTGTCTGTAGAAAGTGGAGAAAACGGCCCAGGTGGAAATCTTCCGTAGGAGCATTCTTGGCTTCACACCAAGACACATATTTCCTCCAGATACGGTGATAATGTTTCGCCGTCACCACCTTCCTAGCCTTTATCAGAGTAGGGATGACTTCCACCGGAATACCTTTCCTAGCTAGGATTCGGTGTTCAACCAACATGCCGTCAAACGTAACCGCGGTAAGTCTTGGAACACGCAGGGCCCCTGCTGCAACAGGTCCTCCCTGAGAGGAAGAGGCCATGGATCTTCTGTGAGCATCTCCTGAAGATCTGAATGCCAGGCCCTTCGAGGCCAATCTGGAACAATGAGTATTGTCTGCACTCTTTTTCGTCTTATGATTCTCAATATTTTTGAGATAAGAGGAAGAGGAGGGAACACATAGACCGACTGAAACACGCTACTGCCTGAGGGTCCCTTGACCTGGCACAATACCTCCGAAGCTTCTTGTTGAGGCGTGATGCCATCATGTCTATTTGAGGAAGTCCCCAAAGACTTGTTATTTCTGCAAAAACTTCTTGATGAAGTCCCCACTCTCCTGGATGGAGATCGTGTCTGCTGAGGAAGCCTGCTTCCCAGTTGTCCACTCCCGGAATGAAGACTGCTGACAGAGCGCTTACGTGATTTTCCGCCCAGCGAAGAATCCTGGTGGCTTCCGCCATTGCCACTCTGCTCCTTGTCCCGCCTTGACGGTTTACATGAGCCACGGCTGTGACGTTGTCTGATTGAATCAGAACCGGTAGGCCGCGAAGAAGATACTCCGCTTGTCGTAGGCCGTTGTATATGGCCCTTAATTCCAGTATGTTGATGTGTAGACAAGCCTCCTGGCTTGACCATAGTCCCTGAAAATTTCTTCCTTGTGTGACTGCTCCCCATCCTCGGAGGCTCGCGTCCGTGGTCACCAGAACCCAGTCTTGAATGCCGAACCTGCGACCCTCTAGAAGGTGAGCACTCTGTAGCCACCACAGGAGAGACACCCTGGCCCTGGGGGACAGGCTTATTTTCTGATGAATTTGAAGATGGGACCCGGACCACTTGTCCAGAAGGTCCCACTGAAATGTCCTTGCATGAAACCTGCCGAAGGGGATGGCCTTGTAGGTCGCCACCATTTTTCCCAGTACTCGAGTGCATTGATGGACTGACACTCTTTTCGGTTTTAACAGGTCTCTGACCATGTTCTGGAGTTCCTGGGCTTTTTCCATTGGGAGAAAAACCCTCTTTTGTTCTGTGTCCAGAATCATGCCTAAGAAAGATAGCCGAGTCGTTGGAATCAACTGTGACTTTGGTAGATTTAGAATCCAGCCATGATGCTGCAGCACTCTCAGGGAGAGCGACACGCTTTTCAGCAACTGATCTCTCGATCTCGCTTTTATCAGGAGATCGTCCAAGTACGGGATAATTGTGACTCCCTGCCTGCGCAGGAGCACCATCATTTCCGCCATTACTTTGGTGAAAATCCTCGGGGCCGTGGAAAGCCCAAACGGCAGCGTCTGAAACTGTTAATGACAGTCCTGTACAGCGAATCTCAGGTACGCCTGATGAGGGGAATGTATGGGGACATGAAGGTATGCATCCTTTATGTCTAGTGACACCATAAAATCCCCCCCTTCCAGGCTGGAGATAACTGCCTGGAGCGATTCCATCTTGAATTTGAACTTTTTTAAGTATAGGTTTAGGGATTTTAGATTTAGAATGGGTCTGACTGAGCCATCCGGTTTCGGAACCACAAACAGGGTTGAATAGTACCCCTTCCCCTGTTGAACTATGGGAACCTTGACAATCACTTGCTGTTGAGCCAGCTTTTGAATTGCAGCTAAAACTATCTCCCTCTCTGGGGGAGAAGCTGGTAAAGCCGATTTGAAAAATCGGCGCGGAGGCACCTCTTCGAATTCCAGCTTGTAGCCTTGGGATACAATTTCCATCGCCCAAGGATCCACGTCTGACTGAACCCAGACGTGGCTGAAGAGTCGAAGACGTGCCCCCACCAGCGCGGACTCCCGCAGTGGAGCCCCAGCGTCATGCGGTGCCGTGTCTGGAGACGGTAGCGCCCCCTTTTGGACAAGCGCGTCAAAGCCTTGTCTACCCTGGGCGAGGATTCCCACCGTAGCCTGTCCTGCGCGGGGAAAGGGTACGCCATAAGAATTCTCTTGGGAATCTGCAGTTTCTTGTCTGGAGTTTCCCAAGCTTTTTCAAATAACGCGTTCAGCTCATGAGATGGGGGAAAGGTAACCTCAGGTTTCTTTTCCTTAAACATGTGAACCCTTGTGTCAGGGACAGAGGGGTCATCTGTGATATGCAAAACATCTTTTATTGCAATAATCATATAATAAATACTCTTGGCCACCCTTGGGTGTAACCTCGCATCATCGTAGTCGACACTGGAGTCAGAATCCGTGTCGGTACCAGTGTCTGTTACGTGGGACAGGGGACGTTTCTGAGACCCTGAAGGGCCCTGTGACACAGTCAAAGCCATGGATTGACTCCCTGTTATATCCCTGGACTCTGCTTTGTCCAATCTCTTATGTAATAAAGACACATTTGCATTTAAAACATTCCACATATCCAACCAATCAGGTGTCGGCGTTGCCGACGGAGACACCACAATCATCTGCTCCACTTCCTCCTTAGGTGAGCCTTCCGCTTCAGATATGCCGACACACACGTACCGACACCCCCACACACTCTGGGATATATCTATATGGAGACAGTCCCCCAATAAGGCCCTTTGGAGAGACAGAGAGAGAGTATACCAGCACACACCCAGCGCCACCGGACACTGGAATAAAATCCCAGTTAGTACAGCGCTTTTATATAAATATGTGAATACACTCACTGCACCAATTAAATGTGCCCCCCCCCCCCCTCTTTTTTGACCTCTGTAACCGTGTTCAGCAGGGGAGAGTCCGGGGAGCCAGCTTCTCTGCAGTGTGCTGTGGAGAAAATGGTGCTGGTTAGTGCTGGAGGATCAAGCTCCGCCCCCTCACCGGCGGGCTTCGGTCCCGCTCAAATTATTTAGACTGGCGGGGGTTTTTCAATATAATGCCTCTGCAGTATCTACTCTATTTGCCAGTGTCCCTTGAGGTTAATATTGCTGCCCAGGGCGCCCCCCTGTGTGTGTATGTGTGGGAGCAATGGCGCGCAGGGTTACCGCTGCGCGATACCTCAGTGAAGAGCTGAAGTCTTCTGCCGCCTTTGAAGTCTTCTTTCTTCTTAATACTCACCAGGCTTCTATCTTCCGGCTCTGTGAGGAGGACGGCGGCGCAGCTCCGGGACGAACGGCTAGGGTGAGACCTGTGTTCCGACCCTCTGGAGCTAATGGTGTCCAGTAGCCTAAGAAGCAGAGCCTATCATTAAGGTAGGCCTGCTTCTCTCCCCTCAGTCCCACGATGCAGGGAGCCTGTTGCCAGCAGTGCTCCCTGAAAATATAAAACCTAACAAAAAGTATTTTTCGGAGAAACTCAGTAGAGCTCCCCTGCAGTGCACCCAGTCTCCTCTGGGCACAGGATCTAACTGAGGTCTGGAGGAGGGGCATAGAGGGAGGAGCCAGTGCACACCCATTCTAAAGTCTTTAGAGTGCCCATGTCTCCTGCGGAGCCCGTCTATACCCCATGGTCCTTACGGAGTCCCCAGCATCCTCTAGGACGTAAGAGAAATTGCGAACGCATCGCAATTTCTGCTTGTTAGCAGAAACTAAGGAAGCTTCTTGCCGTCCGCAGGAGGCCCACCGCCATCTTCCCAATCACGCCCCTGTATGGCCGCCTCCTCCCTCTGTTTGCGCTGTACCGCCCTCCGCAACGCTCCGTCTCCTCCCTGAAAACAGAGTGTTGCTCCCCTTACGACCGCCTCTGCCTAATTCACAGGCAGAGGCGATCGCATTTTCTGCGGCCCCCCGCAGAAAATGCGGGCGCACTGCGCAGGACGGTCACTGCGCCCGCATCTTTTTCTCAAAATTTGCGCTTACTGTGATCCAACCTGAATTAGGCCCTACTTACACACTGGCTAAGGCAGCTCAGACCTGATGCCACAAGTAAGAAACAGATAAGGGGCCTAATTCAGACCTGATCGCAGCAGCAAAACCATGTGCACTGCAGGTGGGGCAGATATAACATGTGCAGAGAAAGTTAGATTTGGGTGGGTTATTTTGTTTCTGTGCAGGGTAAATACTGGCTGCTTTATTTTTACACTGTAATTTAGATTTCAGTTTGAACACTCCCCACCCAAATCTAAATCTCTCTGCACATGTTACATCTGCCCCACCTGCACTGCACATGGTTTTGCCCATTAGAGAAAAGGTTTGCCGTTGCGATCAGGTCTGAATTAGGCCCAAGATTTGGATGGATGTAGTGGCTGACCAGAGTTGTAATTCATCACTTCACCAAGTAATGGCCCTCATTCCGAGTTGTTCGCTCGGTATTTTTCATCGCATCGCAGTGAAAATCCGCTTAGTACGCATGCGCAATGTTCGCACTGCGACTGCGCCAAGTAACTTTACTATGAAGAAAGTATTTTTACTCACGGCTTTTTCTTCGCTCCGGCGATCGTAATGTGATTGACAGGAAATGGGTGTTACTGGGCGGAAACACGGCGTTTCAGGGGCGTGTGGCTGAAAACGCTACCGTTTCCGGAAAAAACGCAGCAGTGGCCGGGGAAACGGTGGGAGTGCCTGGGCGAACGCTGGGTGTGTTTGTGACGTCAACCAGGAACGACAAGCACTGAACTGATCGCACAGGCAGAGTAAGTCTGGAGCTACTCTGAAACTGCTAAGTAGTTAGTAATCGCAATATTGCGAATACATCGGACGCAATTTTAAGAAGCTAAGATTCACTCCCAGTAGGCGGCGGCTTAGCGTGTGTAACTCTGCTAAATTCGCCTTGCGACCGATCAACTCGGAATGAGGGCCAATGTCTCTGCAGGCTTCCCCTGGCCAGCATTACATTTTAATAACATACAAAGCCATTGGAAATACAGTTTACTACGCTGAGAAGAAATTAATTATTAAGTCATACTCATAAAGGATCAGTATTCTGCACCACGTTGAATGGCATACTTTAAATAAAGATAAAATAAGATTTTACTTACCGATAAATCTATTTCTCGTAGTCCGTAGTGGATGCTGGGGACTCCGTCAGGACCATGGGGATTAGCGGCTCCGCAGGAGACAGGGCACAAAAATAAAGCTTTAGGATCAGGTGGTGTGCACTGGCTCCTCCCCCTATGACCCTCCTCCAAGCCTCAGTTAGGATACTGTGCCCGGACAAGCGTACACAATAAGGAAGGATTTTGAATCCCGGGTAAGACTCATACCAGCCACACCAATCACACCGTACAACTTCTGATCTGAACCCAGTTAACAGTATGACAACGTAGGAGCCTCTGAACAGACGGCTCACAACAATAACAACCCGATTTTTTTGTAACAATAACTATGTACAAGTATTGCAGACAATCCGCACTTGGGATGGGCGCCCAGCATCCACTACGGACTACGAGAAATAGATTTATCGGTAAGTAAAATCTTATTTTCTCTAACGTCCTAGTGGATGCTGGGGACTCCGTCAGGACC
Organism: Pseudophryne corroboree; assembly: GCF_028390025.1. Classification (NCBI taxonomy): domain Eukaryota; kingdom Metazoa; phylum Chordata; class Amphibia; order Anura; family Myobatrachidae; genus Pseudophryne; species Pseudophryne corroboree. The sequence goes on from NC_086450.1 coordinate 392,770,419, forward strand.
ATGGGGATTATACCAAAGCTCCCAAACGGGCGGGAGAGTGCGGATGACTCTGCAGCACCGAATGAGAGAACTCCAGGTCCTCTTTAGCCAGGGTATCAAATTTGTAGAATTTTACAAACGTGTTCTCCCCCGACCACGTAGCTGCTCGGCAGAGTTGTAATGCCGAGACCCCTCGGGCAGCCGCCCAGGATGAGCCCACCTTCCTTGTGGAATGGGCCTTGACAGATTTAGGCTGTGGCAGGCCTGCCACAGAATGTGCAAGTTGAATTGTGCTACAAATCCAACGAGCAATCGTCTGCTTAGAAGCAGGAGCACCCAGCTTGTTGGGTGCATACAGTATAAACAGCGAGTCAGATTTTCTGACTCCAGCCGTCCTTGAAATATATATTTTCAATGCCCTGACAACGTCCAGCAACTTGGAATCCTCCAAATCGCTAGTAGCCGCAGGCACCACAATAGGCTGGTTCAGGTGAAACGCTGACACCACCTTAGGCAGAAAATGAGGACCCTGTTCTGCCCTGTCCGAATGGAAAATCAGATATGGGCTTTTATACGATAAAGCCGCCAATTCTGACACTCTCCTGGCTGAAGCCAGAGCCAGTAGCATGGTTACTTTCCATGTAAGATATTTCAAATCCGCCGATTTGAGTGGCTCAAACCAATGGGATTTGAGAAAATCCAAAACTACATTAAGGTCCCACGGAGCCACTGGGGGCACAACCGGGGGCTGTATATGTAGTACTCCTTTTACAAAAGTCTGGACTTCAGGAACTGAAGCCAATTCTTTCTGGAAGAAAATCGACAGGGCCGAAATTTGAACCTTAATGGACCCCAACTTGAGGCCCATAGACAATCCTGTTTGCAGGAAATGTAGGAATCGACCCAATTGAAATTCCTCCGTGGGGGCCTTCCTGGCCTCACACCACGCAACATATTTTCTCCAAATGCGGTGATAATGTTGTGCAGTCACCTCCTTCCTGGCTTTAACCAGTGTAGGAATGACCTCTTCTGGAATGCCTTTTTCCCTTAGAATTCGGCGTTCAACCGCCACGCCGTCAAACGCAGCCGCGGTAAGTCTTGGAATAGACACGGTCCCTGCTGAATCAGGTCCCGTCTTAGAGGTAGAGGCCACGGATTTTCCGTGAGCATCTCCTGAAGTTCCGGGTACCAAGTTCTTCTTGGCCAATCCGGAGCCACGAGTATCGTTCTTACTCCCCTTTGCCGTATAATTCTCAGTACTTTGGGTATGAGAGGCAGAGGAGGAAACACATACACTGACTGGAACACCCACGGTGTTACCAGAGCGTCCACAGCTATTGCCTGAGGGTCTCTTGACCTGGCGCAATACCTGTCCAGTTTTTTGTTGAGGCGAGACGCCATCATATCCACCTTTGGTTTTTCCCAACGGTTCACAATCATGTGGAAGACTTCTGGATGAAGTCCCCACTCTCCCGGGTGTAGATCGTGTCTGCTGAGGAAGTCTGCTTCCCAGTTGTCCACTCCCGGAATGAACACTGCTGACAGTGCTATCACATGATCTTCCGCCCAGCGAAGAATCCTTGCAGCTTCTGCCATTGCTCTCCTGCTTCTTGTGCCGCCCTGTCTGTTTACGTGGGCGACTGCCGTGATGTTGTCTGACTGGATCAACACCGGCTGACCCCGAAGCAGGGGTTTTGCCAGGCTTAGAGCATTGTAAATCGCTCTTAGCTCCAGTATATTTATGTGAAGAGACATCTCCAGGCTTGACCATACTCCCTGGAAGTTTCTTCCCTGTGTGACCGCTCCCCAGCCTCTCAGACTGGCATCCGTGGTCACCAGGACCCAGTCCTGTATGCCGAATCTGCGGCCTTCTAACAGATGAGCACTCTGCAACCACCACAGAAGAGACACCCTTGTCCGTGGCGATAAGGTTATCCGCTGATGCATCTGCAGATGCGATCCGGACCATTTGTCCAGCAGATCCCACTGAAAAGTTCGTGCGTGGAATCTGCCGAATGGGATTGCTTCGTAAGAAGCCACCATCTTTCCCAGGACTCTTGTGCATTGATGCACAGACACTTTTCCTGGTTTTAGGAGGTTCCTGACAAGTTCGGATAACTCCTTGGCTTTCTCCTCCGGAAGAAACACCTTTTTCTGAACCGTGTCCAGAATCATTCCCAGGAACAGCAGACGTGTTGTCGGGGTCAACTGAGATTTTGGGAAATTCAGAATCCACCCGTGTTGTTGCAGCACTACTTGGGTTAGTGCTACTCCGTCCTCCAGCTGTTCTCTGGACCTTGCCCTTATCAGGAGATCGTCCAAGTAAGGGATAATTAATACGCCTCTTCTTCGCAGAAGAATCATCATTTCGGCCATTACCTTGGTAAAGACCCGAGGTGCCGTGGACAATCCAAACGGCAGCGTCTGAAACTGATAATGACAGTTTTGCACCACGAACCTGAGGTACCCTTGATGTGAAGGGCAAATTGGGACATGCAGGTAAGCATCTTTTATGTCCAGGGACACCATAAAGTCCCCTTCTTCCAGATTCGCTATCACTGCTCTGAGTGATTCCATCTTGAACTTGAATTTTTGTATGTACAGGTTCAAAGATTTCAGATTTAGAATAGGTCTTACCGAGCCGTCCGGCTTCGGTACCACAAATAGCGTGGAGTAATACCCCTTTCCCTGTTGTAGGAGGGGTACCTTGACTATCACCTGCTGAGAAAACAGCTTGTGAATGGCTTCCAATACCGTCGCCCTGTCTGAGGGAGACGTTGGCAAAGCAGACTTTAGGAACCGGCGAGGGGGAGACTTCTCGAATTCCAACCTGTAACCCTGAGATACTACCTGCAGGATCCAGGGGTCCACCTGTGAGCAAGCCCACTGCGCGCTGAAATTCTTGAGTCGACCCCCCACCGCTCCTGAGTCCGCTTGTAAAGCCCCAGCGTCATGCTGAGGGCTTTGCAGAACCCGCGGAGGGCTTCTGTTCCTGGGAAGGGGCTGCTTGCTGCCCTCTCTTACCCTTTCCTCTGCCTCGGGGCAGATATGACTGTCCTTTTGCCCGCTTGTTCTTATAGGACCGAAAGGACTGCGGCTGAAAAGACGGTGTCTTTTTCTGTTGGGAGGGGGTCTGAGGTAAAAAGGTGGATTTCCCGGCAGTTGCCGTGGCCACCAAATCCGATAGACCGACGCCAAATAATTCCTCCCCTTTATACGGCAATACTTCCTGTCAAAGTCAGAAAAATGTCTCAATGCACGTTGCCATATTTGCACCGCACACTGGTCCGTGCTGCGCATGCGTACGCTCTCCCGTGGAAGCGCATACCCGCAATAGCGTGCACTCGCACGCGCAGTATGCGCATTTACGGTAGAGTTTATGTGATCGTAGCGTGCGACTCATTAGTTACAAATGTTCACAATTAATGTAGTTTATAGATCATGATCCCTTTGATAGTTTCTGTAAGTTTGGTTAAAGTATAATGTCCCAGAGCTGAGGAATCCCTCTTTGCATCGTACGAAGGGTTTAACAGGAATCATACAGCAGTGTTTGGTACCCATCGGAAGAGTATTTAATTAGCAATATTCCGGTGTTGGTTTGGAGCGTATTAATCGCTCGTGCGAATAGTTATGGACATAAGAAGTTTATGTCCATTTCTATGATTTGCACATACTCAGGTATGCGGCGGGAAACCCAGTTTCCCACCCACCTGAGCTGTTGGAAATCGTCACAGCCCACCTGTATGAATCACCCTATGACCTTTTGTTATGATGCAGGGCCGAATTCCTTCGGCCAATGGACAATGGGATTGTAGGACCAGGAGATTGCATTGTGTGTGGAGCATAAATAGGCAGGCCGACCACATCCAGCTCTCACTCTCTCATCAACGGTTATCTGCTGATAATCGGGAGCTGGATATCGAGGCGCTGGCGATCATACCCTTTGTGCGTAAGTTCTCTCCATAATCATTGTCTTTCTGCGAGCCAATCTCTCTCTCTCTCTCTCTCTCTCTCTCTCTCTCTATCTCCCTCTCTCCTCTTTTTCTCTTAAATACCTTATAGTATTATAGTATTGTATCGTATTGCATTTAGGTCAGTGTAGTATTGTCTTTTTGTATTTATTGTTTAGTTCTGTGGTTAGGAAGTCTCTGTTATATTGTAGTGTATCATATGTACTGTTATCCCCTTTTACAAGTATATTAGACATAATACAGTTAATAGGCCTTGGAAACCTAAACCAGTATCTGTGTATTTCCTATAGTGATAAGTGTTCATTTGAGCGTCGGTGACGCTCATGCAGCTTTGTAGATAGTCAGGTTCCACAAGGTTGCACTTACACCCTGTACTCACATTAAGGTATTCAGTGTATTTCATCGGTATAAGGTTTAACATAAAGGTATAGTGTTGTGAGCGTCTGCACCGCTGGTGACCTCCTCGTGGTCTCTAGCGTATGCTGCGTTACAGCGAATCTTTCCCCTAGACATAACCAATAACGTGTCCTGTGATCACTGGGCCGTGAGCGAACGTGACGCTTGAGCGTCTCGCCTACGGCTGAGCGATCGTTACGCAAATAGCGTATCATTACGGTATTTCTTAAGTAAACAGCGTACAGTGTTCTTAGCTTCATAAGGGTTGTTTATATGACAAAGGAATTTAGCATTGTCAATTGCGGGCTCGTCCGGTCCTTTTCACATCTGCACTAGGTAGATCAGCAGACATTATCCCCCAGCAAAAGGGTGGGAGGTTATCTCGCAGTTGCTGACGGGATAAGCGTCTGCTTCGCTTAGGTAAAGAGTGCTGAAGGAATCCGGTAACCGGAAGTAAGAACAAAACGCTTGTGTCTTTTAAAACTGTTTATTTTTCTTTTGTCTTGCGTACGCATACATTTATCTGCATTTCTGTTTCATTTTCGTATATCACTATTCCTGTTTGCCAATTTTTTATAGTTGATAGAAAGTGCTAAAAAAGAGATTTGCTGTTATTTTAGAGGTAATAGTTAAAGTATAGAACAAACACACGGTTTGTCTGAGATACAAGGCAGGCAGTGTGGATTGCGGTAGATGATCAGGGATCACCTACATTGATGAATAAATATATTGTGTTACGGTGGATCCTTTGCATTGCGTACACGTGTCGCTAACAAAGACTAGCGTACGCAATCCAAAAGGCAGACGCACGCAGCGTTCACTACGCAACGTAGCGTCTGGTTACGCCCACGTAGCCCAAGTCACGAAAAGTTGAATTAGCGCAAAGCGATAATTAGCGCAAAAGCGATAAGTAACGCACAGCGGTAGATAACGCGACGCGGTAAATAACGCAAATCTATTTTTTTGGAAAATCTGAAATTTAGTTTAACAGATCCTGCTCCTAATTGGTAACACTTTTGGCCTGAAGACAATTTCTGCGCAGAAATAGATATAGAAACAAAGTGTACATGTGTTGAGTGAGTGTGTTTTGTATACAAAAGTTTATATAACTTTAAGGTGGAACCAAAAGGAAAGTCGGGTACTCGTCAAGGAACATACGTGTAAGTGACATATACGGTGGCCAGGGAGGCATCCCTGGTTAAATAATATTTGAGCATTAGAGTATAGCGGACCATAAGGTAACAAGACCAGGAGGTCATAAGGAACAAGACCAGGAGGTCGTAAGGTAAAAGGTCCGCTATAAAAGTCCAGTGGCACAACGCCTGGGGTGTTGGTGCAGAACCCATATAGGCCATAAGCTCTTGCTGAAGGAATCGCGGCCGGAAACATCGATTCCATTGATCTTTCAGTACATGACAAGTAGTGCTAGTGTACCGAACGATTGGACCACACGTAATTGTGTGCAGTAGTTAGTAATCTGACCTAAATACCATTAGAGTAAAGTGGTCACAAACGCTATTTGTACATTCTGACGTGATTTGTGTAATTTTTTATTTTTGGAAGGGAAGTTCGCTGGTCACTCAGGAACTATCTAACAACCCCAACTTTACTGGAAAGAGTAAGTGTCCTGCGGGTAACCCTCATATGTTCCAGTAAACTGAAGGTTCCATAGGGGCCCTGTATCGAGTACGCTGGCATCATAACGGTGTTTACAGGTCGTATTGGTCGAGGTGGGCGAGTGAGTGGGGTACTCGGTAAACCGCCACCGCCGGCCTACTGTGGAGTAATTTGGTTGTCTGAAAAGGCTTGCTGAAAACCTTGATACAGAAAATCCAAGGAGGATTAAGCAACACCTACAGACTATGGGGGCCAGTTGCTCAGGTAGGGGGCGATCAACCCTGGTTCAGGTTGATTCTGTGAACCGACCAGTTGGGTCGGCACGATATGTAATGTGTGAAAAATATGGAATTCACACCGAATCTTTATGTGATGAATGGGAGAGAATGACTGTACAAGACAGGGACAAGTTCCCAAGAATAGGTAGCTTCAGTCCAGAGGTGTTACAAAATTTAAGGAGGAGGATATGTCTCGTAAAATCAGCAAAGAGACGAATTCAGCATCATGATTATTTACAGTTATGGCACCAGGAAGGTGAGATACAGAGAGGTTTGGCTCTGGCGGCGGGATCTGGGGCAGTCAGGAAGTTGATTGCCACAGCTCCTCCTCCACCATACATTGCAGGAGAGAAGTTGATTGCGGAGAGAAACGCACTGGGTTGTAAAACACAAACTCTTAGTAACACTGTAAATGTTAATGATGTTAACCAAATAACTCATGCAAGTATTAACCCGTGCAAGATGTACCCTGTTTTGAACCTTCCTCAGGAGTGTGATCAAGAAGACGATTCAGCAACAATTTCAGCTCTCTCTCTTGCAGCCACCATAGCAGAGACCACAGTAGGCACAGCGACACCCACGAGATTAGTGAAAGCCCCTAGCGGAGGGATAGGTGAGGTCGTGTCAACGGGTAAGTACGGCACCATGCACTACACTGAAACAATTGTACCACAACAAGCTGTAGAATCTACACAGGAAGAGGCTGTTAGAATTGCTCCTGTAAGGGTAATAGCAGTTCCCAATGGAAAAACAGATGTGTCTGGAGCCACTCCCATAAGGAACATTGCCATGTACACTCCATTTTCCAGAATGGAATTAAGAACAATAGTGTCCGAATTTCCTGACCCCAGGAAGGATTTAGTTGCTAGCCAAAAATACATCAGGGATTTAGGTAACACGGTAGAACCCAACAACAAGGATTGGCAGATACTGCTAAGAGCTTGTTTACCTTCCAATGTTGATGCAACTCAGTTTTTAGCTGATTGTGCATTGGATAAAGATGTACCGCTTACAGACGTGTACAATAAGGATAATGTAAAAAGGATAAATTTACAGCTAAAAGAGTATTTCCCAGCCGTTGTTAAATGGAATAAAATATTTTCCATTAAGCAAAAGGAGTCCGAAACGGCAATAGAATATTTTCACCGGGCACTATTAGAAATGGCAAAGTACACTGGTATAGAAGACATTAAGACCAACCCAAACCATCGAGAAGTAGCAGTATCTGTACTGATGGATGGTTTGAAAGAAACATTAAAAGCTAGGGTACAGACCACGCAGCCATGTTGGCGAGGTCTGTCAGTGTCCACCTTGAGAGAGGCTGCTATTGATCACGACAGAAATATCACTAGGCACAGGGAGTCGCAAAGTGATAAGTTGATGTCCGTAAGTATACAGGCGCTGACCACAAGGCAGCCTGCGTATGTACCACCGAATCCTGTGGGTAAGGCAAGTGTAATAACATGTTTTTCTTGTAACAGACCGGGACATTTTGCACGAGACTGTAGGGTAAGAAATGTACAAAGATCTTTTCAACCCCCTAGACAACAACACCACACACGACATTGGGAGCAGGGTCCACAGAGGCGGAGTTTTGAGCCACATACAGGGGAAACAAAAAGATATCCCCCAAACAGAGATTGGCATGCCTCTGGTAGTTCCCAGCTAACTCCCTCACAAGTAGTTGCTGCCAGCGGGATTCAGGGAGGTCAGCATACCCAATAGGGGTGTGGCCATACCTGTAATCTGCAACCAGTTAAATTGATTGCCAGTCTTGGAAGCGAACCAGAGATTGCAATCAATGTAGCCGGTAAAACTTTAAACTTTCTTGTAGACACAGGGGCGGCCAAGTCAGTGATCAATTCGACAGTGGGCATGAGAACCACTGGTAGGACAGTTCCAGCCATAGGAGTAACAGGAGTAGTCCAGCACTACCCTGTTAGCAAACCAGCCGAGATTACAATAGGGCCTTTGCATACCAAGCATTCCTTTTTGCTGGCTGCATCGGCACCGACCAATCTCCTGGGAAGAGACTTACTATGTAAAATGGGTTGCGTCATTTATTGTACTCCCGAAGGTGTATTCTTGGACATCCCTGAGAATCACGCTCAGGAAGTACGAGACATGTTAGACTCCCCATCAAAATTAATGTCACATTCCATTATGACAAATAGGAATCCATCCCAAGTAGAAGAGATGACATCTCAGATACCAGAGTCGCTTTGGACAAAAGATGGACAGGACACTGGATTAATGGCAAACGTAGCTCCAGTAGTAGTACAAGTAAAAGATGGTAGGATAGCTCCAAAAATCCCACAGTATCCTCTGAAGCCAGAGGTGGAGTTAGGAGTTTTCCCGGTAATAGAGCGCTTGCTACAACAGGGCATTCTAGTAAGAACGTCCAGCACAGCAAATAGTCCCATCTTCCCTGTTAAAAAGAGTGGGGGGAGGGGTTACAGGCTAGTGCAGGATCTAAGGGGGATTAACAAAATAGTTGAGAGTCAGTTCCCCGTAGTGCCTAATCCAGCTGTCATCCTAATGCAAATTCCTCCCACTGCCAAATTTTTCACTGTTATTGACCTCTGCTCCGCTTTCTTTTCGGTACCTCTGCACCCTGACAGCCAATATTTGTTTGCATTCACATACAGAGGAGTCCAATACACGTGGACTCGGTTACCCCAAGGTTTCATAGATAGTCCAAGTATATTTTCTCAGGCTTTGCATGATTGTTTACAGTCTTTCCAACCGGAAAGTGGATCAGTGTTGATACAGTACGTGGATGATCTACTGCTGTGTTCTGATTCATTGGAGGCATCCCTGAAGGATACGAAACAGCTCCTGTTTCATCTTTCAGACACAGGTCACAAGGTCTCCAAAGACAAGTTGCAATTATGCCAAGCTAAGGTAAAATACTTGGGACACTGTCTAACACAAGGACTGAGACACCTGACCGCTGATAGAATCCAAGCCATTAGAGACATGACACTGCCACAAACCCAGCAACAGATCAGGACGTTTTTAGGAATGTGTGGGTATTGCCGTAATTGGATCCCAGGGTTTTCCATATTAGCACTACCTTTGCAGGAAATGGTCTCCTCAAACAAACCTGATCGGATTTCGCATACAGACGAATCCGAAACAGCATTTGAGAGACTCAAACAGTGCCTAACGCAGGCACCAGCATTAGGTATGCCAGACTATGGGAAACCCTTTGAGCTATACGGAACAGAAAGTGCTGGGTGCGCAGCAGGGGTACTAACACAAAAACACGGTGATGCCAGCAGGCCAATTGCATACTACAGCGCGCAGCTAGACACGGTAGCGCGATCCCTCCCCACATGCTTGCGTAGCGTTGCTGCGATAGCATTGCTAGTAACGAAAAGCGAAGACGTCGTGCTAGGTCACAACCTCACAATTCATACACCACATGCAGTGTCAGCCTTGCTAAATTCTGCCCAAACCAGGCACGTCTCATCAGCGCGGTTTACGAGATGGGAATTGGCATTAATGGCCCCAGTAAACATCACCATAAGGAGGTGCAGCGCATTAAACCCTGCAACATTTCTCCCAGGTGTGCCTGGACAGGCACAAAGGGTGGGAGGTGAGAGTGATGGGGAAGGAGGATTTAATGCAAAGGAAGATACACATGATTGTATGGAATATTTGACCCAAAATTTTTCCGCAAGGCCTGACATCAGTGACAATCCACTAGAAGATGCAGAACTCACGTTCTACACGGACGGTAGTTGTCACAGACAGTCAGACTCGGGAGACTTGTGTACTGGATACGCAGTCGTAGATGACCAAGACACCATAGAAGCGGAACCGCTAGGCCCACCTCACTCAGCCCAGGTTGCTGAACTGGTCGCCCTAACCAGAGCATGTGAATTGGCTAAGGGTAAGTCTGCCAATATCTACACCGATTCTAGATACGCGTTCGGGGTAGTCCATGATTTCGGAGCGCTATGGCGTCTCAGAAATTTCATGACGGCAGCTGGTACACCGATAGCGCATGCAGCTCACATAAAAAGGCTTCTAACAGCGATACAGGAACCCGACAGAGTGGCTGTTATCAAATGTAAAGCACATACATATAGTCAAGACCCAGTATCCCTTGGTAACAGCCGAGCAGACGAAGCTGCAAAGCTTGCAGCTGCTACCCCCATACGGACAGACACCACACAACTGATGGTATTTAATACCATCAACACACAAAAGTTGTGTGAAATGCAGAATTTGTGTTCCACTCAGGAGAAGGCAGTCTGGAAGGCAAAGGGATATGGCCAGGAGTCCTCAGGGCTCTGGACGGATGGACATGGTAAACCAGTGGCCCCCAGGGCATACCTTCCGTGTCTGGCTGAAGCAGCTCACGGGCTGACTCATCTAGGCAAGGAGGGGATGTGCAAATTGGTAAGAGCATACTGGTGCGCCCCAGGATTCTCCCCTCATGCTAGTAAAAGAGCAATGTCATGCCTTACCTGTCTGAGAAAGAATATTGGAAAGGCAATACCTACAGAACCCTCCCATATCCCACCTGCCGGCGGCCCTTTCCAAGTAATACAAATTGACTTCATTCAATTACCCCCATGTAGAAATTTGAAATATGTACTTGTTTGCATAGATGTTTTCTCGAATTGGGTCGAGGCTTTTCCAGCAGCTACAAATACCGCTATGTTTACAGCTAAGAAAATTGTGCAGGAATTTGTATGTAGATATGGTATCCCTAGAATCATTGAAAGTGATAGGGGTACCCATTTTACAGGTGATGTCTTTCAAGGAATGTGTAAGTTGATGGGAATTGATAGTAAGCTGCACACTCCGTACCGTCCACAGGCGAGTGCGAAGGTCGAAAGAGTGAACAGCACTATTAAAAATAAATTGAGTAAAGTAATGGCAGAGACAGGATTGACGTGGCCAGAAGCTTTACCCATTGTTTTGTATAGTATCAGAACCACTCCCAGGTCCCCTCTTAATCTGTCTCCTTTTGAAATTCTGTTTGGTCGACAACCGCATGTCATAATTAACCCTCAGGATGATTTGAAATGTAACAATGAAGTAACTGTAAAGTACTTAATTAATATGAGTAAGCAGTTGAGGAATCAAAATGATAATCTGAAGTTGGTGATTCCTGATTTACCAGATAGTAATTGTCATGACATTGAACCTGGGGATTATGTAATGATACGAAATTTTCTACGCTCAGGTTGTCTTATTGATAGATGGGAAGGACCATACCAGGTCTTATTGACTAGCACCACAGCATTGAAGGTTGCTGAGAGAGAGACTTGGGTCCATTCATCCCACTGCAAGAAGGTTGCTGATCCAGAGAAGTCCCGTGATAAGGAACAGACGGTAGAGGTTGTATCACTAGAGTGTCTGTTCCAGGAGGACTGAGGCGGCACCTGAGCCTTGAAGACCGAAAGCAGCTGTCGACTCCCCTCTCCCTTTTATTGTTTTCTCCACTTCCCATCCCCTCTCCTTTAAAATTTCTTTTTCCCCCTTCTCATTCTTCTCTATTTCCTCCTCAAAGATGGACTTGCCCCAAGAGACTGTGATCCGGATTTTGATGTTAACCATGATGTTGACCAGAGCAGTCTGTTCCGGCGAGAGTACCATAGAGGTCGAAAGAGGTTCTGGAATGGGTTCCGATTATGATGATGGAGGCGTAGTTTTCCAAGATCAACCAAGCCAACAAGCAAAGGCGAGTATCAGAAAACGATCCGATAGAAGAAATTGTGATGGATTGTTAGCTGAGGAAAATTGTATCTGTAGGCTCTGTGATAATCTGGTTGAAGATGGATGCATAAAGAAATGCCAATCTAGTTTTAATATCCATATAGACCGGCATCCATTGAGTGACTATCACTCCTTAGTGGGTAACGTGTTAAACCAAACAGATTGTTGGGTATGCTCTCAAGTACCTCAGGGTCACAGTAAATCAGGGCTAGTACCATTTCCTTTAACGTTAGGGGAGGTACTTGAGCTAAGTGGTGGGAGACCGGTGGACCGGAGGTTTAACATCTCCAGCCCTCCTAGTTTGAAGCTCCACCAATACCATGTGGATAGGTCCCTCATATGCTTTAACATCTCCAATCCTAGAAAACCGGGAAATTGGGAAGTGTCATGGAGCAACCTTACCATGACCTTTTCACACAGAGCAGATAGAATGCCTACAGATACAGAGCTCGTACGCCACATAGCCAGTAGAGGAAAATCTTTCCGGTATCGATATACCTTAGGAAATAGGATTACTAAAGTTGGAGAGGTATCACCAGGATACTGTGCACATATCGTACAAACCGATACGTGCATTAGGCAGATGGAAGAATTAGGGTCAGGAGATTTCACCTGGAAGGTTCGTAATATGGTCATGTCCTTCTCCGTCCCCTATGTTCTCCCCGATGATGCATATTTCATATGTGGGAGAAAGGCGTACAAGTGGCTTGCCCCAAACTCTGAAGGATTGTGTTATATTGGAAAAGTATTGCCTGAAGTAATGACTGTTACACATGACAAAATGAAGGACATACACCGTGGTGCCCAAACTCCTTATACTCACACACACTACGAGCACCTTGTTAAAAGACAACTGTCAGAAAGGTTAGAGCATCCGGCCTCTGATCTTATCCATGAATCCACCGGGATTCAGGTTCTGGTAGCGTTAGATTTCACTCGCACCGCTCGAGGTGTGATGAATTATAGATACATTTCCGCACTCGCCAATTTGTTAGATAATATCACTGAAATGTATGATGACACGTTTAGATACACTGGAAGAGAACTTCAAGCTTACAAAACAGAACTAGTTCAGCATAGGATGGTTCTTAATTATCTTACAGCAGTAACAGGCGGATATTGTGTTACATTGGCAACACAGTACGGCATAAAGTGTTGCACGTATATCACAAATAGCACCGAGGATCCGATAGAGGTCATAGACCAAAAGATGGACGATATTCTGCAATTAAAGTGGGAATTTCGTCGAAAACACAATCTCACCCTTGCTGCTGTAGGTAATGAGCTGACTGGTTGGGTGTCATGGTTGAACCCGCGAAATTGGTTCTCCGGTTTAGGAGACTGGGCTCAAGGAGTCATAATGGATGTTGGAAAGTTTCTCCTATGTATTTTGGGTGTCGTTATATCGTTTGGATTGATATTTAGATGCGGGCAGGCTTTAATAAGGTGCAAACAAAGTACAAAAGTGATGAGCTTGAGGAGTGAGGAAACTGTAATTAACCTGGATTTGATTTATGACCCAATGCTAGAAACCATGACGTAATGATGTAATAAGTATACGGTCCGTCTTTCACCCATTTCTATGTTTTCCTCCGAGGTACAAAGACCCACGTAGACGAAGGATTTGATGAGCCAAGGGGCCGACAACGGAAAGATGGAAAGAAGAAGAGCAGACGACCTGATAAACAAGATTTTGATGGACAATGCCATGGGTACCCCAGTTTCCCTAGGAACCTTAAAATCACGATAGCCCAACATTTTTTGTAAATCCATGGACGTTGTATGCTTTACTCACGATTTATGAGCAAAAGCACAAAGAAGAAGACTCCAATCAACTGACACCAATCAAGACCTCAATCGACGAATGTACATTTCCCTGACATAGAATATTATTGCATTTTTCGTAAGTGTTCTTTATCTTCATCTCTACAACCCTCAGGTAACAACACACATAGACGATAGGGAATACAGGCACAGATATCAGCAACCACATACCTCCCCCATTCATGTATCATCAACTAAAATGTGCATCCCCATTGTGTTACAACCACAGCCGAAATGAGCTCGGTAGAGTTTGACAGCCCATCCACAGACCTGTACCACAGGATAAGAAGGAATTCAAATGTATACTTCGCAATACCTCGAAGCTTGATTTACCACACGTACGGCACGATGATACATGACCCTCCAAACATGGACTCATACACACATGCTTCTACTTTCTCACTAGGTCATACCCTCTTCACACCTACTCCATTCTTCTTCCTTTCCCCACCATGGAAATCAATTAACCCCTGACTTACATTTTTCTCCTTAAATATTTTGTGGCAGTTATTATTGACTGCCAAAGGGTGGACTGTCAAAGTCAGAAAAATGTCTCAATGCACGTTGCCATATTTGCACCGCACACTGGTCCGTGCTGCGCATGCGTACGCTCTCCCGTGGAAGCGCATACCCGCAATAGCGTGCACTCGCACGCGCAGTATGCGCATTTACGGTAGAGTTTATGTGATCGTAGCGTGCGACTCATTAGTTACAAATGTTCACAATTAATGTAGTTTATAGATCATGATCCCTTTGATAGTTTCTGTAAGTTTGGTTAAAGTATAATGTCCCAGAGCTGAGGAATCCCTCTTTGCATCGTACGAAGGGTTTAACAGGAATCATACAGCAGTGTTTGGTACCCATCGGAAGAGTATTTAATTAGCAATATTCCGGTGTTGGTTTGGAGCGTATTAATCGCTCGTGCGAATAGTTATGGACATAAGAAGTTTATGTCCATTTCTATGATTTGCACATACTCAGGTATGCGGCGGGAAACCCAGTTTCCCACCCACCTGAGCTGTTGGAAATCGTCACAGCCCACCTGTATGAATCACCCTATGACCTTTTGTTATGATGCAGGGCCGAATTCCTTCGGCCAATGGACAATGGGATTGTAGGACCAGGAGATTGCATTGTGTGTGGAGCATAAATAGGCAGGCCGACCACATCCAGCTCTCACTCTCTCATCAACGGTTATCTGCTGATAATCGGGAGCTGGATATCGAGGCGCTGGCGATCATACCCTTTGTGCGTAAGTTCTCTCCATAATCATTGTCTTTCTGCGAGCCAATCTCTCTCTCTCTCTCTCTCTCTCTCTCTCTATCTCCCTCTCTCCTCTTTTTCTCTTAAATACCTTATAGTATTATAGTATTGTATCGTATTGCATTTAGGTCAGTGTAGTATTGTCTTTTTGTATTTATTGTTTAGTTCTGTGGTTAGGAAGTCTCTGTTATATTGTAGTGTATCATATGTACTGTTATCCCCTTTTACAAGTATATTAGACATAATACAGTTAATAGGCCTTGGAAACCTAAACCAGTATCTGTGTATTTCCTATAGTGATAAGTGTTCATTTGAGCGTCGGTGACGCTCATGCAGCTTTGTAGATAGTCAGGTTCCACAAGGTTGCACTTACACCCTGTACTCACATTAAGGTATTCAGTGTATTTCATCGGTATAAGGTTTAACATAAAGGTATAGTGTTGTGAGCGTCTGCACCGCTGGTGACCTCCTCGTGGTCTCTAGCGTATGCTGCGTTACAGCGAATCTTTCCCCTAGACATAACCAATAACGTGTCCTGTGATCACTGGGCCGTGAGCGAACGTGACGCTTGAGCGTCTCGCCTACGGCTGAGCGATCGTTACGCAAATAGCGTATCATTACGGTATTTCTTAAGTAAACAGCGTACAGTGTTCTTAGCTTCATAAGGGTTGTTTATATGACAAAGGAATTTAGCATTGTCATTCCATATGCCGTTTGGAATCCGCATCACCTGACCACTGTCGTGTCCATAAACTTCTTCTGGCAGATATGGACATCGCACTTACTCTCGATGCCAGAGTGCAAATATCCCTCTGAGCATCTCGCATATAAAGAAAAGCATCCTTTAATTGCTCTAAAGTCTGTAAAATACTGTCCCTATCCAGGGTATCAATATTTTCAGTCAGGGAATCCGACCAGACCACTCCAGCACTGCACATCCAGGCTGAGGCGATGGCTGGTCGCAGTATAACACCAGTATGTGTGTATATACTTTTTAGAGTAGTTTCCAGCCTCCTATCAGCTGGATCCTTGAGGGCGGCCGTATCAGGAGACGGTAACGCCACTTGTTTTGATAAGCGTGTGAGCGCCTTATCCACCTTAGGGGGTGTTTCCCAGCGCGCCCTAACCTCTGGCGGGAAAGGGTATAATGCCAATAACTTCTTAGAAATTAGCCCTTTTCTATCTGGGTTAACCCACGCTTCATCACATACATCATTCAATTCCTCTGATTCAGGAAAAACTACAGGTAGTTTTTTCACCCCCCACATAATACCCCTTTTTGTGGTACTTGTAGTATCAGAGATATGCAAAGTCTCCTTCATTGCCGTGATCATATAACGTGTGGCCCTACTGGAAAATACGTTTGTTTCTTCACCGTCGACACTAGATTCAGTGTCCGTGTCTGGGTCTGTATCGACCGACTGAGGTAAAGGGCGTTTTACAGCCCCTGACGGTGTCTGAGACGCCTGGGCAGGTACCAACTGGTTTGACGGCCGTCTCATGTCGTCAACTGATTTTTGTAATGTGCTGACATTATCACGTAATTCCATAAACAAAGCCATCCATTCCGGTGTCGACTCCCTAGGGGGTGACATCACCATTACCGGCAATTGCTCTGCCTCCACACCAACATCGTCCTCATACATGTCGACACACACGTACCGACACACAGCAGACACACAGGGAATGCTCTATTGAAGACAGGACCCCACTAGCCCTTTGGGGAGACAGAGGGAGAGTTTGCCAGCACACACCCAAGCGCTATAATATATATGGGAACAACCCTATATAAGTGTTGTATCCTTATAGCAGCTTAAATATATTAATATCGCCAAAAAAAAGTGCCCCCCCTCTCTGTTTTACCCTGTTTCTGTAGTGCAGTGCAGGGGAGAGTCCTGGGAGCCTTCCTCACAGCGGAGCTGAGCAGGAAAATGGCGCTGTGTGCTGAGGAGAATAAGCCCCGCCCCCTATTTCGGCGGGCTCTTCTCCGGAATCTGTGAGATCTGGCAGGGGTTAAATACATCCATATAGCCTCAAAGGGCTATATGTGATGTATTTTTAGCCATAAAAAGGTATTATATATTGCTGCCCAGGGCGCCCCCCCAACGCCCTGCACCCTCCGTGACCGCTGTGTGAAGTGTGCTGACAACAATGGCGCACAGCTGCAGTGCCGTGCGCTACCTCAGGAAGACTGAAAAGTCTTCTGCCGCCTGCTTCTGGACCTCTTCCATCTTCGGCATCTGCAAGGGGGGTCGGCGGCGCGGCTCCGGGACGAACCCCAGGGTGAGACCTGTGTTCCGACTCCCTCTGGAGCTAATGGTGTCCAGTAGCCTAAGAAGCCAATCCATCCTGCACGCAGGTGAGTTCACTTCTCTCCCCTAAGTCCCTCGATGCAGTGAGCCTGTTGCCAGCAGGACTCACTGAAAATAAAAAACCTAAAAACTTTTTCTAAGCAGCTCTTTAGGAGAGCCACCTAGATTGCACCCTGCTCGGACGGGCACAAAAACCTAACTGAGGCTTGGAGGAGGGTCATAGGGGGAGGAGCCAGTGCACACCACCTGATCCTAAAGCTTTATTTTTGTGCCCTGTCTCCTGCGGAGCCGCTAATACCCATGGTCCTGACGGAGTCCCCCGCATCCACTAGGACGTTAGAGAAAACACATATATTATTTTGTTTATACACCCATCAGCCATAACATTAAAACATTTGACAGGTGACGTGAATAACACGGATTATCTCATTATAATGGTAGTTATCAAGGGGTGGCCTATATCAGGCAGCAAGTGAGCAGTCATTTCTTAAAGTGTATGTGTTGGAAGCAGGAAAAATGGGCAAGTGCAAGGCTCTAAGTGACTTTGACAAGGGCCAAATTATAATGGCTAGACGACTGGGTCAGAGCATTTCCAAAACCTTCTGGGGGTGTTCCTGGCATGCAGTGGTTAGTACCTAACAAAAGTGGTCCATGGAAGGACAACCAGTGAACCGATGACACCCAAAGCTCATTGATATGCATATAGAGCGAAGGCTAGTCCATCTGGTCCAAACCCGCAGAAGAGTTAATGCTGGCTATGATTGAAAAGTTTCGGAACACACGGTGAATCACATTCACGGATTCCTACATATAGGGCTGTGTAGTCGCAGACCGGTCAGAGTGCCCATGCTGATTCCTGTTCACCACCGGTAATGCCTACAATGGGCATGTAAGCGCCAGAATTGGACTATGGAGCAAAGGAAGAAGGTGGCCTGGTCTGATGAATCATGTTTTCTGTTACATCATGTGGATGGTCGGGTGCGTTGTTTACCTGGGGAGGAGATGACACGAGGATGCACTATTGGAAGAAGGCAAGCCGACAAAGGCAGTGTGATGCTCTGGGCAATGTTCTGCTGAGAAAGCTTGGGTCCTGGCAATCATGTAGATGTTACTTGGTTAACTTCTAAACATCTGTTGCAGCCCAGGCACACCCCTTCATGGCAATGATATTCCCTGATGTCAGTGACCTCCTTTAGCAGGATAATGCGCCTTGCTACTGTGAAAACATTATTCAGGAATAGTTTGAGGAACATGACAAAGAGTTCAAGCTGTTGACTTGGCCTCCAAATTCCCCAGATCTCAATCCGTTCGAGCATCTGAGGGTTGTGCTGGAAAACAAGTCTAAGCCATGGAGGCACAACCTCAAAACTTACAGAACCTAAAGAACCCAACGTTTTGGGGCCAGATACACAGGACACCCTCAGTGGTCTTGTGGAATCCATGCCTTGATGGCTCAAAACTGTTTTGGTGGTTTGAGGGGTACCTAACAATATTAGGCAGGTGGTTTTAGTGTTATGGCTGATGTGTGTATACTGTATGTCTTACTTAGTTGGCGAGACCAGATGAGTGTGGATTCCATGAATACACAGAGACAGTTCAATGCTTAGTCCATAATAAGGCTTTGATATTGTATAATAACCATATGGAAACCCAGTATTGACATCAAATGGAAAGGCGAAGCCGGTCCAGCTGACTTACTGTCAAGTGTCCCCACTCAAAAACAAATTTGAAATGAGCAACACTAAATGTAGGCAGAATAATACTGACCTCTCTTTTTAAAGGTTCCGCAGATATGGAGTTGCCTACAGTCTTGTAAATGGGAGCAATACCAATAATATGACCAATGCAGATCACAGCGCTGGCTCGAACGTAACTCTCTGGGTCTTTAAGAAGATCTAAAACAAGCTTTGGAATTCCAGAGGAACTCAGAAGTTCTCCGAACTCTCCTTGGTCTGAAAAAGAAAACAGTGAATTTGTAAACTGTGGAAATTGCAGTATGCAAGTTTGTATTTCATTTCATGTACATCCACTGCTTTGGATCTCTTCTGCACCAAAACGCACCAGAATTTCCCAGAGCATAATACAACACAGTTAGAGTCCAAGGGGTGGGACCCACATCAAAGTGCTACTCTAAGGAAGTGGATTTACGTAAATATTCTATATAAATAGAAAACACATTAAAAACAAACACACAAAAAAGTAGAATATACAAGAAAATGATCAAGAAAAACAGTGCTCAAAAGGAGGATTTTGGTACTTACCGATAAATCAATTTCTCTGAATCCTCTAGGGGACACTGGAGTCCTATACAGTAGGGGTGTGAAGCCTTGAACCGGAGGTGTGGCACAATCTAAATTAGCATTGTCTGCACAGCCGGCTCCTCCCCCTTCACATCCCTCCTCCCTCAGTTTGAAAAATTTGACTGAGAGAATAGGACATGACACTATAGCACATGGCGAGGAACCGAACCGTACAACATATCAAACAGCGGCCAAGAACTCTTAACCGAAAAAAAGGAACGCTGTTTATACGAACTGTTTTAAAACAAGAACTTAGAACACAGCAGGTTTGACAGCACCGAGGCGGGCGTCCAGTGTCCCCTAGAGGATTCAGAGAAATGGATTTATCGGTAAGTACCAAAATCCTCCTTTCTCTTTCATCCACTAGGGGACACTGGAGTCCTATACAGTAGGGGACGTCCCAAAGTTTTCCCCCAGGGAGGGAGTGCTGTTGGTGGCCTGCAAAACTAAACGTCCGAACTTAGATTCTCCGGACGCAAAAGTATCAAACTTGTAAAATCTTGCGAACGTGTGGGCTGAAGACCACGTCGCCGCTCTGCAAAGTTGAGTAGTGGAAGCACCTCTGGCAGCCGCCCACGAGGCACCCACTGATCGGGTAGTATGAGCACCCGTCTGAACCGGAACCTGTTTGCCACAGGAAATATAAGTCTGCGGAATGGCAAGTCTAATCCATCTGGACAAAGTCTGCTTAGAGGCCGGCCAACCCTTCTTTGGCCCATCATAAAGAACAAACAAATGGTCCGACTTTCTGAAAGATGACGTAACCTGTATGTATACCCGTAAAGCTCGGACAACATCCAATGACACGTCCTCATCTGTGAGACCCTGGAAAGATGGGACCACTATTGGCTGGTTTACATGAAAACCCGACACCACCTTCGGAAGGAAGTCTGCTCTTGTACGGAGTTCCGCCCTATCCTCATGAAAAACTAAGAAAGGACTCTTACAGGATAAGGCTCCCAACTCAGAAACCCGCCTAGCCGAAGCCAAGGCAAGTAATAACGTGACCTTCCAAGAAATATATTTCAGGTCTGTACTTGTCAACGGCTCAAAAGTCGGTGACTTCAAATATTCTAACACCAAACCTAAGTCCCATGGTGCCGTGGGAGGACGAAAAGGGGGTTGAATCCTCAGAACCCCCTGTAAAAAGGTTTGAATCTCTGGCAAGGATGCTAGCCGCTGCTGAAAAAGGATGGAGAGAGCCGAAATTTGAACCTTCAAAGAGCCCAATCTTAGTCCTCCCTCTAGACCGGCCTGAAGGAACAGTAGAAGTCGCGATAAATGGAAGTTTGATGAATTCCATCCCCGTTCCTGACACCAAGCCATGTACCGTCTCCAAATCCTGTAGTAGTGCCTGGCTGTGATCGGCTTCCTAGCGGCAATCATTGTAGGAATGGCCGTTCGTGGGATCCCTCTTTCTCTTAAGATCCGGGTTTCAATAGCCACGCCGTCAAACGCAGCCTGTTTAGGTCGGGGTGCAGGAACGGTCCCTGAGATAGCAGGTCCTCTCTCTGAGGTAACCTCCAAGGATCCTCCGCCAGTAACCCTCGCAGGTCGGTGTACCAACTCCTGCTGGGCCAATCTGGTGCGATTAGAATAACCCACACTCGTTCCCGCTTTACTCTTTTCAGAACCCTGGGTATGAGTGGGAATGGTGGAAATATGTAAACCTTTCTGTAACACCACGGAAGTGTCAATGCGTCCACTCCTTCTGCTGCTGGATCTCGAGTTCTTGACACATATCTGGGCAGTTGATGGTTTTGTCGAGACGCCATTAGGTCCACCTGAGGTAGACCCCATCTTCTCACAATCATGTTGAAAATCCGTGGATGAAGGCACCACTCCCCCGGATGCATGTCCTGGCGACTGAGGTAATCTGCTTCCCAGTTCTCCACACCTGGAATGAACACTGCAGAGAGAATGATGTCTCGTCTTTCTGCCCACAACAAGATCTTTGTGGCCTCCTTTAACGCCATCCTGCTCTTTGTTCCTCCTTGACGGTTTATGTAAGCCGTCGTCGTGACATTGTCTGACTGAATCCTGATGTTTTGATTCATGACTAGGTCTTCTGCTAAGAGAAGGGCATTGTAGACTGCTCTTAGTTCGAGGATATTTATGGGTAATTTGCTTTCCTGTAGCGTCCATCGTCCCTGAAACTGATGGTCGTCTAGGACGGCTCCCCAACCTCTGAGACTGGCGATCTTCCAATCCCAAATGCCGCATTTCTTGCCGGCTGTAAGGTTCTTGTGTAAAGACCACCATATCAAGGAGACCCTTACTTGTGGTTGAAGTCGAATTCTCCGATGGAGAAGCCAGTGCGAGCCTGCTCCCTGAGCAATGAGGTTCAATTGGAATGGTCGTGAATGAAGTCTGCCGTACTGGAGAGCTTCGAACGACGCCACCATCTTCCCGAGAAGTTGCACACAGAGGTGCAGAGAAACGGTCTGCGTCCTCAGTACCTGAGCCACTAATCTCTGTAGGTCCTGTACCATGTTCTCTGGTAGGAACACACGTAATAGGACCGTGTCCAAGATGAGACCGAGGAATTGAATCCGTTGAGTCGGTATGAGGTTGGACTTTTTGAAATTGACAATCCATCCATGTTGAATTAGAAATTGATGGGATGTCTGAACATCCTTGAGCAGTCGATTCTGAGATGGAGCTTTGATCAGTAAATCATCCAGATAAGGTATAATCGTGACCCCCAACAGTCTCAGTCCTGCCACCATGATCGCCATGATCTTTGTGAAAATTCTTGGGGCTGACGCTAGACCGAACGGCAAGGCCCGGAATTGGTAGTGCTCCGCCACCAGTGCGAACCGTAAGTAAGCCTGGTGAGGAGTCCAGATTGGGATATGCAGATATGCATCCTTTATGTCCATGGATACCATGAACTCGCTTGGTTCTAAGCCTGCAATAACTGATTGGATTGATTCCATCTTGAATCTGTAGACTCTTAAAAACTGGTTGAAAACTTTTAAATTGAGAATTGGTCTGACCGTCCCGTCTGGTTTTGGCACGACAAAAAGATTGGAATAGAACCCCGTTCCTCTCTGAGAAGCGGGAACCGGAATAATGACCTCTGCTTGTAGTAATTTTTTAATTGCTGCCCGTAGTGCCCTTGCTTTTTGAGGGCACTGAGGCAATCCTGTTGTAAAAAACTGACTGTGAGGCCTCTGTTGAAATTCCAGTTTGTATCCCCGAGAGATTAAGTTGTTCACCCAAAGCTCTGGTGAAGTTTTGGCCCAGATGTCCTGAAAACCTTCCAGTCGGCCGCCCACCAAGGGGGACACCAGGTGAGCTGGGAGGCCGTCATGCCACGGTCTTGTCAGCAGGTTTATCCTGCTTTCTGGTTGCTGCTTGCGAGCGGCCTCTACCTCTACCCCCGCGTGCTTGTGTACCGAAACTAGAGATGAGCGGATTCGGTTTTACTCGGTTTTACTCGGTTCTCAAAACCGAATCTTATTGGCTATCCAAAACACGTGACATCCGTGAGCCAATTAGATGCCGTTTTGAGAACCGAGTAAAACCGAGTAAAACCGAACCCGCTCATCTCTAACCGAAACCCCTACCTCAGGCTCGAAAGGACTGTGATCTAAATGAAGTAAACGATGGTCCCGAATAACCTCTCCTAGTTTGTGGAGCGGTTCTCGTATACGGAGTAGGCAGAAAAGTGGACTTCCCCGCTGTAGCCTGCGAAATCCACTTGTCTAATTCTGGTCCGAACAGCATTTCACCCCCAAAGGGGATGGATTCCACCGCCTTCTTGGTCTCAGAGTCTCCCTGCCATTCTCTGAGCCATAAAATCCCTCTAGCCGATATGGCCGATGCAGATATGCACGATGCTATTCTGCTAATATCCTTAGAAGCTTGACACAAGTACGATGCAGATTCTCGAATGTGTTCCGCCAGTTGGGTAATCTCTTCTAAGCTATTTTCCTCCTCAATAGCTTGTACAATACGCCCGAACCATGCACCCATGGCCTTGTTGACCCAAGCACAGACGATCGCAGGTCTCTGCGCTGCACCAGCTGCAACAAAAATTGACTTTAACGCAGTATCAACTTTACGGTCTGACGCATCCCTTAAAGTAGTTACGTTAGGAATTGGTAAAATTGTCTTTTTTGACAACCTTCCTAGGGAAGCATCCACTACCGGCGGAGTCTCCCACTTGTCCATTACACCCTTAGGTAGGGGATAAGTTACTTGAACCCGTATCGGAAATTGAAACCGTTTGTCAGGTTGTTTCCAAGCCTCCTCTATCTGAGATTGGAGGGATTTAGGAATAGGAAACACTGCTGAACGCGGCTTCTGGGATTCGAACAAATCGAAATCCTCCGGCTCCCGTATTTGCTCGTCCTTAAAACTTAGGATCTCTTTTACCGCGTCAATTAAGGAGTCCAGACCTGAGATTGCCGAGTCCTCCTCTGGAAAGTCGGCGTCTAGGTTAGGTTCAATTAACTCACCTTCCTCCGTATCAGGAAGAAAACCCTCTTCCTCCTCTGATTCTTGTATCATAGGGAGAGTTCTTTTAACCGCTTTGCGCACACTCGTTTCTGCGGGTGCGGGCGGCGTTAACCTGATGAGGAATTCCTCCATCGTCTTTGAGAATCCCGCAGCCCATTCTGATTGTTGCTTGCGCGACTCAGCCATCTCCATTGAGATTCTATTAGCAAGGTTGTCTTCCCATACCTTAGCCAGAGCACTGCTCCCAGGTGGAGCGTCCTTGTTTAAGCAGGAGTCGCACACCCCGGAGCTGCCAACCCGCGTGCTCTTCTTGTTACATTTCGTACAAACATAACAGGTCTTGGAGGTCTTGGCCGCCTTAGACATGCTGTTTTGAAAACCCTGTACCAGGGTAGCCCGCCGCGCTTTCACCCTTTAAACTAGGAAGAGAAAGACTGGGAGATGACGGAAGCGAAGGTATTGGATCCGGCTGGAATTACCTGTCCTTTTCGTATATAAAAGGAGCAGGTCAATAACTTTACTTTAATTATCCTTAATAAAAAATTAAAGAAAAAAAAAAAAATTAAAACACCAGCCGACTCGCAATTCTCACACCCCAACTGTAATCAGCTACGATGTTAGAGTTGGTATTCGCTTGCTTCCGTGTATTTTCTGCAGGATCTTTGAAACAGAAGTCCCTTGAAAATATAAATTGTAAAGTTGATTACTTTTCAGGAGATCCTCATCTGTATATATATTTTCCACCAGCAGAGGGAGCAGTTACCTAACGATCTCCCTGATGAGCGGATTCGGTTTTACTCGGTTCTCAAAACCGAATCTTATCGGCTCACTGATGTCACGTGTTTTGGATAGCCAATAAGATTCGGTTTTGAGAACCGAGTAAAACCGAGTAAAACCGAATCCGCTCTTCTACTATGCACTATGCAGGCAGTGCAGCAGGGGGAGCTAATTCTTTCTTAAACAACTTCCCCTCTGTATCTACTGGGGTGAGGGGGAGGACCCACCCATTACCTCAGCCTGGCGCCATAATCATTAAACATGTCACTGATGCTAGCCTTTTGCAAAATAATATATATATATATATATATATATATATATATATATATATGCTGCTGTTCCACTTGCTGCTGCCTCGGATGATCTAGACCCCTTCCGCTGGCTGGCGTGCGCCGAGTCCCGCTCTGTGCGGACACTATTTTGGCGCGCTCCGGACCCGCTGGCCGGCGCGCGCCTGGGCAGCTTCCCGCAGCGGCGCCTGAGCTCCACTTCGGCTGTCAGCTTCTCGCTGTGCAGCGCGCCGCTCTGCCGTCCCTCCCTGCTCACAGGGAGGAAAGGCCAAGTCCCGCGCCGCACTCTGCTCCCGTGCCCGCCGCTGTAACTGCTGTGTGAGGGGCTATTTATACCGGAGTCAGCATTACATTAAGCTATTACAGGAGGCAGCTCCTGTACAGTGATATTATTAAGTGGAGGCAGCATTACAACAGAGATCAATTACAGGATCTCAGCAGAGAGGTGCTCAATATAAAAATAAATAGAAATACATGAAGGACCCTAACTCTTCCTTCTACCAGTACTCACTGTTAGAAGTCTTGGAGGATCTCCTGTGGAGAGAGGCAGGTCCCTTCAATAGGGATCTTTGTCTCTCTGATATCAGGCAGCCTTGTCCCCCTTTTATTAGGGTTACGCAGCCCCTTTCAGTATCTTTTGTCAGGAGCTCTGTGCTCCCACGTGCTTCACCTCAAGCACAATTTTTCAAACTGAGGGAGGAGGGATGTGAAGGGGGAGGAGCCGGCTGTGCAGACAATGCTAATTTAGATTGTTCCACACCTCCGGTTCAAGGCTTCACACCCCTACTGTATAGGACTCCAGTGTCCCCTAGTGGATGAAAGAGAAATAAGAGTATTACAAAACGCCACAAATAAATATAAAATTATACATGTTTACTTAGTACTACATATTAGCTACTATATGGATCATCATGTTGGAAATACAAAAGTACAGTTTATTAAGGTACCTTTAACAGCTTCTGCGACATGAGTGACAAATTCTAATGTCGAATCCCGAACCTCCCAAGTTGGGCTGCAGCACCGTTTCATTAACACGGGGCAGAGAGCTGGAAAATAGAACCGGTATGACTTCTGGCACGATTTCCAGTTTATTAATTGCGACTTTCTCTAGACATTAAATGGTGGAAAGCTGGTTTCAGTTTACGAGATAACTTTACCGCTTTCACATTGCTACGGCAGGTTGCACTCGGGACTTCTACATGGGTCCTTCCCGGGTGCAACCCGCTTGATACCCCTTTCAGACTGGCGGACCCGACACAACAGATTGCCATGTTGATTATGTCACCGCATGGTGTGTGGAGGCGGCTCTTGGAGATCAGATGATCTACAAGTGCTGGCTGCTCCTATAGTGTGAATAAGTAGCGGGTCAAATTGACTCAGCAAACCACTCACACCGCACAGCAACCCAGATCTGACCCGTGTTTAACCCTGCTTTAAACACTGCTTTAAATGCCGGGTTGCTCGGCCCGGGATATTTCCCCTGGCACATTTGATGTGTTAACTTCCCGGCTGCCGGAGTGGGGGAGTGAAACTTCCCCTCTGCGGCGATCCCTGCCCGAGCCACAGCTTATCAGCCTAGCGCTGAGTCTCCCCTCCCGGCTGGCTCCACTGGACATGCGCGAAATCTCGCAGCCATCGCGAGATCTCCCATAAGCAGCCCGGAGCCCAGCAGCCACCGCAGGTATGTACACACACCAGCAGGTAATACCTGCCGACGTGTGAAAAAAATAAGCAGCAAATGTTTGCTTATCGTTTTTTAATACATCTGGATGATTTTCCGTCACCATAAGACTGTATAGAGACAGCAAAATGAATAGAGGTTTGCAGATACCATAGAGAAAAGTGATTTTCCTTCCTATGTTCTCTGCTTTCATACATTCAGAGGCTCGTTGTGTCAAATTGCGCTGGTTATAGCGCATTTGACACTTACAACCTCTTACATCTCCGCCTCAGTGCTAGATGCATCTTGTAACCTATAAAGAAACACATAGCCCCACTACATCTAAAATCAGTAATATTATGAGTTAATGGAGTCCACATAATTATTCAGTAACCAAATAGATCCAGTGGTGTAATAGAATGTACTGTACATTGTATGTCAGACCTTGGAGGAAAGAGTTGCTTTGTTCCCAGTGCTCATCAGATGTGCGAGAGGCCTGGAGCCACTTCAATGATGCCTGAAACGCCTTTTTCAGAACCTAAAGTGGAGACAGTAATTAGACTGGCCGCCTACACAGTGCCATATTCCTCACTCTGTCATACTCCTCTCTCTGCTGCCTGTAGGTAGAGCTGTAGCAGTGACAAGCCAGTTAACAGATAATAAATGGCTGCCTTGCTTTCACCCTCTTCTTTCTCTCCTGCTCTGTTTCATCAATTCTATCACATATGCTCTGTAAGTGGGCCATTCTAATCTGTATTTATTCTGTATGTACAAAAACAAAACAACACAATATAGCACGAAAGAAAAAAGACATCGGGTCTTGGACTGAAACTACAGAGAGCCAAAGCGGACTTATTATTTTAATCTTATAGTTATATGGCACCATAAGGGGCCCGCGGAGCCTGACAATGTACAAAAACAGGAACATTATGAAAAAAAAAAAGAAACAAAAAAAAAATAGAAAGCCAAAAACATGACATAGGCTGGGTACACACTAGGCCAACGGAACGTGTGCATACACACTTACCAATCGTTGGACCAATGTGCCCTCCCAGTTGTGCGGTCAGTCACTGGTGGCACCCGCAACAAGTGCCGATCGCCCGTACACACAGCACAATGTACCGATAAAGCTGCAGAGTCATCAGTTGTGCTACAGGGCCAACCTGATATGTCTGTGAGCGATATTGGTGGTCATTCCGAGTTGTTCGCTTGTTGCCAATTTTCGCTATATTGCGATTAGTCGCTTACTGCGCATGCGCAAGGTTCGCAGAGCGCATGCGGTTAGTTATTTTACACAAAAGTTAGGTATTTTACTCACAGCATAACAAGGATTTTTCATCGTTCTGGTGATCGTAGTGTGATTGACAGGAAGTGGGTGTTTCTCTGCGGAAACTGGCCGTTTTCTGGGCATGTGTGAAAAAACGCTGGCGTTTATGGGAAAAACGCAGGAGTATCTGAAGAAACGGGGGAGTGTCTGGGCGAACGCTGGGTGTGTTTGTGACGTAAACCAGGAACGAAACTGAATGAACTGATCGCAATGGCTGAGTACGTCTGGAGCTACTCAGAAACTGCTAAGTAATTTCTATTCGCAATTCTGCGAATCTTTCGTTCACAATTCTGCTAAGCTAAGATACACTCCCAGAGGGAGGCGGCTTAGCGTGTGCAATGCTGCTAAAAGCAGCTAGCGAGCGAACAACTCGGAATGAGGGCCCTTGTACACAGACATATCGTTTGTACACACCGGCCGATCAGTAAACAATATATCGAACGGCTGATATATTGGCCAGTGTACACCCAGCATTACAGTACAAAACACTGCAGAACAAGGACAAAGTTATAAACATTGTTGCCTCAGCAGTCATGGCAGCCAAATCAGCAGTGGGATGGCCACACCCAATGGTTTGGTGCCGATGTTAGCAGGGAGGAGATGATGTAAAGGAAAGGTGCAAGAAGCAAGGGGCATGGAGCAGTGGCTTAGGGTGAGAGCCTGTTTGTAGTTTTGTAGAGAGGTGAAGAGTCTGACAGGAAGAGAAGAGAGTTCCAGTGGTAGGGAGCAGCATAGGCAAAATTGTATAAAGGACAGTTCTAATGATGTTCCTATATGCTGCTGTCCTGCCAGGAAACTAGCCTGCATTGGATAATGCTCTCTAAAGAAGGTGGAAAGTGGCAGTTTTCATATACTACCCTGCCTGGTACATACACGGGAGGCATACTTATAATAAGCTAGGACAATATGGAGTTCTTACTGTTGGGTCTGTCTCTGGGCTCTCAAGATAAGCAGTAAGTACGTTGTATGTCTTTGCCAAGATATCTGCTCTCACTAAAAACAAAAACAATTATTAGATAACGCCTGTTTACCTGACCCCATCACTCACACAGCAGGAAACCCCATCCCATTACTATGTCACATTACTACTGCCCTCCATCTCCACTCAGTATAATTAATGCGGCATCTACTCAAATATCTCATTTTTGGTACTGACTGGAATATTAATGGAACATACTGCAGTAAAAAAACAACAGTAGCTTTCTAGTGGAATAAGTGACATTTAACAAGGAATGATTGAACGGAGATGCTAACAATATTCCCAAACTGCACAATATTTGCCTCACATGGCCAGCATGACAGAGCTCCGATGGCATCCAGCGCTGACCTTTGAACTCGAAGGGAACCTATCAGGAACCTGCAGAAGTGGGAACCAGTAGATGAAGAGCAAGCTGCTTGGCCGATGCTGAACTGCAAAACGGACACCACAGAGCACAGCACAGAGGCATGGGGGATCTGCATGGGGAAGCCATCCTGAAAAGTGATGAGTCCATTACAAATACATAACCAACACAAAGGTTGTCACATGGTGCAGGATGTGCTGTGTCCTATATGTTACCCTCTCGCACAGCTCCATCAGGTGGCTCAGGCTCTGACACAACAGGCTGACACACGAAGACTTTGTAGATAAGAGATTTCTCACAATGACAGGATCAGACACTGGTTCATCTAGAAAACCTACAAAACAACCCGGAATCATTACGTGTTTCTCTAAACAGTACTTCTCACAGAACTTGCGGTTAATCCGCATTATGGGGGAGATGTATCAAACCTTCTAAAAAGGACAAGTTAAGGAGTTGCCCATTGCATCCAACCAGAATCAACCTATCATTTTATAGATTGTACTAGATAAATGGGTATATACTCAGAATGCTGTCATGGACGGGAGGTCGACATTGAACATGCCAACAAAGAGAGAATGTGGACTTGGTAAGACACAATGTCAACACCCCATTTTTGCAGATTTTAGAGTTAGGGTTAGGCTGTGGTTAGGGGTAGGCTGCAGTTAGGGATAGGCTGCGGTTAGGGTTAGGCTGCGGTTAGGGTTAGGCTGCGGTTAGGGTTAGGCTGCGGTTAGGGTTAGGCTGCGGTTAGGGTTAGGCTGCGGTTAGGGTTAGGCTGCGGTTCGGGGTAGGTTGCGGTTCGGTGTAGGCTCTGGTAAGTGGTAGGCTGTGGTAAGGGGTAGGCTGTGGTTAGGGGTAGGCTGTGGTTAGGGGTAGGCTGTGGTTAGGGGTAGGCTGTGGTTAAGGTTAGGCTTTGGTTAGGGGTAGGCTGTGGTTAGGGGTTAAGCTGTGGTTAGGGGTTAAGCTGTGGTAAGGGGTTAAGCTGTGGTTAGGGGTAGGCTGCGGTTAGGGGTAGGCTGTGGGTAGGGCTTAGGCTGTGGTTAGGGCTTAGGCTGTGGTTAGGGCTTAGGCTGTGGTAAGGGGTTAGGCTTAGTCTTAGGCATCTATGGGAAACAGCATGGAAAGCAGGAGACTGTGCAGAACATTCCAGTTCATCCTTTAAAGAATGGAGGTAGTACCTGAATCTGTGGGGACGGTATAGCCCATGTTGGACCTTTCCTCAGCTCTCCGCTACAGATTGAAAATTGGGACTCATATTGGAGCTTCTAGCAAGTTCCCAAGTGCCACAGAGGGGATAACTAGTACACCCTTTTTGCCATTTCAGTACAAATCAATTTCAAGGGATTCATACAGTTGGATACAACAATGACACAATACAGTATGTAGTCATTTTGTCGATATTAAGAAGGTCAACATGGGCTGAGATGGTGACAGTGAAAATATCAGCATTCACAAACATGACATGGATATACTGCGGACACTGTGCATATAGACAGTACATGACATTGTTAGGTTGAGAGTTAGGCTGTGGTTAGGACACTTAACACTGTAATACGGTATGTCGGCATGCCGACCGTCAACGTTAAGGTGTCAACATTTCATGTCACACCCTTCTGATACATATCCTATTATTATTGCAACAGTTTAAGATACTTTTTTTCCTATAAGTGCAATGTAAATGATGCCGCTGCATGTAACTAATGTTGCTGCATGTAACTGATGCCGCTGCATGTAACTGATGCCACTATATGTAACAGATGCCGCTGCATGTAACTGATGCCGCTGCATGTAACAGATGCTGCTGCATGTAATGGATGCCCCTGCATGTAACTGATGCCGCTGCATGTAACCAATGCTGCTCCATGTAACTGATGCTGCTGCATGTAACCGATGCTGCTGCATGTAACCAATGCTGCTCCATGTAACTGATGCCGCTGCATGTAACCAATGCTGCTCCATGTAACTGATGCTGCTGCATGTAACCGATGCTGCTGCATGTAACCAATGCTGCTCCATGTAACCAATGCTGCTCCATGTAACTGATGCTGCAGTATGTAAGCAATGCTGATGCATGTAACTGATGCTGCTGCATGCAACCGATGCTGCTGCATGTAACTGATGCCGCTGCATGTAACTGATGCCGCTGCATGTAACTGATGCCGCTGCATGTAACTGATGCCGCTGCATGTAACTGATGCCGCTGCATGTAACTGATGCCGCTGCATGTAACCAATGCTGCTCCATGTAACTGATGCTGCAGTATGTAAGCAATGCTGATGCATGTAACTGATGCTGCTGCATGTAACCGATGCTGCTGCATGTAACTGATGCTGCTGCATGTAACCGATGCTGCTGCATGTAACCGATGCTGATCCATGGGCTGACACCAGCTACAATGTCTGGTATGGAGCCCACATGAAGCTATAAACGCTGGCACACTGCGCACCATGAGGACTGCAGTAAATAGAAACATGGTAAGACTCGTACGGTTTAGTTGAACACTGTGAAATACCTCGCTGTCCGGTATTTTCAGATGAAATCCTCAGCACACAGTCCAGCGGGTGGAGGATCACACACGCAGCTTGCAGACCGACATCTTGAGGACTAAAAGCACAAAATCACAGAATATAAAGGTATTTGAATAAAACATAAATATTATCAAAACAGTTCAGTTCTGAAAAGAGGAAAAAAGGAGAGTTATGGTAGACTTACCATTGTTAACTCTCTTTCTGCGAGGTACACTGGGTTCCACAGGAAAACATCGGGGTATAGACTGGATCTTGGTCCAGAGGCACCAACAGGCTAAAGCTTTAGGCTGTCCCAGGCCTCCACTGTAACCCCGCCTCCAGGCACTGTGAGCTCAGTGTCGTTAACCAGTCCAATGTAGGAGCAGGTAAGAGAGAAGGTAGATGTTAGTCACATAGAACAACATTCTCACGACAGGAGAAGGGACCACCGGCTAATGCCATACAAACCCATAGAAACTAGATGCGTCAGGGTGGGCGCCCTGTGGAACCCAGTGTACCTCGCAGAAAGACAGTTAACAATGGTAAGTTTACCATAACTCTCCTTTCTGCAGCGGGATACACTGTGTTCCACAGGAAAACATCGGGGATGTCCTAAAGCAGTTCCTCAAGGGAGGGGACGTGCCTTAGCGGGTATGAGAACTCGGCGTCCAAAGGAAGCATCCTGGGAGGTGGAAGTATCAAAGGCATAGAACTTAATGAACGTGTTCACTGAGGACCACGTAGTCGCCTTGCGTTCTGTGGACGCGCCACGGTGGGCCGCCCAAGAAGGTCCAACAGACCGAGTAGAATGGGCTTTAACAGCAG
Source organism: Pseudophryne corroboree (assembly GCF_028390025.1). Lineage (NCBI taxonomy): Eukaryota > Metazoa > Chordata > Amphibia > Anura > Myobatrachidae > Pseudophryne > Pseudophryne corroboree. The sequence goes on from NC_086450.1 coordinate 392,803,291, forward strand.
CAGGAGCTGGGAGTCCAGCTTGCACATAAGCTTGTGCAATCACCATTCTAATCCATCTGGCCAAGGTTTGCTTATTCCAGGCCATCCCCGTTTGTAGAAACCAAACAGTACAATTACGGTATCTGACCTCCTGATAGAGGCAGTCCTCTCCACATATATACAGAGAGCCCTTACGACATCCAAAGACCGCTCTTTGGAGGATAAATCCGAAGAGATAAAGGCTGGGACCACAATCTCTTGGTTAAGGTGAAAAGATGACACCACCTTAGGTAAATAACCTGGGCAAGTTCGAAGAACTGCCCAGTCATGATGTAATATTAGAAAAGGTGGACGACAGGACAAAGCGCCTAGGTCCGACACCCTTCTACTAGAGACAATAGCCAACAGAAACAGGACCTTGACTGTGAGCCATTTAAGGTTCACTGACTCAAGAGGTTCAAATGGAGACTATTGCAGGGCATTCAGGACAACAGACAGATCCCATGGAGCACCGGAGGGACATAGGGAGGCTGAATCCTTAACACACCCTGAGTGAATGTATGAACGTCAGGTAGAGATGCAATTTTTCTCTGAAACCACACCGACAAGGCAGATATGTGAACCTTGAGGGAGGCCAGACAAAGGCCTAAGTCCAGGCCTTGTTGCAGGAAAGCCAGGATTCTGGATGTTTTGAATCTGTACACATCATAGTTCTTATCAGCATACCAGGTGAAGTAAGAATACCAGACCCTGTAATAGATCCGGGCAGATGCCGGTTTCTGGCTTTCAACATAGTTTGAATGACCACCTCAGAGAATCCTTTGGCCCTCAGGAGTGATGATTCAAGAGCCAAGCCATCAAAGCCAGGTCTGGATAGAGACAAGGGCCCTGTATGAGGAGGTCTGGTCTCTGAGGAAGTAGAAGAGGATGCTTTGTCGATAGATCCTGCAGATCTGAGAACCAATGCAGACTGGGCTACGCCGGAGCGACTAGCAGTAGTATTCCTCCTTCTTGCTTGAACTTCCGTAGGACCCTGGGCAGGAGAGACACTGGAGGGAACACGTAAGGCAGCCGAAAGTTCCATGTAATGGCTAGTGTGTCCACGAACGCTGCTTGAGGATCCCTGGTCCTTGATCCGAAGACCGGAACTTTGTGATTGCGTCGACACGCCATCAGGTCTACATCTGGTAGGCCCCACGTGTCCACTAGTAGTTGAAAGACTTCTGGACGAAGACTCCACTCTCTGGCGTGTACGTCCTGACGACTGAGTAAGTCCGCTTCCCTGTTTAGGACACAGAGAATGAACACTGCCGATATTGCTGGCAGATGGCGTTCCGCCCATTGAAGGATTTTTGACACTTCCAACCTTGTCATGTGGCTTCGAGTGCCGCCTTGATGATTGATGTATGCCACTGTGGTGGTGGTGGTGTCAGACTGTACTTGAACAGGCCTGTTCGGTACCAGAGGCAGGGCGAGAGTTAACGCACTGAACACCGCCCACAGCTCCAAAATGTTTATTGGGAGGAGAGACTCCTCCTTGGTCCAACGACCCTGGAAAGAGTGTTGCTCCAACACCGCACACCATTCCCGCAAACTGGTCTCCGTCAGCAGGACCCAGTCTGGGATCCAGAAGGGACGGCCCTTGCTCAATTGCTGGTCCTGTAGCCACCAGGTCAGTGATTGATGAACCTCCAGAGTCAAAGTAATCATGTGAGATTTGATCCCATGAGGTAGGCCATTCTACTTGGAAAGAATTAACCTCTGCAGAGGGCGGGAATCCATCAGGGAAAGTACTTACATCGCCGAGTGTATTGACACTCTTGGGCAACAAAGAGAAGCATCTTATCCTGTCCTGAAGCTTAGGACTTTCTCCGGAGACAGGAACAGACATTGACTGTGTGTGTCCAGGAGTGCCACCATGTGCACCTTGCTCTCAGCTGGAACCATCAAGGATTTCTTCTAATTGATGAGCCACCCGTGGGCTTGTAGGAAGCTTACCATCAGTTGTAGATGACTGAGGAGGACATCGTTGGAGTTTTCCAGGATCAGCAAGTCGTCCAGATACGTCAGGATCCTGACTCCCTGGCGATGGAGATATGCCGTCATTATGGCCATTACCTTGATGAAGATCCCAGGAGCCGTAGCCAGTCCAAATGGCAGAGCCTGGAACTGATAGCGTAGGTTGCCAATAACAAACCGCAGATACTGCTGATGTGACTTGGCAATAGGTATATGCAGGTACGCATCCTGAATATCCAGGGATACCATATAGTCTCCGGGTTTCATAGCCAGTACAATTGAGCGCAGCGTCTCCATACGGAACTTGGACAATCTCAGTGATTTGAGGCTGAGTATAGGTCGGAAGGACCCATTGGGTTTCGGGACTAGAAACAGGGTCACATAGTAACCACTGCCTCTTTGGGACAGAGGTACCGGCACCACCACTCCTGTATCCAGGAGAGAACTCACAACCTGCTGCAGAGCTTGCGCCTTTAGTGGATCTGAAGGGATGACTGTGGTGAAAAACTGGCGAGGGGGACGTCTCCTGAAAGAGACTGCGGGCCAAATGTAATAGAGTGAGAGTTTCAGAAAGTGAGAGATTTGGTGAGGTTTTTTTTAAGTGGCAATCATTTACACTGCAAAACCAGGTTGATCTTGCTGTGTAAATGAATTCCACTTTAAAAAAAACAACGCAAAACCTTACCAAATCTCTCACTTTTTGAAACTCTCTATTACATTTGGCCCTGCGTACCCGTGAGAGACAACTTCTCGCACCCATGAGTCTGAAGTGGTCTTCAACCAGACCTGGGTAAACTGCAGAAGTCGGCATCCTACCCTGGGGTCCCCCAGGGGTTGGCCCGCCCCGTCATGCTTGTATTGTTTAGAAGCTTAGTGGTTTTGGAAGCATGAGATTGTCTCGGGTATGCCTGACCTTTTGCATTTCCTTGAGGTTGAAAGGAATGAAAAGTGGTAACTTTTGCCTTCTGTGCAGAAGGATTAGTATTTGGGAGAAAGGCAGTCTTGGCAACCGCCAATTCAGACACAATTTTATTTAGGTCTTCCCCAAACAATATGTCTCTCTTAAAAGGGAGTACCTCCAAGGTCTTTCTGGAGTCCAGGTCCACCTTCCATGACCTCAACCACAGAATACGGCGAGCCAGGACAGACGTGGTCGATGCCTTGGCTGCCAACACACCCGCCACAGAGGACGCCTCTTGAATATTATAAGAAACGGTTCGTGATGTGAGACAGGTATTGTCTGGCATTGTCAGATATATCCTCGGGCAGCTCTTCATCTAATGCCTGAACCCATGCTTCAATACCTTTAGCAGCCAGGAGGCAGCAATAGTGGGTCTATGTACAGAACCTGTCAGGGAGTATAGATTAGTAATAGATTTCAGGCATCCCTCCACACGCTTATCTGTTGGTTCGTTCAGTGAAGTGACAGTGGTGACAGGCAGAGTTGATGACGCCACTAGGCAGGTGACAGGAGAATCCACCGGCGGTGAATTTTCCCACTTGTCACATAACTCTGCAGGGAGAGGTAGCGAGCTAAGGCCCATTTAGAGAGAGGGAATTTCTTGCCTGGATTAAACCAGGGTTCCTGCCTGATGTCAACCAAATGGTCAGAATGGGGTAACAGATATTTAGACACCTTCTGCCGTTTAAACATGTCAGTTTTCTTGGTGACAGTAGTGGGTTCCTCATCATCAGTGATTTGTAGGATTTGCTTTATAGCAACCACTAGAGCAGGGACGTCAATTTGCACTGTAGAATCACCGCCAGAAATGCATGATTCAGTGTCTGACAGGACAGTATGCTCCGCCTCCTCTTCAGATGAAACATCTGAGAGATTTGTGGATTGTGAGGAGGAAGCAGTCTGCTTAAATGACCCAGCGACACAAGAGTAACCACAGAGACTATTTGAGACTGTAATGGTACAGGTGGTCCCATCGGGGGCGTTAGAGGTTCCACTAGAGTACCCAGTAGGCTTGAGAGCGCGGCCCAGGCTGGCTCCTGATTGGATACAGGAGTTGCGGACTGACTGGAGGGTGTATGACACATGCTACACAGACCATCATACACAGCTTCCCCTTCTGGTAAATCTTTGGCGCATACTCTGCATCATGCAGGAACATCCACAGATTTACTGCCCTTCCTGTAAGACATTGTACACAAATGCAACAGGGAGCGGTTTAGTACTATGAAGCCAAACAGAGTATAATACCTGCAAATAAATCCGATAGTATGTGACTGAGTCCCCAGTACACAACACCTGCGAATAAATCCGGTATTATGTGACTGAGTACACAGTTGAATACACTGAATAGGTAAATACTGTGACACACTATATAAACGACCCTGACGCGCCTAGTCCCTTAGGGTACAGAATATAGTGATAGATATATCTGGGAAATACTGAAAGTGAAACCTCACAGCAGATACAGGCACACACAGTCACATTAGCAATGCAAACAATTATTAGCATGACAATAACACTGCACTGAACCAATATATGTACATACATATATATATATATATATATATATATAGATGTATAGATGTATAGATGTATATATAGACGTATCTATCTATCTATCTATCTATCTATCTATATATATATATATATATATATATACATATACTGCTCAAAAAAATAAAGGGAACACTAAAATAACACATCCTAGAACTGAATGAATGAAATATTCTTATTAAATACTTTGTTCTTTACATAGTTGAATGTGCTGACAACAAAATCACACAAAAAATATCAATGGAAATCACATTTATTAACCCATAGAGGTCTGGATTTGGAGTCACACTCAAAATTAAAGTGGAAAAACACACTACAGGCTGATCCAACTTTGATGTAATGTCCTTAAAACAAGTCAAAATGAGGCTCAGTAGTGTGTGTGGCCTCCACGTGCCTGTATGACCTCCCTACAATGCCTGGGCATGATCCTGATGAGGTGGCGGATGGTCTCCTGAGGGATCTCCTCCCAGACCTGGACTAAAGCATCCGCCAACTCCTGGACAGTCTGTGGTGCAACGTGGCGTCGGTGGATGGAGCGAGACATGATGTACCAGATGTGCTCAATTGGATTCAGGTCTGGGGAATGGGCGGGCCAGTCCAAAGCATCAATGCCTTCGTCTTGCAGGAACTGCTGACACACTCCAGCCACATGAGGTCTAGCATTGTCTTGCATTAGGAGGAACCCAGGGCCAACCGCACCAGCATATGGTCTCACAAGGGGTCTGAGGATCTCATCTCGGTACCTAATGGCAGTCAGGCTACCTCTGGCGAGCACATGGAGGGCTGTGTGGACCCCCAAAGAAATGCCACCCCACACCATTACTGACCCACTGCCAAACCGGTCATGCTGGAGGATGTTGCAGGCAGCAGAACGTTCTCCTTGGAGTCTCCAGACTCTGCCAAATCTGTCACATGTGCTCAGTGAGACAGAAAGAGGGGTAGGCTGCGCTAAATTTCTACATATAACAACAATAACATCTGATAATAAAGATTTTAATGTTAAAAGTGAATTCACTTCAGTATAAAAATATGGACCATTAATGGTATTTTTTTAAAAAGCTGCCACTTGAGTGCAGCGAAACGCGTCAGGCTGTTGGGACCCTTGCCAGGAAACTGCATTTGAAAGTCCGGACCATCCCCTACAAACTTCCAGCATACGACTCCAACTGGAGGGTGTTTGTATTTTTGGCTGAACTGTTGAATTCTGCCCACCGCACTGCATGAGGAGCTCACCATTTGCCATCTTGGAGCACCATACCCTCTAGCGGCAAAGCCTTACAACTGGCTATATACACACCTCCTCTAATCTACAAATTGCTGGACTCATTCATCATTGGGGAATAAATCTGGAACGGACTTCCTTATTTCAACACTGTTTCCATTCCTGGCTCATTGGGTAACCCTGGTTTACTTATTACATTATGTATATCTTTTAATGCTCATTGGAACATACCATTAATGGTCCATATTTTTATACTGAAGTGAATTCACTTTTAACATTAAAATCTTTATTATCAGATGTTATTGTTGTTATATGTAGAAATTTAGCGCAGCCTACCCCTCTTTCTGTTTACATATTTTGGGAGTGACTCCCCGTTGTTTATGGTTGCTGCTCGGCATAGCACCCCATATCTAAGCGCCCGAGAACCTTGGGTTATTCCTCTTCTCCACATGTGCTCAGTGAGAACCTGCTTTCATCTGTGAAGAGCACAGGGCGCCAGTGGCGAATTTGCCAATCTTGGTGTTCTCTGGCAAATGGCAAACGTCCTGTACGGTGTTGGGCTGTAAGCACAATCCCCACCTGTGGACGTCGGGCCCTCATACCACCCTCATGGAGTCTGTTTCTGATCGTTTGAGTAGACACATGCACATTTGTGGCTTGCTGGAGGTCATTTTGCAGGGCTCTGGCAGTGCTCCTCCTGTTCCTCCTTGCACGAAGGTGGAGGTAGCGGTCCTGCTACTGGGTTGTTGCCCTCCTACGGCCTCCTCCACCTCTCCTGATGTACTGGCCTGTCTCCTGGTAGCGCCTCCATGCTCTGGTCACTACGCTGACAGACACAGCAAACCTTCTTGCCACAGCTCGCATTAATGTGCCATCCTGGATGAGCTGCACTACCTGAGCCACTTGTGTGGGTTGTAGACTCCGTCTCATGCTACCACTAGAGTGAAAGCACCGCCAGCTTTCAAAAGTGACCAAAACATCAGCCAGAAAGCATAGGAGCTGAGAAGTGGTCTGTGGTCACCACCTGCAGAACAACTCCTTTATTGGGGATGTCTTGCTAATTGCCTATAATTTCCACCTGTTGTCTATTCCATTTGCACAACAGCATGTGAAATTGATTGTCAATCAGTGTTGCTTCCTAAGTGGACAGTTTGATTTCACAGAAGTGTGATTGACTTGGAGTTACATTGTGTTGTTTAAGTGTTCCCTTTATTTTTTTGAGCAGTGTATATATAAAACACGGCGCGGTCTTAGAACAGAGGTATATATCAGAATACTCGTACAATATATTCTGTATTTGGTACACTTTTTCTTAACTAACGCTGTTTGTATAGAGACATGTAGAATACTCAAGTGTTTGTAAAGTCACAGCGCTGTATACAGGCGGCTTTACAAGGGAGACCTTGCCCCGCAGTCCCAGAGACTAGCCGCAGCTATACTCCTAAAATGGCGCCCAGTGACTCAGTCAAGGAGTGCGGGAGAGTGTGAGGAAGCTCCAGGGCGGGAAAGTCTGCAGTAGATGTCGCCCTGGGCCGGGAAGAGGCTACAGGTCAAGCGTCAACTCCCCTATGCTGGACCTTACCACCGGTACTATGGATCCTTATCAATAGGGGCGTTAGTACACCCGACCTGTACCTCTATGCCCTGGTGGATATAGTGGGGTCCCTGCTCGGTGACAGTGTCCACGCCAGTGTCGCAGCCCATCTCCCTAGACTGCGATCAGGAACGTGATTTAGTGGCAGGGCCCACCTGGGGGACTCGATTACCTCCTCCCCGTAGCAGCCACGCGAACGAGGAGACCATCTGCAACCGTGTGCCTAAAGCCGGAGTGCCTCTGCCGCAAGTACCCAGGGTCTGAGCCGCGTGAGCATGCGATGCCGCTTGGGAGGTTATGGAGCTGCATTGCTGAAGTGTCACCATGACACACTATGACGACAGTCCAGTTTTTAAGAAATTTTCTGTCAGACATTTTTTTTACAGGGCTACCCAGTGCAGCCCTCCTGTTAGGTGACCTGCTGCTACAGGCACCAACTCGAAACTGAGCTCACAGTGCCTGGAGGCGGGGTTTCAGTGGAGGCCACAATGCATCCTGGGACAGCCTAAAGCTTTAGCCTGTTGGTGCCTCTGGATCAAGATCCACTTTATACCCCAATGTTTTCCTGTGGAACACAGTGTACCCCGCTGCGGAAAGACAGAAGTTGTTCACTTGGTACAGTCATAATTCACTAAAAGTCTGTAACAGAACATTGTTGTTATACAAAGTTTCCTATTCTTAGCTTGCACTGAACATGAACACAGAAGTGGAAGTCATGACAGCAGCGAGCTGAATGGCTGCATTCTCAGGAATATTGGGCCACAACGGCTTCCCCCACTGTGTGTGTGGGTGATGGATGCGACTTACATATCTGTGGCATATTGTGAATCCCACATATAAGATGTTCTCTGTTCCACCTTACTTTAGTTGAGCGACGGGTCAGACCTTAGCCTAGTCAGATAGGACCAGCCAGGAATGTGCAAATAAGAAGTCGCAAGAGAGAAGGGGTGGGAGGCATAGGACAGAACAGTGGACAGAGAAGGGGACAGGGTGGGAGGCAGAGCAGCGGATAGAGAGGGGCAATACAGGGTGGGGCAGCAGACAGAGACGATAGTGAGGTGGGACAGAGCAGTGGACAGGGCGGAGCAGCAGACAGAGAGGGTAGTGAGGCAGGACAGAGCAAGGGGCAGGGTGGGCCAGCAGACAGAGATGCTAGTGAGGCAAGACAGAGCATTGGACAGGGCAGAGCAGCAGACAGAGAAGGTAGTGAGGCACGACAGAGCAGGGGGCACGGAGGGGCATCAGACAGAGAGGGTAGTGAGGCAGGACAGAGCAGGGGGCAGGGTGTGGTAGCAGACAGAGAGGGTAGTGAGGCGGGACAGAGCATTGGACAGGGTAGAGCAGCAGACAGAGAGGGTAGTGAGGCAGGACAGAGCAGGGGGCATGGTGGGGCATCAGACAGAGAGGGTAGTGAGGCAGGACAGAGCAGGTGGCAGGGAGGGGCATCAGACAGAGAGGGTAGTGAGGCAGGACAGAGCAGGTGGCAGGGAGGGGCATCAGACAGAGAGGGTAGTGAAGCAGGACAGAGCAGGGGGCAGCAGACAGAGAGGGTAGTGAGGCAGGACAGAGCATTGGACAGGGCAGAGCAGCAGACAGAGAGGGTAGTGAGGCAGGACAGAGCAGGGGGCAGCAGACAGAGAGGGTAGTGAGGCAGGACAGAGCAGGACGCAGCAGACAGAGAGGTTAGTGAAGCAGGACAGAGCAGGGGGCAGCAGACAGAGAGGGTAGTGGGGCAGGATAGAGCAGGGGGCAGCAGACAGAGAGGGTAGAGAGGCAGGACAGAGCAGGGGGCAGCAGACAGAGAGGGTAGTGAGGCAGGACAGAGCAGGGGGCAGCAGACAGAGAGGGTAGTGAGGCAGGACAGAGCAGGGGGCAGCAGACAGAGAGGTTAGTGAAGCAGGACAGAGCAGGGGGCAGCAGACAGAGAGGGTAGTGAGGCAGGACAGAGCAGGGGGCAGCAGACATAGAGGGTAGTGAGGTAGGACAGAGCAGGGGAGGCAGGGTGGGGTACCTTTTCTAGTATGAAATACTGCAATAAACACCATACTCATGAAGATTCAGTGTCAAATTTCTAAAAGATAATATTACTGAAGGATGCACTAACCACTGCTTTAATCTCAGAATACCAAACGCCAGGGAACCAGCATGGAAAGGATTTAGGATATTTAGTGCACGTTTCATCACAATCCATAGATCACAGTCAGCATTACAGAAATCAGGGAATCTGGGAGAACAAAGCATAATGTCAATGAACTGAGACACAGTTGTAAATACCAAATTGCTTTCCTAACAAATATTTAAAATGCCAGCTCTAATATATACTGCAGACGCCAGGCGCATATTATTACCATATACGATAAAAGTGCGCTGTACGTCTCAAAACACTACATCCCTTAAGAGAAAAGAATACACCCACACATTGTCTGAGTTCCAAAGCTCATTGATGTATATATTTGTTATTATGTATTCAATATATCACAATGTACAGTATATATATATATATATATATATATATATATATATATTTACATGGTTACAATTTATACAGTAAGCAGTTAATACAAACGAAATCAAATACATACAGTTACAGGCCAGCATACAATACCATTCCCTCAATGCATCCTCCGCTCCATATCTCTCTCTCTCTCTCTCTCAGCAAATAAATACAGGAAGTGATATGGCAACATCTCCACCATCGTCTGGGACAAAACAGCAACTCCTGTGTGTCTGATCAGCAATGTGCTATCTAGTTTGGGGGAGTGCACACATCTAGTCTAAGGGAGGGAACTTTCTCATTCATGATGAGTCACTGATCTGTTCGTATGCTAACAAAGTTCAGCCTTGAAGACATCAAAAGGGCTGGCCTGAGTTTCCCGTCCACCAACTGCTTGGAATGTCCATTGTTCTAATAAGAGTGACTTTAGCTTTCATACATTTAATCATAACTACTTGTTGCAATGTCCTACAACTTAATAACAAGTATCAAATTAATCTACACATTAATCTGGTTACTGTAATACCAAGCACGACATGTCTATCTTGCTCTGCTCCAATAATACACATACATGACGTTACTCCATTATATAATTTTAAATCATTATGATGTCTGGCGCTTGATATGTTATAATTATGTGCTGTATGAAATATGTGTCGAATCTGTATCTGTGGCATGTCTGTGTAAATGCGTATGTTACCATATATTGCTGTGCTCGCTGCGCGTATTTGCAAGCATAGCGACTCATAATGTGTGGAGTCTGTATGTTCTCTCTATGTAATATTTTTGACATCCACACAGTCTTAGGGGTATATGCAATTGCGGTCAAATTGCCAAACATGTCGAAAAACGGGTCATTTTTGACACAAAAAACTTGTCGAATTTGATTCGACAATTCAATACAGTACTTTTCGACATAAAACCTGCCGTTTCATATTCGACTTTTGGCAATTCGACATTTTTTCAATTTGACATGTCTGCAATGTTAAAATGCGGCTTTTCGACAAAAGTATATTCAATTGAAGAATGTCGATTCAACAACAGTGCTTTTCGACAGTCATTTTGTCAATTTCATTCCGCCTCATTTTCCTGTCGTGATCTAATAAATTTTTTTTAAAACATGAATTTTTTGGTGCTTTTTTTATTGCTAATAGCATATCTATTTATATTAGAAGGTATTATCTACTTGGTTTGTCCTTAGGAGCCACAAGTATTGTTTAATAGATTTTTTAAAATATTTTTTTTTTACTAACTACAATAATATGGAGAGAAAAGTGCATGTTTTTCAGTTGGAAGGGTTGGGAAAGTGTTAAAATTCCTGAGCCGGTCCTGGTTGTAAAAATACGGTGAAAAAATGACAGGGGTTACCCCGTATTTTAACAACCAGCACCGGGCTCTGCGTTCGGTCCTGGTGCCAAAAATACGGGGGACAAAAGACGTAGGGGTCCCCCGTATTTTTAACACCAGCACCAGCCTCCACTAACCAGAGAGATAATGCCACAGCCGGGGGACATTTTTATATTGGTCCCTGCGGCCGTGGCATTAAATCCCCAACTAGTCACCCCTGGCCGTGGTTACCCTGGAGGAGTGGGGACCCCTTAAATCAAGGGGTCCACCCCCTCCAGCCACCCAAGGGCCAGGGGTGAAGCCCGAGGCTGTCCCCCCCATCCAAGGGTGGCGGATGGGGGGCTGATAGCCTTTTGTGTCAAAAAAAAGAATATTGTTCTCTGTAGCAGAACTACAAGTCCCAGCAAGCCTCCCCTGCAAGCTGGTACTTGGAGAACCACAAGTACCAGCATGCGGGGGGGAAACGGGCCCGCTGGTACCTGTAGTTCTACTACCAAAAAAATACCAGAAAAAACCACAACGCACACACCGTGACAGTATCTCTTTATTACATACATGCACACCAACATACATACATACTTACCTATGTTGACACGAAGAGTCGGTCCCCTTCTCCACGTAGAATCCACGGGGTACCTGTAAATAAAATGATACTCACAACAATCCAGTGTAGATCGGTCCTCTTCTTTGTTTGTAATCCACGTACTTGGTAAAAAAAAAAAAAAGAAGAACCTGAATCCACGCACTGAAAGGGGTCCCATATTTACACATGGGACCCCTTTCCCCGACTGACGGGACCCCCCGTGACTGCTGTCAAAGAGGGTCCCTTCAGCCAATCAGGGAGCGCCACGTCATGGCACTCTCCTGATTGGCTGTGCGCGTCTGAGCTGTCAGTCAGGCGGCACACTCGAGATACAATGTAGCACATAGGCGCTCCATTGTATCCAATGGTGGGAACTTTGCGGTCAGCGGTAGACCGCGAGGTTAAGTGGGGTCACTCTTGTGGTCTACCGCAGACCGCAAAGTTCCCACCATTGGATACAATGACGTGGCGCTCCCTGATTGGCTGAAGGGACCCTCTTTGACAGCAGTCACGGTTTTTTTTTTTACCAAGTACGTGGATTACAAACAAAGAAGAGGACCGATCTACACTGGATTGCTGTGAGTATCATTTTATTTAGAGGTACCCCGTGGATTCTACGTGGAGAAGGGGACCGACTCTTCGTGTCAACATAGGTAAGTATGTATGTTGGTGTGCATGTATGTAATAAAGTTATACTGTCACGGTGTCTGTGTATTGTTTTTATTTGGGTATTTTTTTTGTAGTAGAACTACAGGTACCAGCGGGCCGTTTCCCCCCGCATGCTCATACTTGTGGTTCTCCAAGTACCAGCTTGCGGGGGAGGCTTGCTGGGAAATGTAGTTCTGCTACAAAAAACAATTTTCTTTTTTTTTACACAAAAGGCTATCAGCCCCCCATCCGCCGCCCTTGGATGGGAGGGACAGCCTCGGGCTTCACCCCTGGCCCTTGGGTGGCTGGATTTAAGGGGTCCCCACTACTCCAGGGTACCCCGGCCAGGGATGACTAGTTGGGGATTTAATGCCAAGGCCGCAGGGACCAATATAAAAGTGTCCCCCGGCTGTGGCATTATCTCTCTGGCTAGTGGAGCCCGGTGCTGGTGTTAAAAATATGGGGGACCCCTACATCTTTTGTCCCCCGTATTTTTTGTACCAGGACCGGACACAGAGCCCGGTGCTGGTTGTTAAAATACGGGGGAACCCCTGTCATCTCCCTCCCCCCGTATTTTTACAAGCAGGACCGGCTCAAAGAGCCCGAGGCTGGTTATGCTTAGGAGGGGGGACCCCACGCATTTTTTTTCTGGATTTATTGAACACTTTTGTGCCGTCCATGAAGTCGAATCCAGGCCGCCCACTATTCGTCAATTGGTCCGTTTTACGACAGCGGGACTGTCGAATCCGTTATTTATTGAATATGTTGAATTCAGGTCCCGGCGGGAGGGTTTCGCCTGTCGAATTGTGTAGAATCCCAAAACGGTCAAATTCCAGCCGGAATTCGACCGCAATTGCATATACCCCATAGCCTTCGATTCAATTAACCGCGGGGTGACTCGCCCAGGAAGTAAGCGTGGCAATATGGCGCATTACGGTAGCTCCGACCTCGCACCTTTTTTTATTTGACCCCATAAAGTGAGAAAGTGGTCAGTAAAGCAGCCTAATGATCTACAGAAGACAATAACAGAAAGTGAGGATGCAAAGAAAATATACCAAGTATATAATATCGGGTGCTAGAATGGGTTGTTTTTTTCCAGCAGCTGTATGATGGGAGATAGTCAGTCTCCCTAGACAAGGTAATACATATAGGAAAGTAAACGGCGCTAGTAATTTACACACTTAAGTCACAATTTAATATATTGTACAATTAATACAGGTACATAAAAAAATAGCAGCAAGCTTGGGTATATATAAAAAGTTCAATTAATGTCAGCTGTAAATTGTATGTACAACTCATCCAACAAGTGGTATGGAAACCATCCTATTCATTTCTCACACTAGATGTGTAGAGTTTATATGCCAACATTCCACATTCCCTGGGTGTAAAAGCCATTCAGGATCGATTAAATGACGATGGTGACGTCACAGAGAGACATAAGAAATTTCTTCTAGATTCTATCATTTTCATTATACAACACAATTATTTTCTTTTTCTTGATACATTTTACCTCCAAGTCATGGGCACGGCCATGGGGACCAGATTTGCGCCGAGTTATGCCAACCTTTATATGGGGCAGGTCGACAACCACCACATTTGGGGTGGCGGACTCAGCGATCGTCTGGTCTTCTATGGCCATTACATAGACAACCTATTTATAATTTGGGATGGGGATCTATCGTCTGCCACTGATTTTGTTAATTGTCTCAACACTAACATTTGTAATTTAGTTTTTTCACATACTTTTTACTTTTCTCGAATTAATTTTTTGGATGTGACCCTAGAAATAATCAATAACCAGATTCAAACATGTAATTACATTAAAGAGGTGGGTAGCAAAACCTATCTGCACTGCAAAAGCGCGCATTGTGTGTCCTGGAAATCTAATATACCTAAAGGCCAATTGATGCGGTTAAAGAGGAATTGTTCCACAGCAGATATGTTTAATAATCAGGCAGGTAGTACGTTTTCCGCATTTGAAACGTGTGTGGTATGGAAGGTAGATAGTAACTAGGCCGACAGTGTCTAGGTCGACCACTATTGGTCAACAGGGATGCTGGTCGACAGGTCAAAAGGTCGACATGAGTTTGTTATGTTGTTTTGTGTAGTTTTCTTTGTAGAGTGACCGGGAACCCCAATTAGTGCACCGTGTCACTTCGCTCGCCATGCTTCAGGCAGATTACCGTTCCCAATTGTAGTCCACGTGGATTGTTAAGTATGAAAAGGTTCAAAAAAAGAAAAAAATCGTGAAAAAATCATGTCGACCTTTTGACGTAGAACATGTCGACCTAGAGACCCTGTCGACCTAGTTACTGTCGACCAATAGTGGTGGACCTAGATAGTGTCGACCTAGTTACTGTCGACATTAGAGACCGGATCCCATTTGAAACTATAGGCTATCCAAAACATTTATTGAAGACTGCACTTGAACAAGTTACAACTATGGAGAGGGCCCAAATGCTAAAACCGAAAATCAAGATCGTTGATGATCTTGACACAAAAGAATTTGCATTTATATCTAAATTTAATAATTGTTCAAATGAAATAAAACAAATCGTTAGAAATAACTATAATAGTTTGAAATTTGACCTGGTCCTCGAAGATTTAATCCCGTCAAACCCAAATTTCATCTTCAGGAAAAATAGGTCCCTAAAGACCATACTTGCTCCTAGTTTTGTTAAACCAATTAAGGAATCAGAGAATAAAATATTAAATACATGGTGGCAGAATAAACAACTGCGCTTTTTTAAATGTGGGAAAAGTCTCTGTACCACATGTCAACATGTTATCAATAAGACATTAAATTTACTTCAATCCATTTCAGAGAAAGAATACAAAATGTCATCCTTCATTAATTGTGACACCAGTTGGGTGGTCTATCTTTTGATTTGTGGGTGTAACCTAAAATATATAGGAAGAACCCTCAGATCGTTGAAAACACGCCTCATGGAGCACCGGAGAAATATTTTTTAAAAAGTGCAAAACCACAGGATACCTAAACATTTCTCTGTGTACCATGAAGGTGGCCCGAGATCTCTGAAATAGATTGGCTTAGAGCATATTCCATTAATGAATCGTGGTGGAGACCGCTTTAATAGACTGTGTAGGCAAGAGATTTTTTGGACGCTTCGATTGAATATACTTCGCCCCCAGGGTCTTAATGAAGCACTGGAACTTAAGGGGGGTACTGACGGGAGAGATGTGTGCTGAGCGATCTTAACACAGACCGCTCAGCACACATCTCTCCCCCCGCTCAGCACAGCGCGATGTGCTGAGCGAGGGGGGGGGGGGGGCAACGACGGGGGGCCGCTCACTTCACACAGCGCTGTACCGGCGATAGCGATGCGCGGGGCTGCACAACGCTATCGCAGGGGGGCATATACGCGGCAGAAACGTGCTTAAAATCTAAGCAATCTAGTCAGATTGCTTAGATTTTAAACACGGATCTCTCCGTGTGTACCCCCCTTTAATTCAGTTTTATAGGTTTTTTCCATTTCACATATTAGCTCATAGAATTCCTATGTAGCTATTGGGTTCTGTGATCGTGTGATGGAAAACCCCTATAGCTGTTAATATTTGTTTGTCTGTGATTTGTAATACAAACACCTGGATGTGTTCCCTTTCCTTTCTTTCTATTCATATTGAATCAGAATTTTTTTATTGTGATAGTTATATGTGTGTATATATATATATATATATATATATATATACACACACAC
Organism: Pseudophryne corroboree; assembly: GCF_028390025.1. Taxonomy (NCBI): domain Eukaryota; kingdom Metazoa; phylum Chordata; class Amphibia; order Anura; family Myobatrachidae; genus Pseudophryne; species Pseudophryne corroboree. The sequence goes on from NC_086450.1 coordinate 392,819,411, forward strand.
ACACATATACACACACAAGTAGGAGGTGAACAGTGTTTATACACACTTATTATTTTTCACCTATTATCTATATAGTCAAATAATATAAACATGATTATGGGAAGAAATTAGTAAACATTGATTATATCAATACAAATGCCCTTTAAAATCTACAATAACTACATAAAATATTTGTTGTTTAAATATAATCAATAGGTATATATTATTAAAGCCGGGCAATAGGGTTATTCATATTTTTTAAGATAAGGGCAAAATTGCCAACACTTGTTATCTATTTGGGTGTTTAGCGGTATTTCCGCGCTATGCCAACAACTTCCTTTATTAGCTGCCTTTAAAGAGTTGGGTGAGACCCAGTCACGTGACCGGTGATGCGCCCGGCTCCGATCACGTCACAAACTTTGTTGGTTGGTTGGAGTCTGAACATGTGACTGGTCATGTGACCGATCGCGATCACATGACCGCCTTGTTTACTACACTATTGAGCACAGTATAATTCTATAGGCTGACGGGCGGTCATGGGTTCAGTAGTATGTCACATGGAAGTAAGCACCATGTGACGAAATGGACCAATTGAATGAGTTATTTTCTTGTGTTTACTAATGCGGCGAAACTCTGATCATGTGACCGCGATCGTTTATGAATTAAGCTAAAAATAAACCTTTCTGTGACAATATCCAACCAGTTTTCAATGATTTTAATAATAGGATTTGAATTACCTGCCGGAAAATCCTTTTCTCGTAGTCCGTAGGGAATGCTGGGGTCCATATTAGTACCATGGGGTATAGACGGGTCCACCAGGAGCCATTGGCACTTTAAGAGTTTAAGAGTATGGGCTGGCTCCTCCCTCTATGCCCCTCCTACCAGACTCAGTCTAGAAACGGTGCCCGAGGAGACGACATACTTCAGAGAAGGAATTACACAGATAGTGGCGAGATTCATACCAGCTCACACAAACATGCGAATCTGGCCAACATGCCGGAACAACTCAGCAACAGCTGAAACATAAATAACGCAGAACTTACCTAGGAACCAGGTAACACTGAACCATAAACCCAAGGCAGGAAAACGAAGCGCTGGGCGGGCGCCCAGCATCCTCTACGGACTACGAGAAAAGGATTTACCGGCAGGTAATTAAAATCCTATTTTATCTTACGTCCTAGAGGATGCTGGGGTCCATATTAGTACCACGGGGATGTACCAAAGCTCCCAGTACGGGAGGGAGAGCGCGGAGGCTCCTGCAATACTGCCTGACCAAACTTGAGGTCATCAGAGGCCAGAGTATCGAACTTGTAAAACTTGGTAAACGTGTTCGAACCAGACCAAGTAGCGGCTCGGCACAGCTGTAAGGCCGAGACACCCCGGGCAGCCGCCCAGGAAGAACCCACTTTACGAGTAGAGTGGGCCTTAACCGATTTCGGACACGGCAATCCTGCCGTAGAATACGCATGCTGGATAGTGAACCTGATCCAGCGCGAAATCGACTGCTGAAAAGCAGGACACCCAATTTTTTGGGGATTGTAGAGGACAAATAGAGAGTCAGATTTCCTATGACGAGCAGTCCTCTTCACATAGATCTTCAAAGCCCGCACAACATCCAAGGCCTTTGAAGCAATTGAGGAGTCGATACAACCTTAGGCAGGAACTGTGGACGAGTCCTAAGTTCCGCCCTGTCTTCATGGAAGATCAGATAAGGACTTTTGTAAGATAAAGCCCCCAATTCCGACACGCGTCGAGCAGAAGCCAAGGCCAACAAAGTGACCGCCTTCCACGTGAGAAACTTGATGTCAGCCTCCAGTAGAGGCTCAAACCATGCTGATTGTAGAAACTGCAACACCATATCTAGATCCCAGGGTGCCGTGGGCGCCACAAAGGGAGGCTGGATGTGCATAACCCCTTTCAAAAAGGTCTAAACCTCATGGAGGACAGCCAATTGTTTTTGAAAGAAGATGGACAAAGCAGAGATTTGGACCTTGATGGATCCCAATCTCAGACCCATATCCACACCTGCCTGCAGGAAAAGGAGAAAACGTCCAAATTGAAACTCCACCGCAGGAAACTTCCTGGCTTCACACCAAGAAACATATTTCTTCCAAAAACGGTGGTAATGTTTAGACGTCACCCCCTTCCTAGCCTGAATCAGGGTAGGAATGACCTCACTTGGAATTCCTTTCCGAGCTAAGATCTGGCGTTCAACCGCCATGCCATCAAACGTAGCCGTGGTAAGTCTTGATAGGCGAATGGCCCTTGCAGCAGCAGATCCTCCCGAAGAGGTAAGGGCCTTGGATCTTCCACCAGAAGATCCAGTAGATCCGCATACCAAGCAATGAGGATTGCCAGAACCTTTGTTCTTCTTACCAGCTGAAGGACCTTTGGAATCAGAGGAAGTGGAGGGAACACATACACTGACGGGAACACCCACGGTGTTACCAGTGTGTCCACCGCCACTGCCTGCGGGTCCCTCGACCTCGAACAGTACCTCCCAAGCTTCTTGTTGAGGCGGGAGGCCATCATGTCTATGTGAGGAAACCCCCACCAACCGGTTACCTCCTCGAACACCTCCGGATGGAGGCCCCACTCCCCTGGATGGAGATCGTGTCTGCTGAGGAAGTCTGCTTCCCAGTTGTCTACTCCCGGAATGAAGATTGCAGACATCGCTACAGCGTGCTTTTCTGCCCAGAGGAGGATTCTTGACACCTCTGACATGGCAGCCCTGCTCTTCGTTCCGCCTTGTCGGTTTATGTAGGCCACTGTGGTCACGTTGTCCGACTACACCTGAACAGCCCGATCCTGTAGAAGGTGTGCTGCTTGCAGAAGGGCGTTGTACACGACCCTTAGCTCCAGGATGTTTGTTGGGAGAAGAGATTCTTGATTCGACCACGTTCCTTGGAAAGTTTCCCCTAGAGCGACTGCTCCCCAACCTCTTAAACTTGCATCCGTGGTTAAAAGGATCCAGTCCTGAATACCGAACCTTCGGCATTCCAGAAGCTGAGGAAGTTGCAGCCACCAGAGGAGTGAAATCCTGGCTTTCGGAGACAGGCGTATCCTCTTGTGCATGTGTAGGTGAGAGCCCGACCACTGGTCCAATAGGTCCAGCTGAAAAGGACGAGCATGAAACCTGCCGTACTGCAGAGCATCGTAGGCGGTAACCATCTTCACAAAAGGTGTATGTATTGATGAACCGATACCTGGGTAGGCCTTAGGACATCCCGGACCATTGCTTGAATCACCAACGCTTTCTCCACTGGGAGAAACACCCTCTGCACTTCCGTGTCGAGGATCATTCCCAGGAAAGACAGCCGCCTTGTCGGTTCCAGATGAGACGTTGGAAGGTTCAGGATCCAACCGTGCCTCCTGAGCAGTTGTGTCGTGAGCGTGATCGACCGCAACAACCTCTCCCTGGACGACGCCTTGATCAGGAGATAATCCAGATATGGAATTATGTTCACAACCTGTTTGCGGAGGAGAACCATCATCTCCGCCATCACCTTGGTGAAGAACCTCGGTGCTGTGGAGAGGCCAAACGGCAGCGCCTGGAACTGATAGTGATCGTCCATCAAAGCAAACCGGAGATATGCTTGATGCGGCGCCCAAATGGGAATGTGGAGGTAAGCATCCTTGATGTCCAGAGACACCAGGAACTCCCCCTCCGTCAGTCCTGAGATGACAGCTCTCAGAGATTCCATCTTCAATTTGAACTCCCTGAGATAAGGGTTCAGAGACTTTAAGTTTAGAATAGGCCGTACCGAACCATTCGGTTTTGGTACCACAAAAAGGTTCGAATAATAACCCTTGTTCCACTGCTGAAGTGGGACCGGAACAATGACCTCTGACACCACCAATTTTCTGATGGTCTCCAGAAGAATTGTCCTGTCCGCCAGCAGGGCTGGCAAGCCTGACTTGAAGAAGCGGTGAGGCGGGGGATCTTGAAACTCCAGTCTGTACCCTCTGGACACTACATCCAGTACCCAGGGGTCCAGACCCGATGACACCCAGACGTGGCTGAACTACCGGAGTCTCGCCCCCACCTGACCTTCCTCCAGGCCGAGCTGTCCACCGTCATGCGGAGGACTTAGGGGTATCAGAAGCGGGCTTTTGGGTCTGGGAACCTGCGGGAGCAGGTTTCTTTCCTTTGGCACGACCACCTCTGAAGAAGGTGTTCGAAGGCTTATTTTTTTCTAGGCCTTGCGGGCCGAAAGGACTGTGACGTGGTAGAGGAATAAGGCTTCTTCGTAGCCTGTGCCGCTGAAGGGAGAAAAGGAGACTTACCCGCGGTAGCCATGGCAATCCACGCATCCAGCGCCTCCCCAAAGAGAGCCTGACCTTTGTATGGCAGGCCCTCCACACACTTCCTGGATTCCGTGTCCACAGACCAGTTGCACAGCCAGAGACCTCTGCGAGCCGAGACGGATATGGAGGAGATCCCCACAGCCATGGAACCCAGGTCCTTCATGGAGTCCACCTGAATATTACGTAAAAATAAATCAACGTCACCTTTGTCCAGCGTCAATAGCTTTAGCAATCCAAGCACAGGCTATAGTAGGCCGCAATATAGCCCCTGAAGCCGTGTAAATGGATTTCAGTGTAGCATCCACCTTGCGATCTGCCGGGTTCTTTAACGCGGTAGATCCCGGGATCGGTAATACCACCTGCTTGGACAGCCTGGAGACAGAGGCGTCGACTATCGGCGGGGACTCCCATCTCTTCCTATCTTCCTCAGGGAAGGGAAAAGCCACCAAGACCCTCTTGGGAATCTGGAATTTATTTTCCGGAGTTTCCCATGCCTTTTCAAAGATAGCATTAAATTCTTTGGATGCCGGGAAGGTGAGGGGGGCTTCTTATGATCTGTAAAGAAAACCTCCTCCACCTGTTCCGGAGCTGTGTCTGAAATGTGTAAAACATCCCTAACAGCCTCGATCATCAACTGCACCCCCTTGGCAAGTGATGCCGTCCCCCTCAACACATCCCCGTCACCGTCTCCAGCATCAGAGACGGTGTCCGTGTCATCCTGCATAATTGCAAGTGCACGTTTTTGAGAATGTACTGCAGGGGACCCCGAGGAGGCAGTATCCGACCATACCACCATAGAGGACTGGAGGACCTGAGTGGCATGCTCAGTCCTAGCAACTCTATCAGAAATCTGAGAAATAGTCCCCTTCAGAGAGACTAACCATTCTGGCTCTCTAGCTGGGATCTGCGCTAAAACAGTGCAATCCTGATTACATGGAATGGAGTCTTCCTGGGAATATAAATCCTCTGCAGCATATGAAACAGTGTCCCTAGACATGTTGTCACACACACTCAAACACCCCACAAACACACAGGGTATTATGTAGACAGAGTTCCCCCCCAAGAATGGCAGAGAGACACAGAGATTGGAGCCAACCCACACACAGCGCTACCAAAGGTATAGGGAGTCCCCAACCAGCGCTGACTGTGTTCCTTAATAGGTGACACAGCCTAAATACAGCCTCCCCTCCCTTCTACAACCCCCTGGTACCGTACAGATAGCTGGAGATTGCTCTGGAGGGACCTGGATCCACTTGGTAGTGAGAGCAGGCAGGAAAAATGGCGCTGAACGCTGCTGGGTCCGCTCTGAGGAGAAGTTCCGCCCCCTCAATGGCGCTGTCTTCCCGCTCACTGAAAGATTATACTGGCCGAAGGAGTTGTGCTGGCCTGGATCCGCAGACCCCGACAGACTTGCAGTGGACAGTGTAGGGTCAGGCGCTGGCTCAGGGCGCCCCTCCCAGCGCCGCACCGCAGTATCGCTGAGCCATCCAGGTGCACGGTTAAGACCGCGCTCCTTACCCTCTGGCCGCCTTCTTCACACTGTCCCCTCACTTGCAAGGGGGGACAGTGATTCACTCCCCACATCTTCAGCTCCCTGAGGGGGTGGCGGCCGGCTGCCGGGGCGAGCGTTCCTCTGCGGCGGGGCGCGATCAGACCTCTCAGAAGCTTAACGTCCAGTCAGCGGGAGCAGTGGCTCAAAACCCCGCAGGGCGGACACTGCTCCGACCCCTCAGTCCCTCGCTGCAGGGAGGCTGTCACCAGCAGCCTCCCTGTAAAATAAAAAACTGAAAACAAAAAAACAAAAAAACTTTTTCCTAAGAGAACTCTGTAGAGCTCCCCTAGCTGTGACTGGCTCCTCCGGGCACATTTTCTAAACTGAGTCTGGTAGGAGGGGCATAGAGGGAGGAGCCAGCCCACACTCTTAAACTCTTAAAGTGCCAATGGCTCCTGGTGGACCCGTCTATACCCCATGGTACTAATATGGACCCTAGCATCCTCTAGGACGTAAGAGAAATACACTTTGCCTCCTCTTTGTTTCTAATCCAATGTAGTAATAAAAGTATCTTTTATTAAGTTGACTGTTCTAGTAGCAGATAACCACTAGGATTTGGACATGGCTATTCATATATATATAAAGGGGCTCACGGCAGTTAATGTCCACCTTTGACAAAGCTGCATGGAGCAGCGAAACGCGTCAGGACAAACTGCATACGCTGTACCACCAAAAGACCAGTGTGCCCTATGTTCCATCTGGTAGAAGTGTTGTGAATCACGTTGGACAATCAACATCTGGCAATCCTACAAACTACATTAAGCCGAAATTTGGACCTAGGATACTGCTACTATTGCATGGAGTCCTGCTGCTAATAAGGAACCATCGCTACGGAATTCAATTTTTGGAACACAAAGCCGGTAATTTACTAAAAACTGGATGCCTACATATCCACCTGCCTATTATTATGAACTGTTCACTATATTAAAGGGGCACGGTCATACAATTTACAGCTGACATTACTTTAACTTTTTATATATCCCCAAGCTTGCTGCTATTTTTTTTTATATAACTGTAATAATTGTTTTACAACTTACAATATATCAAATTGTGTCTTAACTGTGTAAATTACTAGCGCTGTTTACTTTCCTATATGTATTACAATGACAAAGTGATACCGGAGACGTCTTCATATATATTTGTGAATATTAATAATGTTTCTCTGTCATCCATCTGGGGGACGCTGCGCCGTTACTTGTGGGTTAGAGATGTGTGGTAGTGGAGTTTGGTACAGAACCTATCAAACAAACTGCCTCCTCCCCCCTCTAACCCCTCCCATCTCCTTCCTGCCCAGCCATCAACTCAGTTTTAGTTTGTGCCTGTGGAGTACAGACACAGTTTTTCTTTCTCCTTAGATTTAGTGAATTAGGCAAGATGGTGTCATCCTTTGAGGCAGTCCCTTACGCCAGATTTCATGCCTGTCCTCTTCAGGCTCAGATTCTCAGCTGTTGGACTCGGATGGAACCACGTCTCGAATTGCAGTTGATCCGCTTGTCGGTAAAGACTCGTCAGTCACTTCACTGGTGGCTTCACAGCCACAATTTGACAAAAGGAGCACCGTTCACGATTTGGTCTTGGATGCTGGTCACCACGGACCCAAGCCTCAGCGGTTGGGGAGTGGTGTTTCAGACTCATCACTTCCAAGGGCGCTGGAACAGTCAGGAGTCGAAATTACAGATCAACATTCTGGAGTTGAGGGCAACCCGGTATGCACTCCTTCAGATTCAAACCATGGTACAGGGTCATCCAGTCCGTGTTCAGTCCGACAATGCCACAGCAGTGGCTTATATAAACAAACAGGGAGGAACTCGAAGCTGGTCCGCCATGAGAGAAGTCGCTCAGATTCTCACGTGTGCGGAACGTTGGGTTCCGGTAATATCCGCAATTCACATTCCAGGAGTCGAGAACTGGGAGGCGGACTTTTTGAGCCGTCACACGATTCATCCGGGAGAATGGGAACTTCACCAGGAAGTGTTTCTATCTCTAGTGACCCGCTGGGGAATGCCCGACGTAGACCTAATGGCGTCTCGTCTCAACAAGAAGCTTCCTCACTATGGCTCGCGGACTCAGGATCCTCAAGCATTTCTAATCGATGCCCTGACAGCCCCGTGGCAGTTTCAACTGGGATACGTGTTTCCGCCAATCCCACTGATTCCACGTCTACTTCAACGCATTCGGCGAGAAGGTCTCACAATCATTCAGATTGGCCACGCCGACAGTGGTACACTCTTCTGCGCGACATGGTCGTCGGGGAACCCTTTCGTCTCCCCCTGCGACCAGATCTTCTTCTTCAAAGACCTTGTCGCCACCCAGATTTAAATTGGCTGGCTTTGACGGCTTGGTTCTTGAATCCAACATTTTAAGAGCAAAAGGTTTTTCTCATTCTGTTGTACAGATGATGATTCAGGCTAGGAAACCGGTGACTTCTGGCATTTACCATAGGGTATGGCGTATTTACATCGCTTGGTGCGAAAAGCGGGGCTTGACTCCGCATTTGTTTAAACTTCCTCGTTTGCTATCTTTCCTTCAGGAGGGTCTCAATAAGGGTCTGAGACTTTCTTCACTAAAGGGTCAGGTTTCGGCCTTGTCGGTTCTTTTTCAAAAGAAACTAGCAATCATTCCAGAGGTTCAGACATTCTTTCAGGGAGTACTTCGGATTCAACCACCTTTTATTCCTCCGGTTCCTCCCAGGGATTTAAACTTAGTCCTTACGGCCCTTCAAAACCCTCCGTTTGAATCTGTTGAACTACGTTATCTAACACTAAAAGTTGTTTTTCTTTTGGCTATTGCCTCAGCTATACGGGTGTCTGAGTTGGCGGCTCTTTCTTGCAGGCCACCATTGTTAGTTTTTCATGATAACCGGGTGGTTCTGAGGACTTAACCTTCTTTCCTTCCGAAAGTTGTTTCGGCCTTCCATTTAAATCAGGACATTGTCCTTCTAGCATTTGCTCCGTCTTCTGCTTCCGGGAAAAACTCCCATTTGGCTCTCTTGGATGTTGTCAGGGCCTTACTTATTTATTTACTTACTTATTTGTCTCGCACGGAATCTTTCCGTCATACGGATACCTTGCTGGTATTGATTGATGCTCCCAAACGAGGTTGGTCGGCGTCCAAGAACACCGTGGCCCGTTGGCTAACTTCGGCCATCAGCCAGGCATACGTGTCTTCAAATGTCTCAGTCCCTGACTCAATTAGAGCTCATTCGACTAGAGCTGTTGGAGCCTTTTGGGCTGTTCGCGTGGTGCATCTATTGAGCAGCTGTGCAGGGCGGCGACCTGGTCGTCAGTCCATACTTTCACAAAGTTTTACCGTTTTCATACTTTTGGTTTAGAGACTGCCTCTGTTGGGCGTCACATTTTACAGACGGCTATGCCGTCTACGTCTTCCTCCTCTCATTAGCTTGCTTTGGGAAATCCCACAAGTAACGGCACAGCGTCCCCCAGATGGATGACAGAGAAATAGGAATTTTTGTTTACTTACCGGAAAATCTCTTTCTCCGAGTCCATCTGGGGGACGCTGCGATCCCTCCCATAGGTTTGTCTGGTTTATTTGGTTATTTTTTCTGGTCTATCTCCTTTGGCTTGGCTAAACGTTAACTGAGTTGATGGCTGGGCAGGAAGGAGATGGGAGGGGTTAGAGGGGGGAGGAGGCAGTTTGTTTGATAGGTTCTGTGCCAAACTCCACTACCACACATCTCTAACCCACAAGTAACGGCGCAGCGTCCCCCAGATGGACTCAGAAAAAGAGATTTTACGGTAAGTAAACAAAAATCCCTATTTTTTTTATAAATCGCTGTTTGCATTTTAGGCTTACAGGCTTATTAAGAGAGTCAAAGTACATTTACTTAATAAAATGGCAACACAAACACCGTAATATACAGGACCAGCAGTAATAAGCAGTTACTAGTGATTATAACAAACTACAATAAAGTTTATTTCTGAAAACACCAATAATGACTGTTTCTGTAGCTGTATTGAGCTGTACCCAATGGTTGGTTGACCATCAGCAGAAAATGTCAGATACTCTAAAAACAAAAACACCCACGAAATATATATGCACAGAATATTAATGAAGATATTTAAGCTATTGGAGACATGAGGTCAGTAAGCCAGCTGAAGGACATGGAAACTCTCTAAGCCTAATATTACAATCCAGTCATTTAACCGGATAACCAAATAGATGGATCAGTGAGCAATTAATCAAGACAAATAAAAGGATAATTACATAAATCCCATTGATCAGGTGCCTGGCAATAGCAATGTGCATCTGTTCGCTATAGACTTCTGTGTCAGCCAATAGCCTTATGCATGTGAGGCAGTACAGATGGTGTATGGGTTGTCATGGGTTCGATTCCCACTATGACCATATTTGTGTGGAGTTTGTATAATCTCACCGTGCTTGCGTGGGTTTCCACCGGGTACTCTGGTTTCCTCCCACAATCTAAAAATATACTGGTAGATTAGGTGGCTCCCAACAAAATCAACCATAGCATGAATTTGTCTGCATGTACATGTTGTACAGAATATAGGGCCCAATTAAGCATGGGTTGTAGTTGTGTGAAAAAGCGCACAACTACTACCCCTTACTCTAACATGTGGGTGACGCCCAGCACAGGGCAAGTCCGCCCCGCATGCCGCGTCTTGCCCCCCCCCCCCCCCCCCCCCGCTAATATGCAAGCACATTGATGTACAGCGACGCATTCGCATGATTAGGGTTGCCCGCTGTCTACGCACCCTAACTGCAAAGGCAGTCGGACAGCATCCTTCTTTTGGGTCGAATCGGCTGCGTGTGATGTCACGCAGCCACCACGGTCCGCCCCTCAAACGATCCAGACACGCCCCCCAAATGGTGCATCTACGCCCTATTACTGCCCCCTCCCCCCCACTGGCTCTTAAACTGCGATCGCGTGCATGTAAGACCTCGCACATGCGCAGAAGTGCGGAAATCAGCAACAGCGATTTCTGCACTTCTGCTGAGCTAGCCCCATAGACTGTAAGCCCCACTATGTCAGGGACTGATGTGAATGGCTAAAATATTCTCTGTAAAGCGCTGCTGAATATGTGTGCGCTATATAACTAACTGGTTATACATAAGTAATGTGGCAACGGTCCAGCTAGTTTGGCAATTTAGTACGTTGAAATCTAAGAGGTGACGTATGTTTAGTTCCATATGTGCAGCATATTATTCTGGTTACCTGGTCACGGCAAGAAGCAGTCCCTCCAGATGAGGTGCAGCATGAATAGGTTTCTGGTCCAGGAGAGACACGATCAGCTCTGCTGTCCGGGGCCAGAGAATCTCAGCCAGTGAATCGGTGCAGTCTCTGAAGATGGCGGTCAGAGATCTCAGGGACTGGTTGACCAACTGGGAATTACCGGAGGTGAGTAGCTTCTCTAAACGCCTGAAGATTGTTTGTGCCATATCAGGTAAATTGGATACACTGCCGCCATCTAGGTGTCCCTCCAGCTTCACACACGTGATGAAAACGTGAGCTACCAGGTCATTGGCTGCATGTGCCACAAACAGGCTGGAATCCATCAATAGATCCAACATCAGCTCTAATACTCCTGGTGGGAGGCAACATAGACAGTGTGACATCAAACACCATTGTTATCGAGACTAAATCCAATTCTAGCGTCCCTATGACTCTCTTTATGAATGTTGGTCACTTTCACCCATCAAAAATACAGTCACACGATGTAGCAAGTAAAGCACCACTTTGGGGAATGTAACATCAATGTAAACACAGCACACAAGCAGCAAGACAGCATGGGAGGAACTCACCACTGGGTGTCAGTATGGCGCCAGAGCAAGCCCATCTTGACTGGAAGGTAATGGCTGCCGAAATAATTGGGCAGCCTACTTCTGACAAAAGCCCACCATGGAGGATAGCCAGATATTCTCTCCTCATCAGGTCTGGGACAGACAGGCAGACATACAAACTCTGTCTACAATAAACATAGTAACATTGTATCTGAGGTTGAAAAAAGACCATTGTCCATCGAGTTCAACCTATTTGTGGTCTCCTATGCATGATGATTTGACTAAAATTTCTGACTGATGGTGCTGTCAGCCGTTGCATTTTATCCCTATTTATAGTAACTATAATGCATGACTATGCACCATACCCCTGGATATCCTTATCCATTAGGAATTTATCTAACCCATTCTTAAAGGTGTTGACAGATTCCGCCATTACAACTCCCTCGGGCAGGGAATTCCAAACACGTATTGTCCTTACCGTGAAAAAGCCTTTACGCCGTATTGTGCGGAATCTCCTCTCCTCTAACCTGAGCGAGTGTCCACGAGTCCTCTGTGTTGATCTAACCAAAAACAGGTCCCGCGCAAGCTCTGTGTATTGTCCCCTTATATATTTGTAGATGTATATCATATCCCCTCTTAGTCTCCGCTTTTCCAATGTAAACATGCCTAGTCTTTCAAGCCTTTCCTTGTATTCCATCGTCTCCATGCCCTTAATTAGTTTGGTCGCCCTCCTCTGTACCTTTTCAAGCTCCAGGATATCCTTTTTGTAGTACGGTGCCCAGAATTGTACACAGTATTCAAGGTGTGGCCTCACTAGTGATTTATATAACGGGAGTATATGTAGGCTCAAAGTTTGTTTAGGGTCCTTACTGTCCCTCATGCGGCACCCCGAGCTGAGGTCAATATAACCAGCAGAGAAGCATGGTGCACAGGGATAGCCAAACACTCCATTGACCATGTAATCCCCTTCTGGGAGCCACGAGAGACATGGGGACAGGTGCGGCAGATAGTGCACTGAAAAACAATTCTAACTGTCCCCGTCCCGCTCTGTTCACATAGAGAACCCACTCCATGAGGCACAGTTAGGGAGGCCAATCCCGGGCTGTTTTTTCAATGCCGGGATTCGGGATTGAAAAACGGTCAATCCCGGGATCCCAGTAGGGACCAGTGAAAGATGTAGGGAGCAGCGCTGGAGGGAGGGTGTAGATAGCGGTGCGGGAGGTAGGGAGGGGGTAGGCATAGGTGTGCGCAGACACTGACAGGCGGGTGCCGCTCTGGACTCCCCCTCCCCCCTCCACAGCACGGCATTATAGTGTTCTGTCACCTCCCCTGTCCTGGATATAGACTGCTCACCTGGGCGGCCCAGGTATGCAGTCTATGTCCAGGACAGGGGAGGTGAGAGAACACTATAATGCCGTGCCGTGGAGGGGAGGGGGGGGGGGGAGTCCGGAGCGGCACCCGCCTGTTAGTGTCTGCGCACACCTATGGGGGTAGGTAGCGGTGCGGGAGGGTGGGTGTAGGTAGTGGTGCAGGAGGGTTGGTAGCGGCGCGGGAGGGTGTAAGTAATAGCACTTACTATTAGGCGGGCGGCCGCGGCCATGGACACACTAAACGCGGCGGCATTTCAAATGAAGCGCCGGCCGCCAGCCAACCAGAGCTGGCGGACCGGCAGCCAATCAGGGAAGCTGCAGCAGCAGTCACTCCTGATTGACTGCCGCTGCTGCGGCAGCTTCCCTGATTGGCTGCCAGTCCGCCAGCTCTGATTGGCTGGCGGCCGGCGCTTCACTTGAATTGCCGCTGCGTTCAGCATGTCCATGGCTGCAGCGGCCGCCTGATAGTAAGTGTTATTACTTACACCCACCCACCCTCCCGCGCCGCTTCCAACCCTCCCGCACATGCGCACTGTAATCCCTTGAATCCCGGGATTGGAGGCTCCAATCCCGGGATTCAAATCCCGGCATTTTTGGGCCCAAATCCCGGGATCCCGCCGATCCCGATCCCGGGATTGGCCTCCCTAGGAACAGTGTTACACCTGAAGAGAAAGGGATAGGTAGTGGGGAGGAGGCAATGCACACACAAATTTAGTTTGATTGATGTTCTTATTCCTCCAACAGCAGAACCATCTACACCCCAGGGTTACCAGAGTTCTCCAGAGCGGATGAAAGATAAAAGCAAAAAGCTTATATAACATAAAATCCAGCTGCTGAGACGCAAGCCTTGTCAGTGAGTCTATTCCCACATCATGTAACTGCTCATCTATATACACTGCTCAAAAAAATAAAGGGAACACTAAAATAACACATCCTCGATCTGAATTAATGAAATATTCTTATTAAATACTTTGTTCTTTACATAGTTGAATGTGCTGACAACAAAATCACACAAAAATTATCAATGGAAATCAAATTTATTAACCCATGGAGGTCTGGATTTGCAGTCACCCTCAAAATTAAAGTGGAAAATCACACTACATGCTGATCCAACTTTGATGTAATGTCCTTAAAACAATTCAAAATGAGGCTCAGTAGTGTGTGTGTGGCCTCCACGTGCCTGTATGACCTCCCTACAACCCACACAAGTGGCTTAGGTAGTGCAGCTCATCCAGGATGGCACATCAATGCAAGCTGTGGCAAGAAGGTTTGCTGTGTCTGTCAGCGTAGTGTACAGAGCATGGAGGTGCTACCAGGAGACAGACCAGTACATCAGGAGACGTGGAGGAGGCCGTAGGAGGGCAACAACCCAGCAGCAGGACCGCTACCTCCGCCTTTGTGCAAGGAAGAACAGGAGGAGCACTGCCAGAGCCCTGCAAAATGACCTCCAGCAAGCCACAAATGTGCACGTGTCTACTCATGTGCTCGCCAGAGGTAGCCTGACTGCCATTAGGTACCGAGATGAGATCCTCAGACCCCTTGTGAGACCATATGCTGGTGCGGTTGGCCCTGGGTTCCTCCTAATGCAAGACAATGCTAGACCTCATGTGGCTGGAGTGTGTCAGCAGTTTCTGCAAGACAAAGGCATTGATGCTATGGACTGGCCCGCCCGTTCCCCAGACCTGAATCCAATTGAGCACATCTGGGACATCATGTCTCGCTCCATCCACCAACGCTACGTTGCACCACAGACTGTCCAGGAGTTGGCGGATGCTTTAGTCCAGGTCTGGGAGGAGATCCCTCAGGAGACCATCCGCCACCTCATCAGGAGCATGCCCAGGCATTGTAGGGAGGTCATTCAGGCACGTGGAGGCCACACACACTACTGAGCCTCATTTTGACTTGTTTTAAGGACATTACATCAAAGTTGGATCAGCCTGTAGTGTGTTTTTCCACTTTAATTTTAAAGGTGACTCCAAATCCAGACCTCCATGGGTTAATAAATTTGATTTCCATTGATAATTGTTGTGTGATTTTGTTGTCAGCACATTCAACTATGTAAAGAACAAAGTATTTAATAAGAATATTTCATTCATTAAGATCTAGGATGTATTATTTTAGTGTTCCCTTTATTTTTTTGAGCAGTGTATATATATATATATATATATATAAATATCGTGATGGTGTCCGGCACTCAAGGCAATAGAGTGATAAACGTGCTGCGGTGCCCTCCGTGAGGGAATGGTGTCCCACTGAATACTTCCAAGGGTAAAGCAGGCGGCACTCAGCAGTCTGAATTCCATATAAACTTTTATTCAACAACCGACATGTTTCGGAGTTTCCTCCGTCCTCAGGGCAGTACATGCTTTACCCTTGGATATATATATATATAATATCAGATAACACAGATGCACTCACCGGCTGTATGTAACAACTGTACCGCCTCCCGATGCTGTACCATACTGAGCAGGCCTTGTATCCAGGCTCTTCTAACTGAGGCATCCTTCCACGTAGAGTTAGTGTGACTATACTGCCCAAACATATCATGTACAATATTATCAGCCTGAAAAACACATCATTATGGAAAAACAGGTTTAGAAATACACCCAGCACAAGGGAGGTAAATACCAGGGGAGACTCAACGTAACAGTGCTGGGTGCAAGAGAGAACATTTCCTAGATGCCATCACCTAACTTCCCAGTATGACCCCGATATCTCCCTGCACAACATTTCCCATACTTCTGTTGTCTGAGTCACACAACGGGCGTATGTCGCATGCAACGCTGATAGCATACCATATACCGATGGTGAACAGAAGTCTAATGTGAGTATCGGCTCGTATCCACCGCCCCCTCCCAGCATCTGCTACATCATTACTTATTGGTACTTACATCTATCCCATAGCAGGCGTGAGAGATATCCACTTGGCATACACACTCTAAATACTGAACAACCCTGGCTACACGCCCACAAGACGGGTTCTCATTTACACATTTTATACAAGATGTATCAATAAATCAACAGTAGCTGTAGCGATACATCACATGTAAAATATTTCCCTTCAAAGTTAAAATATGCCCCCCTCACTGACAGGTGCAGGGAGCTATAGTGAACACTATGGGGGGAATCCAAATGTTTGAAAAGTCGGTTGGGTGTCTTGTTTTTTCCTATCCAATAGACAGGAAAAAACAGACACCCAACCCCCCTATAAATGCAGATGTCCAGTTGACACCCAATAATGCCCATTTCACAGACAGAGCAAAACGGGCAGGATGCGTACGACTCAGAATCGCCTGTGGACACACAAAGAGGAGCATGTTTACTGCACCGCATGCGCCGTCTGGTAGAGATCACTCTCGCATTGGGCCCTGCATGCGACTCAGAATCATTGTGCAGAACTACAGCATTAGTGATTTATACAACTCTGGCTCCCTAGTGTAAGTGCATGCCGCAGTCTGATAAGATGCACTGTAGCCAAAATTACAGCTGTGTAAACCAAGAAACTATAGCGGCTTTGGGCAATGTCCTATTGGTGTATATAGATAATAACTCAGGTTATCTTGGTAAAGTAACCAATATGCAAGCAGCCTCCAGAACTCCAGGTAAAACCTGTTTCTCCTCTGGGCTCCCCCCATAGTGGTAGAAATCATTCAATCAGCTGCCAACCATAAACTTACCTGTGTTATGAACATTTAATGCTCCGCTGTCTTAAATGTGGAGCAAACAAATGGAAACGTTTAAGAGCGAACATCTCCCATAATGCTAGGGTCCTTGGGAATGGTCAATTGTCCTATTAATGGGGGCCGGGGCTTCCATATCCTGGATGAGAGGGCAGGGGGAGTGTTTCGCCTGAACTTCTGCTTTCATTAAACTTAATATGTGGAGAATAAGGTTCTGTGGGGGAGATTTATCAAATCTTGGGGAGAGGTGAAGTCAAGAGAGATAAAGTACAAACCAATCAGCTCCTAGCTGTCATTTTTCTACAACATTCTGTAAAATGACAGGAGCGGATTGACTGGCAATTTATCTCTCTCCAAGATTTGATATATCTCCCCCTCTGTCTGGAACAAATCAAGTTTCACTGAACATTCTTAGATCCATAAAGTAACCTCAGCTAGAAGCTAACATGCAGATCTTCATTAGGGTTGTGTAAACATTTCTCTTACCAGCAGATATTTAAATCCTCCTTCCTGAGCCGCCAGCATCCCTACTAATCTCATGGAAAAGGCGAGGAGGCTTGGATCTGTCTCTCCCACTCTGAGCACCTGCTGAAGAAGTCCTGCCACACACTGATTCTCATCCAGCAACATCTCGGGAGGCACTAGAAGGAAGGAAATGAAAGAGCCCAGCATAACTATATTGCACCAATAATAGAAACATTTAGGCAGGTGTGGCCGGAGCTGCTATTACTGCTTACATAGAAGCAGCAGCGATTGCAGTAATATGGTAATGAGGCAGGGGGCGTCACACCTCCTGCTGCATTACTGGTCCGAGCTGCGTCCAACGATGCGGCATCCGATCACCTCTTACACCATCGGCCGGTTGCGTGACCTACGGGGTCGTGCAAGCCGTTCGCCACAGGAGCTACCAAGAGGCCAGGAAATATCAGTCCTCCGATAGAGACCCTGGCTTCTTCCCTCACCTGCAACACACCTCCATTTGGAGAAACGGAGGCCATCGCTTCCCCCTCCCTACCCCCAAACGGCATCAGACTGACAATCACTGACAGTCTGATGCTCATCAGCATCCATTGTCACAGGACCCACTTGCACATGCGCAGAACGGGTCCTGTACATGCGCAATGTACAGATAATTGGTACTTTGCGATGGATGTAGCAACTCCAATCTGAGTCGGATCTCTTTTACTTACTTTCTTATGTTAACGCAAGAATGCAGAAAATCCATTCGCCCGCATGTGGCTGCCCATTCTGCCCACTGTTTCTACAGCTGCCATCATTAGTACCAGAATTTGCACCCACTCCATTCTGGGTGCGAATGATCCAGCTGTAACCAGCATCCCATCTCTGTACGCATGGTACGATGATGCTTGGAATATCACACCACTCAGGAGAGATAATGGGCAAGGGTAGGGCAACTCGCTGAAGCTGTCAGGACTCGCAAGCAGGAATCATTAGTCAGTGATCCTGTACCCAATATGGCCGGATTAAGGGAGGGGCGACAGGGGCAGTCGTCCTGGGGACCCCACACAGGGTTGTGTCAAGCGGAGCAGTCTCCTGGCGGCAGTGGACGCCAAGGAGCTGCTCCATCTACAGTCAGTGTTGCGGGATAAGGAAGTAACATCCCGCGAGACAGCCGGACAGATCTGCTGCCCCTGGTCATGCTGCAGCTGCAACATACAGCAGGTAGTGTGTCTGCTGCTTGTATGTGTGTGTCTGCTGCAGTGTTGTGTGTGTTTATACTTCAGGTGTGGTTTTGCACTGCAGGGGGGTCACGGGGGGGGGGGGGGGGGGGGGTGCTCAGGGTGCGAGAGGGGGGGGCACAGGTGGTGCTTAGGTTTTGTCAACACATTTACAAATTCATTGCCCCTGGGCCCCCACCAACCTTAATCTGGCCCTGGTACCCAACATATAGGCAAGCAGACAAGGACAGAGTCTATGAAGGGGAGGAGACAAGGGATCAGAGCACTGACATGGAGTGCATTAGGGAAGGACGAGATTGAGGAGGACCCTGTCTGTAAGAGCTTACATACTAAGTGGAATACTAAGTGGAAGGGGTGGACTGGATATATGGTTGAGGGTTGAACATCTACCAAAAATACCCTCAGGCACGTACAACTGAAACAGCTTTGACAGACTCATATGCGTCTACTCTATGGGGGTCATTCAGACCCGATTGCTGCTGTGTGTTTTCGCTCAGCAGCGATCGGGTATAAACTGTGCATGCGTATGCACCGCATTGCGCAAGTGCGAGGTCCCCAAACAGCAACGGGGAGTGCAGGACAGCGACGGGATGGCCGAAGAAAGTGATCGCACCGGCGATCGCAAGAAGATTGACAGGAAGAGGCCAATGGAGGGTGTCAACTGACCGTTTCCTAGGCGTGTCCTGAGAAACACAGGCGTGTCCAGCCATTCGAAGGGAGGGTTCCTGACGTTAGCTCCGGGCCGGATCATTGCACTGGAAGAGTTAGTCCTGAGCTGTGCAGAGACTGCACATGAATTCGCACCCCTGCACAGCGATTACCCCCTCCCCCTGTAGGCGGTGATTACCTAGTCGCAGCAGTTCAAAAAAACGCCGGCTTGTGACCAGGTCTGAATTAGGCTCTATGTGTTTGTCTGTTCACAATTACATGGACACAATGATACTGTACACCGCCTCCATTGGGTCTGGGACTCCAGGTCGACAACAAAAAGGTCGACACACCTTAGGTCGACGCCAATTGGTCGACACACCTTAGGTCGACATGGACAAAAGGTCGACATGGACAAAAGGTCGACAGGAACAAGGTTGACATGAAAAAAGGTCGACGTGAGTTTTTTATGTTTTTTTGGTGTCGTTTTCTTCGTAGAGTGACCGGGAACCCCAATTAGTGCACCGCGTCCCCTCGCCATGCTTCGGGCATGGTGCCTTCGCTCCGCTCGGCACAGATTACCGTTCCAATCGTAGTCCACGTGGATCGTTAAGTATGAAAAGGTTCCAAAAAAGGAAAAAATTGTGAAAAACTCATGTTGACCTTTTGTCCATGTCGACCTAAGGTGTGTCGACCAATTGGTGTTGACCTAAGGTGTGTCGACCTTTTTGTTGTCGACCTGGAGTCCGGATACCGCCTCCATTACCTTCCCTCCCCCATCCCGCCTCTCCAGGCGCAAATGTTAGATTCACACAATTCCTCATATTCGCATAGGTGTACTTTGGAAAGCTGTAATTACCTGTCATAAGCAAAGACTTGAACCAATCCAGCAGCTTCTCGTAGACTGAGTCATCGGTCATAAGCTGCCTGCTGTCAGCCAGTATCCCACAGACGTCAGGCAGCAGCTGGAAACACTGCGCATCCATATGGCGCTCTGGAAGAGGCATGACAGTTACATTACCACTATGTATACACGGGTATTCTTACTGAGCAAATGTCATTTCTAGTATTGTGTGGGAAGAAGTAGTAAGGATGGCGTCCCTGAGATCATATTACATTAGATTTATTAACTGATTTAGTGACTTCTCTTACAATTTTCTATCTGCAATCTCCATGTATATATATATATATATATATATATATATAAAATTTTGCATCATAAGGTGCAGAAATCATCAATACCCTAGCGCAAGTATGGCTTAAATGATGAAACAAATTTAGATAACGTTAAATATACACAAGATTTCGCTTCATGTTGTCGATATACCATTTTTATAGAGCATTTAAATATATTACGTATATGTTACTGTTACTTAAAACTTGAACATATTAAATGTATACTCATTGGGGGTAATTCAGACTTGATCGTAGATGTGCTAAATGTGCTAGTCTGACCCCTCCCCCCCCCCACGCACACAGGTATAACAGCATTACACGGCGGCGATGCTTTTGTACCTGAAGAGCAGCTCCCTACCAGCACAGGGAGCTACCCGTCACCCTCCAGGTCGCAGCACCCCCCCCCCCCCCCCGCCTGTGTTGCCCAGACCGCGCCCCCAAAACAGCGACCCAACGCCGTTGGCCCACCTCCTCCCGCCCAGCGAATGCCTCTGCTTGGCAATCAGGCATAGGCGATCGCTGGGCTGAGATGCCGATCGCATCTCTGGCATGCGCTGGCGTACTGTGGCGCCTGCGCAGTTCAGACCTGATCGCCCGCTGTGCGAAAATGCACAGCAGTGATCAGGACTGAATTAGCCTCACTGTGAAGTCCAGTTCATTTACTATACTCACTATTATAACCTTACAAGAACAGAGAAGAGGGAAGGCCGGGATCAAGGTGTAATATAATATAGGAAATATTTCTCTAATTTTCTCACCAGCATCCATAGGACACTATTCAGAGTAAACTGCTATTAACAGCCAAACATCAGAGTAAAGCCCCGTACACACTGGGCGACATACTAGAAGATATAAACGATAATTTTGTAAAAAAAAAAACATATCGTCCAGTGTATATGGATATACGATATACGATGTGCGCACCCACAGGTCTTTCTCGTTCATCCATCATCAACCGAACATGCAGCTCAATGTTAACTATATCTTTAAGCTGCATGTTCGGGGAGTGAGGAAGATGACGTAACTGAACAATATCATACAACGATATCGTTCAGTGTGTATGCACTGGCGATCTCCCCTAATTAGCAATCAGCGATATAGCGCTGATTGCTAACTAGCTGAGGTCACCCAGTGTGTACCCGGCTTAAGACTATGGGGGTCATTCCGAGTTGTTCGCTCGTTGCCGATTTTCGCTATGCTGCGATTTGTTGCAAACTGTGCACGCACGCAGGGCGCATGCGCTTAGTTATTTAACTTAAAGCTTAGCAGATTTGCTGTGGATTCTGCAGCGCTTTTCAGTCCCACTGCTGTTCGGTAAAAGATTGACAGGAAAGGGGCGTTTTTGGGCGGCAACTCAGCGTTTTCCCGGCGTTTGAAAAAAACCGCAGGCTTGTCAGGGAAAAACGTGGGAGTGTCTGGAGAAACGGGGGAGTGGCTGGCTGAACACAGGTGGTGTTTGTGACGTCAAACCAGGAACTAAACGGACTGAGCTGATCGCAATCTGTGAGTAGGTCCGGAGCTACTCAAAAACTGCTAAGAATTATTTATTAGCAGTTCTGCTAATTTTTCGTTCGCAATCCTGCTAAGCGAAGATACACTCCCAGAGGGCGGCGGCCTAGCGTGTGCAATGCTGCTAAAAGCAGCTAGCGAGCGAACAACTCGGAATGACCCCCTATGGGCCTAATTCAGAGTTGATCGCAGCAGCAAATTTGTTAGCAGTTGGGCATAACCATGGGGGTAATTCCAAGTTGATCGCAGCAGGATTTTTGATAGCAATTGGGCAAAACCATGTGCACTGCAGGGGGGTCAGATATAACATGTGCAGAAAGAGTTAGATTTGGGTGGGTTATTTTATTTCTGTGCAGGGTAAATACTGGCTGCTTTATTTTTACACTCCAAATTAGATTGCAGATTGAACACACCCCACCCAAATCTAACTCTCTCTGCACATGTTATATCTGCCTCCCAGCAGTGCACATGGTTTTGCCCAATTGCTAACAAAAATCCTGCTGCCATCAACTTGGAATTACTCCCATGTGCAGTGCAGGTGGGACTAATATAACATGTGCAGAGAGAGTTAGATTTGGGTGGGGTGTGTTCAAACTGAAATCTAAATTGCAGTGTAAAAATAAAGCAGCCAGTATTTACCCTGCACAGAAACAAAATAACCCACCAAATCTACCACTCTCTGCACATGTTATATCTACCCCTGCTGCAGTGCACATGGTTTTGCCCAATTGCTAACAAAACTTGCTGCTGCGATTAACTCCGAATTACCCCCCTATGGACGCTAAACACGTAACTCACTCTCCCGCTATCGTAAGCTATGTGCAATCAAAACATTGCATAATTATGGACTAATACCTTGCAGTTGATTTACAGACAGACACAATACAGACGGTCATTGGCCGACACGGACAAAATACCGACATTCATTATGCCGACAAGGTTCAACATGCCAACATAGTCAGAATACTGACATTTGAAATGCCGGCATGTCAAAATGCTGACATGCGTTTTTAAGGAATTTTTGCCCAAAAGCAGACTTGATCTTACTTTACCATCCAAGTGGACCCAGAGTGGGAATATAATAGTGTGTCAAGCGCAGTGAGGCACCGTGCCTGAAGCATGGCGAGCACACGCGGTACACTTAGACGGTGTCAATGTTGACTTATGTCGACACTGACAAACCCCCCCCCCCTTCCCCAGAAAAACGCATGTCGATATTTTGACATGTTGGCATTTCAAATGTCAGTATTCCGATTATGTCAGCATTTTGAACATGTCGGCATAATGATTGTCGGTATTTAGACCATGTCTGTATTTTGACTGTAGGTCAATGGCTGACGGGATTATGACCTTTGGTATTGTGTCCGTCGATAAATCATACTGAACCCCTTGTAAGCATATCTACATATGGTCATAGTAAAGGTATGAAAATCATTACCAATAACTTGACATTTTTTTAAAAGTATAACTTTTAGAAAAATGCGCCCACCCTTAAGCCCCGTACACACAGGGCAACTACAAAGGAGGATATGAACTATAATGATCTTTTTTGCAAGAGCTATCGTTCATATTGTCCAGTGTGTATGGATGAACGATGCGCTCACCCGCGGGCCGCTCTCGTTCATCCATGATCTAGTGAACATGCAGCTCAATGTTAACTATATTAAGGGGAATACTGGGGATGACATCACTGAACAACATCGTTCATCGATATCGTTCAGTGTGTATGCACTGGCGATGTCTCCTAATTAGCAATCAGCAATATAGCGCTGATTGCTAAATAGGGGAGGTCACCCAGTGTGTACCCGGCTTAAAGCCTTCCTCGCTTCCTTCCTTTATTTCCGAGCTTCCCTACAAATAACTAATCAGGCCTGGGCTGGACACATGCATAGCAGGAGGATAATGAGCTAGAACACTCACAATGGTGGTCATTCCGAGTTGTTCGCTAGCTGCATTCGTTCGCTGTGCAGAAATGAGGCAAAAAACGGCACTTCTGCGCATGCGGCGCAATGCGCACACGCAACGTTCTATTACAACAAACGATTTCAGGGAGTGTTAAAAAAAAACGCAGGCGTGGCTGGGCGAACGCAGGGCGTGTTTGTGACGTCTGAACAGTCTGAAGTCATCGCAAGCGCTGAGTAGGTTTTGAGCTACTCTGAAACAGCACAAAAAAAACCTTTGTAGCCGCTCTGCGATCCTTTCGTTCGTACTTCTGCTAAGCTAAAATACATTCCCAGTGGGAGGCGGCATAGCGTTTGCACGGCTGCTAAAAACAGCTAGCGAGCGATCAACTCGGAATGACCACCAATGTCCTGTTGGGCACAGGATTACTGACAGATGATTTACTACCTGCTCCTTCCCTATGCTAATGTTTATTACTGGCCATAATAAGTTGCTCTACCCTTTCCCTCACTTCCTTCATTTAATTACATCCTGAATTTGGTTGTGTTGTTTTGTTATAGTTATTCTATGTATTGATGTATCTCTGTATGGCACTGCAGGGACCTGGTTACTCTGTATAAATAATAGATCATACTAATAGTACACTGTGTCCTAATGTGATTCCAGGTCCAGCTGTTCAGAACGGAACCGAGAGGAGAATAGGAGAGTTGCTGACAGTAATCGCAGGTAGACACAGAGCCGGGAGCCGGTTGGTCTGGAATCACCCAATCCCGTGATTCTCTATACACAGAAGTCCAGCTAGTAAACCCAGTAATGAAGACGGCACAGTCACCTTTATCCATAAATGGCCATTTAATAACAGATTGCACTCAGTAGCCCAGCAGGTGTAAATGTAATGTTAAATATCTCACATTCTGTTAATGTATTGAACATTTACATATACTATACACACATATAATTATTACATTTCTTGAACCGTAAGTCGGTTTTCTTGTTTTGCTTATTTGTGTATGTACTCTGTAACTGTACGCTGCGGATCCCATGTGGCACCATATAAAGGATAATAATAATGACATTTGCTCTTTGTACATAATATTCCACTTTCCTTACAATTCAGTCAGCCTCTCTCCTTATAACTATGTACAGACAGGTAACTCTACAGACAGATATTAGCTGAAATAGTATAAAGTGTAATCAGACCTCTGAGCCCAGGATCCCTCTCCATGCTGCACTGTGATACAGACTAGACCCAACAACTACAGCAGGACAGCAAGCACACCGTGCCACAGAGATGGAAGAGGCTAGCCCATGACATCATCATTAAACGCAGACACGCGGTGGCCATCTTTGTTGTGGGAAAATCTCTTCTTATAATAGTAAAAGTAATGCATTTAGAAAATATTTTAATCATGCAAAAATCGAGCATATATAATCTGTAAACGCGACCTTCAGTCTGATGAGGTGTTATTTCTCCCAATATATTTTAAACTCCTGTCATAGTCCATACATCCCGGAGATTGTCTTTCCAAATAACAATGCATCTAGCAGTATCCTGATAAAAGCCGCTGTGTCATCCGTCTACACTTATCTAGACATCTATTTAACCAACGCCGTTTTATGTAATGAGAATTTATGTTGCCCACATCAAAGATGGCCGCCGAAGATTCCACAATGCCGTCCGGTCCAGAAATGGCTCCGGGTTGCGGTGGAAGTGCTTGCACCCTCCTTGGTTGCGGTTGCTAAGGACTCGCTGTGACACAGGGATCTTCGGGTGATCCTTTGACCCGTGTGTGCTGCTGGATGCAGGGGGCCAGGTGAGAGAATTGGGTTATGGAGAGGGACTGTGATTACCCACTGAGGGGGCTGTGTAGTGTCTGGGTGCAAAAAGCCAAAGCACATTAGCAATGTAAAGCAATATAACGCAAATAGCTTCTTAAATTACAAACAACTGTATTATCAATGTATTCTACATATAAATATGCAGGTGTATAGGGCCTGATTCCTAGGTGGGCGCAGATGCGGCTGTTGCATCGTTTCTTTTGGCAGCTGTCTGCCTGTGATTTTATGCATGCTGCACCACACTTGCACCGTACGAGTTTATAGTGATTTTTGCACACTACGCAGCATTGTGTGCGAGTCTTAATCAGGCCAAAATATGGGGGAATTAAATTAAACGCCACGGCTAATTGCTGCGCCGGAGGTATTCAATTAGCGGGGAATGCTCCGCGTGCGAGTCCCCACAGTCGTACTGATCCTTGCAGCGTAAATCCGCATAAAAAAAACACAACATCAGGTCGTGTGCAGTTTACACAGAATCTGTGGGTTTCCGTGCCTGGATACCGATTTTTCATTGCAGAAAAAGGCTATTTAATTGAATAGCCTTTTTCCACACTGTAGGGATTTTTGCCGGCAATTAGTTGCGGGATAAATCCTGCAGCTAGTTCAATACGGTATGCAATTAGCTCAGTTTTTTTAACCTAGGAGAAAAAAAACAGAGCTTTTCGCTATTTTTAGGTCTATTTAACATTGGCTAATCCACAAGTTTTCCATAAAAAATGCGGGCTATTTTTCGCTGATTTTGAGGCATTTTTCACCAATGTCTTTTCACTTAAAAAAAAAAAGGGAAAAGACATTGGCGAAAAATCCTTCAAAACGGACAAAAACTGCTGTAATTGATTACTCAGTGGAGCTAATTGCATACCCCCTTAGTCTCTAATATACAATGCATCCGGAAAGTATTCACAGTGCTTCACTTTTTCCACATTTTGTTATGTTATAGACTTATTCCAAAATGGAATAAATTCATTTTTTCCCTCAAAATTCTATACACAATACCCCATAATGACAACGTGAAAAAAGTTTTTTTTGAGATTTTTACAAATGTATTAAAAATAAAAAAGGAAGAAATCACATGCACATAAGTATTCACGTCCTTTGCCATGAAGCTCAAAATTGAGCTAAGGTGCATCCTGTTTCCATTGATCATCCTTGAGATGTCCCTACTGCCTAATTGGAGTCCACCTGTGGTAAATTCAGTTGATTGGATATGATTTGGAAAGGCACACACCTGTCTATATAAGGTTCCACACTTGACAGTGCATGTCTGAGCACAAACCAAGCATGAAGT
This sequence comes from Pseudophryne corroboree, assembly GCF_028390025.1. NCBI lineage: Eukaryota > Metazoa > Chordata > Amphibia > Anura > Myobatrachidae > Pseudophryne > Pseudophryne corroboree. Next base: position 392,846,122 of record NC_086450.1, read on the forward strand.
CAAAGGAATTGTCTGTAGACCTCTGAGACAGGATTGTCTCGAGTCACAAATCTGGGGAAGGGTACAGAAAAATAACTGCTACTTTGAAGGTCCCAATGAGCACAGTGGCCTCCATCATGCGTAAATGGAAGAAGTTCAGAACCACCAGGACTCTTCCTAGTGCTGGCTGGCCGTCTAAACTGAGCGATCGGGGGAGAAGGGCCCTAGTCAGAGAGGTGACCAAGAACCCGATGGTCACTCTGTCAGAGCTATAGCATTCCTCTGAAGAGAGAGGAGAACCTTCCAGAAGGACAACCATCTCTGCAGCAATCTACCAATCAGGACTGTATGGTAGAGTGGCCAGACAGAAGCCACTCCTTAGTAAAAAGCACATGGCAGCCCGCCTGGAGTTTGCCAGAATGCACCTGAAGGACTCTCAGACCATGAGAAACAAAATTCTCTGGTCTGATGAGACAAAGATTGAACTCTTTGGCGTGAATGCCAGGCGTAATTTTTGGAGGAAACCAGACACCGTCCATCACCAGGCCAATACCATCCCTACAGTGAAGCATGGTGGTGGCAGCATCATGTTGTGGGGATGTTTTTCAGTGGCAGGAACTGGGAGACTGGTCAGGACAGAGGGAAAGATCAATGCAGCAATGTACAGAAACATCCTGGATGAAAACCTGCTCCAGAGCGCTCTTGACCTCAGACTGGGGCGACAGTTCATCTTTCAGCAGGACAACGACCCTAAGCACACAGCCAAGATATCCAAGGATTGGCTTCAGGACAACTCTGTCAGTGTTATTGAGTGGCCCAGACTTGAATCCGATTGAACATCTCTGGAGAGATCTGAAAATGGCTGTGCACCGACGCTTCCCATCTAACCTGATGGAGCTTGAGAGGTGCTGCAAAGAGGAATGGTGAAACTACCCAAAGATAGGTGTGCCAAGCATCAGGCATCATATTCAAAAATAACTGAGGCTGTAATTGCTGCCAAAGGTGCATCAACAAAGTATTGAGCAAAGGCTGTGAATACTTATGTACATGTGATTTCTAAGTTTTTTATTTTTAATAAATTTGCAAAAATCTCCCAAAAACTTTTTTCACGTTGTCATTATGGGGTATTGTGTGTAGAATTTTGAGGGATAAAATTAATTTACTCCATTTTGGAATAAGGCTGTAACATAACAAAATGTGGAAAAAGTGAAGCGCTGCGAATAATTTCCGGATGCACTGTAAGTGCATTGGTAGCTTCCAGTCTACTGTTGTGCAAGTTTATGAAAAAAATAATGTTGCAATATCCTACGACACATTAGCGTGTCAGATTGTTGTTCTAACTTGTAAAAGAAAATTGGGGTAAATGAAATCCACTAGCCTAGTTGCCATCATTTGTAATTCACTCTCGTGGGTGTAAGCAGTAGGACAGGCCATCCAAGCCACTGGTTTTTCTGCTTTTACTATGAGATTGGCCATCTTATCTCTGAATGCGATGTGTAACCCATTGTTCATTAATAGCTGGGCTACCTGCATTTTGGGTCCTGAACCACAGTCGACGAATCCCCTGTACAATGCCAATACCTGACAGAAGTTTAAAATTCAAGATGAACAAACAAGACTTCCTCCAAATAATAAATAGCAATAGTACACCCTCACCCAAACTAACCAAAACACAGAAGTCCAGCAGCCAAGGCCTCTAGCATATTTGGGCCCCTTTCCTTGATAGGACATGTGTCTCCAATGCTGGTTTAGTGGCCTCACAGCCATCCATTTGTTGCCTCTTTTCAAGGAAGATCTGAGGTGTCAAACCACGGCAGTTTCTCGGGCAGGGAAATTGGCTTTTGTGTGATGGTGTTCCCAGGCACTAATATATCACAGTCTTGTGTCTGGATGTATTTGTACTTTAGGCATTAAGCGGCCAATGCAGAGTTGAATGTACATCTGCATATCTTATGTGTATTCGCACTGCGCATTCTTTGAAACTCATGGGCCCTACACACTTGCCGATAACGATGATCGATATTGTTAAAAAATGAACGATAAATCGTTCATATCAGTCAGTGTGTATGCATCAACGACGAGCGATACGCGGCTCCGCAATAAATTCATCATTGATCTACCCTCGTTTATACATGCGAGCCAATTTGGACGATATAGATGTATGTACTCTCATATCGTCCAAATTGGCCATCAATATCATCCAGTGTGTAGGCAAAAATCGTTTGCGGAATTACTGACCATTGATAATATCGTCGGTCAATAAAATCGCTAACTTCGCCCAGTGTGTAAGGCGCATAAGGAGCAGAGTCCATTAGCCGCAGGAGTTATTTTGGGGTTTTAGCTCCAGGGTTAAGTGTCCAAAGCACTAGTCACGGGAGCACTAGTTAACGCACGTTTCTGTTTAGGAGGGTGCAAGCAGATAGCTGTGATAACTTCACCTGTGCTTTGTTCATTACATTACTGGGTGGTTTAAGATCAAGAATTACTATGGTTTCTAAACGAGTGTCCATTTGTTTTGATTTTTGTTTTTTAATATTCTTTTGGTTCTTAAAGTCTGCAGCTGCATTATAAGCGGGGATGAATTGGGAATTTAAGTTGGCTCTAGATAATATTGTGAAAGTGTCAAGAGCAAAGGGGCAGGACAATGCATACTGCCAGTGTGGATGCAGTCCTGCTGCAGCAGTAGGCATGGCTCTTGCCTTAGGCCAGTGGTTCTCAAACTGTGTGCGGTGGCACCCTGGGGTGCCTCGGGACACTTGCAGGGGGTGCCCTGGGTTGGTGATCCATGACCAAATAAAATTTATGGTCAATGTAATAGGCAAAACCAGTGCTGATGACTGTCAACCATAAAATATGTGGACAAACAGAAGCAAATCTTGTTTCTCACTACACAGTTGACAATATGTGTAGGATGATAATATAAACACAGTTTACTTAATTTTAAAAAAATATCTAAATTTCTCCATAAGAAACTTTTGGCTTAGGGGTGCCGTGAAAATAGTTCTTGCGCTCTAGGGCGCCGCGATTCAAAAAAGTTTGAGAACCACTGCTTTAGGCTGTGTTTGGCTGCCCTCTGAACCCATTCCCTTTTTAAACATTGCTGTGTGTACCAAGAGTAAAGCAGTGTGAATAGGGTCGTATCGAGGGATAGGAAGGGGAAGAAATGGAGAAGAAGGTATGGATCAGGCTAATATGTCTAAAATATAGGCCCAAATGTAATAGAGTGAGAGTTTCAGAAAGTGAGAGATTTGGTAAGGTTTTTCAGTTTTTTTTTAAAGTGGCAACCATTTACACTGCAAAACCAGGTTGATCTTGCTGTGTAAATGATTGCCACTTTAACAAAAACTGCAAAACCTTACCAAATCTCTCACTTTTTGAAACTCTCACTCTATTACATTTGGCCCAAAATGTTTTTTTATTCTGGATGGAAGAGCAACTCTCCAAGCAATGCCGACGCCTGATCCTTATAATCAGGACCAGCAATGATAAGACCTGGCTACTACTCCATTCCCTAGGGTAAAAAAATATATATCCAATACTGTGCGAAAGTTTTGGGCAGGTGTGGAAAGAGTGCTGCAAAGTAATAATTCTTTCTGTTACAGACAATTATTTCAAATTTTTGACTCGTCAGTCCAGAGCACCTACTGCCATTTTTCTGCACCAGTTACTGTGTTTTTCTGCTCAGTTGAGTTGCTTGGCCTTGTTTCCATGTCAAAGGTGTGGCTTTTTGACCAGTTCTGGACAGACTTCTCCAAACAGTAGATGAGTGTACCTAGGTCCCACTGGTTTCTGCCAGTTCTGAGCTGATGGCACTGCTGGACATCTTCCAATTTCGAAGATAAATAAGCATGATGTGTCTTTCATCTGATGCACTAAGTTTCCTTGGCTGACCACTGCGCTGTCCTCAACGTTGCCCGTTTCTTTCTACTTCTTCAGAAGAGCTTGAAACGCCAGTCTGCTTTGAAATCTTTGCCTGGGAGAGATCTCGCTGATGCAGTTTAACTACCTTGTGTCTTGTTGCTGTGCTCAGTATTGCCATGGTGTGTGACATGAAACTGTCTTCCACAACCTCACCTTTGTAGCAAAGTTTGGCTGTTCCTCGCCCAGTTTTAAGCCTCCTGCACAGCTCTTTCTGTTTCACTTAATGACTGTGTTTCAACCTACATATGAAACTGATAATCCTTATCAGCTATTTGGTATGATTGGTCAGTCATACACCTGAATATAATCCTAGAAAATCCCTGACTTTGTGCGAGTGTACCTAGAAGAATTGATGCGTTTTTGAAGGTAAAGGGTGGTCACACCAAATATTTATTTAATTTAGATTTCTGTTCATTCACTTTGCATTTTGTTAATTGATACACATAAACTATTAACACTTCTATTTCTCTTACGTCCTAGTGGATACTGGGGAACTGTACTTTAGTACCGTGGGGTATAGATCGGGTCCACTGGAGCCTGGCACTTTAAAAACCTATAGTGTGTGTGCTGGCTCCTCCATCTATGCCCCTCCTACCAGACTCCGTTTAGAGGAGCCGGGTGCATTCCTCTGGAGCTCCAGAGAGTTTCCTTCTTTTATTTATTTATTTATTTATTTTTTCAGGTAGTACTGGTTGGCTTTGTGGGACTTAAGGCCCGTACACACTGGTCGATGTATCGGCCGTTCTCTTAAACGGCCGATACATTGCGGGACCGTCGGCCAGTGTGTACGGGCGATACGTCTGTGAACTCCGTCGTTCACAGACGTATCGCGTCGGCCGCGCAGCACAGCCGACAGCCAATATATCTAACGATATATTGGCGCGTCGCTGTGTGTGTACGGGGCGGTCGTCCGAACGCCCGTACACATGCTGCGGCGGCCGGCGGTGATTGACAGGTGAACTGCCGCCCAGTTCATGACGTCAGTCCCCCGACGGATCGGGCTGTGTGTATGCACAGCACACTGCCCGATCCGTACATAGATATATCTGCAGATCAATTGATCTGCAGATATATCTAATAGTGTGTACCCACCTTTAGAAACTAGCCTCCTGAGGGTTAATGGTTCGTAATCCCTGCTGACAGGACACCGAGCTCCTGAGGCGCTGTTTCACACACCACACTGTGTGTGCACACGCCATCAGCTAGCCGCCACCCTCTAACAGATGCCAGAGAGACGCAGGTGCGGAGAGTGTTAACATCGGGGTTCCGGTTAGCGGGTTCCTGGTGCTGTTTGGCGGCATGTCGCGCGCCGGTCACATGCCACGAGGTGCGGTGCCCACCGCGGACCACACTGGCTTAGAGGAGTATGTAACTCCACTGGGTGCTCAGCATCTGTCAGAAAATGTTATATTCATAATATTAACTGTCACGGCGCTGGAGCGGCGGCGGCCGCACTTACCGCTCCGTGCGTGGTGGTGTCCGGGGCGGCTTCTCTCTCTGCCGTCCCGGTGGGCGCGTGGCGCTGCGGCCGGCGGTCTCCCGGTCCATGGGCGCCGCCATGTTTTCTGTTACTCACGTGGGGTAAGGGGGGGACGCAACCACTGCCTCTCCGCCTATGGAAGGGGCGCAGGAAATTTAAAAGGAGGCGCCTGAGTATCGTCGCTGCAGAGCTACTCCCCAGGCTCACGTCTCTCAGCTACAGAGTCCCAGTGCTTCCAGCATACAGCGTGTCTCTTATCTACAGAGTTCCATTGCTTCCAGCATACAGCGTGTCTCTCATCTACAGAGTTCCAGTGCTTCCAGCATACAGCGTGTCTCTCATCTACAGAGTCCCATTGCTTCCAGCATACAGCGTGTCTCTCAGCTACAGAATTCCAGTGCTTCCAGCATACAGCGTGTCTCTCAGCTACAGAGTTTCATTGCTTCCAGCATACAGCGTGTCTCTCATCTACAGAGTTCCAGTGCTTCCAGCATACAGCGTGTCTCTCAGCTACAGAGTCCCATTGCTTCCAGCATACAGCGTGTCTCTCAGCTACAGAGTCCCATTGCTTCCAGCATACAGCGTGTCTCTCATCAACAGAGTTCCAGTGCTTCCAGCATACAGCGTGTCTCTCATCTACAGAGTCCCATTGCTTCCAGCATACAGCGTGTCTCTCAGCTACAGAGTTCCATTGCTTCCAGCATACAGCGTGTCTCTCATCAACAGAGTTCCAGTGCTTCCAGCATACAGCGTGTCTCTCATCTACAGAGTTCCAGTGCTTCCAGCATACAGCGTGTCTCTCATCTACAGAGTCCCAGTGCTTCCAGCATACACCGTGTCTCTCATCTACAGAGTTCCAGTGCTTCCAGCATACAGCGTGTCTCTCAGCTACAGAGTTCCAGTGCTTCCAGCATACAGCGTGTCTCTCATCTACAGAGTTCCAGTGCTTCCAGCATACAGCGTGTCTCTCAGCTACAGAGTCCCATTGCTTCCAGCATACAGCGTGTCTCTCAGCTACAGAGTCCCATTGCTTCCAGCATACAGCGTGTCTCTCATCTACAGAGTCCTAGGGCTTCCAGCATACAGCGTGTCTCTCAGCTACAGAGTCCCAGTGCTTCCAGCATACAGCGTGTCTCTCAGCTACAGTTCCAGTGCTTCCAGCATACAGCGTGTCTCTCATCAACAGAATCCCAGTGCTTCCAGCATACAGCGTGTCTCTCAGCTACAGAGTCCCAGTGCTTCCAGCATACAGCGTGTCTCTCATCAACAGAATCCCAGTGCTTCCAGCATACAGCGTGTCTCTCATCTACAGAGTTCCAGTGCTTCCAGCATACAGCATGTCTCTCAGCTACAGAGTACCATTGCTTCCAGCATACAGCGTGTCTCTCAGCTACAGAGTTCCATTGCTTCCAGCATACAGCGTGTCTCTCATCAACAGAGTTCCAGTGCTTCCAGCATACAGCGTGTCTCTCATCTACAGAGTTCCAGTGCTTCCAGCATACAGCGTGTCTCTCAGCTACAGAGTCCCATTGCTTCCAGCATACAGCGTGTCTCTCAGCTAGAGTTCCATTGCTTCCAGCATACAGCGTGTCTCTCATCAACAGAGTTCCATTGCTTCCAGCATACAGCGTGTCTATCATCTACAGAGTTCCAGTGCTTCCAGCATACAGCGTGTCTCTCAGCTACAGAGTCCCATTTGCTTCCAGCATACAGCGTGTCTCTCAGCTACAGAGTCCCATTGCTTCCAGCATACAGCGTGTCTCTCAGCTACAGAATTCCAGTGCTTCCAGCATACAGCGTGTCTCTCAGCTACAGAGTTTCATTGCTTCCAGCATACAGCGTGTCTCTCATCTACAGAGTTCCAGTGCTTCCAGCATACAGCGTGTCTCTCAGCTACAGAGTCCCATTGCTTCCAGCATACAGCGTGTCTCTCAGCTACAGAGTCCCATTGCTTCCAGCATACAGCGTGTCTCTCATCAACAGAGTTCCAGTGCTTCCAGCATACAGCGTATCTCTCATCAACAGAGTTCCAGTGCTTCCAGCATACAGCATGTCTCTCAGCTACAGAGTCCCATTGCTTCCAGCATACAGCGTGTCTCTCAGCTACAGAGTCCCATTGCTTCCAGCATACAGCGTGTCTCTCATCAACAGAGTTCCAGTGCTTCCAGCATACAGCGTGTCTCTCATCTACAGAGTTCCAGTGCTTCCAGCATACAGCGTGTCTCTCATCTACAGAGTCCCATTGCTTCCAGCATACAGCGTGTCTCTCATCTACAGAGTCCCATTGCTTCCAGCATACAGCGTGTCTCTCAGCTACAGAGTTCCATTGCTTCCAGCATACAGCGTGTCTCTCATCTACAGAGTCCCAGTGCTTCCAGCATACAGCGTGTCTCTCAGCTACAGAGTCCCAGTGCTTCCAGCATACAGCGTGTCTCTCAGCTACAGAGTTCCAGTGCTTCCAGCATACAGCGTGTCTCTCATCAACAGAGTCCCAGTGCTTCCAGCATACAGCGTGTCTCTCAGCTACAGAGTCCCAGTGCTTCCAGCATACAGCGTGTCTCTCATCAACAGAATCCCAGTGCTTCCAGCATACAGCGTGTCTCTCATCTACAGAGTTCCAGTGCTTCCAGCATACAGCGTGTCTCTCATCTACAGAGTCCCATTGCTTCCAGCATACAGCGTGTCTCTCAGCTACAGAGTTCCAGTGCTTCCAGCATACAGCGTGTCTCTCATCAACAGAATCCCAGTGCTTCCAGCATACAGCGTGTCTCTCATCTACAGAGTTCCAGTGCTTCCAGCATACAGCGTGTCTCTCATCTACAGAGTCCCATTGCTTCCAGCATACAGCGTGTCTCTCAGCTACAGAGTTCCAGTGCTTCCAGCATACAGCGTGTCTCTCATCAACAGAGTTTCATTGCTTCCAGCATACAGCGTGTCTCTCATCTACAGAGTTCCAGTGCTTCCAGCATACAGCGTGTCTCTCAGCTACAGAGTCCCATTGCTTCCAGCATACAGCGTGTCTCTCAGCTACAGAGTCCCATTGCTTCCAGCATACAGCGTGTATCTCATCAACAGAGTTCCAGTGCTTCCAGCATACAGCATATCTCTCATCTACAGAGTTCCAGTGCTTCCAGCATACAGCATGTCTCTCAGCTACAGAGTCCCATTGCTTCCAGCATACAGCGTGTCTCTCAGCTACAGAGTTCCAGTGCTTCCAGCATACAGCGTGTCTCTCATCTACAGAGTCCCTTTGCTTCCAGCATACAGCGTGTCTCTCATCTACAGAGTCCCATTGCTTCCAGCATACAGCGTGTCTCTCATCAACAGAGTACCAGTGCTTCCAGCATACAGCGTGTCTCTCATCTACAGAGTCCCATTGCTTCCAGCATACAGCGTGTCTCTCATCTACAGAGTCCCATTGCTTCCAGCATACAGCGTGTTTCTCAGCTACAGAGTTCCAGTGCTTCCAGCATACAGCGTGTCTCTCATCTACAGAGTCCCATTGCTTCCAGCATACAGCGTGTCTCTCATCTACAGAGTCCCATTGCTTCCAGCATACAGCGTGTCTCTCATCTACAGAGTCCCAGTGCTTCCAGCATACAGCGTGTCTCTCAGCTACAGAGTCCCATTGCTTCCAGCATACAGCGTGTCTCTCAGCTACAGAATTCCAGTGCTTCCAGCATACAGCGTGTCTCTCAGCTACAGAGTTTCATTGCTTCCAGCATACAGCGTGTCTCTCATCTACAGAGTTCCAGTGCTTCCAGCATACAGCATGTCTCTCAGCTACAGAGTCCCATTGCTTCCAGCATACAGCGTGTCTCTCAGCTACAGAGTTCCATTGCTTCCAGCATACAGCGTGTCTCTCATCAACAGAGTTCCATTGCTTCCAGCATACAGCGTGTCTCTCATCAACAGAGTTCCAGTGCTTCCAGCATACAGCGTGTCTCTCATCTACAGAGTTCCAGTGCTTCCAGCATACAGCGTGTCTCTCAGCTACAGAGTCCAATTGCTTCCAGCATATACAGCGTGTCTCTCAGCTAGAGTTCCAGTGCTTCCAGCATACAGCGTGTCTCTCAGCTACAGAGTCCCATTGCTTCCAGCATACAGCGTGTCTCTCAGCTACAGAGTTTCATTGCTTCCAGCATACAGCGTGTCTCTCATCTACAGAGTTCCAGTGCTTCCAGCATACAGCGTGTCTCTCATCTACCAGCATACAGCGTGTCTCTCAGCTACAGAGTTCCAGTGCTTCCAGCATACAGCGTGTCTCTCATCTACAGAGTCCCATTGCTTCCAGCATACAGCGTGTCTCTCATCTACAGAGTCCCATTGCTTCCAGCATACAGCGTGTCTCTCAGCTACAGAGTTCCATTGCTTCCAGCATACAGCGTGTCTCTCAGCTACAGAGTCCCAGTGCTTCCAGCATACAGCGTGTCTCTCAGCTACAGAGTTCCAGTGCTTCCAGCATACAGCGTGTCTCTCATCAACAGAGTCCCAGTGCTTCCAGCATACAGCGTGTCTCTCATCTACAGAGTTCCAGTGCTTCCAGCATACAGCGTGTCTCTCAGCTACAGAGTCCAATTGCTTCCAGCATATACAGCGTGTCTCTCAGCTAGAGTTCCAGTGCTTCCAGCATACAGCGTGTCTCTCAGCTACAGAGTCCCATTGCTTCCAGCATACAGCGTGTCTCTCAGCTACAGAGTTTCATTGCTTCCAGCATACAGCGTGTCTCTCATCTACAGAGTTCCAGTGCTTCCAGCATACAGCGTGTCTCTCATCTACCAGCATACAGCGTGTCTCTCATCTACAGAGTTCCAGTGCTTCCAGCATACAGCGTGTCTCTCATCTACAGAGTCCCATTGCTTCCAGCATACAGCGTGTCTCTCATCTACAGAGTCCCATTGCTTCCAGCATACAGCGTGTCTCTCATCTACAGAGTCCCATTGCTTCCAGCATACAGCGTGTCTCTCAGCTACAGAGTTCCATTGCTTCCAGCATACAGCGTGTCTCTCAGCTACAGAGTCCCAGTGCTTCCAGCATACAGCGTGTCTCTCAGCTACAGAGTTCCAGTGCTTCCAGCATACAGCGTGTCTCTCATCAACAGAGTCCCAGTGCTTCCAGCATACAGCGTGTCTCTCAGCTACAGAGTCCCATTGCTTCCAGCATACAGCGTGTCTCTCATCTACAGAGTTCCAGTGCTTCCAGCATACAGCGTGTCTCTCAGCTACAGAGTCCCAGTGCTTCCAGCATACAGCGTGTCTCTCATCAACAGAATCCCAGTGCTTCCAGCATACAGCGTGTCTCTCATCTACAGAGTCCCATTGCTCCCAGCATACAGCGTGTCTCTCATCTACAGAGTCCCATTGCTTCCAGCATACAGCGTGTCTCTCAGCTACAGAGTTCCAGTGCTTCCAGCATACAGCGTGTCTCTCATCAACAGAATCCCAGTGCTTCCAGCATACAGCGTGTCTCTCATCTACAGAGTTCCAGTGCTTCCAGCATACAGCGTGTCTCTCATCTACAGAGTCCCATTGCTTCCAGCATACAGCGTGTCTCTCAGCTACAGAGTTCCAGTGTTTCCAGCATACTGCGTGTCTCTCATCAACAGAGTTCCAGTGCTTCCAGCATACTGCGTGTCTCTCATCAACAGAGTTCCAGTGCTTCCAGCATACAGCATGTCTCTCAGCTACAGAGTCCCATTGCTTCCAGCATACAGTGTGTCTCTCAGCTACAGAGTTCCAGTGCTTCCAGCATACAGCGTGTCTCTCATCTACAGAGTCCCATTGCTTCCAGCATACAGCGTGTCTCTCAGCTACAGAGTCCCATTGCTTCCAGCATACAGCGTGTCTCTCAGCTACAGAATTCCAGTGCTTCCAGCATACAGCGTGTCTCTCAGCTACAGAGTTTCATTGCTTCCAGCATACAGCGTGTCTCTCATCTACAGAGTTCCAGTGCTTCCAGCATACAGCGTGTCTCTCAGCTACAGAGTCCCATTGCTTCCAGCATACAGCGTGTCTCTCAGCTACAGAGTTCCATTGCTTCCAGCATACAGCGTGTCTCTCATCAACAGAGTTCCAGTGCTTCCAGCATACAGCATATCTCTCATCTACAGAGTTCCAGTGCTTCCAGCATACAGCATGTCTCTCAGCTACAGAGTCCCATTGCTTCCAGCATACAGCGTGTCTCTCAGCTACAGAGTCCCTTTGCTTCCAGCATACAGCGTGTCTCTCAGCTACAGAGTCCCATTGCTTCCAGCATACAGCGTGTCTCTCATCAACAGAGTTCCAGTGCTTCCAGCATACAGCGTGTCTCTCATCTACAGAGTCCCATTGCTTCCAGCATACAGCGTGTCTCTCATCTACAGAGTCCCATTGCTTCCAGCATACAGCGTGTTTCTCAGCTACAGAGTTCCAGTACTTCCAGCATACAGCGTGTCTCTCATCTACAGAGTTCCAGTGCTTCCAGCATACAGCGTGTCTCTCATCTACAGAGTTCCATTGCTTCCAGCATACAGCGTGTCTCTCATCTACAGAGTCCCATTGCTTCCAGCATACAGCGTGTCTCTCATCTACAGAGTCCCATTGCTTCCAGCATACAGCGTGTCTCTCAGCTACAGAGTCCCAGTGCTTCCAGCATACAGCGTGTCTCTCATCAACAGAGTTCCAGTGCTTCCAGCATACAGCGTGTCTCTCATCAACAGAATCCCAGTGCTTCCAGCATACAGCGTGTCTCTCAGCTACAGAGTTCCATTGCTTCCAGCATACAGCGTGTCTCTCATCAACAGAGTTCCAGTGCTTCCAGCATACAGCGTGTCTCTCATCTACAGAGTTCCAGTGCTTCCAGCATACAGCGTGTCTCTCATCTACAGAGTTCCAGTGCTTCCAGCATACAGCGTGTCTCTCAGCTACAGAGTCCCATTGCTTCCAGCATACAGCGTGTCTCTCAGCTACAGAGTTCCAGTGCTTCCAGCATACAGCGTGTCTCTCAGCTACAGAGTCCCATTGCTTCCAGCATACAGCGTGTCTCTCATCTACAGAGTTCCAGTGCTTCCAGCATACAGCGTGTCTCTCATCTACAGAGTTCCAGTGCTTCCAGCATACAGCGTGTCTCTCATCAACAGAGTTCCAGTGCTTCCTGCATACAGCGTGTCTCTCAGCTTACAGTTACCAGTGCTTCCAGCACTCGTTCAGTGTTCTTCAGCATCGTTTACAGGTCATCTCTCTTTCAGTGTTCTTCAGCATTGGTTACAAGTCATCTCTCATTCAGTGTTCCTCAGCATCATTCACAAGTCGTCACTCATTCAGTGTTCTTCACTATCGTTCTCAAGTCATTGTCACGAACCGGTCTCTTACCTCTGCGGGTTCTGGGGTTCATCCGTTGCCAGTGCGGTTGCTCGCGGTGCTGTGCGCCCGTGTGGGGACACGGCGTGATCAATGGCACAGGTAATGCAGAGTCTGGGAACTGTGAGTGCGGGGACCAAATGGCCTAAGGCACTGCGGTGTGTCTGCTGTATAGGAGGTGGCCATGTTGGAGACCAAATAGCTAATACAGAGCACTTGTGAAAACACCTGTGGGCAGGTGTAAGCCAATCCCGTGCTTGTGCTGCCTTTAAGTAGGCTGGGATTATGTTACTCTGGGCCAGTGCTTTGTTGTATCAAAGCTGTGCTCTAGCTCTGAGCTCTCTCCGTGCATTCCTGTGTGATTCCCGTGGTCCAGATATCGCCTCCGTTCCCAGAGGTCCGTCTGCAGCCTTCACTGCTGAAAGATCCACCGGCTCTCCGCTGTGCTGTCAGTTAATTGCACTCCTATTGGAAATAGTTGGATTCCCAGTGTCCTGCATGAGGTTACCTTGTCAGTCTGCCTATCATTCAAAGTCTGGAGGATTCTGTTTCTCTCAGCTGTTCGTTTGTTCAACTCTGCATTTAACCCATTCATCACCTTGTCTTCTACTACAGTTTCACAGTGATTTCCGGAACCCGCAAGTAACCCAATTCTGTACTTTTATTTGCTATGTTGTCATTACAAGGATAATTCATCACAGTCTCTCAGTTAACTCTCAAAGCTCCATTGCCAATTCTTACAGTTAATTCTCCATGTCTGCATTAACCAGTTAAACACAATCTGCAGTTCAGCATCAAAGCTTGTTTATATTTGCTATGTTGTCATAACAAGGATAATTCTTCAGTCTCTCAGTTAACTCTCAAAGCTCCATTGCCAATTCTTACAGTTAATTCTCCATGTCTGCATTATCCAGTTAATAACATTCTGCAGTTCAGCATCAAAGCTTGTTTATATTTGCTATGTTGTCATAACAAGGATAATTCTTCACAGTCTCTCAGTTAACTCTCAAAACTCCATTGCAAATCCTTACAGTTATCTCTTCATGTCTGCATTATCCAGTTAATCATATTCTGCAGTTCAGCATCAAAGCTCGTTTATATTTGGACAATCCAACATTTATTCATCAGCTTGTTTTGCATATGTTTCCATGAACATTTCTTTTATGTATTTTTGAGTTTTCTCTTGCATATTATTCCTGCAATACTTCAGTATAATATGATGATTAACAACTTGTCAGTTAACTCTTTACTGAATTGTTATTTTGAATAAATATATGAATCGGAACTTTCTTCGTCCTCCCTGCTTTCTTCATAGCCCAGCACCTACACCTGTGGTTGGTCCCGGGTTAACGGATTCACAAAAACACCCGGACCTGACAGTCATCTCTCATTTCTTCAGTATTCTTCAGCACCGTTCTCAAATCATCATTTCTTTCCTCATTCAGTGCACCCAGCATCGTACACAAATTTAAGTAATCTATTAATCCTGCATGAGGAAGACCTACATTCGGCTGTCTCTATTTCAACCCAACTACGGTTCTACTTCCCGACCATCGGAAGAATCCCCGAGTTCTCAACTCTCCCAACCCAGGTCCGTGACATTAACATTGACACAGCCAGTATAAATTTATAGGGGCCGCGTGCCATTACGGGTGCGGGTCTTCCCGGAAAGCGGGACCAGAGGCGGGAGAGGCGCCATTTCCTGCTGCTGCGGATCACAAGGCTGCATGCACGCTGCTCCTCCACAGACCCAGGCTGTTCAGACTTTGTACTAGTATCAGGGGGTCATAGCAAGGGAGGGGGGGGGGGGGTTACATCAGCCTTAGCACCTCTTCACATAGGTAGTGTGGTCCATATACACAGCGATACGCTGCGCTGCTGTGTCTGTGTGCTGGCTTCCATTTTCTCTGTGTCACTCCTGGGGCTCTTTAGGGTCTGTGTGGTGGTATCCAGTGGGTTTCACTACATTGTCACTGTAAAATGATGTCTGCTGACAAAGTTATGTGTACTGCTCGTAATTCTACCCCTTCTTCAGGGGGGTCCCTCATGTGTGAACAGTGTTCATTATCCCCACGGGAAAGCAGCTCACATGCACCTGACTGGTTAGATACATTTAAGGCATGATTCATAATGTTAATTCAGAACTGGCTGCTGCTAGGAAGGAGAGACAGGTGTTAAGACAGTGTGTTGATTGTATGGCTAAAGCTGCAGATAACAGAAAGGCTTCTCAGCCCCCTCTGTTGGTTTAAGATAAACGCTCACTTCCACAAGTGCTACAGTCTGATTCTGACCTGCCTGATTTGGATGAAACAGATGATATGGAGGAGGACAGCTCTCTGTTCCCCGGGGTGGAGGCCCTAATTTATGCTGTGAGGGAGGTTCTTAACATACCCGATCGGGAGGCAGAACCAGATGAAGAATTGTAAAACTAAAATCATCAGCCACGTTTCCTGTGTCAAGGGTATTGAACTGCCCGGCCGGGGAGGCATGGGTGAACCCTAACAAAAAAATAAAAATAAAAAATCCCTCAGAGGTCGTTATCCTCCTTTCCCCTCCCGGCCGAGGACAGGAAGGTATGGGAAAACCCCCCGTCAGTCGATACTGTATCTAGACTGTCAAGAAAATTGGTACTACCAGTACCTGGGGCATTATCCCTGAAAGACCCAGCTGACCGTACAATAAAGACCACTCTCAAAGCAGTATATACAGCAGCGGGCGTCGCACAAGGTCCCACAATAGTTAGTGGTTGGATTTCAAGGGCAGTGGTCAAGTGGTCTGATAATTTTATTAATGGATTTGACTCCCTGCCCCAGCATGAGATCATTACTCTGCTGCGACATATACAGGATGCTGCCAACTTTATGAGTGAAGCTTACCAGCTTTATCCGCAGCAAGAGTTACCTTGCAAGAAGCCATTCAAAACTTTTACTGATGGGAGTAGTGGTCCCAGTACCTCCTCCGTTACGCAACAGGGGTTTTTTACTCCAGTCTTTTTGTTGTACCAAAGCCGGATGGTTCGGTACGGCCCATATTAAATCTAAAAGCTTTGAACCCTTATCTGCGGGTATTCGAATTCAAGATGGAATCCCTGCGGGCAGTGGTGTGCGGTCTGGAGGAAGGAGAATTTCTAGTCTCCCTAGACATCAAGGATGCTTACCTGCACATCCCTATGTGGCCTCCTCACCAGTCTTACCTTAAGTTCGCCATCTTGGACAGTCACCTCCAGTTTCAGGCCTTACCCTTTGGTCTCTCCACAGCTCCAAGGGTCTTCACGAAGGTCATGGCGGAGATGATGCTACAACTGCGCAAACTGGGGGTCAACATTGTCCCCTACTTGGACGATCTCCTGATAAAAGCAGTGTTTAGGGAACGTCTGCTGCAAAGCATCGTCCTGACCACTCATCTGCTGGCGGTTTATGGATGGATCCTAAATTTTAGAAAATCTCACTTGGAACCATCCCAGCGCCTTCAGTTCCTGGGGATGATACTGGATACGGTGTCTCAGAAGGTGTTTCTCCCTATGGACAAGGCTTTAGCTCTCCAAGCTATGGTGCGTTCAGTGCTCAGACCCCGCAAGGTCTCAATACATCTTTGCATACGCTTGCTGAGCAAGATGGTGGCCGCATACGAGGCAGTCCCATACGGCAGGCTTCATGCCCAGCCTTTACAGCTGGAAGTGGTCAGGGTCTCACCTGCACATGCATCAGAAAGTGACCCTGTCTCCGAAAGCACAGATTTCTCTGTCCTGGTGGCTACAAGTTCCTCACCTGGTGGAAGGCTGGAGTTTCTGTACCCAGTCGTGGATTCTACTGACAATAGATGCCAGCCTCTGGGGTTGGAGGGCTGTGACTCAAGGGGCACAGTTCCAGGGATGGTGGTCGAGTCAGGAATCTGCACTACCGATTAATGTCCTGGAACTCAGGGCAATATACAATGCCCTTCTTCAGGCTTCCTACCTTCTCCAGGATCAAGCCATCCAAGTACAGTCAGACAACGCCACAGCGGTGGCGTACATAAACCGACAGGGAGGAACATGAAGCAGAGCAGCAATGCGAAAAGTGTCCAAGATACTCCTCTGGGCAGAGGCCAACGCAAGGGCCATCTCAGCCATATTCATTCCAGGGGTGGACAATTGGGAGGCGAACTTCCTCAGCAGGCACGACCTCCATCTGGGGGAATGGGGCCTTCATCCTCAGGTGTTTCAACAATTGGTTTACCGGTGGGGGTGTCCGCAGATAGACCTGATAGCTTCTCGTCTCAACAAGAAGCTACGCCGTTACTGTTCCAGAATGAGGGATCCGCAGGCTGTGGCAGTGGACGCACTGATGAACCCATGGACTTACCAGTTTGTTTACCTGTTCCCTCCAATCCCACTCATTCCAAAGGGTCTAAAAAGACTCAAAAGGGAAAGCGTTCGAGCAATTCTAATTGCCCCGGATTGGCATCGATGGGCCTGTAACACAGACCTCCTGACCATGTCTCTGGAGGAACCCTGGCCTCTGCCGCTTCAAAAGGATCTTCTACAACAAGATGCATTCGTCTATCCAGACTTACAGCGGCTACGTTTGTCCGCTTGGAAGGTGAGAGGGAGATCCTAGCCAGAAAGTGTCTCCCTTCCAAGGTTATTTCCACTATGGTACAGGCCCGGAAGGTGGTTACATCGAAACACTACCACCGTATCTGGAAGAAATATGTTTCTTGAGGAAAGAAAAGTTTCTACCGTGGAATTTCGGATTGGTCGTTTTCTGCTTTTCCTGCAAGCAGGTGTGGATATGGGCCTACGGTTGGGCTCCATCAAAGTACAGATTCGTCTCTCTATATTTTCTTCCAGAAACAACTTACATTGTTGCCGGAGGTGCAGACTTTCCTGAAAGGAATTCATCATATGCAGCCACCCTTCGTCCCTGCCAAGGCTCCGTGGCATCTAAATGTGGTTTTGTCCTTTCTTCAATCGGACTGGTTTGAACCGTTACAGAAGGTGGAATTGAAATTTCTCACTTGGAAGACTGTCATGTTGCTGGCATTGGCGTCTGCAAGACGGATTTCTGAATTGGGGGCCTTATCCTGCAAGAGCCCGTACTTGATTTTTCATGAAGATAGGGCTGAGCTCAGGACCCGGCCTCCGTTTTTGCCTAAAGTGGTGTCAGCCTTTCACTTGAATCAGCCGATTGTAGTTCCACTGTTGGCTGACATTTCTGTGGGCCCAGAGTCCTTGGATGTGGTGAGGGCTCTGAGGATTTATGTCAAAAGGACGGCTCGATTGGAAATCTGACTCGGTGTTTGTCCTTTTATGATGCCACGAAAATTGGTCAGCCGGCTTCTAAGCAATCTATTGCTCGTTGGCTCAGGTTGACTATTCAACAGGCCTATACTTCGGCGGCTCTGCCTTTGCCGACGTCTATTCAGGCCACTCGACAAGGTCGGTGGGTTCTTCCTGGGCGGCTGCCGGGGTGTTTCGGCTTTACAGTTTGCCGATCTGCAACTTGGTCTGGTTTGAACACTTTTGTGAAGTTCTATAGGTTCTACAACTTGGCCAAGGAGGACCTTCAGTTTGGTCAGGCGGTTTTGCAGGGGTCTCAGCACTCTCCCACCCGTTTTGGGAGCTTTGGGACTTCCCCCACGGTACTAAAGTACAGTTCCCCAGTATTCACTAGGACGTAAGAGAAAATAGGAATTTAATACCTACCGGTAATTCCTATTCTCGTAGTCTGTAGTGGATACTGGGCGCCCGCCTCAGTGCTTCGTATCCTGATTACTGTATGTAAGTGTTGGTTGGGCCGCAGTTGCGGCCCCTTTACTATGTTGGATTAGCTTTGCTGTCCTTGTTATGCTGGTTATCGCTATCCTCTGTTCGGTTAGCGCTCCTGTTAGTTTGGTTGTGTGTTGCCTCACCGCTCTTGTATATGTTCTTCTCTCATGGTATGTCTGTCTCCTCGGGCACAGTTTTCCTAGACTGAGTCTGGTAGGAGGGGCATAGAGGAAGCAGCCACACACATACACACACTAAAGGTTTTTAAAATGCCAGGCTCCAGTGGACCCGATCTATACCCCACGGTACTAAAGTACAGTTCCCCAGTATCCACTACGATCTACGAGAAAAGGAATTACCGGTAGGTATTAAATTCCTATTTTTTGAAAGCATGCTTACTTTGCTGATTTGTTTTCCACACCTGCCTAAAATTTTTGCACTGTAAGTATGTGTAATTATATCATTCACAGTGGAAGCCTTGTGTGCACCCTGATGGCTCTCACTGCAAGGGAGATGGAACAAACTTATGAGAGGAGGCTTGACTGGGTAAATATGGGAGGGAGGAAGGGGGGGGGGGACACAACGACTGACAGGGGGAGAAGATGGGAGAGACATAGCAAATACAGAAGAGAGGGGGTAGGGGATAGTGGAGGACAGGATTGGATGGAGCATGGATGGAGATCGTGACCTGGCATATGCTGAAAAAAGAAGTGAAAAAACAAAATAATTATGATGCAGTATTGTGTTCTGCAGTACATTTATATGGACCGCTCATACATTTAGACAGGCAGCTGCAGAAGCTAACTAAAACACTTGTTGGCAACATTCATTGGGGATTTCTATTTCTTACTTTGTGTAAAATGTGCGTAAAATACAGATACCCATGTGACGGAATACTTGGGGAAAATATAGTATGTTAAGATCCTTTTGTCTTTACACTCACAGGACTGCATTTTGTGATATTCCCAGTAGCCCACATTAAGCAATGTCTTGGCTATCCAGTGAAAATGGGATTGAAGCTGAAGAACTGGAGGATGTGGTAAGTAACCAGACGAGTTCTTGTCCCGTTACTGTGCTTTATGAAATTGCTGAAAGTGTTCTTGCTTTTTCACATTTATCTTCAATACAGTTTTACTCATGTATATATTTAGCACATGTCAATAAATGAGATTTGGCTACATATGTGTGACATATCTTCCAGCATTCCTATTCGTCAGTCAGGACATGTAACGTTAATCCTATTATCTAAACTAGTCCCCAG
This sequence comes from Pseudophryne corroboree, assembly GCF_028390025.1. NCBI lineage: Eukaryota > Metazoa > Chordata > Amphibia > Anura > Myobatrachidae > Pseudophryne > Pseudophryne corroboree. Next base: position 392,865,849 of record NC_086450.1, read on the forward strand.
TTCACCCAAACCAGGGTGGGTCTGCCCATTTCAGGAAAATCCATGCACCTTTGACCTGGAAATAATGAGTGCCCTGAGAAATTCAGGACTTTTGGCGGGTGTGGTGCTCATGCCATGTAAAATGCAGGGAATCACCGCAGTACTGTATTGGGTCACAGTGGATATCACTTTTACAATTGGCACCACATAGTCTTATGTTTGTCCTGCCATGCTTGTCAACTTCCCATGGTGTAAACAAAGAATGTCTAGCTTCCAAATGCTTGATTTCTGTACAAAGCAAAACCCCCACCAAAAAACACTTGTCACACCAATAATAAAATTATAAAAATACAGTGTATATAAATGTAAAACATATGTAAATGAAAAAGAAGAATGAGACTTAAGGTAAAATTGTACATTAAAAACCTAACCTTAGGGGGCGTGGCCTGGCTAGCATAGAGGAAGGTCGGGTCTCTGCTGAGCTCCGGCTGGCACTGTATTAAAACCCACTTTTAGACCAGATTTGGAGGCCCACCGACAAGGGACTAGTCCCCTAAGCCCCACTACACCCAGCACCTGGAGGAAGAAGCTGCGGAATCGGGGGGGCCCTGCGTTGCCCCCTGCGGATTGCGGCCTACCTCCGCCCCAGAAGCCGGGGCCTCGATTTTGGAGCTGCGCCGGCGTTTCCTGGGACCCGGTTCGGCGACCCTGCAGACTCTCCCACCCACCTGAAAGGCTCTCCCTGGCACTGGGGGACTCACCCACCGGGCGCTGATCCTCACAGGAGACCAGGGACCAGACGATCGGCGGGAGGTAAGGGCCGAGAAGTGTCTGGCTGGCAGCCGGCGGCCATCTTGCGGTTGGCGCCGCCCGGCCTTTAGACTTTACCTGGCCGATTCCCGGCCTCTCCAGGCGCCTGCCCTTCCTCCCCCGTCTCACACAACACTGCTAGCAAGACCTAGCAAGATCTCTTCCCCCGCTGGCGGGGATCGACGACCGGGAGTCCTCCGGTGGGCCTAACTCTCACTGATAAGCGGCGGCCATCTTGGGACTGGCACAGCACCCATCTCACTCCCTGACTGGTGCTGGCTGTAACTAAGGCTCCCTCTTGTGGCGAATACTGGTATAGTCAACTCAGCCACTATACTTATATCTCTATAACCCTGCCTGTTCTCATATCTCCTGAAGCCAGCACCTACTCCAGAGAAAGGCCGGCGGAATAGCTCTAGCGGCTGCGTGCGGCGATTATCATACCCCGCACCCAACACTCAGACCACCCCAGACACCACGAGATCGGAGACCAGAAGCACTCCCACTACCCTTGCCGCACCACCCTCGGGACAAAACCAGATCCCTTACTCCTCTGGATTAACAGGCCTGATTGTCATCCCGCCCAGCTCAGATCTGTTCCTGCAATCACATCCTCCGGCTTTATGACCTCAGTGACCTCCACAATGTGAGCGCTCTCTAACCTGTCTGTCGCCACTCATGCTTGTCTAAATAACACGTAATATCCATCAATGTGACTGAGCACCCCTGTTTCATTATTACCAGCCGATTGGACCCTCCCCTGAAGCACGTCTCTCCGAGTACTCTAAGTGCGCTGCTACTGACGAGAAATGGCTCCTACAAAAAAAAAAGGAGACAATTCCCCCGAAAGTCGCCTACCCCTCGCGAAAATCTCTCCAAATCTCCCCGCTACAAAATGCTCCTTCCCCCTCCGCCACACTGGACCCCTTGGGATCTAGTGTCCTGTCCACAGCTCTCTCAGTTTCGGGAGTGGACTGCGAGTCGGATGCCCCCCTAACCGTGAGATCCCTCTGCCAGATACTTTCCGCCTTCAAGTCTGAACTCTCTAAAGATCTGACCTCTGCCATCCGTGAGGTAAAAACTGAGCTGATATCTCTGGGAGATAGGACGGATCATTTGGAACGCAAGATGGAGGAATTGGTTACCTCCCACAACGACCTACTCTCATCTCACGATCGCCAACAACAAGATCTAGATCAATTCAAATCCAAATTGGCAGATATGGAGGACAGATCAAGGCGGAACAACATCAAAATTCGAGGCATCCCAGACTCAGTCACCAACTCTGAACTGGAAGCCTACGCCACTGTCCTATTCAAGAAACTCCTCCCAAAGGCGGATCCCTCTGAACTCCTGATTGACCGCATTCACCGCCTCCCCAGACCCCGAACTGTCTCATCCGACCTCCCTAAAGACACCCTCCTTCGAGTCCATTTCTTCCCAGTTAAGGAACGCATTATGAGGGCCGCTAGAGAATCCAAAAATTCAGACACTCTGGGGGGACTTCAGTTGTTCCAAGATTTCTCTGCCGCTACCATAGCAAAGAGACGTGCTTTCACCCCTATCACCCTTGCTTTGAGATCCCACGACATCCACTACCGCTGGGGATTCCCAGTTAAACTGATAGTCTCGTATGAAGACTCGACCTACATAATTTCCTCCCTAGATGCAGGTGTGAAATTATTGATGGACTGGGACATTTCCATCTCGAAGCCGTCTTCATCGTCTCGTGCTGCTAACGTCAGCCATGATTGGACGAACACCTGAATCACTGGACTGCCGAGCTGGGTCTTTTCGGAATCCATGCACCAAAACCTCCGAGTCATGGAGGCTGTAGACCTCCTCCCCCCCTAGTGTGGGGAGTTGAAAATATCCTTATTATGCTCTTTTCTACAAATGCAATGTTGTGCCTTATTATAAGTTTGTTTTCCAGGTCTATAAGTTACGGGGTTACTCCCTCACATGTTGTTCAACTGTTGTTATATCTTAAGGGGCGACACTTTGCCCAGTTATTTACTGACACGTACTAATTACCTGCCTATGCCCTAGGGTGCATATGTTTCCTAATTAGAGAAGCCTTCAATAGATGCCTATGCCCTAAGGTTACTTTCTCAGAAGTTGTTTTGGAGTGGCGGCGCAGGTTAATCCAGCCCGCCTTCACCTTTTTCTGCACTACTGCATTCCCCAGAATTTTTTTTTTCCCTTCCCCTGCAGTAGTCATGCAGGTCCAATATACCAGACCTTTTCTTTTCGTTGTTTACCTCTTCCTCTCCTGTTTTAAACCCGACCCATACACTTCCCGCATGCTCCCCTCCTCCTCAAGCTCCAGACTTGAATCATATCCCTGGCTACCAGTGCCTATTAGCACTCGGAGCAGATACGCTCCAATAGATCTCCATAGACCCCTCTTTCTCATGTCTAATATAGACTTCCAATGTTGAACCTTATATCTCTCAATGTCAAGGGACTGAACTCTCCCAACAAACGTAGGCTGGCCCTCTCCTTCTTCCACCAGCAAAAAGCTGATGTCGTAGCTTTACAAGAAACCCACTTCTCTTCTGTCAATCCCCCCCTCTTTAAAGACAGCCATTTCCCAGTGGGGTACTATGCTAATGGCCCATCCAAAAGAAACGGAGTAGCCATCCTTTTTAACAAAAATGTCTCCTTTTCCCTACACTCTCAACTTTCAGACAAAAATGGCCGATATATTATCATAACTGGCCTCCTCAATGACAAACCGGTTACCCTGGTATCCCTATACGCTCCTAACTCTAACCAGGTCCCCTTTTTGCGAAAATGATTCCTCACTATACGGAATGCTCTAAGGGGATCTTTGGTAGTTTTGGGGGACTTTAACCTTGTTCTAGACCCTAAATTGGACAAGTCCCGCCAATTCCCCCAGCCTGTTCCAACCACTATCTCTGGCCCCTCCCTGGCCTTCCGCAACCTGCTTGCAGAATTCGATTTATACGATGTCTGGAGGACACAATTCCCCTCAGGTCGAGAATACACATTTCACTCCCTTGTCCATAACTCCTACTCCAGAATAGACCTGATTTTATGTGATAAATGGTCTCTCCAGAGAACTAATAACGTAGATATCTTACCAATCACATGGTCGGACCACGCCCCAGTTCTCTGGAAATGGAACCTTCAGGGCAACTACAACCCTCCCCGACAATGGCGCCTTTATCCCTACCTACTAAATAACCCTTTGTCTAAAAAAATAATCTCTGACTCTATTGACTCCTATTTAACCACTAATTCTCCCCAAGATACCTCTCCTATCAATCACTGGTGTGCTTTTAAAGCCGTCACCCGTGGAGCCGCCATTCAGGCCGGCGCCACTCTCAAAAAACAAGCCCTTCAAAAGCAGAAGACTCTGGAGGCTGACCTGTTAGACCTTGAGACTAAGAATAGGGCCCATCCCTCCAAAACACTTAAAACTGAGATCTCTAATGTCCGAGGACAACTACAAAAGCTACTCCTCGCACGCACCCAAGCGGCCTTGAATAGAATGCGCCACAAGTTTTACCTGCTAGGAAATAAAACTGGCAAAATGCTTGCGCGCAAACTCCGCGTTCAGCAAGCCAGAAATAGAATTAAATGTATTTATTCTCCCACCAAACAAAAGATCTTGAACCCAAAAGATATAACGAACCAATTTGCAAGCTATTACGCCAAATTATACAACTTAACAACTGACCCGTCCATCCCACAACCCTCCCCTCCGTCTATTTCGTCCTTCCTAGATGACCTTTCCCTCCCTACTCTTACGCAGGACCAGCTCTCTTCTCTGAATGCCCCTTGGTCGGCGGATGAAATCTCTACAACTATTAAATCCACACCCAGGAATAAAGCCCCCGGCCCAGATGGCTTTGTCTCTGACTTCTATACTACTTTCCATGACGTCCTTTCTCCCCTCCTGACCTCGCTATACAATACATTCTCAGATCGAGGCTCCCTTCCCCCAGAACTCTTAGAAGCGCGTATTGTTACTATTCCTAAGCCCGGCAAAGACCCCGCCCACGTACACAACTACCGACCAATAGCGCTACTAAACTGCGACATCAAACTATACGCCAAAATGATTGCAACACGCATTAACAAATTCCTACCCTCACTGATACACCCGGATCAGACTGGCTTCGTCCCTGGGAGACAAGCGTCTGACAACACACGTCGGGTCTTCAACCTGATAGACTCCCTATCTGAAGACCAGGGCCTTCTCTTGCTTTCGTTAGACGCAGAGAAGGCTTTTGACAGATTGAACTGGACATACATGCGCCAAACCCTCCTTAGATTCGGATTTAGGGATCGTATCCTTTCCTCTATTTTAGCGTTATACAGCTCCCCCACGGCCCGGGTGTTCAATGGAGGCTTCCTATCCGACCCTTTCCCTATTACAAATGGCACCAGGCAAGGCTGTCCCCTATCCCCCCTGATCTTCGTCCTATCAATTGAACCCCTAGCAGCTAAAATAAGAGACAATCCCAACATTCCGGCGATTCAGTTCGGTTCATCCCTCCATAAACTGAGCCTCTTCGCAGACGATGTCCTCCTATTTATCTCCAACCCCACTACAACGCTTCCAGTCTTACACTCTGTCCTAGATGCCTACAGCCTCGCTTCTTACTATAAACTAAACACTACTAAAACGGACGCCCTCCCCTTCAATTTATCTCACTCCACCCCAGCACTCCAAGCTACCTTTCCATATAACTGGCGAACTCATACAATTAAATACCTGGGTATCAACATCCCTAGCTCCACTACAGACGCCTTCTCTGCCAACTTAACCCCCTTGATGAAGTCATTAGAAGCACTTACGAAAGCCTGGTCATCCTATGAGGTCTCTTGGCTAGGACGAATGGCGGCATTTAAAATGTCCCTACTCCCTAAACTAATGTATCTCTTCCGAACTATACCATACCCCTTCCCAAAGAAAGCCATCCAAACCTGTTCCTCTATCATGACTAAGTATATCTGGTCTGCAAAACCACCCTCAATGGCTCTTTCAAGAATGACCTTGCCAAGAGCGTTTGGGGGTCTTTATATACCTAATATTCTTCTATACCAAGAAGCCTCCCTCCTAGCCCCCATTAAATACTATTTCTCAACCCAATTGCACACTGGTTGGATGGAGCTGGAGCAAATTCGATCAAACCCAATCCCCCTAGCTGACCTTTTCCGTATCCCAAAATCGCTCCGACCTACGCAACCGTCCCTCCTTCCCTCCACGCAAGCTGCTCTACAAACCTGGGACTCCCTATCGACCTCCCTAACATCGCCCATTTCCCATATTTCCCAGATATCCATCACCACATTAGCATCGATGATTCCACATCTCAACCTATCCAAATGGAGACGCGCAGGAGTATTATCCCTAGGAGACCTCCTCGATGGACTTTCTCTAAAATCTTTTTCTACTCTCCAGTCACATTACTCTCTTCCAGCTACAGAACTCTTCCACTATGTGCAAGTAGCACACTGGTGGAAGACGATTCCTCCTACCTACGCAACGCTCCACACATCCTCACATACTCTCTTTTCTCGTCTCTCCTTACCAGATTCCAAAGGCGACATCACATACTGGTATAAACTTCGGATTACCCCTACCTCTCCTTCCAAGTCAAACGCCCAAAAGAAATGGGAACAGGACCTGGGAAAAACCCTATCTCCAAACGACTGGCGTCAAGTCTTTTTAACCTCGCACTCCATGTCCCAGTGCCTAAACCACACTGAAATGCATATTAAACTAGTGAACAGACTATACCAAACCCCGGACCGAATACATAAATTCTGGCCCTCTCACAGTAATAAATGCTGGAGACTATGCGGCTCGGTAGGACATGTCTTCCACATATTCTGGACGTGCCCAAAGATCACTAAATACTGGTTAGATGTATTTGAGCTAATAAACAAAGTTCTGTCCACCCACCTAGCTCCAGACCCAACTCTAGCATTATTACAAGTCGTCCCCGCTTCAGTAACGCCACCTGCCAGATATGTCCTGGGCCACATCCTGATAGCCGCTCGAGCAAACCTAGCCCAAATGTGGAAACAGTCCACTCCCCCTACCCTGCTAAGAGTTATACATAAGATAAACCACCATTTCCATATGGAGACAGATCCAGCTTCCTCCTCCCCCAACTTCTCTTCCCTCAAAACGCGCTGGCTCGCGTGGCAAACCTTTATTTCCTCGATTGAAGGGTCTCAATATCTTCATAAATCCACCTCACCCCCACTTAGTCCATTCGGGATCTAAAATACAACACCTATCATCACACCCCCCATTACCTAGGCAGTTACACCTTCCCCTCCCTGTTAAGAGTCGACCCCTACTAGGTCTCCCCCCAATACCATCTTCTAAAGCGTACCTATAACTTCTGCTCAACAGGATTAGGCCACTACTACCTTACTGCAATGTATAGTTTTTCTACATGTCCCAACTTCTCTGTTCTCTGATGTATTATGTATACAAGGCTCCGATGTAACACTCCTCCAATTCTAGTCTGGACCCCTATTCTCCCCCCCCCCCCCCTCCCTCTTTCTTCTACATCCCTACCATACCGACCCTTACGCTGTGTTGATGTATCACCCCCCCTTTTTCTTCGTTCTGTACCCCATAAAAATGTTTATCTTTTCAATAAAAACTATTGATTCAAAAAAAAAAAACCTAACCTTAATGTTAACCTTCTTTAAATAAATCTATATTGACGATCATACCAAATGAGCAGTGAATGTTGGAACTGAATGCAATTTTATATAATGAAGAAGTAACTGAAGTACCCGATATTGCCTAGGTTTAAATTTGAAAGCTATTAATATCCCTTTCAGACTGCCAGGTATGAACTCAGGTTATTGGCACATGTCCACGCATAACCCGTGCTCATGTGCGGTCTAAAAAGGTGCCAGGGGTAAATTACTGGGTCAAGCGAATGGTATTTCAACCCTGATAGCGAGCAGGTGTTCAGCCCAGCTCGCTAAGCGGTGTTAACGGGAGCCGGGTCGATGCAACCCGTTTACCGTTCACTGTGTGTGTACGGGCGCCGCTTAGAGATCATGGGGTCTATTCAGTTGATGTTGGATCCTTTCCAATGAAAAGGATCCGACAATTCAGCGTACAAATTGTGGCCAGATCCGACAGGTTTGGCCGTTCCCGACAATGCCAATCCGACTTTCTCCAGCATCCATAAGGGATATTGGGGGAAACTAGTACGATAGGGTATAGACTGGGTCCAAAGGAGCCAGTGCACTTTAAATTTGTTCAACTGGGTGTGCTGGCTCCTCCCCTCTATGCCCCCTCCCACAGGCAGTTTAGAAAAAAGTGCCCTTAGGAGAGGATGCACATCTCTGCAGCTCCAGAGAGTTTTTTTTAAATTTAATTTAAAACTTTTATTTTTTTTCGGTATGCTGTCTGGGCAACAGCTTACCTTCGCCGTGGGAGTTAGGGGGGCGGTCACCGGCCTTGCGAGGTGCAGAGCCACTTCCCCACTGCAGGACCACCGTCCTGAGGGGCTTTTTGTTCAGCGGGGCACTGCGCCTTGGCTGTCACAGCTGCAGCACGCCGCACACCCCTAACGCTGCCTGAAGGTGACATTGGTGGTGAGTACACACCGGGTCCCCGGTTCAAAGTGCGGCTGACCACGGGCGCGCCGTACTGGACCCTCCCTGGGGGGGTCCCGTTAGGATCCCCCGTGTGTACATTGGCACAAAACTGCTTACTTGTGTGAGGCTTTAAGCTTATTTGGAGACTTTGCCAGTATAAATAATATGTACAACTTTGGCGCCATTGGAGGGGGTGGAGCTTCCTCAGAGCGGGACCAGCGGCACAGCAGCCATCAACAGCACACACACGCTTCCTTCCTCACAGACACGCTGGAAACTGGTACAGGGTGTAGCTAGGGGGGAGAGCTGCTTGTGTACACTATTCTTAGCCTATTTAGGACTTCATTTTGTTAGTGTTACTGTGATTTACAGAGCTGACCGCCTCACTGGGGCTGTGCAGCTCAGGGTGTGCTGGTATCATCCCTCTCTCTGTTTCTCCTCTCGCATACAGTAGGGCAAGCTTTCATTATAACTGTCTGTGTGTACATGTATGTTTTTGTACTTAACTATGAAATATGGGTAAGCACAAGCTGTGCAGTATCTGTCACACCAGATTCTCTCCATTATCTAATGACTGTTTCCTGTGAGCAATGCAGTCAATCTTCACAAATCAGTGAAGGGGCTGGGGGAGAGGGTCCAGAGCCCCACTGGTTAGGGTCTCTTAAAACTATGATGTCAGATATGTCATCCCAGCTCACTGCTAATGTGCAGAAAACTCAGCTGCTGCAACAAGCTGTTGCAGATTTAGCTGCTAGGGCTGATGCACAGCCCCCCTCTCTCATGCAGGTCCCCAGAAGCGTGGTTTACCTGCTCTGCTCTCTGATACAGGTGATGATATACAAGATGATGGGGATGACCTGGATCCCTTTAGTGGGGATCCTGATTCTACTCAGGGTATTCAACCCCTCATTTTGGCTATAAGGGATGTGTTACAGCCAGGGGTGTATCTACCCATTGGCCAGGATGGCACTCGCCAGGGGCGCCAGCCAAGGAGGGGGCGCCGCCCGGATTTGCCACCCTCGACCAATGAGTGGAATCACTTAGTAGTGGCATCACCTGGGCTGGAGGATCTTACAGTAGGCAGGAACAGGCGTCGGTGTTTGGCACCGCAAATGCACTAGTGAAGACCGTGAAAGTAAACTACAGTTCCCAGCAGCCCTTGCTGTCGGGAGCTCCTGGCAACAAGGGTTGCTGGGAGCTGTAGTTTACTTTCACTTTATTCACGAAGTGTGGTGCGGTGCCGAAGTGTGGTGTTCCTGCCTACTGTGCAATCCTCCAGCCCAGGCAATGCCCAGCTCATCACACTGGGTACTGCAACATATTAATTGATATGTGCTGTGAGGAAGAGGGCTATATGCAGGGAGGGGAAAGGACTATATGCATGGAGGAGGGAGACTCTGTTCTGGGAGGGGAGAGGATTATATGCATGGAGAGGGGAGACTATGTACTGGGAGGGGAGAGGACTATATGCAGGGAGGGGGGAGACTCTGTGCAGGGAGGGGAGAGGACTATAAGCAGGGAAGGGGGAGACTCTGCTGGGAGGGGAGAGGATTATATGCAGGGAGCGGGGAGACTCTGTGCTGGGAGGGGAGAAGACTATATGCAGGGAGCGGGGAGACTATGGCTATGTGCAGGGAGGGGGGAAGACCATGGCTATGTGCTGGGAGGGAGATGGGGGCTATGGTTATGTGCTGGAGGGGAATGGAGTTTACGGCTATGTACTGGGAGGAGGAGGGGGACTACGTCTATGTGCTGGGAGCGGGATGGAGACTACGTCTATGTGCTGGGAGCAGGATGGGGACTACTTCTATGTGCTGGGAGGGGCTGGGGACTACGGCTATGTGCTGGAGACAGGTGGTTATCTACCCATTGACCAGGATGGCACTCACCAGGTGCACTGGCTGAGGAGGGGGTGTTGCCTGGTGGTGCCACCCTGGGCCAGGGAGTGGAATCACTTAGTAGCGGCAGTGCCTGGGCTGGTGGTTTGCACAGCAGCCATGAGCTGGCACCGGTGTTCGGCACCACAGTGAAGAAACTCAAAATAAAGTACTAGAATGCTATTCTTAATATATCCCTACATCACCACTATTAGGTAGTGCACAGAGAACTTTTCACTGCCATTAATATTTGATTATACCCCCTGACTGCAGGAAACATGGCTGCGCAGCGCCCCTCCTTGACTAGGCACTGCTGATTTCTCCACAGCGTGACAAGGATTACTGTGTGGGCATGATGTGTAAGGGGCACTATGGTGGGACATAATGTGTATAAGGGGTACTACTGTGTAATGTAATTTGAATTGGCAGTACTATTGTGTGGTCATGACCCTTTCCCACAAGATCACGCACCTTTTTTGCCCATGCACCTTCCCTATTTCAAATATGGGGGGGAGGGAGGGGCGCCAGTCCCTAACTTTGCCAGTGGCGTCTGGTCCCCTAGATACACCTCTGGTTACAGCTCCCTCTAGAGGATGCTGCTTCACAGCAGTCGTTTTTCTTTATACAAAACAAGCCCAATGTCACTTTCCCTGAATCTCCAGAGTTAGATGACTTATTAAAACAGGCCTGGAAAAATCCAGACAAAAAATTCCAAGTGTCCAAAAAAATTTTGTGCACTTTCCCATTTGCTACTCAAGGTAGAAATTTTTGTGAGGAACCCGCTGTGGTGGATATCTCAGTCTCTCACCTGTCTAAGAAGGCGGTGCTGCCTGCCCTGGGCTCCTTTACTATGAAGGATCCTGGGGATAGAAAGATAGGGACTACCCTAAAATCTATATACACTGCAGCCAGCCTTTCACAAAGACCGGTCATTGCGGGTTGCCGGATGACCCATGCCATTGATTCTTGGGCCACGCAAATTCAGGGGGCCTCTCGGGGGATATGCCCTTAGTTACCATGGTAACCCTCCTGAAGCACATTCAGGACACTACCCGTGTCCTTTGATTCCCTCAAGGAGATGGGGAACATAAATGCTCACACGTCGGCCATGGCGGTGTTGGTGCGCGGGGCCTTGTGGTTGCGTCAGTGGATTGCGGACGCAGAATCCAAACGTTGTTTTCTGGGAAATGGCTTTTTGGGGTTGAGTTGGATGCATGGATTTTCAAGGTTACTGCTGGGAAATCCATGATTCTCCCTTGCGGGGCTCCGTCGGCGAGACGCTCCTATCCGGACCGTCTATCCAGTCCTTTCGGTCTCGCACATTTCGATCAAAGGCCAGAGGTGCCTCCAATGCGGCTAGAAGCACCAGAGGTTAGTCCAGAAAACCTGCAAGTACCAGTTCTCAGTAACTGTCCACCAGTTCTGCTTCCACTAAAGCCTTAGCATGACGGTGCCCACCCACCCCGAGGGGATCTCGAGGTGGGAGCTCGACTGCGTCACTTCAGCCGCATCTGGGAGACCTCCTGCCAGGATGCCTGGGTCAGGGAACTCTTTTCTCAAGGCTGCAAGCTGCTGGAGTTCGACAGTACTGCCCCCCCGCCAATGATTTTTCAAATCAAGCTTGCCAGCTTTGGAGGATATGCAAGTTACGTTACAGCAGGCTATCCAAAAGATGGTCCAGTCCTGCGTCATTGTTCCGGCACCACTGCCGCAACACGACAAGGGGTTTTACTCAAACCTGTTTGTGGTGTCGAAGCCGGATGGTTCGGTCAGACCCATTCTGAATCTGAAATACTTGAATCCTTATTTGAGGGTGTTCACGTTCAAAAGGGAATCCCTGCGAGTAGTGATGGCGGGCCTGAAAGAACAGGAATTTATGGTCTCCTTGGATATCAAGTACGCCTATCTCCATATTCCGATTTGGCCTCCTCGTCAAGCATACCTGCGGTTTTGCCCTGCTGGACGATCACTTCCAATTCCAGGCACTGCCCTTCGGCCTGTCAACAGCCCCGAGGGTATTCACGAAGGTGATGGCGGAGATGATGCTTCAACTCCGGGTCCAAGGGATCAATGTGGTCCCTTACCTGGACAATCTTCTGATAAAGGCAAGATCCAGGGAGCTTTTGTTGCTCCATATTGACCGCACCATCCGTCTTCTGTCCGACCATGGGTGGATCCTCAACTTACAGAAGTTCCACCTGGAGCCAACTGGGAGGCTCCTGTTCCTGGGGATGTTGCTAGATACTGTGGCCCATAAGGTATTTCTACCAGTGGACAAGGCTAAAACACTTCAGGAGATGGTTCGCATGGTGCTCCGACCTACCGAGTGTCCGTACATCTCTGCATAGGATTGTTGGGAAAGATGGTTGCCTCATACGAGG